>NW_027464589.1:16862500-18062500 GCF_043290135.1 Rhipicephalus microplus
ACCGGGTGGGCTTGAACCTCCAACTTTTCGGTTAACAGCCGATCACGCTAGCCAATAGCGCCACGGAGACAGCCCTGCTCTACTATCACCACCATCAGAACATATCTTCAAAGCTATCAGCCCACAGAAAAAAAAGTGCCGCACCACCACCGGGTGGGCTCGAACCTCCAACCTTTCGGTTAACAGCCGATCGCGCTAGCCAATTGCGCCACAAAGACAGTCCTGCTGCACACTCACCACCATCAGAACATATCTTCAAGGCTATTACCGCAAAGAAAAAAGCAACACACCACTCCCGGGAGGGCTCGCAATTCCAACCTTTCGGTTAACAGCCGATCGCACTAGCCCATTGTGCCATGGAGACAGTCTTGCTCCACTCTCACCACCATCGGAACACATCTTCAAACAATCAACGCAAAGAAAAAAAAGCGCCGCACCACCACCGCGTGGGCTTGAAACTCCAACATTTCGGTTGACAGCCGATCGTGCTTGCCCATTGCGCCACGGGGACAGTCTTGCTACACTCTCACCACCATCAGAACATATCTTCAAAACTATCAGCCCACAGAAAAAAAAGCGCCGCACCACCACCGGGTGGGCTCGAACCTCCAACCTTTCGGTTAACAGCCGATCGCGAGAGCCAATTGCGCCACGGAGACAGTCCTGCTCCACTCTCACCACCATCAGAACATATCTTCAAAGCTATCAGCACAAAGAAAAAAAAGCACCACACCATCACCGGGTGGGCTCGAACCTCCAACCTTTCGGTTACCAGCCGATCGCGCTAGCCAACTGCGCCACGGAGACAGTCGTGCTCCACACTCACCACCATCAGAACATATCTTCAAAGCTATCAGCGCAAAGAAAAAAGGAACACACCACTCTCGGGAGGGCTCGAAACTCCAATCTTTCGGTTAACAGCCGATCGCGCTAGCCAATTGCGCCACGGAGACAGTCCTGCTCTACTCTCACCACCATCAGAACATATCTTCAAAGCTATCGCCCCAAAGAAAAAAAAAGCGCCGCACCACCCCCCGGTGGGCTCGAACCTCCAACCATTCGGTTAACAGCCGATCGCGCTAGCCAATTGCGCCATGGAGACAGTCCTCCTCCACTCTCAGCACCATCAGAACATATCTTCAAAGCTATCAGCACAAAGAAAAAAAGCGCCACACCATCACCGGCTGGGCTCGAACCTCCAACTTTCGGTTAACAGCCGATCGCGCTAGCCAACTGCGCCACGAAGACAGTCGTGCTCCACTCTCACCACCATCAGAACATATCTTCAAAGCTATCAGCGCAAAGAAAAAAGCAACACACCACTCCCGGGAGGGCTCGAGCCTCCAACCTTTCGGTTAACAGCCGATCGCATAAGCCAATTGCGCCACGAAGACAGTTCTGCTCCACTCTCACCACCGTCAAAACATTTATTCAGAGCTATCACCGCAAAGAAAAAAAGCACCGCACCACCACCGGGAGGGCTCGAAACTCCAACCTTTCGGTTAATAGCCGATCGCGCTAGCCCATTGCGCCACGGAGACTGTCCTGCTCCACTCTCACCACCATCAGAACATATCTTCAAAGCTATCAGTGCAAAGAAAAAAGCAACACACCACTCCCGGGAGGGCTCGAAACTCGAACCTTTCGGTTAACAGCCGATCGCGCTAGCCCTTTGCGCCACGGAGACAGTCTTGCTCCGCTCTCACCACCATCAGAACATATCTTCAAAGCTATCAGCCCAAAGAAAAAAAAGCGCCGCACCACCACCGGGTGGGCTCGAAACTCCAACCTTTCGATTAACAGCCGATCGCGCTAGCCAATTGCGCCATGAAGACAGTCCTGCTCCACTCTCACCACCATCAGAACATATCTTAAAAGCTATTACCACAAAGAAAAAAAGCAACACACCACTCCCGGGACTGCTCGAAACTCCAACCTTTCGGTTAACAGCCGATCGCGCAAGCCAATTGCGCCACGGAGACAGTCCTGCTCCACTCTCACCACCATCAGAACATATCTTCAAAGCTATCAGTGCAAAGAAAAAAGCAACACACCACTCCCGGGAGGGCTTGAAACTCTAACCTTTCGGTTAACAGCCGATCGCGGTAGCCCATTGCGCCACGGGGACAGTCTTGCTCCACTCTCACCACCATCAGAACATATCTTCAAAGCTATCAGTGCAAAGAAAAAAAAAGCGCCGCACCACCACCGGGTGGGCTCGAACCTCCAACCTTTCGGTTAACAGCCGATCGCGCAAGCCAATTGCGCCACGGAGACAGTCCTGCTCCACTCTCACCACCGTCAAAACATTTATTCAGAGCTATCACCCCAAAGAAAAAAAAGCGCCGCACCACCACCGGGTGGGCTCGAACCTCCAACCTTTCGTTTAACAGCCAATCGCGCTAGCCAATTGCGCCAAGGAGACAGTCCTGCTCCACTCTCACCACCATCAGAACATATCTTCAAAGCTATCAGCACAAAGAAAAGAAAGCGCCGCACCACCACCGGGTGGGCTCGAACCTCCAAACTTTCGGTTAACAGCCGATCGCGCAGCCAATTGCGCCACGGAGACAATCGTGCTCCACGCTCACCACCATCAGAAAATATCTTCAAAGCTATCAGCCCAAAGAAAAAAAAGCGCCGCACCACTCCCGGGAGGGCTCGAAACTCGAACTTTTCGGTTAACAGCCGATCGCGCTAGCCCTTTGCGCCACAGAGACAGTCTTGCTCCGCTCTCACCACCATCAGAACATATATTCAAAGCTATCAGCGCAAAGAAAAAAGCAACACACCACCACCGGGTGGGCTCGAACCTCCAACCTTTCGATTATCAGCCGATCGGGCTAGCCCATTGCGCCACGGAGACAAACTTGCTCCCTTCTCACCTCCATCAGAACATATCTTCAAAGCTATCAGCCCAAAGAAAAAAAGCGCCGCACCACCACCGGGTGGGCTCGAACCTCCAACCTTTCGGTTAACAGCCGATCGCACTAGCCAATTGTGCCACGGAGACAGTCCTGCTCCACTCTCACCACCATTAGAACATATCTTTCAAGCTATCAGCCCAAAGAAAAAAAAAGCGCCGCACCACCACAAGGTGGGCTCGAGCCTCCAACCTTTCGGTTAACGACCGATCGCGCTAGCCAATTGCGCAACGGAGACAATCGTGCTCCATGCTCACCACCATTAGAAAATATCTTCGAAGCTATCAGCGCAAAGAAAAAAGCAACACACCCCACCCGGGAGGGCTCGAACCTCCAACTTTTTGGTTAACAGCCGCTCGCGCTAGCCAATGGCGCCACGGGGACAGTTGTGCTCCACTCTCACCACCGTCAGACCATTTCTTCAGAGCTATCGCCCCAAAGAAAGAAAAAGCGCCGCACCGCCACCGGATGGGCTCGAACCTCCAACCTTCTGGTTAACAGCCGATCGCGCTGGCCAATTGCGCCACGGAGACAGTCCTGCTCCACTCTCACCACCGTCAGAACATCTCTTCAGAGCTATCATCCCAAAGAAAAAAAAAGCGCCGCACCACCACCGGGTGGGCTCGAAACTCCAACCTTTCGGTTAACAGCCGATCGCGCTAGCCAATCGCGCCATGGAGACAGTCCTGCTCCACTCTCACCACCATCAGAACATATCTTCAAAGCTATTACCACAAAGAAAAAAGCAACACACCACTCCCGGGAGGGCTCAAAACTCCAACCTTTCGGTTAACAGCCGATCGCGCTAGCCCATTTGGCCACGGAGACAGTCTTGCTCCCTTCTCACCACCATCAGAACATATCTTCAAAGCTATCAGCCCAAAGAAAAAAAAAGCGCCGCACCACCACCGGGTGGGCTCGAACCTCCAACCTTTCGGTTAACAGCCAATCGCGCTAGCCAATTGCGCCACGGAGACAGTACTGCTCCACTCTCACCACCATCAGAACATATCATCAAAGCTATCACCACAAAGAAAAAAAACGCCGCACCACCATCGGGTGGGCTCGAAACTCCAACCTTTCGGTTAACAGCCGATCGCGCTAGCCAATTGCGCCATGGAGACAGTCGTTCTCCACTCCCACCACCATCAGAACATATCTTCAAAGCTATTACCACAAAGAAAAAAGCAACACACCACTCCTGGGAGGGCTCGAACCTCCAACCTTTCGGTTAACAGCTGTTCGCGCAAGCCAATTGCGCCACGGAGACAGTCCTGCTCCACTCTCACCACCATCAGAACATATCTTCAAAGCTATCAGCCCAAAGAAAAAAAAGCACCGCACCACCACCGGGTGGGCTCGAACCTCCAACCTTTCGGTTAACAGCCGTTCGCTCAAGCCAATTGCGCCACGGAGACAGTCCTGCTCCACTCTCACCACCATCAGAACATATCTTCAAAGCTATCAGTCCAAAGGAAAAAAAGCACTGCACCACCACCGGGTGGGCTCGAACCTCCAACCTTTCGGTTAACAGTCAATCGCGCTAGCCAATTGCGCCACGGAGACAGTCCAGCTCCACTCTCACCACCATCAGAACATATATTCAAAGCTATCAGCGCAAAGAAAAAAGCAACACACCACTCCCGGGCGGGCTGGAAACTCCAACCTTTCGGTTAACAGCCGATCGGGCTAGCCCATTGCGCCACGGAGACAAACTTGCTCCCTTCTCACCTCCATCAGAACATATCTTCAAAGCTATCAGCCCAAAGAAAAAAAGCGCCGCACCAACACCGGGTGGGCTCGAACCTCCAACCTTTCGGTTAACAGCCGATCGCACTAGCCAATTGTGCCACGGAGACAGTCGCGCTCCACTCTTACCACCATCGGAACATATCTTCAAAGCTATCAGCACAAAGAAAAAAGCAACACACCACTCCCGGGAGGGCTCGAACCTCCAACTTTTCGGTTAACAGCCGATCGCGCTGGCCAATTGCGCCACGAAGACAGTCCTGCTCCACTCTCACCACCATTAGAACATATCTTTCAAGCTATCAGCCCAAAGAAAAAAAAAGCGCCGCACCACCACCAGGTGGGCTCGAACCTCCAACCTTTCGGTTAACGGCCGATCGCGCTAGCCAATTGCGCAACGGAGACATTCGTGCTCCATGCTCACCACCATTAGAAAATATCTTCGAAGCTATCAGCGCAAAGAAAAAAGCAACACACCCCACCCGGGAGGGCTCGAACCTCCAACTTTTTGGTTAACAGCCGATCGCGCTAGCCAATGGCGCCACGAGGACAGTCCTGCTCCACTCTCACCACCGTCAGAACATTTCTTCAGAGCTATCAGCCCAAAGAAAAAAAAGCGCCGCACCACCACCGGGTGGGCTCGAACCTCCAACCTTTCGGTTAACAGCCGATCGCGCTAGCCAATAGCGCCACAGAGACAGTTGTGCTCCACTCTCACCACCGTCAGACCATTTCTTCAGAGCTATCGCCCCAAAGAAAGAAAAAGCGCCGCACCGCCACCGGATGGGCTCGAACCTCCAACCTTCTGGTTAACAGCCGATCGCGCTGGCCAATTGCGCCACGGAGACAGTCCTGCTCCACTCTCACCACCGTCAGAACATCTCTTCAGAGCTATCATCCCAAAGAAAAAAAAAGCGCCGCACCACCACCGGGTGGGCTCGAAACTCCAACCTTTCGGTTAACAGCCGATCGCGCTAGCCAATCGCGCCATGGAGACAGTCCTGCTCCACTCTCACCACCATCAGAACATATCTTCAAAGCTATTACCACAAAGAAAAAAGCAACACACCACTCCCGGGAGGGCTCAAAACTCCAACCTTTCGGTTAACAGCCGATCGCGCTAGCCCATTTGGCCACGGAGACAGTCTTGCTCCCTTCTCACCACCATCAGAACATATCTTCAAAGCTATCAGCCCAAAGAAAAAAAAAAGCGCCGCACCACCACCGGGTGGGCTCGAACCTCCAACCTTTCGGTTAACAGCCAATCGCGCTAGCCAATTGCGCCACGGAGACAGTACTGCTCCACTCTCACCACCATCAGAACATATCATCAAAGCTATCACCACAAAGAAAAAAAACGCCGCACCACCATCGGGTGGGCTCGAAACTCCAACCTTTCGGTTAACAGCCGATCGCGCTAGCCAATTGCGCCACGGAGACAGTCGTGCTCCACTCTCACCACCATCAGAACATATCTTCAAAGCTATTACCACAAAGAAAAAAGCAACACACCACTCCTGGGAGGGCTCGAACCTCCAACCTTTCGGTTAACAGCTGTTCGCGCAAGCCAATTGCGCCACGGAGACAGTCCTGCTCCACTCTCACCACCATCAGAACATATCTTCAAAGCTATCAGTCCAAAGAAAAAAAAGCACCGCACCACCACCGGGTGGGCTCGAACCTCCAACCTTTCGGTTAACAGCCGTTCGCTCAAGGCAATTGCGCCACGGAGACAGTCCTGCTCCACTCTCACCACCATCAGAACATATCTTCAAAGCTATTACCACAAAGAAAAAAGCAACACACCACTCCTGGGAGGGCTCGAACCTCCAACCTTTCGGTTAACAGCTGTTCGCGCAAGCCAATGGCGCCACGGAGACAGTCCTGCTCCACTCTCACTACCATCAGAACATATCTTCAAAGCTATCAGCCCAAAGAAAAAAAAGCACCGCACCACCACCGGGTGGGCTCGAACCTCCAACCTTTCGGTTAACAGCCGTTCGCGCAAGCCAATTGCGCCACGGAGACAGTCCTGCTCCACTCTCACCACCATCAGAACATATCTTCAAAGCTATCAGTTCAAAGGAAAAAAAGCACTGCACCACCACCGGGTGGGCTCGAACCTCCAACCTTTCGGTTAACAGTCAATCGCGCTAGCAAAGTGCGCCACGGGGACAGTCCTGCTCCACTCTCACCACCATCAGAACATATCTTCAAAGCTATCAGTGCAAAGAAAAAAAAGCGCCACACCATCACCGGGTGGGCTCGAACCTCCAACTTTTCGGTTAACAGCCGATCGCGCTAGCCAACTGCGCCACGGAGACAGTCGTGTTCCACAGTCACCACCATCAGAACATATCTTCAAAGCTATCAGCGCAAAGAAAAAAGCAACACACCACTCCCGGGAGGGCTCGAAACTCCAACCTTTCGGTTAACAGCCGATCGCGCTAGCCAATTGCGCCACGGAGACAGTCCTGCTCTACTCTCACCCCCATCAGAACATATCTTCAAAGCTATCAGCCCAAAGAAAAAAAAGCGCCGCATCACCACCGGGTGGGCTTGAACCTCCAACTTTTCGGTTAACAGCCGATCACGCTAGCCAATAGCGCCACGGAGACAGCCCTGCTCTACTATCACCACCATCAGAACATATCTTCAAAGCTATCAGCCCACAGAAAAAAAGTGCCGCACCACCACCGTGTGGGCTCGAACCTCCAACCTTTCGGTTAACAGCCGATCGCGCTAGCCAATTGCGCCACAAAGACAGTCCTGCTGCACTCTCACCACCATCAGAACATATCTTCAAGGCTATTACCGCAAAGAAAAAAGCGCCACACCATCACCGGCTGGGCTCGAACCTCCAACCTTTCGGTTAACAGCCGATCGCGCTAGCCAACTGCGCCACGAAGACAGTCGTGCTCCACTCTCACCACCATCAGAACATATCTTCAAAGCTATCAGCGCAAAGAAAAAAGCAACACACCACCACCGGGTGGGCTCGAACCTCCAACCTTTCGTTTAACAGCCAATCGCGCTAGCCAATTGCGCCAAGGAGACAGTCCTGCTCCACTCTCACCACCATCAGAACATATCTTCAAAGCTATCAGCACAAAGAAAAGAAAGCGCCGCACCACCACCGGGTGGGCTCGAACCTCCAAACTTTCGGTTAACAGCCGATCGCGCTAGCCAATTGCGCCACGGAGACAATCGTGCTCCACGCTCACCACCATCAGAAAATATCTTCAAAGCTATCAGCCCAAAGAAAAAAAAGCGCCGCACCACTCCCGGGAGGGCTCGAAACTCGAACCTTTCGGTTAACAGCCGATCGCGCTAGCCGTTTGCGCCACAGAGACAGTCTTGCTCCGCTCTCACCACCATCAGAACATATATTCAAAGCTATCAGCGCAAAGAAAAAAGCAACACACCACTCCCGGGCGGGCTCGAAACTCCAACCTTTCGATCATCAGCCGATCGGGCTAGCCCATTGCGCCACGGAGACAAACTTGCTCCCTTCTCACCTCCATCAGAACATATCTTCAAAGCTATCAGCCCAAAGAAAAAACGCGCCGCACCACCACCGGGTGGGCTCGAACCTCCAACCTTTCGGTTAACAGCCGATCGCACTAGCCAATTGTGCCACGGAGACAGTCCTGCTCCACTCTCACCACCATTAGAACATATCTTTCAAGCTATCAGCCCAAAGAAAAAAAAAGCGCCGCACCACCACCAGGTGGGCTCGAACCTCCAACCTTTCGGTTAACGACCGATCGCGCTAGCCAATTGCGCAACGGAGACAATCGTGCTCCATGCTCACCACCATTAGAAAATATCTTCGAAGCTATCAGCGCAAAGAAAAAAGCAACACACCCCACCCGGGAGGGCTCGAACCTCCAACTTTTTGGTTAACAGCCGATCGCGCTAGCCAATGGCGCCACGAGGACAGTCCTGCTCCACTCTCACCACCGTCAGAACATTTCTTCAGAGCTATCAGCCCAAAGAAAAAAAAGCGCCGCACCACCACCGGGTGGGCTCGAACCTCCAACCTTTCGGTTAACAGCCGATCGCGCTAGCCAATAGCGCCACAGAGACAGTTGTGCTCCACTCTCACCACCGTCAGACCATTTCTTCAGAGCTATCGCCCCAAAGAAAGAAAAAGAGCCGCACCGCCACCGGATGGGCTCGAACCTCCAACCTTCTGGTTAACAGCCGATCGCGCTGGCCAATTGCGCCACGGAGACAGTTCTGCTCCACTCTCACCACCGTCAGAACATTTTTTCAGAGCTATCATCCCAAAGAAAAAAAAGCGCCGCACCACCACCGGGTGGGCTCGAAACTCCAACCTTTCGGTTAACAGCCGATCGCGCTAGCCAATCGCGCCATGGAGACAGTCCTGCTCCACTCTCACCACCATCAGAACATATCTTCAAAGCTATTACCACAAAGAAAAAAGCAACACACCACTCCCGGGAGGGCTCAAAACTCCAACCTTTCGGTTAACAGCCGATCGCGCTAGCCCATTTGGCCACGGAGACAGTCTTGCTCCCTTCTCACCACCATCAGAACATATCTTCAAAGCTATCAGCCCAAAGAAAAAAAAAGCGCCGCACCACCACCGGGTGGGCTCGAACCTCCAACCTTTCGGTTAACAGCCAATCGCGCTAGCCAATTGCGCCACGGAGACAGTACTGCTCCACTCTCACCACCATCAGAACATATCATCAAAGCTATCACCACAAAGAAAAAAAACGCCGCACCACCATCGGGTGGGCTCGAAACTCCAACCTTTCGGTTAACAGCCGATCGCGCTAGCCAATTGCGCCATGGAGACAGTCGTGCTCCACTCTCACCACCATCAGAACATATCTTCAAAGCTATTACCACAAAGAAAAAAGCAACACACCACTCCTGGGAGGGCTCGAACCTCCAACCTTTCGGTTAACAGCTGTTCGCGCAAGCCAATTGCGCCACGGAGACAGTCCTGCTCCACTCTCACCACCATCAGAACATATCTTCAAAGCTATCAGCCCAAAGAAAAAAAAGCACCGCACCACCACCGGGTGGGCTCGAACCTCCAACCTTTCGGTTAACAGCCGTTCGCGCAAGCCAATTGCGCCACGGAGACAGTCCTGCTCCACTCTCACCACCATCAGAACATATCTTCAAAGCAATCAGTCCAAAGGAAAAAAAGCACTGCACCACCACCGGGTGGGCTCGAACCTCCAACCTTTCGGTTAACAGTCAATCGCGCTAGCCAATTGCGCCACGGAGACAGTCCTGCTCCACTCTCACCACCATCAGAACATATATTCAAAGCTATCAGCGCAAAGAAAAAAGCAACACACCACTCCCGGGCCGGCTCGAAACTCCAACCTTTCGGTTAACAGCCGATCGGGCTAGCCCATTGCGCCACGGAGACAAACTTGCTCCCTTCTCACCTCCATCAGAACATATCTTCAAAGCTATCAGCCCAAAGAAAAAAAGCGCCGCACCACCACCGGGTGGGCTCGAACCTCCAACCTTTCGGTTAACAGCCGATCGCACTAGCCAATTGTGCCACGGAGACAGTCGCGCTCCACTCTTACCACCATCGGAACATATCTTCAAAGCTATCAGCACAAAGAAAAAAGCAACACACCGCTCCCGGGAGGGCTCGAACCTCCAACTTTTCGGTTAACAGCCGATCGCGCTGGCCAATTGCGCCACGAAGACAGTCCTGCTCCACTCTCACCACCATTAGAACATATCTTTCAAGCTATCAGCCCAAAGGAAAAAAAAGCGCCGCACCACCACCAGGTGGGCTCGAACCTCCAACCTTTCGGTTAACGGCCGATCGCGCTAGCCAATTGCGCAACGGAGACATTCGTGCTCCATGCTCACCACCATTAGAAAATATCTTCGAAGCTATCAGCGCAAAGAAAAAAGCAACACACCCCACCCGGGAAGGCTCGAACCTCCAACTTTTTGGTTAACAGCCGATCGCGCTAGCCAATGGCGCCACGGGGACAGTCCTGCTCCACTCTCACCACCGTCAGAACATTTCTTCAGAGCTATCAGCCCAAAGAAAAAAAGCGCCGCACCACCACCGGGTGGGCTCGAACCTCCAACCTTTCGGTTAACAGTAAATCGCGCTAGTCAATTGCGCCACAGAGACAGTCGTGCTCCACTCTCACCACCGTCAGACCATTTCTTCAGAGCTATCGCCCCAAAGAAAGAAAAAGCGCCGCACCGCCACCGGATGGGCTCGAAACTCCAACCTTCCGGTTAACAGCCGATCGCGCTGGCCAATTGCGCCACGGAGACAGTCCTGCTCCACTCTAACCACCGTCAGAACATTTCTTCAGAGCTATCAGCCCAAAGAAAAAAAAGCGCCGCACCACCACCGGGTGGGCTTGAAACTCCAACCTTTCGGTTAACAGCCGATCGCGCTAGCCAATTGCGCCATGGAGACAGTCCTGCTCCACTCTCACCACCATCAGAACATATCTTCAAAGCTATTACCACAAAGAAAAAAGCAACACACCACTCCCGGGAGGGCTCGAAACTCCAACCTTTCGGTTAACAGCCGATCGCGCTAGCCCATTTGGCCACGGAGACAGTCTTGCTCCCTTCTCACCACTATCAGAACATATCTTCAAAGCTATCAGCCCAAAGAAAAAAAAAGCGCCGCACCACCACCGGGTGGGCTCGAACCTCCAACCTTTCGGTTAACAGCCGATCACGCAAGCCAATTGCGCCACGGAGACAGTCCTGCTCTACTCTCACCACTATCAGAACATATCTTCAAAGCTATCAGTGCAAAGAAAAAAAAGCGCCGCACCACCACCGGGTGGTGCTCGAACCTCCAACCTTTCGGTTAACAGCCGATCGCGCAAGCCAATTGCGCCACGAAGACAGTCCTGCTCCACTCTCACCACCATCAGAACATATCTTCAAAGCTATCAGTCCAATGGAAAAAAAGCACTGCACCACCACCGGGTGGGCTCGAACCTCCAACCTTTCGGTTAACAGTCAATCGCGCTAGCCAATTGCGCCACGGAGACAGTCCTGCTCCACTCTCACCACCATCAGAACATATATTCAAAGCTATCAGCGCAAAGAAAAAAGCAACACACCACTCCCGGGCCGGCTCGAAACTCCAACCTTTCGGTTAACAGCCGATCGGGCTAGCCCATTGCGCCACGGAGACAAACTTGCTCCCTTCTCACCTCCATCAGAACATATCTTCAAAGCTATCAGCCCAAAGAAAAAAAGCGCCGCACCACCACCGGGTGGGCTCGAACCTCCAACCTTTCTGTTAACAGCCGATCGCACTAGCCAATTGTGCCACGGAGACAGTCGCGCTCCACTCTTACCACCATCGGAACATATCTTCAAAGCTATCAGCACAAAGAAAAAAGCAACACACCGCTCCCGGGAGGGCTCGAACCTCCAACTTTTCGGTTAACAGCCGATCGCGCTGGCCAATTGCGCCACGAAGACAGTCCTGCTCCACTCTCACCACCATTAGAACATATCTTTCAAGCTATCAGCCCAAAGAAAAAAAAGCGCCGCACCACCACCAGGTGGGCTCGAACCTCCAACCTTTCGGTTAACGGCCGATCGCGCTAGCCAATTGCGCAACGGAGACATTCGTGCTCCATGCTCACCACCATTAGAAAATATCTTCGAAGCTATCAGCGCAAAGAAAAAAGCAACACACCCCACCCGGGAGGGCTCGAACCTCCAACTTTTTGGTTAACAGCCGATCGCGCTAGCCAATGGCGCCACGGGGACAGTCCTGCTCCACTCTCACCACCGTCAGAACATTTCTTCAGAGCTATCAGCCCAAAGAAAAAAAGCGCCGCACCACCACCGGGTGGGCTCGAACCTCCAACCTTTCGGTTAACAGTAAATCGCGCTAGCCAATTGCGCCACAGAGACAGTCGTGCTCCACTCTCACCACCGTCAGACCATTTCTTCAGAGCTATCGCCCCAAAGAAAGAAAAAGCGCCGCACCGCCACCGGATGGGCTCGAACCTCCAACCTTCCGGTTAACAGCCGATCGCGCTGGCCAATTGCGCCACGGAGACAGTCCTGCTCCACTCTAACCACCGTCAGAACATTTCTTCAGAGCTATCAGCCCAAAGAAAAAAAAGCGCCGCACCACTCCCGGGAGGGCTCGAAACTCCAACCTTTCGGTTAACAGCCGATCGCGCTAGCCCATTTGGCCACGGAGACAGTCTTGCTCCCTTCTCACCACTATCAGAACATATCTTCAAAGCTATCAGCCCAAAGAAAAAAAAAGCGCCGCACCACCACCGGGTGGGCTCGAACCTCCAACCTTTCGGTTAACAGCCGATCACGCAAGCCAATTGCGCCACGGAGACAGTCCTGCTCTACTCTCACCACTATCAGAACATATCTTCAAAGCTATCAGTGCAAAGAAAAAAAAGCGCCGCACCACCACCGGGTGGTGCTCGAACCTCCAACCTTTCGGTTAACAGCCGATCGCGCAAGCCAATTGCGCCACGAAGACAGTCCTGCTCCACTCTCACCACCATCAGAACATATCTTCAAAGCTATCAGTGCAAAGAAAAAAGCAACACACCACTCCCGGGAGGGTTCGAAACTCCAACCTTTCGGTTAACAGCCAATCGCGCTAGCCAATTGCGCCACGGAGACAGTACTGCTCCACTCTCACCACCATGAGAACATATCATCAAAGCTATCACCACAAAGAAAAAAAAACGCCGCACCACCATCGGGTGGGCTCGAAACTCCAACCTTTCGGTTAACAGCCGATCGCGCTAGCCAATTGCGCCATGGAGACAGTCGTGCTCCACTCTCACCACCATCAGAACATATCTTCAAAGCTATTACCACAAAGAAAAAAGCAACACACCACTCCTGGGAGGGCTCGAACCTCCAACCTTTCGGTTAACAGCTGTTCGCGCAAGCCAATTGCGCCACGGAGACAGTCCTGCTCCACTCTCACCACCATCAGAACATATCTTCAAAGCTATCAGCCCAAAGAAAAAAAAGCACCGCACCACCACCGGGTGGGCTCGAACCTCCAACCTTTCGGTTAACAGCCGTTCGCGCAAGCCAATTGCGCCACGGAGACAGTCCTGCTCCACTCTCACCACCATCAGAACATATCTTCAAAGCTATCAGTTCAAAGGAAAAAAAGCACTGCACCACCACCGGGTGGGCTCGAACCTCCAACCTTTCGGTTAACAGTCAATCGCGCTAGCCAAGTGCGCCACGGAGACAGTCCTGCTCCACTCTAACCACCATCAGAACATATCTTCAAAGCTATCAGTGCAAAGAAAAAAAAGCGCCACACCATCACCGGGTGGGCTCGAACCTCCAACTTTTCGGTTAACAGCCGATCGCGCTAGCCAACTGCGCCACGGAGACAGTCGTGTTCCACTGTCACCACCATCAGAACATATCTTCAAAGCTATCAGCACAAAGAAAAAAAAGCGCCACACCATCACCGGGTGGGCTCGAACGTCCAACCTTTCGGTTAACAGCCGATCGCGCTAGCCAACTGCGCCACGGAGACAGTCGTGCTCCACACTCACCACCATCAGAACATATCTTCAAAGCTATCAGCGCAAAGAAAAAAGGAACACACCACTCCCGGGAGGGCTCGAAACTCCAATCTTTCGGTTAACAGCCGATCACGCTAGCCAATTGCGCCACGGAGACAGTCCTGCTCTACTCTCACCACCATCAGAACTTATCTTGAAAGCTATCAGCCCAAAGAAAAAAAAAGCGCCGCACCACCACCGGGTGGGCTCGAACCTCCAACTTTTCTGTTAACAGCCGATCACGCTAGCCAATTGCGTCACGGAGACAGTCCTGCTCTACTCTCACCACCATCAGAACATATCTTCAAAGCTATCAGCCCCGAGAAAAAAAGCGCCGCACCACCACCGGGTGGGCTCAAACCTCTAACCTTTCGGTTAACAGCCGATCGCGCTAGCCGTTTGCGCCACAGAGACAGTCTTGCTCCGCTCTCACCACCATCAGAACATATATTCAAAGCTATCAGCGCAAAGAAAAAAGCAACACACCACTCCCGGGCGGGCTCGAAACTCCAACCTTTCGATCATCAGCCGATCGGGCTAGCCCATTGCGCCACGGAGACAAACTTGCTCCCTTCTCACCTCCATCAGAACATATCTTCAAAGCTATCAGCCCAAAGAAAAAACGCGCCGCACCACCACCGGGTGGGCTCGAACCTCCAACCTTTCGGTTAACAGCCGATCGCACTAGCCAATTGCGCAACGGAGACAATCGTGCTCCATGCTCACCACCATTAGAAAATATCTTCGAAGCTATCAGCGCAAAGAAAAAACCAACACACCCCACCCGGGAGGGCTCGAACCTCCAACTTTTTGGTTAACAGCCGATCGCGCTGGCCAATTGCGCCACGGAGACAGTCCTGCTCCACTCTAACCACCGTCAGAACATTTCTTCAGAGCTATCAGCCCAAAGAAAAAAAAGCGCCGCACCACCACCGGGTGGGCTTGAAACTCCAACCTTCCGGTTAACAGCCGATCGCGCTGGCCAATTGCGCCACGGAGACAGTCCTGCTCCACTCTAACCACCGTCAGAACATTTCTTCAGAGCTATCAGCCCAAAGAAAAAAAAGCGCCGCACCACCACCGGGTGGGCTTGAAACTCCAACCTTTCGGTTAACAGCCGATCGCGCTAGCCAATTGCGCCATGGAGACAGTCCTGCTCCACTCTCACCACCATCAGAACATATCTTCAAAGCTATTACCACAAAGAAAAAAGCAACACACCACTCCCGGGAGGGCTCGAAACTCCAACCTTTCGGTTAACAGCCGATCGCGCTAGCCCATTTGGCCACGGAGACAGTCTTGCTCCCTTCTCACCACTATCAGAACATATCTTCAAAGCTATCAGCCCAAAGAAAAAAAAAGCGCCGCACCACCACCGGGTGGGCTCGAACCTCCAACCTTTCGGTTAACAGCCGATCACGCAAGCCAATTGCGCCACGGAGACAGTCCTGCTCTACTCTCACCACTATCAGAACATATCTTCAAAGCTATCAGTGCAAAGAAAAAAAAGCGCCGCACCACCACCGGGTGGTGCTCGAACCTCCAACCTTTCGGTTAACAGCCGATCGCGCAAGCCAATTGCGCCACGAAGACAGTCCTGCTCCACTCTCACCACCATCAGAACATATCTTCAAAGCTATCAGTCCAATGGAAAAAAAGCACTGCACCACCACCGGGTGGGCTCGAACCTCCAACCTTTCGGTTAACAGTCAATCGCGCTAGCCAATTGCGCCACGGAGACAGTCCTGCTCCACTCTCACCACCATCAGAACATATATTCAAAGCTATCAGCGCAAAGAAAAAAGCAACACACCACTCCCGGGCCGGCTCGAAACTCCAACCTTTCGGTTAACAGCCGATCGGGCTAGCCCATTGCGCCACGGAGACAAACTTGCTCCCTTCTCACCTCCATCAGAACATATCTTCAAAGCTATCAGCCCAAAGAAAAAAAGCGCCGCACCACCACCGGGTGGGCTCGAACCTCCAACCTTTCTGTTAACAGCCGATCGCACTAGCCAATTGTGCCACGGAGACAGTCGCGCTCCACTCTTACCACCATCGGAACATATCTTCAAAGCTATCAGCACAAAGAAAAAAGCAACACACCGCTCCCGGGAGGGCTCGAACCTCCAACTTTTCGGTTAACAGCCGATCGCGCTGGCCAATTGCGCCACGAAGACAGTCCTGCTCCACTCTCACCACCATTAGAACATATCTTTCAAGCTATCAGCCCAAAGAAAAAAAAGCGCCGCACCACCACCAGGTGGGCTCGAACCTCCAACCTTTCGGTTAACGGCCGATCGCGCTAGCCAATTGCGCAACGGAGACATTCGTGCTCCATGCTCACCACCATTAGAAAATATCTTCGAAGCTATCAGCGCAAAGAAAAAAGCAACACACCCCACCCGGGAGGGCTCGAACCTCCAACTTTTTGGTTAACAGCCGATCGCGCTAGCCAATGGCGCCACGGGGACAGTCCTGCTCCACTCTCACCACCGTCAGAACATTTCTTCAGAGCTATCAGCCCAAAGAAAAAAAGCGCCGCACCACCACCGGGTGGGCTCGAACCTCCAACCTTTCGGTTAACAGTAAATCGCGCTAGCCAATTGCGCCACAGAGACAGTCGTGCTCCACTCTCACCACCGTCAGACCATTTCTTCAGAGCTATCGCCCCAAAGAAAGAAAAAGCGCCGCACCGCCACCGGATGGGCTCGAACCTCCAACCTTCCGGTTAACAGCCGATCGCGCTGGCCAATTGCGCCACGGAGACAGTCCTGCTCCACTCTAACCACCGTCAGAACATTTCTTCAGAGCTATCAGCCCAAAGAAAAAAAAGCGCCGCACCACTCCCGGGAGGGCTCGAAACTCCAACCTTTCGGTTAACAGCCGATCGCGCTAGCCCATTTGGCCACGGAGACAGTCTTGCTCCCTTCTCACCACTATCAGAACATATCTTCAAAGCTATCAGCCCAAAGAAAAAAAAAGCGCCGCACCACCACCGGGTGGGCTCGAACCTCCAACCTTTCGGTTAACAGCCGATCACGCAAGCCAATTGCGCCACGGAGACAGTCCTGCTCTACTCTCACCACTATCAGAACATATCTTCAAAGCTATCAGTGCAAAGAAAAAAAAGCGCCGCACCACCACCGGGTGGTGCTCGAACCTCCAACCTTTCGGTTAACAGCCGATCGCGCAAGCCAATTGCGCCACGAAGACAGTCCTGCTCCACTCTCACCACCATCAGAACATATCTTCAAAGCTATCAGTGCAAAGAAAAAAGCAACACACCACTCCCGGGAGGGTTCGAAACTCCAACCTTTCGGTTAACAGCCAATCGCGCTAGCCAATTGCGCCACGGAGACAGTACTGCTCCACTCTCACCACCATGAGAACATATCATCAAAGCTATCACCACAAAGAAAAAAAAACGCCGCACCACCATCGGGTGGGCTCGAAACTCCAACCTTTCGGTTAACAGCCGATCGCGCTAGCCAATTGCGCCATGGAGACAGTCGTGCTCCACTCTCACCACCATCAGAACATATCTTCAAAGCTATTACCACAAAGAAAAAAGCAACACACCACTCCTGGGAGGGCTCGAACCTCCAACCTTTCGGTTAACAGCTGTTCGCGCAAGCCAATTGCGCCACGGAGACAGTCCTGCTCCACTCTCACCACCATCAGAACATATCTTCAAAGCTATCAGCCCAAAGAAAAAAAAGCACCGCACCACCACCGGGTGGGCTCGAACCTCCAACCTTTCGGTTAACAGCCGTTCGCGCAAGCCAATTGCGCCACGGAGACAGTCCTGCTCCACTCTCACCACCATCAGAACATATCTTCAAAGCTATCAGTTCAAAGGAAAAAAAGCACTGCACCACCACCGGGTGGGCTCGAACCTCCAACCTTTCGGTTAACAGTCAATCGCGCTAGCCAAGTGCGCCACGGAGACAGTCCTGCTCCACTCTAACCACCATCAGAACATATCTTCAAAGCTATCAGTGCAAAGAAAAAAAAGCGCCACACCATCACCGGGTGGGCTCGAACCTCCAACTTTTCGGTTAACAGCCGATCGCGCTAGCCAACTGCGCCACGGAGACAGTCGTGTTCCACTGTCACCACCATCAGAACATATCTTCAAAGCTATCAGCACAAAGAAAAAAAAGCGCCACACCATCACCGGGTGGGCTCGAACGTCCAACCTTTCGGTTAACAGCCGATCGCGCTAGCCAACTGCGCCACGGAGACAGTCGTGCTCCACACTCACCACCATCAGAACATATCTTCAAAGCTATCAGCGCAAAGAAAAAAGGAACACACCACTCCCGGGAGGGCTCGAAACTCCAATCTTTCGGTTAACAGCCGATCACGCTAGCCAATTGCGCCACGGAGACAGTCCTGCTCTACACTCACCACCATCAGAACTTATCTTGAAAGCTATCAGCCCAAAGAAAAAAAAAGCGCCGCACCACCACCGGGTGGGCTCGAACCTCCAACTTTTCTGTTAACAGCCGATCACGCTAGCCAATTGCGTCACGGAGACAGTCCTGCTCTACTCTCACCACCATCAGAACATATCTTCAAAGCTATCAGCCCCGAGAAAAAAAGCGCCGCACCACCACCGGGTGGGCTCAAACCTCTAACTTTTCGGTTAACAGCCGATCGCGCTAGCCAATTGCGCCACAGAGACAGTCGTGCTCCACTCTCAGCACCATCAGAACATATCTTCAAAGCTATCAGCACAAAGAAAAAAAGCGCCACACCATCACCGGCTGGGCTCGAACCTCCAACCTTTCGGTCAACAGCCGATCGCGCTAGCCAACTGCGCCACGAAGACAGTCGTGCTCCACTCTCACCACCATCAGAACATATCTTCAAAGCTATCAGCGCAAAGAAAAAAGCAACACACCACCCTCGGGAGGGCTCGAAACTCGAACCTTTCGGTTAACAGCCGATCGCGCTAGCCCTTTGCGCCACGGAGACAGTCTTGCTCCGCTCTCACCACCATCAGAACATATCTTCAAAGCTATCAGCCCAAAGAAAAAAAAGCGCCGCACCACCACCGGGTGGGCTCGAAACTCCAACCTTTCCATTAACAGCCGATCGTGCTAGCCAATTGCGCCATGGAGACAGTCCTGCTCCACTCTCACCACCATCAGAACATATCTTAAAAGCTATTACCACAAAGAAAAAAAAGCAACACACCACTCCCGGGAGTGCTCGAAACTCCAACCTTTCGGTTAACAGCCGATCGCGCAATCCAATTGCGCCACGGAGACAGTCCTGCTCCACTCTCAGCACCATCAGAACATATCTTCAAAGCTATCAGTGCAAAGAAAAAAGCAACACACCACTCCCGGCAGGGCTTGAAACTCTAACCTTTCGGTTAACAGCCGATCGCGGTAGCCCATTGCGCCACGGGGACAGTCTTGCTCCACTCTCACCACCATCAGAACATATCTTCAAAGCTATCAGCACAAAGAAAAAAAAGCGCCGCATCACCACCGGGTGGGCTCGAACCTCCAAACTTTCGTTTAACAGCCGATCGCGCAAGCCAATTGCGCCACGGAGACAGTCCTGCTCCACTCTCACCACCGTCAAAACATTTATTCAGAGCTATCACCCCAAAGAAAAAGAAGCGCCGCACCACCACCGTGCGGGCTCAAACCTCCAACCTTTCGGTTAACAGTCAATCGCGCTAGCCAATTGCGCCACGGAGACAGTCCTGCTCCACTCTCACCACCATCAGAACATATCTTCAAAGCTATCAGCACAAAGAAAAAAAAGCGCCACACCATCACCGGGTGGGCTCGAACCTCCAACCTTTCGGTTAACAGCCGATCGCGCTAGCCAATTGCGCCAGGGAGACAGTCCTGCTCCACTCTCACCGCCATCAGAACATATCTTGAAAGCTACAGCCCAAAGAAAAAAAAGCACCGCACCACCACCGGGTGGGCTCGAACCTCCAACCTTTCGTTTAACAGACAATCGCGCTAGCCAATTGCGCCACGGAGACAGTTTTGCTCCACTCTCACCACCATCAGAACATATCTTCAAAGCTATCAGCACAAAGAAAAAAAAGCGCCACACCATCAGCGGGTGGGCTCGAACCTCCAACCTTTCGGTTAACAGCCGATCGCGCTAGCCCATTCCGCCACTGGGACAGTCGTGCTCCACTCTCACCACCGTCAGACCATTTCTTCAGAGCTATCGCCCCAAAGAAAGCAAAAGCGCCGCACCACCACCGGGTGGGCTCGAACCTCCAACCTTTCGGTTAAGAGCCGATCGCGCTAGCCAATTGCGCCACGGAGACAGTCCTGCTCCACTCTCACCACCATCAGAACATAGCTTTAAAGCTATCAGTGCAAAGAAAAAAGCAACACACCACTCCCGGGAGGGCTCGAAACTCCAACCTTTCGGTTAACAGCCGATCGCGCTAGCCCATTCCGCCACGGGGACAGTCGTGCTCCACTCTCACCACCGTCAGACCATTTCTTCAGAGCTATCGCCCCAAAGAAAGAAAAAGCGCCGCACCACCACCGGGTGGGCTCGAACCTCCAACCCTTCGGTTAACAGCCGATCGTGCTAGCCAATTGCGCCACGGAGACAGTCTTGCTCCACTCTCAACACCATCAGAACATATCTTCAAAGCTATAAGCGCAAAGAAAAAAAAGCGCCGCACCACCGCCGGGTGGGCTCGAACCTCCAAACTTTCGTTTAACAGCCGATCGCGCTAGCCAATTGCGCCACGGAGACAATCGTGCTCCGCGCTCTCCATCATCAGAACATATCTTCAAAGCTATCAGCCCAAAGAAAAAAAAGCGCCACACCATCACCGGGTGGGCTCGAACCTCCAACCTTTCGGTTAACAGCCGATCGCGCTAGCCAACTGCGCCACGGAGACAGTCGTGTTCCAATGTCACCACCATCAGAACATATCTTCAAAGCTATCAGCACAAAGAAAAAAGCAACACACCACTCCCGGGAGGGCTCGAAACTCCAACCTTTCGGTTAACAGCCGATCGCGCTAGCCAATTGCGCCACGGATACAGTCCTGCTCTACTCTCACCACCATCAGAACATATCTTCAAAGCTATCAGCCCAAAGAAAAAAAAGCGCCGCATCACCACCGGGTGGGCTCGAACCTCCAACTTTTCGGTTAACAGCCGATCACGCTAGCCAATAGCGCCACGGAGACAGCCCTGCTCTACTCCACCACCATCAGAACATATCTTCAAAGCTATCAGCCCACAGAAAAAAAAGCGCCGCCCCACCACCGGGTGGGCTCGAACCTCCAACCTTTCGGTTAACAGCCGATCGCGCTAGCCAATTGCGCCACGAAGACAGTCCTGCTGCACTCTCACCGCCATCAGAACATATCTTCAAAGCTATTACCGCAAAGAAAAAAGCAACACACCACTCCCGGGAGGGCTCGCAATTCCAACCTTTCGGTTAACAGCCGATCGCGCTAGCCCATTGCGCCACGGAGACACTCTTGCTCTACTCTCACCACCATCGGAACACATCTTCAAACAATCAACGCAAAGAGAAAAAAGCGCCGCACCACCACCGGGTGGGCTCGAAACTCCAACATTTCGGTTGACAGCCGATCGTGCTTGCCCATTGCGCCACGGGGACAGTCTTGCTACACTCTCACCACCAACAGAAAATATCTTCAAAGCTATCCGCGCAAAGAAAAAAAGCGCCGCACCACCACCGGGTGGGCTCGAACCTCCAACCTTTCGGTTAACAGCCGATCGCGCAAGCCAATTGCGCCACGGAGACAGTCCTGCTCCACTCTCACCGCCATCAGAACACATCTTCAAAGCTATCAGCACAAAGAAAAAAAAGCGCCACACCATCACCGGGTGGGCTCGAACCTCCAACCTTTCGGTTAACAGCTGATCGCGCTAGCCAACTGCGCCACGGAGACAGTCGTGCTCCACACTCACCACCATCAGAACATAACTTCAAAGCTATTAGCGCAAAGAAAAAAGGAACACACCACTCCCGGGAGGGCTCGAAACTCCAATCTTTCGGTTAACAGCCGATCGCGCTAGCCAATTGCGCCACGGAGACAGTCCTGCTCTACTCTCACCACCATCAGAACATATCTTCAAAGCTATCAGCCCAAAGAAAAAAAAGCGCCGCACCACCACCGGGTGGGCTCGAACCTCCAACTTTTCTGTTAACAGCCGATCACGCTAGCCAATTACGTCACAGAGACAGTCCTGCTCCACTCTCACCACCATCACAACATATCTTCAAAGCTATCAGCACAAAGAAAAAAAAGCGCCGCACCACCACCGGGTGGGCTCGAACCTCCAAACTTTCGGTTAAGAGCTGATCGCGCTAGCCAATTGCGCCATGGAGACAGTCCTGCTCCACTCTCACCATCATCAGAACATATCCTAAAAGCTATTACCACAAAGAAAAAAAGCAACACACCACTCCCGGGAGGGCTCGAAACTCCAACCGTTCGGTTAACAGCCGATCGCGCAAGCCAATTGCGCCACGGAGACAGTCCTGCTCCACTCTCATTACCATCAGAACATATCTTCAAAGCTATCAGTGCAAAGAAAAAAGCAACACACCACTCCCGGGTGGGCTCGAACCTCCAAACTTTCGGTTAACAGCCGATCACGCTAGCCAATTGCGCCACGGAGACAGTCCTGCTCCACTCTCACCACCATCAGAACATATCTTCAAAGCTATCAGCGCAAAGAAAAAAGCAACACACCACTCCCGGGAGGGCTCGAAACTCGAACCTTTCGGTTAACAGCCGATCGCGCTAGCCCTTTGCGCCACGGAGACAGTCTTGCTCCGCTCTCACCACCATCAGAACATATATTCAAAGCTATCAGCGCAAAGAAAAAGCAACACACCACTCCCGGGCGGGCTCGAAACTCCAACCTTTCGGTTAACAGCCGATCGCGCTAGCCCATTCCGCCACGGGGACAGTCCTGCTCCACTCTCACCACCGTCAAAACATTTATTCAGACCTATCACCCCAAAGAAAAAAAAGCGCCGCACCACCACCGGGAGGGCTCGAAACTCCAACCTTTCGGTTAACAGCCGATCGCGCTAGCCTATTGCGCCACGGAGACAGTCTTGCTTCACTCTCACCAGCATCAGAACATATCTTCAAAGCTATCAGCACAAAGAAAAAAAAAGCGCCGCACCACCACCGGGTGGGCTCGAACCTCCAAACTTTCGGTTAACAGATGATCGCGCTAGCCAATTGCGCCACGGAGACAGTCCTGCTCCACTCTCACCACCATCAGAACATATCTTCAAAGCTATCAGCGCAAAGAAAAAAGCAACACACCACTCCTGGGAGTGCTCGAACCTCCAACCTTTCGGTTAACAGTCGATCGCGCAAGCCAATTGCGCCACGGAGACAGTCCCGCTCCACTCTCACCACCATCAGAACATATCTTCAAAGCTATCAGTGCAAAGAAAAAAGCAACACACCAATCCCGGGAGGGCTCGAAACTCCAACCTTTCGGTTAACAGCCGATCGCGCTAGCCCATTCCGCCACGGGGACAGTCGTGCTCCACTCTCACCACCGTCAGACCATTTCTTCAGAGTTATCGCCCCAAAGAAAGAAAAAGCGCCGCACCAACACCGGGTGGGCTCGAACCTCCAACCTTTTGGTTAACAGCCGATCGCGCTAGCCAATTGCGGCACGGAGACAGTCCTGCTCCACTCTCACCACCATCAGAACATAGCTTCAAAGCTGTCAGTGCAAAGAAAAAACCAACACACCACTCCCGGGAGGGCTCGAAACTCCAACCTTTTCGGTTAACAGCCGAACGCGCTAGCCAATTCTGCCACGGGGACAGTCGTGCTCCACTCTCACCACCATCAGAACATATCTTCAAAGCTATCAGCCCCCAGAAAAAAAGCGCCGCACCACCACCGGGTGGGCTCGAACCTCTAACTTTTCGGTTAACAGCCGATCGCGCTAGCCAATTGCGCCAAAGAGACAGTCGTGCTCCACTCTCACCACCGTCAGACCATTTCTTCAGAGCTATCGCCCCAAAGAAAAAAAAAGCGCCGCACCTTCCCGGGTGGGCTCAAACCTCCAACCTTTCGGTTAACAGCCGATCGCGCTAGCCAATTGCGCCATGGAGACAGTCCTGCTCCACTCTCAGCACCATCAGAACATATCTTCAAAGCTATCAGCACAAAGAAAACAAAGCGCCGCACCACCACCGGGTGGGCTCGAACTTCCAAACTTTCGTTTAACAGCCGATCGCGCTAGCCAATTGCGCCACGGAGACAATCGTGCTCCACGCTCCCCACCATCAGAACATATCTTCAAAGCTATCACCCCAAAGAAAAAAAAGCACCGCACCACCACCGGGTGGGCGCAAACCTCCAACCTTTCGGTTAACAGTCAATCGCGCTAGCCAATTGCGCCACGGAGACAGTCCTGCTCCACTCTCACCACCATCAGAACATATCTTCAAAGCTATCAGCACAAAGAAAAAAAAGCGCCACACCATCACCGGGTGGGCTCGAACCTCCAACCTTTCGGTTAACAGCCGATCGCGCTAGTCAACTGCGCCACAGAGACAGTCGTGTTCCACTGTCACCACTATCAGAACATATCTTCAAAGCTATCAGCGCAAAGAAAAAAGCAACACACCACTCCCGGGAGGGCTCGAAACTCCAACCTTTCGTTTAACAGCCGATCGCGCTAGCCAATTGCGCCACGGAGACAGTCCTGCTCTACTCTCACCACCATCAGAACATATCTTCAAAGCTATCAGCCCAAAGAAAAAAAAGCGCCGCACCACCACCGGGTGGGCTCGAACCTCCAAACTTTCGGTTAACAGCCGATCGCGCTAGCCAATTGCGCCATGGAGACAGTCCTGCTCCACTCTCACCATCATCAGAACATATCCTAAAAGCTATTACCACAAAGAAAAAAAGCAACACACCACTCCCGGGAGGGCTCGAAACTCCAACCGTTCGGTTAACAGCCGATCGCGCAAGCCAATTGCGCCACGGAGACAGTCCTGCTCCACTCTCATTACCATAAGAACATATCTTCAAAGCTATCAGTGCAAAGAAAAAAGCAACACACCACTCCCATGTGGGCTCGAACCTCCAAACTTTCGGTTAACAGCCGATCGCGCTAGCCAATTGCGCCACGGAGACAGTCCTGCTCCACTCTCACCACCATCAGAACATATCTTCAAAGCTATCAGCGCAAAGAAAAAAAGCAACACACCACTCCCGGGAGGGCTCGAAACTCCAACCTTTCGGTTAACAGCCGATCGCGCAAGCCAATTGCGCCACGGAGACAGTCCTGCTCCACTCTCACCACCATCAGAACATATCTTCAAAGCTATCAGCACAAAGAAAAAAGCAACACACCACTCCCGGGCGGGCTCGAAACTCCAACCTTTCGGTTAACAGCCGATCGCGCTATCCCATTCCGCCACGGGGACAGTCCTGCTCCACTCTCACCACCGTCAAAACATTTATTCAGACCTATCACCCCAAAGAAAAAAAAGCGCCGCACCACCACCGGGAGGGCTCGAAACTCCAACCTTTCGGTTAACAGCCGATCCGCGCTAGCCCATTGCGCCACGGAGACAGTCTTGCTTCACTCTCACCACCATCAGAACATATCTTCAAACCTATCAGCACAAAGAAAAAAAAGCGCCGCACCACCACCGGGTGGGCTCGAACCTCCAAACTTTCGGTTAACAGCCGATCGCGCTAGCCAATTGCGCCACGGAGACAGTCCTGCTCCACTCTCACCACCATCAGAACATATCTTCAAAGCTATCAGCGCAAAGAAAAAAGCAACACACCACTCCTGGGAGGGCTCGAACCTCCGACCTTTCGGTTAACAGCCGATCGCGCAAGCCAATTGCGCCACGGAGACAGTCCTGCTCCAATCTCACCACCATCAGAACATATCTTCAAAGCTATCAGTGCAAAGAAAAAAGCAACACACCAATCCCGGGAGGGCTCGAAACTCCAACCTTTCGGTTAACAGCCGATCGCGCTAGCCCATTCCGCCACGGGGACAGTCGTGCTCCACTCTCACCACCGTCAGACCATTTCTTCAGAGCTATCGCCCCAAAGAAAGAAAAAGCGCCGCACCACCACCGGGTGGGCTCGAACCTCCAACCTTTCGTTTAACAGCCAATCGCGCTAGCCAATTGCGCCAAGGAGACAGTCCTGCTCCATTCTCACCACCATCAGAACATATCTTCAAAGCTATCAGCACAAAGAAAACAAAGCGCCGCACCACCACCGGGTGGGCTCGAACTTCCAAACTTTCGTTTAACAGCCGATCGCGCTAGCCAATTGCGCCACGGAGACAATCGTGCTCCACGCTCCCCACCATCAGAACATATCTTCAAAGCTATTAGCCCAAAGAAAAAAAAGCACCACACCACCACCGGGTGGGCGCAAACCTCCAACCTTTCGGTTAACAGTCAATCGCGCTAGCCAATTGCGCCACGGAGACAGTCCTGCTCCACTCTCACCACCATCAGAACATATCTTCAAAGCTATCAGCACAAAGAAAAAAAAGCGCCACACCATCACCGGGTGGGCTCGAACCTCCAACCTTTCGGTTAACAGCCGATCGCGCTAGTCAACTGCGCCACAGAGACAGTCGTGTTCCACTGTCACCACCATCAGAACATATCTTCAAAGCTATCAGCGCAAAGAAAAAAGCAACACACCACTCCCGGGAGGGCTCGAAACTCCAACCTTTCGGTTAACAGCCGATCGCGCTAGCCAATTGCGCCACGGAGACAGTCCTGCTCTACTCTCACCACCATCAGAACATATCTTCAAAGCTATCAGCCCAAAGAAAAAAAAGTGCCGCATCACCACCGGGTGGGCTCGAACCTCCAACTTTTCGGTTAACAGCCGATCACGCTAGCCAATAGCGCCACGTAGACAGCCCTGCTCTACTCTCCCCACCATCAGAACATATCTTCAAAGCTATCAGCCCACAGAAAAAAAAGCGCCGCCCCACCACCGGGTGGGCTCGAACCTCCAAACTTTCGGTTAACAGCCGATCGCGCTAGCCAATTGCGCCACGAAGACAGTCCTGCTGCACTCTCACCACCATCAGAACATATCTTCAAAGCTATTACCGCAAAGAAAAAAGCAACACACCACTCCCGGGAGGGCTCGCAATTCCAACCTTTCGGTTAACAGCCGATCGCGCTAGCCCATTGCGCCACGGAGACACTCTTGCTCCACTCTCACCACCATCGGAACACATCGTCAAACAGTCAACGCAAAGAGAAAAAAGCGCCGCACCACCACCGGGTGGGCTCGAAACTCCAACATTTCGGTTGACAGCCGATCGTGCTTGCCCATTGTGCCACGGGGACCGTCTTGCTACACTCTCACCACCATCAAAACATATCTTGAAAGCTATCCGCGCAAAGAAAAAAAAAGCGCCGCACCACCACCGGGTGGGCTCGAACCTCCAACCTTTCGGTTAACAGCCGATCGCGCAAGCCAATTGCGCCACGGAGACAGTCCTGCTCCTCTCTCACCGCCATCAGAACATATCTTCAAAGCTATCAGCACAAAGAAAAAAAAGCGCCACACCATCACCGGGTGGGCTCGAACCTCCAACCTTTCGGTTAACAGCTGATCGCGCTAGCCAACTGCGCCACGGAGACAGTCGTGCTCCACACTCACCACCATCAGAACATAACTTCAAAGCTATCAGCGCAAAGAAAAAAGGAACACACCACTCCCGGGAGGGCTCGAAACTCCAATCTTTCGGTTAACAGCCGATCGCGCTAGCCAATTGCGCCACGGAGACAGTCCTGCTCTACTCTCACCACCATCAGAACATATCTTCAAAGCCATCAGCCCAAAGAAAAAAAAGCGCCGCACCACCACCGGGTGGGCTCGAACCTCCAACTTTTCTGTTAACAGCCGATCACGCTAGCCAATTGCGCCAAAGAGACAGTCGTTCTCCACTCTCACCACCGTCAGACCATTTCTTCAGAGCTATTGCCCCAAAGAAAAAAAAGCGCCGCACCACCCCCGTGTGGGCTCGAACCTTCAACCTTTCGGTTATTAGCCGATCGCGCTAGCCAATTGCGCCATGGAGACAGTCCTGCTCCACTCTCAGCACCATCAGAACATATCTTCAAAGCTATCAGCACAAAGAAAAAAAGCGCCACACCATCACCGGGTGGGCTCGAACCTCCAACCTTTCGGTTAACAGCCGATCGCGCTAGCCAACTGCGCCACGGAGACAGTCGTGCTCCACTCTCACCACCATCAGAACATATCTTCAAAGCTATCAGCGCAAAGAAAAAAGCAACACACCACTCCCTGGAGGGCTCGAACCTCCAACCTTCCGGTTAACAGCCGATCGGGTAAGCCAATTGCGCCACGAAGACAGTCCTGCTCCACTCTCACCACCGTCAAAACATTTATTCAGAGCTATCACCGCAAAGAAAAAAAGCGCCGCACCACCACCGGGAGGGCTCGAAACTCCAACCTTTCGGTTAACAGCCGATCGCGCTAGCCCATTGCGCCACGGAGACAGTCCAGCTCCACTCTCACCACCATCAGAACATATCTTCAAAGCTATCAGCGCAAAGAAAAAAGCAACACACCACTCCCGGGAGGGCTCGAAACTCGAACCTGTCGGTTAACAGCCGATCGCGCTAGCCCTTTGCGCCACGGAGACAGTCTTGCTCCGCTCTCACCACCATCAGAACATTTCTTCAAAGCTATCAGCCCAAAGAAAAAAAAGCGCCGCACCACCACCGGGTGGGCTCGAAACTCCAACCTTTCGATTAACAGCTGATCGCGCTAGCCCATTGCGCCATGGAGACAGTCCTGCTCCACTCTCACCATCATCAGAACATATCCTAAAAGCTATTTCCACAAAGAAAAAAAGCAACACACCACTCCCGGGAGGGCTCGAAACTCCAACCTTTCGGTTAACAGCCGATCGCGCTATCCCATTCCGCCACGGGGACAGTCCTGCTCCACTCTCACCACCGTCAAAACATTTATTCAGACCTATCACCCCAAAGAAAAAAAAGCGCCGCACCACCACCGGGAGGGCTCGAAACTCCAACCTTTCGGTTAACAGCCGATCCGCGCTAGCCCATTGCGCCACGGAGACAGTCTTGCTTCACTCTCACCACCATCAGAACATATCTTCAAACCTATCAGCACAAAGAAAAAAAAGCGCCGCACCACCACCGGGTGGGCTCGAACCTCCAAACTTTCGGTTAACAGCCGATCGCGCTAGCCAATTGCGCCACGGAGACAGTCCTGCTCCACTCTCACCACCATCAGAACATATTTTCAAAGCTATCAGTGCAAAGAAAAAAGCAACACACCACTCCCGGGAGGGCTTGAAACTCTAACCTTTCGGTTAACAGCCGATCGCGGTAGACCATTGCGCCACGGGGACAGTCTTGCTCCACTCTCACCACCATCAGAACATATCTTCAAAGCTATCAGTGCAAAGAAAAAAAAGCGCCGCACGTCCACCGGGTGGGCTCGAAACTCCAACCTTTCGGTTAACAGCCGATCGCGCAAGCCAATTGCGCCACGGAGAGCGTCCTGCTCCACTCTCACCACCGTCAAAACATTTATTCAGAGCTATCACCCCAAAGAAAGAAAAGCGCCGCACCACCACCGGGAGGGCTCGAAACTCCAACCTTTCGGTTAACAGCCGATCGCGCTAGCCCATTGCGCCACGGAGACAGTCTTGCTTCACTCTCACCACCATCAGAACATATCTTCAAAGCTATCAGCACAAAGAAAAAAAAGCGCCGCACCACCACCGGGTGGGCTCGAACCTCGAAACTTTCGGTTAACAGCCGATCGCGCTAGCCAATTGCGCCACGGAGACAGTCGTGCTCCACTCTCACCACCATCAGAACATATCTTCAAAGCTATCAGCGCAAAGAAAAAAGCAACACACCACTCCCGGGAGGGCTCGAAACTCGAACCTTTCGGTTAACAGCCGATCGCGCTAGCCCTTTGCGCCATGGAGACAGTCTTGCTCCGCTCTCACCACCATCAGAACATATATTCAAAGCTATCAGCGCAAAGAAAAAAGCAACACACCACTCCCGGGCGGGCTCGAAACTCCAACCTTTCGGTTAACAGCCGATCGCGCTAGCCCATTCCGCCACGGGGACAGTCCTGCTCCACTCTCACCACCGTCAAAACATTTATTCAGACCTATCACCCCAAAAAAAAAAGCGCCGCATCACCACCGGGAGGGCTCGAAACTCCAACCTTTCGGTTAACAGCCGATCCGCGCTAGCCCATTGCGCCACGGAGACAGTCTTGCTTCACTCTCACCACCATCAGAACATATCTTCAAAGCTATCAGCACAAAGAAAAAAAAGCGCCGCACCACCACCGGGTGGGCTCGAACCTCCAAACTTTCGGTTAACAGCCGATCGCGCTAGCCAATTGCGCCACGGAGACAGTCCTGCTCCACTCTCACCACCATCAGAATATATCTTCAAAGCTATCAGCGCAAAGAAAAAAGCAACACACCACTCCTGGGAGGGCTCGAACCTCCAACCTTTCGGTTAACAGCCGATCGCGCAAGCCAATTGCGCCACGGAGACAGTCCTGCTCCACTCTCACCACCATGAGAACATATCTTCAAAGCTATCAGTGCAAAGAAAAAAGCAACACACCAATCCCGGGAGGGCTGGAAACTCCAACCTTTCGGTTAACAGCCGATCGCGCTAGCCCATTCCGCCACGGGGACAGTCGTGCTCCACTCTCACCACCGTCAGACCATTTCTTCAGAGCTATCGCCCCAAAGAAAGAAAGAGCGCCGCACCACCACCGGGTGGGCTCGAACCTCCAACCTTTCGGTTAACAGCCGATCGCGCTAGCCAATTGCGCCACGGAGACAGTCCTGCTCCACTCTCACCACCATCAGAACATAGCTTCAAAGCTATCAGTGCAAAGAAAAAAGCAACACACCACTCCCGGGAGGGCTCGAAACTCTAACCTTTTCGGTTAACAGCCGATCGCGCTAGCCCATTCTGCCACGGGGACAGTCGTGCTCCACTCTCACCACCGTCAGACCATTTCTTCAGAGCTATCGCCCCAAAGAAAGAAAAAGCGCCGCACCACCACCGGGTGGGCTCGAACCTCCAACCTTTCAGTTAACAGCCGATCGTGCTAGCCAATTGCGCCACGGAGACAGTCTTGCTCCACTCTCAACACCATCAGAACATATCTTCAAAGCTATAAGCGCAAAGAAAAAAAAGCGCCGCACCACCGCCGGGTGGGCTCGAACCTCCAATCTTTCGGTTAACAGCCGATCGCGCTAGCCAATTGCGCCACGGAGACAGTCCTGCTCCACTCTCTCCACCATCAGAACATATCTTCAAAGCTATCAGTGCAAAGAAAAAAGCAACACACCACTCCCGGGAGGGCTCGAAACTCCAACCTTTCGGTTAACAGCCGATCGCGCTAACCCATTGCGCCACGGGGACAGTCTTGCTCCCCTCTCACCACCATCAGAACATATCTTCAAAGCTATCAGCGCAAAGAAAAAAGCAACACACCACTCCCTGGAGGGCTCGAACCTCCAACCTTTCGGTTAACAGCCGATCGGGTAAGCGAATTGCGCCACGAAGACAGTCCTGCTCCACTCTCACCACCGTCAAAACATTTATTCAGAGCTATCACCGCAAAGAAAAAAAGCGCCGCACCACCACCGGGAGGGCTCGATACTCCAACCTTTCGGTTAACAGCCGATCGCGCTAGCCCATTGCGCCACGGAGACAGTCCAGCTCCACTCTCACCACCATCAGAACATATCTTCAAAGCTATCAGCGCAAAGAAAAAAGCGCCGCACCACTCCCGGGAGGGCTTGAAACTCTAACCTTTCGGTTAACAGCCGATCGCGGTAGACCATTGCGCCACGGGGACAGTCTTGCTCCATTCTCACCACCATCAGAACATATCTTCAAAGCTATCAGTGCAAAGAAAAAAAAGCGCCGGACGTCCACCGGGTGGGCTCGAACCTCCAACCATTCGGTTAACAGCCGATCGCGCAAGCCAATTGCGCCACGGAGAGCGTCCTGCTCCACTCTCACCACCGTCAAAACATTTATTCAGAGCTATCACCCCAAAGAAAGAAAAGCGCCGCACCACCACCGGGAGGGCTCGAACCTCCAACCTTTCGGTTAACAGCCGATCGCGCTAGCCCATTGCGCCACGGAGACAGTCTTGCTTCACTCTCACCACCATCAGAACATATTTTCAAAGCTATCAGCACAAAGAAAAAAAAGCGTCGCACCACCACCGGGTGGGCTCGAACCTCCAAACTTTCGGTTAACAGCCGATCGCGCTAGCCAATTGCGCCACACAGACAGTCCTGCTCCACTCTCACCACCATCAGAACATATCTTCAAAGCTATCAGCGCAAAGAAAAAAGCAACACGCCACTCCCGGGAGGGCTCGAAACTCGAACCTTTCGGTTAACAGCCGATCGCGCTAGCCCTTTGCGCCACGGAGACAGTCTTGCTCCGCTCTCACCACCATCAGAACATATATTCAAAGCTATCAGCGCAAAGAAAAAAGCAACACACCACTCCCGGGCGGGCTCGAAACTCCAACCTTTCGGTTAACAGCCGATCGCGCTAGCCCATTCCGCCACGGGGACAGTCCTGCTCCACTCTCACCACCGTCAAAGCATTTATTCAGACCTATCACCCCAAAGAAAAAAAAGCGCCGCACCACCACCGGGAGGGCTCGAAACTCCAACCTTTCGGTTAACAGCCGATCCGCGCTAGCCCATTGCGCCACGGAGACAGTCTTGCTTCACTCTCACCACCATCAGAACATATCTTCAAAGCTATCAGCACAAAGAAAAAAAAGCACCGCACCACCACCGGGTGTGCTCGAACCTCCAAACTTTCGGTTAACAGCCGATCGCGCTAGCCAATTGCGCCACGGAGACAGTCCTGCTCCACTCTCACCACCATCAGAATATATCTTCAAAGCTATCAGCGCAAAGAAAAAAGCAACACACCACTCCTGGGAGGGCTCGAACCTCCAACCTTTCGGTTAACAGCCGATCGCGCAAGCCAATTGCGCCACGGAGACAGTCCTGCTCCACTCTCACCACCATCAGAACATATCTTCAAGGCTATCAGTGCAAAGAAAAAAGCAACACACCAATCCCGGGAGGGCTCGAAACTCCAACCTTTCGGTTAACAGCCGATCGCGCTAGCCCATTCCGCCACGGGGACAGTCGTGCTCCACTCTCACCACCGTCAGACCATTTCTTCAGAGCTATCGCCCCAAAGAAAGAAAGAGCGCCGCACCACCACCGGGTGGGCTCGAACCTCCAACCTTTCGGTTAACAGCCGATCGCGCTAGCCAATTGCGCCACGGAGACAGTCCTGCTCCACTCTCACCACCATCAGAACATAGCTTCAAAGCTATCAGTGCAAAGAAAAAAGCAACACACCACTCCCGGGAGGGCTCCAAACTCTAACCTTTTCGGTTAACAGCCGATCGCGCTAGCCCATTCTGCCACGGGGACAGTCGTGCTCCACTCTCACCACCGTCAGAACATTTCTTCAGAGCTATCGCCCCAAAGAAAGAAAAAGCGCCGCACCACCACCGGGTGGGCTCGAACCTCCAACCTTTCCGTTAACAGCCGATCGTGCTAGCCAATTGCGCCACGGAGACAGTCTTGCTCCACTCTCAACACCATCAGAACATATCTTCAAAGCTATAAGCACAAAGAAAAAAAAGCGCCGCACCACCACCGTGTGGGCTCGAACCTCCAAACTTTCGGTTAACAGCCGATCGCGCTAGCCAATTGCGCCACAGTAGACAGTCCTGCTCCACTCTCACCACCATCAGAACATATCTTCAAAGCTATCAGCGCAAAGAAAAAATCAACACACCACTCCTGGGAGGGCTCGAACCTCCAACCTTTCGGTTAACAGCCGATGGCGCAAGCCAATTGCGCCACGGAGACAGTCCTGCTCCACTCTCACCACCATCAGAACATATCTTCAAAGCTATCAGTGCAAAGAAAAAAGCAACACGCCACTCCCGGGAGGGCTCGAAACTCCAACCTTTCGGTTAACAGCCGATCGCGCTAGCCCATTCCGCCACGGGGACAGTCGTGCTCCACTCTCACCACCGTCAGACCATTTCTTCAGAGCTATCGCCCCAAAGAAAGAAAAAGCGCCGCACCACCACCGGGTGGGCTCGAACCTCCAACCTTTCGGTTAACAGCCGATCCGCGCTAGCCCATTGCGCCACGGAGACAGTCTTGCTTCACTCTCACCACCATCAGAACATATCTTCAAACCTATCAGCACAAAGAAAAAAAAGCGCCGCACCACCACCGGGTGGGCTCGAACCTCCAAACATTCGGTTAACAGCCGATCGCGCTAGCCAATTGCGCCACGGAGACAGTCCTGCTCCACTCTCACCACCATCAGAACATATCTTCAAAGCTATCAGCCCACAGAAAAAAAAGCGCCGCCCCACCACCGGGTGGGCTCGAACCTCCAAACTTTCGGTTAACAGCCGATCGCGCTAGCCAATTGCGCCACGAAGACAGTCCTGCTGCACTCTCACCACCATCAGAACATATCTTCAAAGCTATTACCGCAAAGAAAAAAGCAACACACCACTCCCGGGAGGGCTCGCAATTCCAACCTTTCGGTTAACAGCCGATCGCGCTAGCCCATTGCGCCACGGAGACACTCTTGCTCCACTCTCACCACCATCGGAACACATCGTCAAACAGTCAACGCAAAGAGAAAAAAGCGCCGCACCACCACCGGGTGGGCTCGAAACTCCAACATTTCGGTTGACAGCCGATCGTGCTTGCCCATTGTGCCACGGGGACCGTCTTGCTACACTCTCACCACCATCAAAACATATCTTGAAAGCTATCCGCGCAAAGAAAAAAAAAGCGCCGCACCACCACCGGGTGGGCTCGAACCTCCAACCTTTCGGTTAACAGCCGATCGCGCAAGCCAATTGCGCCACGGAGACAGTCCTGCTCCTCTCTCACCGCCATCAGAACATATCTTCAAAGCTATCAGCACAAAGAAAAAAAAGCGCCACACCATCACCGGGTGGGCTCGAACCTCCAACCTTTCGGTTAACAGCTGATCGCGCTAGCCAACTGCGCCACGGAGACAGTCGTGCTCCACACTCACCACCATCAGAACATAACTTCAAAGCTATCAGCGCAAAGAAAAAAGGAACACACCACTCCCGGGAGGGCTCGAAACTCCAATCTTTCGGTTAACAGCCGATCGCGCTAGCCAATTGCGCCACGGAGACAGTCCTGCTCTACTCTCACCACCATCAGAACATATCTTCAAAGCCATCAGCCCAAAGAAAAAAAAGCGCCGCACCACCACCGGGTGGGCTCGAACCTCCAACTTTTCTGTTAACAGCCGATCACGCTAGCCAATTGCGCCAAAGAGACAGTCGTTCTCCACTCTCACCACCGTCAGACCATTTCTTCAGAGCTATTGCCCCAAAGAAAAAAAAGCGCCGCACCACCCCCGGGTGGGCTCGAACCTTCAACCTTTCGGTTATTAGCCGATCGCGCTAGCCAATTGCGCCATGGAGACAGTCCTGCTCCACTCTCAGCACCATCAGAACATATCTTCAAAGCTATCAGCACAAAGAAAAAAAGCGCCACACCATCACCGGGTGGGCTCGAACCTCCAACCTTTCGGTTAACAGCCGATCGCGCTAGCCAACTGCGCCACGGAGACAGTCGTGCTCCACTCTCACCACCATCAGAACATATCTTCAAAGCTATCAGCGCAAAGAAAAAAGCAACACACCACTCCCTGGAGGGCTCGAACCTCCAACCTTCCGGTTAACAGCCGATCGGGTAAGCCAATTGCGCCACGAAGACAGTCCTGCTCCACTCTCACCACCGTCAAAACATTTATTCAGAGCTATCACCGCAAAGAAAAAAAGCGCCGCACCACCACCGGGAGGGCTCGAAGCTCCAACCTTTCGGTTAACAGCCGATCGCGCTAGCCCATTGCGCCACGGAGACAGTCCAGCTCCACTCTCACCACCATCAGAACATATCTTCAAAGCTATCAGCGCAAAGAAAAAAGCAACACACCACTCCCGGGAGGGCTCGAAACTCGAACCTTTCGGTTAACAGCCGATCGCGCTAGCCCTTTGCGCCACGGAGACAGTCTTGCTCCGCTCTCACCACCATCAGAACATTTCTTCAAAGCTATCAGCCCAAAGAAAAAAAAGCGCCGCACCACCACCGGGTGGGCTCGAAACTCCAACCTTTCGATTAACAGCTGATCGCGCTAGCCCATTGCGCCATGGAGACAGTCCTGCTCCACTCTCACCATCATCAGAACATATCCTAAAAGCTATTTCCACAAAGAAAAAAAGCAACACACCACTCCCGGGAGGGCTCGAAACTCCAACCTTTCGGTTAACAGCCGATCGCGCTATCCCATCCCGCCACGGGGACAGTCCTGCTCCACTCTCACCACCGTCAAAACATTTATTCAGACATATCACCCCAAAGAAAAAAAAGCGCCGCACCACCACCGGGAGGGCTCGAAACTCCAACCTTTCGGTTAACAGCCGATCCGCGCTAGCCCATTGCGCCACGGAGACAGTCTTGCTTCACTCTCACCACCATCAGAACATATCTTCAAACCTATCAGCACAAAGAAAAAAAAGCGCCGCACCACCACCGGGTGGGCTCGAACCTCCAAACTTTCGGTTAACAGCCGATCGCGCTAGCCAATTGCGCCACGGAGACAGTCCTGCTCCACTCTCACCACCATCAGAACATATTTTCAAAGCTATCAGCGCAAAGAAAAAAGCAACACACCACTCCTGGGAGGGCTCGAACCTCCGACCTTTCGGTTAACAGCCGATCGCGCAAGCCAATTGCGCCACGGAGACAGTCCTGCTCCTCTCTCACCGCCATCAGAACATATCTTCAAAGCTATCAGCACAAAGAAAAAAAAGCGCCACACCATCACCGGGTGGGCTCGAACCTCCAACCTTTCGGTTAACAGCTGATCGCGCTAGCCAACTGCGCCACGGAGACAGTCCTGCTCCACTCTCACCACGATCAGAACATATCTTCAAAGCTATCAGTGCAAAGAAAAAAGCAACACACCACTCACGGGAGGGCTTGAAACTCTAACCTTTCGGTTAACAGCCGATCGCGGTAGACCATTGCGCCACGGGGACAGTCTTGCTCCACTCTCACCACCATCAGAACATATCTTCAAAGCTATCAGTGCAAAGAAAAAAAAGCGCCGCACGTCCACCGGGTGGGCTCGAAACTCCAACCTTTCGGTTAACAGCCGATCGCGCAAGCCAATTGCGCCACGGAGAGCGTCCTGCTCCACTCTCACCACCATCAGAACATATCTTCAAACCTATCAGCACAAAGAAAAAAAAGCGCCGCACCACCACCGGGTGGGCTCGAACCTCCAAACTTTCGGTTAACAGCCGATCGCGCTAGCCAATTGCGCCACGGAGACAGTCCTGCTCCACTCTCACCACCATCAGAACATATCTTCAAAGCTATCAGCGCAAAGAAAAAAGCAACACACCACTCCTGGGAGGGCTCGAACCTCCGACCTTTCGGTTAACAGCCGATCGCGCAAGCCAATTGCGCCACGGAGACAGTCCTGCTCCTCTCTCACCGCCATCAGAACATATCTTCAAAGCTATCAGCACAAAGAAAAAAAAGCGCCACACCATCACCGGGTGGGCTCGAACCTCCAACCTTTCGGTTAACAGCTGATCGCGCTAGCCAACTGCGCCACGGAGACAGTCCTGCTCCACTCTCACCACGATCAGAACATATCTTCAAAGCTATCAGTGCAAAGAAAAAAGCAACACACCACTCCCGGGAGGGCTTGAAACTCTAACCTTTCGGTTAACAGCCGATCGCGGTAGACCATTGCGCCACGGGGACAGTCTTGCTCCACTCTCACCACCATCAGAACATATCTTCAAAGCTATCAGTGCAAAGAAAAAAAAGCGCCGCACGTCCACCGGGTGGGCTCGAAACTCCAACCTTTCGGTTAACAGCCGATCGCGCAAGCCAATTGCGCCACGGAGAGCGTCCTGCTCCACTCTCACCACCGTCAAAACATTTATTCAGAGCTATCACCCCAAAGAAAGAAAAGCGCCGCACCACCACCGGGAGGGCTCGAAACTCCAACCTTTCGGTTAACAGCCGATCGCGCTAGCCCATTGCGCCACGGAGACAGTCTTGCTTCACTCTCACCACCATCAGAACATATCTTCAAAGCTATCAGCACAAAGAAAAAAAAGCGCCGCACCACCACCGGGTGGGCTCGAACCTCGAAACTTTCGGTTAACAGCCGATCGCGCTAGCCAATTGCGCCACGGAGACAGTCGTGCTCCACTCTCACCACCATCAGAACATATCTTCAAAGCTATCAGCGCAAAGAAAAAAGCAACACACCACTCCCGGGAGGGCTCGAAACTTGAACCTTTCGGTTAACAGCCGATCGCGCTAGCCCTTTGCGCCATGGAGACAGTCTTGCTCCGCTCTCACCACCATCAGAACATATATTCAAAGCTATCAGCGCAAAGAAAAAAGCAACACACCACTCCCGGGCGGGCTCGAAACTCCAACCTTTCGGTTAACAGCCGATCGCGCTAGCCCATTCCGCCACGGGGACAGTCCTGCTCCACTCTCACCACCGTCAAAACATTTATTCAGACCTATCACCCCAAAAAAAAAAGCGCCGCATCACCACCGGGAGGGCTCGAAACTCCAACCTTTCGGTTAACAGCCGATCCGCGCTAGCCCATTGCGCCACGGAGACAGTCTTGCTTCACTCTCACCACCATCAGAACATATCTTCAAAGCTATCAGCACAAAGAAAAAAAAGCGCCGCACCACCACCGGGTGGGCTCGAACCTCCAAACTTTCGGTTAACAGCCGATCGCGCTAGCCAATTGCGCCACGGAGACAGTCCTGCTCCACTCTCACCACCATCAGAATATATCTTCAAAGCTATCAGCGCAAAGAAAAAAGCAACACACCACTCCTGGGAGGGCTCGAACCTCCAACCTTTCGGTTAACAGCCGATCGCGCAAGCCAATTGCGCCACGGAGACAGTCCTGCTCCACTCTCACCACCATCAGAACATATCTTCAAAGCTATCAGTGCAAAGAAAAAAGCAACACACCAATCCCGGGAGGGCTGGAAACTCCAACCTTTCGGTTAACAGCCGATCGCGCTAGCCCATTCCGCCACGGGGACAGTCGTGCTCCACTCTCACCACCGTCAGACCATTTCTTCAGAGCTATCGCCCCAAAGAAAGAAAGAGCGCCGCACCACCACCGGGTGGGCTCGAACCTCCAACCTTTCGGTTAACAGCCGATCGCGCTAGCCAATTGCGCCACGGAGACAGTCCTGCTCCACTCTCACCACCATCAGAACATAGCTTCAAAGCTATCAGTGCAAAGAAAAAAGCAACACACCACTCCCGGGAGGGCTCGAAACTCTAACCTTTTCGGTTAACAGCCGATCGCGCTAGCCCATTCTGCCACGGGGACAGTCGTGCTCCACTCTCACCACCGTCAGACCATTTCTTCAGAGCTATCGCCCCAAAGAAAGAAAAAGCGCCGCACCACCACCGGGTGGGCTCGAACCTCCAACCTTTCAGTTAACAGCCGATCGTGCTAGCCAATTGCGCCACGGAGACAGTCTTGCTCCACTCTCAACACCATCAGAACATATCTTCAAAGCTATAAGCGCAAAGAAAAAAAAGCGCCGCACCACCGCCGGGTGGGCTCGAACCTCCAATCTTTCGGTTAACAGCCGATCGCGCTAGCCAATTGCGCCACGGAGACAGTCCTGCTCCACTCTCTCCACCATCAGAACATATCTTCAAAGCTATCAGTGCAAAGAAAAAAGCAACACACCACTCCCGGGAGGGCTCGAAACTCCAACCTTTCGGTTAACAGCCGATCGCGCTAACCCATTGCGCCACGGGGACAGTCTTGCTCCCCTCTCACCACCATCAGAACATATCTTCAAAGCTATCAGCGCAAAGAAAAAAGCAACACACCACTCCCTGGAGGGCTCGAACCTCCAACCTTTCGGTTAACAGCCGATCGGGTAAGCGAATTGCGCCACGAAGACAGTCCTGCTCCACTCTCACCACCGTCAAAACATTTATTCAGAGCTATCACCGCAAAGAAAAAAAGCGCCGCACCACCACCGGGAGGGCTCGATACTCCAACCTTTCGGTTAACAGCCGATCGCGCTAGCCCATTGCGCCACGGAGACAGTCCAGCTCCACTCTCACCACCATCAGAACATATCTTCAAAGCTATCAGCGCAAAGAAAAAAGCGCCGCACCACTCCCGGGAGGGCTTGAAACTCTAACCTTTCGGTTAACAGCCGATCGCGGTAGACCATTGCGCCACGGGGACAGTCTTGCTCCATTCTCACCACCATCAGAACATATCTTCAAAGCTATCAGTGCAAAGAAAAAAAAGCGCCGGACGTCCACCGGGTGGGCTCGAACCTCCAACCATTCGGTTAACAGCCGATCGCGCAAGCCAATTGCGCCACGGAGAGCGTCCTGCTCCACTCTCACCACCGTCAAAACATTTATTCAGAGCTATCACCCCAAAGAAAGAAAAGCGCCGCACCACCACCGGGAGGGCTCGAAACTCCAACCTCTCGGTTAACAGCCGATCGCGCTAGCCCATTGCGCCACGGAGACAGTCTTGCTTCACTCTCACCACCATCAGAACATATTTTCAAAGCTATCAGCACAAAGAAAAAAAAGCGTCGCACCACCACCGGGTGGGCTCGAACCTCCAAACTTTCGGTTAACAGCCGATCGCGCTAGCCAATTGCGCCACAGAGACAGTCCTGCTCCACTCTCACCACCATCAGAACATATCTTCAAAGCTATCAGCGCAAAGAAAAAAGCAACACGCCACTCCCGGGAGGGCTCGAAACTCGAACCTTTCGGTTAACAGCCGATCGCGCTAGCCCTTTGCGCCACGGAGACAGTCTTGCTCCGCTCTCACCACCATCAGAACATATATTCAAAGCTATCAGCGCAAAGAAAAAAGCAACACACCACTCCCGGGCGGGCTCGAAACTCCAACCTTTCGGTTAACAGCCGATCGCGCTAGCCCATTCCGCCACGGGGACAGTCCTGCTCCACTCTCACCACCGTCAAAGCATTTATTCAGACCTATCACCCCAAAGAAAAAAAAGCGCCGCACCACCACCGGGAGGGCTCGAAACTCCAACCTTTCGGTTAACAGCCGATCCGCGCTAGCCCATTGCGCCACGGAGACAGTCTTGCTTCACTCTCACCACCATCAGAACATATCTTCAAAGCTATCAGCACAAAGAAAAAAAAGCACCGCACCACCACCGGGTGTGCTCGAACCTCCAAACTTTCGGTTAACAGCCGATCGCGCTAGCCAATTGCGCCACGGAGACAGTCCTGCTCCACTCTCACCACCATCAGAATATATCTTCAAAGCTATCAGCGCAAAGAAAAAAGCAACACACCACTCCTGGGAGGGCTCGAACCTCCAACCTTTCGGTTAACAGCCGATCGCGCAAGCCAATTGCGCCACGGAGACAGTCCTGCTCCACTCTCACCACCATCAGAACATATCTTCAAGGCTATCAGTGCAAAGAAAAAAGCAACACACCAATCCCGGGAGGGCTCGAAACTCCAACCTTTCGGTTAACAGCCGATCGCGCTAGCCCATTCCGCCACGGGGACAGTCGTGCTCCACTCTCACCACCGTCAGACCATTTCTTCAGAGCTATCGCCCCAAAGAAAGAAAGAGCGCCGCACCACCACCGGGTGGGCTCGAACCTCCAACCTTTCGGTTAACAGCCGATCGCGCTAGCCAATTGCGCCACGGAGACAGTCCTGCTCCACTCTCACCACCATCAGAACATAGCTTCAAAGCTATCAGTGCAAAGAAAAAAGCAACACACCACTCCCGGGAGGGCTCCAAACTCTAACCTTTTCGGTTAACAGCCGATCGCGCTAGCCCATTCTGCCACGGGGACAGTCGTGCTCCACTCTCACCACCGTCAGAACATTTCTTCAAAGCTATCAGCCCAAAGAAAAAAAAGCGCCGCACCACCACCGGGTGGGCTCGAAACTCCAACCTTTCGATTAACAGCTGATCGCGCTAGCCCATTGCGCCATGGAGACAGTCCTGCTCCACTCTCACCATCATCAGAACATATCCTAAAAGCTATTTCCACAAAGAAAAAAAGCAACACACCACTCCCGGGAGGGCTCGAAACTCCAACCTTTCGGTTAACAGCCGATCGCGCTATCCCATTCCGCCACGGGGACAGTCCTGCTCCACTCTCACCACCGTCAAAACATTTATTCAGACATATCACCCCAAAGAAAAAAAAGCGCCGCACCACCACCGGGAGGGCTCGAAACTCCAACCTTTCGGTTAACAGCCGATCCGCGCTAGCCCATTGCGCCACGGAGACAGTCTTGCTTCACTCTCACCACCATCAGAACATATCTTCAAACCTATCAGCACAAAGAAAAAAAAGCGCCGCACCACCACCGGGTGGGCTCGAACCTCCAAACTTTCGGTTAACAGCCGATCGCGCTAGCCAATTGCGCCACGGAGACAGTCCTGCTCCACTCTCACCACCATCAGAACATATTTTCAAAGCTATCAGCGCAAAGAAAAAAGCAACACACCACTCCTGGGAGGGCTCGAACCTCCGACCTTTCGGTTAACAGCCGATCGCGCAAGCCAATTGCGCCACGGAGACAGTCCTGCTCCTCTCTCACCGCCATCAGAACATATCTTCAAAGCTATCAGCACAAAGAAAAAAAAGCGCCACACCATCACCGGGTGGGCTCGAACCTCCAACCTTTCGGTTAACAGCTGATCGCGCTAGCCAACTGCGCCACGGAGACAGTCCTGCTCCACTCTCACCACGATCAGAACATATCTTCAAAGCTATCAGTGCAAAGAAAAAAGCAACACACCACTCACGGGAGGGCTTGAAACTCTAACCTTTCGGTTAACAGCCGATCGCGGTAGACCATTGCGCCACGGGGACAGTCTTGCTCCACTCTCACCACCATCAGAACATATCTTCAAAGCTATCAGTGCAAAGAAAAAAAAGCGCCGCACGTCCACCGGGTGGGCTCGAAACTCCAACCTTTCGGTTAACAGCCGATCGCGCAAGCCAATTGCGCCACGGAGAGCGTCCTGCTCCACTCTCACCACCATCAGAACATATCTTCAAACCTATCAGCACAAAGAAAAAAAAGCGCCGCACCACCACCGGGTGGGCTCGAACCTCCAAACTTTCGGTTAACAGCCGATCGCGCTAGCCAATTGCGCCACGGAGACAGTCCTGCTCCACTCTCACCACCATCAGAACATATCTTCAAAGCTATCAGCGCAAAGAAAAAAGCAACACACCACTCCTGGGAGGGCTCGAACCTCCGACCTTTCGGTTAACAGCCGATCGCGCAAGCCAATTGCGCCACGGAGACAGTCCTGCTCCTCTCTCACCGCCATCAGAACATATCTTCAAAGCTATCAGCACAAAGAAAAAAAAGCGCCACACCATCACCGGGTGGGCTCGAACCTCCAACCTTTCGGTTAACAGCTGATCGCGCTAGCCAACTGCGCCACGGAGACAGTCCTGCTCCACTCTCACCACGATCAGAACATATCTTCAAAGCTATCAGTGCAAAGAAAAAAGCAACACACCACTCCCGGGAGGGCTTGAAACTCTAACCTTTCGGTTAACAGCCGATCGCGGTAGACCATTGCGCCACGGGGACAGTCTTGCTCCACTCTCACCACCATCAGAACATATCTTCAAAGCTATCAGTGCAAAGAAAAAAAAGCGCCGCACGTCCACCGGGTGGGCTCGAAACTCCAACCTTTCGGTTAACAGCCGATCGCGCAAGCCAATTGCGCCACGGAGAGCGTCCTGCTCCACTCTCACCACCGTCAAAACATTTATTCAGAGCTATCACCCCAAAGAAAGAAAAGCGCCGCACCACCACCGGGAGGGCTCGAAACTCCAACCTTTCGGTTAACAGCCGATCGCGCTAGCCCATTGCGCCACGGAGACAGTCTTGCTTCACTCTCACCACCATCAGAACATATCTTCAAAGCTATCAGCACAAAGAAAAAAAAGCGCCGCACCACCACCGGGTGGGCTCGAACCTCGAAACTTTCGGTTAACAGCCGATCGCGCTAGCCAATTGCGCCACGGAGACAGTCGTGCTCCACTCTCACCACCATCAGAACATATCTTCAAAGCTATCAGCGCAAAGAAAAAAGCAACACACCACTCCCGGGAGGGCTCGAAACTTGAACCTTTCGGTTAACAGCCGATCGCGCTAGCCCTTTGCGCCATGGAGACAGTCTTGCTCCGCTCTCACCACCATCAGAACATATATTCAAAGCTATCAGCGCAAAGAAAAAAGCAACACACCACTCCCGGGCGGGCTCGAAACTCCAACCTTTCGGTTAACAGCCGATCGCGCTAGCCCATTCCGCCACGGGGACAGTCCTGCTCCACTCTCACCACCGTCAAAACATTTATTCAGACCTATCACCCCAAAAAAAAAAGCGCCGCATCACCACCGGGAGGGCTCGAAACTCCAACCTTTCGGTTAACAGCCGATCCGCGCTAGCCCATTGCGCCACGGAGACAGTCTTGCTTCACTCTCACCACCATCAGAACATATCTTCAAAGCTATCAGCACAAAGAAAAAAAAGCGCCGCACCACCACCGGGTGGGCTCGAACCTCCAAACTTTCGGTTAACAGCCGATCGCGCTAGCCAATTGCGCCACGGAGACAGTCCTGCTCCACTCTCACCACCATCAGAATATATCTTCAAAGCTATCAGCGCAAAGAAAAAAGCAACACACCACTCCTGGGAGGGCTCGAACCTCCAACCTTTCGGTTAACAGCCGATCGCGCAAGCCAATTGCGCCACGGAGACAGTCCTGCTCCACTCTCACCACCATCAGAACATATCTTCAAAGCTATCAGTGCAAAGAAAAAAGCAACACACCAATCCCGGGAGGGCTGGAAACTCCAACCTTTCGGTTAACAGCCGATCGCGCTAGCCCATTCCGCCACGGGGACAGTCGTGCTCCACTCTCACCACCGTCAGACCATTTCTTCAGAGCTATCGCCCCAAAGAAAGAAAGAGCGCCGCACCACCACCGGGTGGGCTCGAACCTCCAACCTTTCGGTTAACAGCCGATCGCGCTAGCCAATTGCGCCACGGAGACAGTCCTGCTCCACTCTCACCACCATCAGAACATAGCTTCAAAGCTATCAGTGCAAAGAAAAAAGCAACACACCACTCCCGGGAGGGCTCGAAACTCTAACCTTTTCGGTTAACAGCCGATCGCGCTAGCCCATTCTGCCACGGGGACAGTCGTGCTCCACTCTCACCACCGTCAGACCATTTCTTCAGAGCTATCGCCCCAAAGAAAGAAAAAGCGCCGCACCACCACCGGGTGGGCTCGAACCTCCAACCTTTCAGTTAACAGCCGATCGTGCTAGCCAATTGCGCCACGGAGACAGTCTTGCTCCACTCTCAACACCATCAGAACATATCTTCAAAGCTATAAGCGCAAAGAAAAAAAAGCGCCGCACCACCGCCGGGTGGGCTCGAACCTCCAATCTTTCGGTTAACAGCCGATCGCGCTAGCCAATTGCGCCACGGAGACAGTCCTGCTCCACTCTCTCCACCATCAGAACATATCTTCAAAGCTATCAGTGCAAAGAAAAAAGCAACACACCACTCCCGGGAGGGCTCGAAACTCCAACCTTTCGGTTAACAGCCGATCGCGCTAACCCATTGCGCCACGGGGACAGTCTTGCTCCCCTCTCACCACCATCAGAACATATCTTCAAAGCTATCAGCGCAAAGAAAAAAGCAACACACCACTCCCTGGAGGGCTCGAACCTCCAACCTTTCGGTTAACAGCCGATCGGGTAAGCGAATTGCGCCACGAAGACAGTCCTGCTCCACTCTCACCACCGTCAAAACATTTATTCAGAGCTATCACCGCAAAGAAAAAAAGCGCCGCACCACCACCGGGAGGGCTCGATACTCCAACCTTTCGGTTAACAGCCGATCGCGCTAGCCCATTGCGCCACGGAGACAGTCCAGCTCCACTCTCACCACCATCAGAACATATCTTCAAAGCTATCAGCGCAAAGAAAAAAGCGCCGCACCACTCCCGGGAGGGCTTGAAACTCTAACCTTTCGGTTAACAGCCGATCGCGGTAGACCATTGCGCCACGGGGACAGTCTTGCTCCATTCTCACCACCATCAGAACATATCTTCAAAGCTATCAGTGCAAAGAAAAAAAAGCGCCGGACGTCCACCGGGTGGGCTCGAACCTCCAACCATTCGGTTAACAGCCGATCGCGCAAGCCAATTGCGCCACGGAGAGCGTCCTGCTCCACTCTCACCACCGTCAAAACATTTATTCAGAGCTATCACCCCAAAGAAAGAAAAGCGCCGCACCACCACCGGGAGGGCTCGAAACTCCAACCTCTCGGTTAACAGCCGATCGCGCTAGCCCATTGCGCCACGGAGACAGTCTTGCTTCACTCTCACCACCATCAGAACATATTTTCAAAGCTATCAGCACAAAGAAAAAAAAGCGTCGCACCACCACCGGGTGGGCTCGAACCTCCAAACTTTCGGTTAACAGCCGATCGCGCTAGCCAATTGCGCCACAGAGACAGTCCTGCTCCACTCTCACCACCATCAGAACATATCTTCAAAGCTATCAGCGCAAAGAAAAAAGCAACACGCCACTCCCGGGAGGGCTCGAAACTCGAACCTTTCGGTTAACAGCCGATCGCGCTAGCCCTTTGCGCCACGGAGACAGTCTTGCTCCGCTCTCACCACCATCAGAACATATATTCAAAGCTATCAGCGCAAAGAAAAAAGCAACACACCACTCCCGGGCGGGCTCGAAACTCCAACCTTTCGGTTAACAGCCGATCGCGCTAGCCCATTCCGCCACGGGGACAGTCCTGCTCCACTCTCACCACCGTCAAAGCATTTATTCAGACCTATCACCCCAAAGAAAAAAAAGCGCCGCACCACCACCGGGAGGGCTCGAAACTCCAACCTTTCGGTTAACAGCCGATCCGCGCTAGCCCATTGCGCCACGGAGACAGTCTTGCTTCACTCTCACCACCATCAGAACATATCTTCAAAGCTATCAGCACAAAGAAAAAAAAGCACCGCACCACCACCGGGTGTGCTCGAACCTCCAAACTTTCGGTTAACAGCCGATCGCGCTAGCCAATTGCGCCACGGAGACAGTCCTGCTCCACTCTCACCACCATCAGAATATATCTTCAAAGCTATCAGCGCAAAGAAAAAAGCAACACACCACTCCTGGGAGGGCTCGAACCTCCAACCTTTCGGTTAACAGCCGATCGCGCAAGCCAATTGCGCCACGGAGACAGTCCTGCTCCACTCTCACCACCATCAGAACATATCTTCAAGGCTATCAGTGCAAAGAAAAAAGCAACACACCAATCCCGGGAGGGCTCGAAACTCCAACCTTTCGGTTAACAGCCGATCGCGCTAGCCCATTCCGCCACGGGGACAGTCGTGCTCCACTCTCACCACCGTCAGACCATTTCTTCAGAGCTATCGCCCCAAAGAAAGAAAGAGCGCCGCACCACCACCGGGTGGGCTCGAACCTCCAACCTTTCGGTTAACAGCCGATCGCGCTAGCCAATTGCGCCACGGAGACAGTCCTGCTCCACTCTCACCACCATCAGAACATAGCTTCAAAGCTATCAGTGCAAAGAAAAAAGCAACACACCACTCCCGGGAGGGCTCCAAACTCTAACCTTTTCGGTTAACAGCCGATCGCGCTAGCCCATTCTGCCACGGGGACAGTCGTGCTCCACTCTCACCACCGTCAGAACATTTCTTCAGAGCTATCGCCCCAAAGAAAGAAAAAGCGCCGCACCACCACCGGGTGGGCTCGAACCTCCAACCTTTCCGTTAACAGCCGATCGTGCTAGCCAATTGCGCCACGGAGACAGTCTTGCTCCACTCTCAACACCATCAGAACATATCTTCAAAGCTATAAGCACAAAGAAAAAAAAGCGCCGCACCACCACCGTGTGGGCTCGAACCTCCAAACTTTCGGTTAACAGCCGATCGCGCTAGCCAATTGCGCCACAGTAGACAGTCCTGCTCCACTCTCACCACCATCAGAACATATCTTCAAAGCTATCAGCGCAAAGAAAAAATCAACACACCACTCCTGGGAGGGCTCGAACCTCCAACCTTTCGGTTAACAGCCGATGGCGCAAGCCAATTGCGCCACGGAGACAGTCCTGCTCCACTCTCACCACCATCAGAACATATCTTCAAAGCTATCAGTGCAAAGAAAAAAGCAACACGCCACTCCCGGGAGGGCTCGAAACTCCAACCTTTCGGTTAACAGCCGATCGCGCTAGCCCATTCCGCCACGGGGACAGTCGTGCTCCACTCTCACCACCGTCAGACCATTTCTTCAGAGCTATCGCCCCAAAGAAAGAAAAAGCGCCGCACCACCACCGGGTGGGCTCGAACCTCCAACCTTTCGGTTAACAGCCGATCGCGCTAGCCAATTGCGCCACGGAGACAGTCCTGCTCCACTCTCACCACCATCAGAACATAGCTTCAAAGCTATCAGTGCAAAGAAAAAAGCAACACACCACTCCCGGGAGGGCTCGAAACTCCAACCTTTTGGTTAACAGCCGATCGCGCTAGCCCATTCCGCCACGGGGACAGTCGTGCTCCACTCTCACCACCGTCAGACCATTTCTTCAGAGCTATCGCCCCAAAGAAAGAAAAAGCGCCGCACCACCACCGGGTGGGCTCGAACCTCCAACCTTTCGGTTAACAGCCGATCGTGCTAGCCAATTGCGCCACGGAGACAGTCTTGCTCCACTCTCAACACCATCAGAACATATCTTCAAAGCTATAAGCGCAAAGAAAAAAAAGCGCCGCACCACCAACGGGTGGGCTCGAACCTTCAATCTTTCGGTTAACAGCCGATCGCGCTAGCCATTTGCGCCACGGAGACAGTCCTGCTCCACTCTCACCACCATCAGAACATATCTTTAAAGCTATCAGTGCAAAGAAAAAAGCAACACACCACTCCCGGGAGGGCTCGAAACTCCAAACTTTCGGTTAACAGCCGATCGCGCTAACCCATTGCGCCACGGGGACAGTCTTGCTCCACTCTCACCACCATCAGAACATATCTTCAAAGCTATCAGCGCAAAGAAAAAAAAGCGCCGCACCACCACCGGGTGGGCTCAAACCTCCAACCTTTCGGTTAACAGCCGATCGCGCTAGCCAATTGCGCCAGGGAGACAGTCCTGCTCCACTCTCACCGCCTTCAGAACATATCTTGAAAGCTATCAGCCCAAAGAAAAAAAAGCACCGCACCACCACCGGGTGGACTCGAACCTCCAACCTTTCGTTTAAAAGCCAATCGCGCTAGCCAATTGCGCCAAGGAGACAGTCCTGCTCCACTCTCCCCACCATCAGAACATATCTTCAAAGCTATCAGCCCAAAGAAAAAAAAGCACCGCACCACCACCGGGTGGGCTCGAACCTCCAACCTTTCGGTTAACAGTCAATCGCGCTAGCCAATTGCGCCACGGAGACAGTCCTGCTCCACTCTCACCACCATCAGAACATATCTTCAAAGCTATCAGCACAAAGAAAAAAAAGCGCCACACCATCACCGGGTGGGCTCGAACCTCCAACCTTTCGGTTAACAGCCGATCGCGCTAGCCAACTGCGCCACGGAGACAGTCGTGTTCCACTGTCACCACCATCAGAACATATCTTCAAAGCTATCAGCGCAAAGAAAAAAGCAACACACCACTCCCGGGAGGACTCGAAACTCCAACCTTTCGGTTAACAGCCGATCGCGCTAGCCAACTGCGCCACGGAGACAGTCCTGCTCTACTCTCACCACCATCAGAACATATCTTCAAAGCTATCAGCCCAAAGAAAAAAAAGCGCCGCATCACCACCGGGTGGGCTCGAACCTCCAACTTTATGGTTAACAGCCGATCACGCTAGCCAATAGCGCCACGGAGACAGCCCTGCTCTACTCTCACCACCATCAGAACATATCTTCAATGCTATCAGCCCACAGAAAAAAAAGCGCCGCCCCACCACCGGGTGGGCTCGAACCTCCAACCTTTCGGTTAACAGCCGATCGCGCTAGCCAATTGCGCCACGAAGACAGTCCTGCTGCACTCACACCACCATCAGCACATATCTTCAAAGCTATTACCGCAAAGAAAAAAGCAACACACCACTCCCGGGAGGGCTCGCAATTCCAACCTTTCGGTTAACAGCCGATCGCGCTAGCCCATTGCGCCACGGAGACAGTCTTGCTCAACTCTCACCACCATCGGAACACATCTTCAAACAATCAACGCAAAGAGAAAAAAGCGCCGCACCACCCCCGGGTGGGCTCGAAACTCCAACATTTCGGTTGACAGCCGATCGTGCTTGCCCATTGCGCCACGGGGACAGTCTTGCTACACTCTCACCACCATCAGAACATATCTTCAAAGCTATCAGCACAAAGAAAAAAAAGCGCCGCACCACCACCGGGTGGGCTCGAACCTCCAAACTTTCGGTTAACAGCCGATCGCGCTAGCCAATTGCGCCACAGTAGACAGTCCTGCTCCACTCTCACCACCATCAGGACATATCTTCAAAGCTATCAGCGCAACGAAAAAAGCAACACACCACTCCTGGGAGGGCTCGAACCTCCAACCTTTCGGTTAACAGCCATTCGCGCAAGCCAATTGCGCCACGGAGACAGTCCTGCTCCACTCTCACCACCATCAGAACATATTTTCAAAGCTATCAGTGCAAAGAAAAAAGCAAAACACCACTCCCGGGAGGGCTCGAAACTCCAACCTTTCGGTTAACAGCCGATCGCGCTAGCCCATTCCACCACGGGGACAGTCGTGCTCCACTCTCACCACCGTCAGACCATTTCTTCAGAGCTATCGCCCCAAAGAAAGAAAAATCGCCGCACCACCACCGGGTGGGCTCGAACCTCCAACCTTTCGGTTAACAGCCGATCGCCCTAGCCAATTGCGCCACGGAGACAGTCCTGCTCCACTCTCACCACCATCAGAACATAGCTTCAAAGCTATCAGTGCAAAGAAAAAAGCAACACACCACTCCCGGGAGGGCTCGAAACTCCAACGTTTCGGTTAACAGCCGATCGCGCTAGCCCATTCCGCCACGGGGACAGTCGTGCTCCACTCTCACCACCGTCAGACCATTTCTTCAGAGCTATCGCCCCAAAGAAAGAAAAAGCGCCGCACCACCACCGGGTGGGCTCGAATCTCCAACCTTTCGGTTAACAGCCGATCGTGCTAGCCGATTGCGCCACGGAGACAGTCTTGCTCCACTCTCAACACCATCAGAACATATCTTCAAAGCTATAAGCGCAAAGAAAAAAAAGCGCCGCACCACCACCGGGTGGGCTCGAACCTTCAATTTTTCGGTTAACAGCCGATCGCGCTAGCCAATTGCGCCACAAAGATAGTCCTGCTCCACTCTCACCACCATCAGAACATATCTTCAAAGCTATCAGTGCAAAGAAAAAACAACACACCACTCCCGGGAGGGCTCGAAACTCCAACCTTTCGGTTAACAGCCGATCGCGCTAACCCATTGCGCCACGGGGACAGTCTTGCTCCACTCTCACCACCATCAGAACATATCTTCAAAGCTATCAGCGCAAAGAAAAAAAAGCGCCGCACCACCACCGGGTGGGCTCAAACCTCCAACCTTTCGGTTAACAGCCGATCGCGCTAGCCAATTGCGCCAGGGAGACAGTCCTGCTCCACTCTCACCGCCATCAGAACATATCTTGAAAGCTATCAGCCCAAAGAAAAAAAAGCACCGCACCACCACCGGGTGGGCTCGAACCTCCAACCTTTCGTTTAAAAGCCAATCGCGCTAGCCAATTGCGCCAAGGAGACAGTCCTGCTCCACTCTCACCACCATCAGAACATATCTTCAAAGCTATCAGCACAAAGAAAAAAAAAGCGCCGCACCACCACCGGGCGGGTTCGAACCTCCAAACATTCGTTTAACAGCCGATCGCGCTAGCCAATTGCGCCACGGAGACAATCGTGCTCCACGCTCACCACCATCAGAACATATCTTCAAAGCTAACAGCCAAAAGAAAAAAGCAACACACCACTCCCGGGAGGGCTCGAAACTCCAATCTTTCGATTAACAGCCGATCGCGCTAGCCAATTGCGCCACGGAGACAGTCCTGCTCTACTGTCACCACCATCAGTACAAATCTTCAAAGCTATCAGCCCAAAGAAAAAAAAGCGCCGCACCACCACCGGGTGGGCTCGAACCTCCAACTTTTCTGTTAACAGCCGATCCCGCTATCCAATTGCGTCACGGAGACAGTGCTGCTCTACTCTCACCACCATCAGAACATATCTTTAAAGCTATCAGCCCCCAGAAAAAAAGCGCCGCACCACCACCGGGTGGGCTCGAACCTCTAACTTTTCGGTTAACAGCCGATCGCGCTAGCCAATTGCGTCACAGAGACAGTCCTGCTCTACTCTCACCACCATCAGCACATATCTTCAAAGCTATCAGCCCAAAGAAAAAAAAGCGCCGCACCACCACCGGGTGGGCTCGAACCTCCAACTTTTCTGTTAACAGCCGATCCCGCTAGCGAATTGCGTCACGGAGACAGTCCTGCTCTACTCTCACCACCATCAGAACATATCTTCAAAGCTATCAGCCCCCAGAAAAAAAGCGCCGCACCACCACCGGGTGGGCTCGAACCTCTAACTTTTCGGTTAACAGCCGATCGCGCTAGCCAATTGCGTCACAGAGACAGTCGTGCTCCACTCTCACCAACGTCAGACCATTTCTTCAGAGCTATCGCCCCAAAGAAAAAAAAGCGCCGCACCACCCCCGGGTGGGCTCGAACCTCCAACCTTTCGGTTAACAGCCGATCGCGCTAGCCAATTCCGCCATGGAGACAGTCGTGCTCCATGGATAGAGGAACCTGGCAGGCTACAGTCCATGGGGTCTCAAAGAGTTGGGCACAACTGAAGCGACTAAGTATGCAGACATGAGGGTAAAATAATCATTGTTATCATCCTTAACTGATGCAATTTTAGTCAAAAGGGAAAAATACGAGGAGCCTGAAAAGGCGAGAAAAATACGAGGAGCCTGAAAAGGTGTGAAAAATACGATGAGCCTGAAAAGGTGGCAAAAATTCGAGGAGCCTGAAAAAAGCAACACACCCCTCCCGGGAGGGCTCGAAACTCCAACCTTTCGGTTAACAGCCGATCGGGTAAGCCAATTGCGCCACGAAGACAGTCTTGCTCCGCTCTCACCACCATCAGAACATATCTTCAAGGCTATCAGCCCAAAGAAAAAAAAGCGCAGCACCACCACCAGGTGGGCTCGAACCTCCAACCTTTCGGTTAACTTCCAATCGCGCTAGCCCATTGCGCAACGGAGACAATCGTGCTCCACGCTCACCACCATCAGAAAATATCTTCAAAGCTATCAGCGGAAAGAAAAAAGCAACACACCCCACCCGGGAGGGCTCGAAACTCGAACCTTTCGGTTAACAGCCGATCGCGCTAGCCCTTTGCGCCACGGAGACAGTCTTGCTCCGCTCTCACCACCATCAGAACATATCTTCAAGGCTATCAGCCCAAAGAAAAAAAAGCGCCGCACCACCACCGGGTGGGCTCGAAACTCCAACCTTTCGGTTAACGGCCAATCGCGCTAGCCCATTGCGCAACGGAGACAATCGTGCTCCACGCTCACCACCATCAGAAAATATCTTCAAAGCTATCAGCGGAAAGAAAAAAGCAACACACCCCACCCGGGAGGGCTCGAACCTCCAACGTTTTGGTTAACAGCCGATCGCGCTAGCCAATGGTGCCACGGGGACAGTCCTGCTCCACTCTCACCACCGTCAGAACATTTCTTCAGAGCTATCAGCCCAAAGAAAAAAAAAGCGCCGCACCACCACCGGGTGGGCTCGAACCTCCAACCTTTCGGTTAACAGCCGATCGCGCTAGCCAATTGCGCCACAGAGACAGTCGTGCTCCAGTCTCACCACCATCAGAACATATTTTCAAAGCTATCAGCACAAAGAAAAAAAAGCGTCGCACCACCACCGGGTGGGCTCGAACCTCCAAACTTTCGGTTAACAGCCGATCGCGCTAGCCAATTGCGCCACAGAGACAGTCCTGCTCCACTCTCACCACCATCAGAACATATCTTCAAAGCTATCAGCGCAAAGAAAAAAGCGCCGCACCACTCCCGGGAGGGCTTGAAACTCTAACCTTTCGGTTAACAGCCGATCGCGGTAGACCATTGCGCCACGGGGACAGTCTTGCTCCATTCTCACCACCATCAGAACATAACTTCAAAGCTATCAGTGCAAAGAAAAAAAAGCGCCGGACGTCCACCGGGTGGGCTCGAACCTCCAACCATTCGGTTAACAGCCGATCGCGCAAGCCAATTGCGCCACGGAGAGCGTCCTGCTCCACTCTCACCACCGTCAAAACATTTATTCAGAGCTATCACCCCAAAGAAAGAAAAGCGCCGCACCACCACCGGGAGGGCTCGAAACTCCAACCTCTCGGTTAACAGCCGATCGCGCTAGCCCATTGCGCCACGGAGACAGTCTTGCTTCACTCTCACCACCATCAGAACATATTTTCAAAGCTATCAGCACAAAGAAAAAAAAGCGTCGCACCACCACCGGGTGGGCTCGAACCTCCAAACTTTCGGTTAACAGCCGATCGCGCTAGCCAATTGCGCCACAGAGACAGTCCTGCTCCACTCTCACCACCATCAGAACATATCTTCAAAGCTATCAGCGCAAAGAAAAAAGCAACACGCCACTCCCGGGAGGGCTCGAAACTCGAACCTTTCGGTTAACAGCCGATCGCGCTAGCCCTTTGCGCCACGGAGACAGTCTTGCTCCGCTCTCACCACCATCAGAACATATATTCAAAGCTATCAGCGCAAAGAAAAAAGCAACACACCACTCCCGGGCGGGCTCGAAACTCCAACCTTTCGGTTAACAGCCGATCGCGCTAGCCCATTCCGCCACGGGGACAGTCCTGCTCCACTCTCACCACCGTCAAAGCATTTATTCAGACCTATCACCCCAAAGAAAAAAAAGCGCCGCACCACCACCGGGAGGGCTCGAAACTCCAACCTTTCGGTTAACAGCCGATCCGCGCTAGCCCATTGCGCCACGGAGACAGTCTTGCTTCACTCTCACCACCATCAGAACATATCTTCAAAGCTATCAGCACAAAGAAAAAAAAGCACCGCACCACCACCGGGTGTGCTCGAACCTCCAAACTTTCGGTTAACAGCCGATCGCGCTAGCCAATTGCGCCACGGAGACAGTCCTGCTCCACTCTCACCACCATCAGAATATATCTTCAAAGCTATCAGCGCAAAGAAAAAAGCAACACACCACTCCTGGGAGGGCTCGAACCTCCAACCTTTCGGTTAACAGCCGATCGCGCAAGCCAATTGCGCCACGGAGACAGTCCTGCTCCACTCTCACCACCATCAGAACATATCTTCAAGGCTATCAGTGCAAAGAAAAAAGCAACACACCAATCCCGGGAGGGCTCGAAACTCCAACCTTTCGGTTAACAGCCGATCGCGCTAGCCCATTCCGCCACAGGGACAGTCGTGCTCCACTCTCACCACCGTCAGACCATTTCTTCAGAGCTATCGCCCCAAAGAAAGAAAGAGCGCCGCACCACCACCGGGTGGGCTCGAACCTCCAACCTTTCGGTTAACAGCCGATCGCGCTAGCCAATTGCGCCACGGAGACAGTCCTGCTCCACTCTCACCACCATCAGAACATAGCTTCAAAGCTATCAGTGCAAAGAAAAAAGCAACACACCACTCCCGGGAGGGCTCCAAACTCTAACCTTTTCGGTTAACAGCCGATCGCGCTAGCCCATTCTGCCACGGGGACAGTCGTGCTCCACTCTCACCACCGTCAGAACATTTCTTCAGAGCTATCGCCCCAAAGAAAGAAAAAGCGCCGCACCACCACCGGGTGGGCTCGAACCTCCAACCTTTCCGTTAACAGCCGATCGTGCTAGCCAATTGCGCCACGGAGACAGTCTTGCTCCACTCTCAACACCATCAGAACATATCTTCAAAGCTATAAGCACAAAGAAAAAAAGCGCCGCACCACCACCGTGTGGGCTCGAACCTCCAAACTTTCGGTTAACAGCCGATCGCGCTAGCCAATTGCGCCACAGTAGACAGTCCTGCTCCACTCTCACCACCATCAGAACATATCTTCAAAGCTATCAGCGCAAAGAAAAAATCAACACACCACTCCTGGGAGGGCTCGAACCTCCAACCTTTCGGTTAACAGCCGATGGCGCAAGCCAATTGCGCCACGGAGACAGTCCTGCTCCACTCTCACCACCATCAGAACATATCTTCAAAGCTATCAGTGCAAAGAAAAAAGCAACACGCCACTCCCGGGAGGGCTCGAAACTCCAACCTTTCGGTTAACAGCCGATCGCGCTAGCCCATTCCGCCACGGGGACAGTCGTGCTCCACTCTCACCACCGTCAGACCATTTCTTCAGAGCTATCGCCCCAAAGAAAGAAAAAGCGCCGCACCACCACCGGGTGGGCTCGAACCTCCAACCTTTCGGTTAACAGCCGATCGCGCTAGCCAATTGCGCCACGGAGACAGTCCTGCTCCACTCTCACCACCATCAGAACATAGCTTCAAAGCTATCAGTGCAAAGAAAAAAGCAACACACCACTCCCGGGAGGGCTCGAAACTCCAACCTTTCGGTTAACAGCCGATCGCGCTAGCCCATTCCGCCACGGGGACAGTCGTGCTCCACTCTCACCACCGTCAGACCATTTCTTCAGAGCTATCGCCCCAAAGAAAGAAAAAGCGCCGCACCACCACCGGGTGGGCTCGAACCTCCAACCTTTCGGTTAACAGCCGATCGTGCTAGCCAATTGCGCCACGGAGACAGTCTTGCTCCACTCTCAACACCATCAGAACATATCTTCAAAGCTATAAGCGCAAAGAAAAAAAAGCGCCGCACCACCAACGGGTGGGCTCGAACCTTCAATCTTTCGGTTAACAGCCGATCGCGCTAGCCATTTGCGCCACGGAGACAGTCCTGCTCCACTCTCACCACCATCAGAACATATCTTTAAAGCTATCAGTGCAAAGAAAAAAGCAACACACCACTCCCGGGAGGGCTCGAAACTCCAAACTTTCGGTTAACAGCCGATCGCGCTAACCCATTGCGCCACGGGGACAGTCTTGCTCCACTCTCACCACCATCAGAACATATCTTCAAAGCTATCAGCGCAAAGAAAAAAAAGCGCCGCACCACCACCGGGTGGGCTCAAACCTCCAACCTTTCGGTTAACAGCCGATCGCGCTAGCCAATTGCGCCAGGGAGACAGTCCTGCTCCACTCTCACCGCCTTCAGAACATATCTTGAAAGCTATCAGCCCAAAGAAAAAAAAGCACCGCACCACCACCGGGTGGACTCGAACCTCCAACCTTTCGTTTAAAAGCCAATCGCGCTAGCCAATTGCGCCAAGGAGACAGTCCTGCTCCACTCTCCCCACCATCAGAACATATCTTCAAAGCTATCAGCCCAAAGAAAAAAAAGCACCGCACCACCACCGGGTGGGCTCGAACCTCCAACCTTTCGGTTAACAGTCAATCGCGCTAGCCAATTGCGCCACGGAGACAGTCCTGCTCCACTCTCACCACCATCAGAACATATCTTCAAAGCTATCAGCACAAAGAAAAAAAAGCGCCACACCATCACCGGGTGGGCTCGAACCTCCAACCTTTCGGTTAACAGCCGATCGCGCTAGCCAACTGCGCCACGGAGACAGTCGTGTTCCACTGTCACCACCATCAGAACATATCTTCAAAGCTATCAGCGCAAAGAAAAAAGCAACACACCACTCCCGGGAGGACTCGAAACTCCAACCTTTCGGTTAACAGCCGATCGCGCTAGCCAATTGCGCCACGGAGACAGTCCTGCTCTACTCTCACCACCATCAGAACATATCTTCAAAGCTATCAGCCCAAAGAAAAAAAAGCGCCGCATCACCACCGGGTGGGCTCGAACCTCCAACTTTATGGTTAACAGCCGATCACGCTAGCCAATAGCGCCACGGAGACAGCCCTGCTCTACTCTCACCACCATCAGAACATATCTTCAATGCTATCAGCCCACAGAAAAAAAAGCGCCGCCCCACCACCGGGTGGGCTCGAACCTCCAACCTTTCGGTTAACAGCCGATCGCGCTAGCCAATTGCGCCACGAAGACAGTCCTGCTGCACTCTCACCACCATCAGCACATATCTTCAAAGCTATTACCGCAAAGAAAAAAGCAACACACCACTCCCGGGAGGGCTCGCAATTCCAACCTTTCGGTTAACAGCCGATCGCGCTAGCCCATTGCGCCACGGAGACAGTCTTGCTCAACTCTCACCACCATCGGAACACATCTTCAAACAATCAACGCAAAGAGAAAAAAGCGCCGCACCACCCCCGGGTGGGCTCGAAACTCCAACATTTCGGTTGACAGCCGATCGTGCTTGCCCATTGCGCCACGGGGACAGTCTTGCTACACTCTCACCACCATCAGAACATATCTTCAAAGCTATCAGCACAAAGAAAAAAAAGCGCCGCACCACCACCGGGTGGGCTCGAACCTCCAAACTTTCGGTTAACAGCCGATCGCGCTAGCCAATTGCGCCACAGTAGACAGTCCTGCTCCACTCTCACCACCATCAGGACATATCTTCAAAGCTATCAGCGCAACGAAAAAAGCAACACACCACTCCTGGGAGGGCTCGAACCTCCAACCTTTCGGTTAACAGCCGTTCGCGCAAGCCAATTGCGCCACGGAGACAGTCCTGCTCCACTCTCACCACCATCAGAACATATTTTCAAAGCTATCAGTGCAAAGAAAAAAGCAAAACACCACTCCCGGGAGGGCTCGAAACTCCAACCTTTCGGTTAACAGCCGATCGCGCTAGCCCATTCCACCACGGGGACAGTCGTGCTCCACTCTCACCACCGTCAGACCATTTCTTCAGAGCTATCGCCCCAAAGAAAGAAAAATCGCCGCACCACCACCGGGTGGGCTCGAACCTCCAACCTTTCGGTTAACAGCCGATCGCCCTAGCCAATTGCGCCACGGAGACAGTCCTGCTCCACTCTCACCACCATCAGAACATAGCTTCAAAGCTATCAGTGCAAAGAAAAAAGCAACACACCACTCCCGGGAGGGCTCGAAACTCCAACGTTTCGGTTAACAGCCGATCGCGCTAGCCCATTCCGCCACGGGGACAGTCGTGCTCCACTCTCACCACCGTCAGACCATTTCTTCAGAGCTATCGCCCCAAAGAAAGAAAAAGCGCCGCACCACCACCGGGTGGGCTCGAATCTCCAACCTTTCGGTTAACAGCCGATCGTGCTAGCCGATTGCGCCACGGAGACAGTCTTGCTCCACTCTCAACACCATCAGAACATATCTTCAAAGCTATAAGCGCAAAGAAAAAAAAGCGCCGCACCACCACCGGGTGGGCTCGAACCTTCAATTTTTCGGTTAACAGCCGATCGCGCTAGCCAATTGCGCCACAAAGACAGTCCTGCTCCACTCTCACCACCATCAGAACATATCTTCAAAGCTATCAGTGCAAAGAAAAAACAACACACCACTCCCGGGAGGGCTCGAAACTCCAACCTTTCGGTTAACAGCCGATCGCGCTAACCCATTGCGCCACGGGGACAGTCTTGCTCCACTCTCACCACCATCAGAACATATCTTCAAAGCTATCAGCGCAAAGAAAAAAAAGCGCCGCACCACCACCGGGTGGGCTCAAACCTCCAACCTTTCGGTTAACAGCCGATCGCGCTAGCCAATTGCGCCAGGGAGACAGTCCTGCTCCACTCTCACCGCCATCAGAACATATCTTGAAAGCTATCAGCCCAAAGAAAAAAAAGCACCGCACCACCACCGGGTGGGCTCGAACCTCCAACCTTTCGTTTAAAAGCCAATCGCGCTAGCCAATTGCGCCAAGGAGACAGTCCTGCTCCACTCTCACCACCATCAGAACATATCTTCAAAGCTATCAGCACAAAGAAAAAAAAAGCGCCGCACCACCACCGGGCGGGTTCGAACCTCCAAACTTTCGTTTAACAGCCGATCGCGCTAGCCAATTGCGCCACGGAGACAATCGTGCTCCACGCTCACCACCATCAGAACATATCTTCAAAGCTAACAGCCAAAAGAAAAAAGCAACACACCACTCCCGGGAGGGCTCGAAACTCCAATCTTTCGATTAACAGCCGATCGCGCTAGCCAATTGCGCCACGGAGACAGTCCTGCTCTACTGTCACCACCATCAGTACAAATCTTCAAAGCTATCAGCCCAAAGAAAAAAAAGCGCCGCACCACCACCGGGTGGGCTCGAACCTCCAACTTTTCTGTTAACAGCCGATCCCGCTATCCAATTGCGTCACGGAGACAGTGCTGCTCTACTCTCACCACCATCAGAACATATCTTCAAAGCTATCAGCCCCCAGAAAAAAAGCGCCGCACCACCACCGGGTGGGCTCGAACCTCTAACTTTTCGGTTAACAGCCGATCGCGCTAGCCAATTGCGTCACAGAGACAGTCCTGCTCTACTCTCACCACCATCAGCACATATCTTCAAAGCTATCAGCCCAAAGAAAAAAAAGCGCCGCACCACCACCGGGTGGGCTCGAACCTCCAACTTTTCTGTTAACAGCCGATCCCGCTAGCGAATTGCGTCACGGAGACAGTCCTGCTCTACTCTCACCACCATCAGAACATATCTTCAAAGCTATCAGCCCCCAGAAAAAAAGCGCCGCACCACCACCGGGTGGGCTCGAACCTCTAACTTTTCGGTTAACAGCCGATCGCGCTAGCCAATTGCGTCACAGAGACAGTCGTGCTCCACTCTCACCAACGTCAGACCATTTCTTCAGAGCTATCGCCCCAAAGAAAAAAAAGCGCCGCACCACCCCCGGGTGGGCTCGAACCTCCAACCTTTCGGTTAACAGCCGATCGCGCTAGCCAATTGCGCCATGGAGACAGTCGTGCTCCACTCTCACCACCATCAGAACATATCTTCAAAGCTATCAGTGCAAAGAAAAAAGCAACACACCCCTCCCGGGAGGGCTCGAAACTCCAACCTTTCGGTTAACAGCCGATCGGGTAAGCCAATTGCGCCACGAAGACAGTCTTGCTCCGCTCTCACCACCATCAGAACATATCTTCAAGGCTATCAGCCCAAAGAAAAAAAAGCGCAGCACCACCACCAGGTGGGCTCGAACCTCCAACCTTTCGGTTAACTTCCAATCGCGCTAGCCCATTGCGCAACGGAGACAATCGTGCTCCACGCTCACCACCATCAGAAAATATCTTCAAAGCTATCAGCGGAAAGAAAAAAGCAACACACCCCACCCGGGAGGGCTCGAAACTCGAACCTTTCGGTTAACAGCCGATCGCGCTAGCCCTTTGCGCCACGGAGACAGTCTTGCTCCGCTCTCACCACCATCAGAACATATCTTCAAGGCTATCAGCCCAAAGAAAAAAAAGCGCCGCACCACCACCGGGTGGGCTCGAAACTCCAACCTTTCGGTTAACGGCCAATCGCGCTAGCCCATTGCGCAACGGAGACAATCGTGCTCCACGCTCACCACCATCAGAAAATATCTTCAAAGCTATCAGCGGAAAGAAAAAAGCAACACACCCCACCCGGGAGGGCTCGAACCTCCAACGTTTTGGTTAACAGCCGATCGCGCTAGCCAATGGTGCCACGGGGACAGTCCTGCTCCACTCTCACCACCGTCAGAACATTTCTTCAGAGCTATCAGCCCAAAGAAAAAAAAAGCGCCGCACCACCACCGGGTGGGCTCGAACCTCCAACCTTTCGGTTAACAGCCGATCGCGCTAGCCAATTGCGCCACAGAGACAGTCGTGCTCCAGTCTCACCACCGTCAGACCATTTCTTCAGAGCTATCGCCCCAAAGAAAGAAAAAGCGCCGCACCGCCACCGGGTGGGCTCGAAACTCCAACATTTCGGTTGACAGCCGATCGTGCTTGCCCATTGCGCCACGGGGACAGTCTTGCTACACTCTCACCACCATCAGAACATATCTTCAAAGCTATCAGCACAAAGAAAAAAAAGCGCCGCACCACCACCGGGTGGGCTCGAACCTCCAAACTTTCGGTTAACAGCCGATCGCGCTAGCCAATTGCGCCACAGTAGACAGTCCTGCTCCACTCTCACCACCATCAGAACATATCTTCAAAGCTATCAGCGCAAAGAAAAAAGCAACACACCATTCCTGGGAGGGCTCGAACCTCCAACTTTTCTGTTAACAGCCGATCCCGCTAGCCAATTGCGTCACGGAGACAGTCCTGCTCTACTCTCACCACCATCAGAACATATCTTCAAAGCTATCAGCCCCCAGAAAAAAAGCGCCGCACCACCACCGGGTGGGCTCGAAGCTCTAACTTTTCGGTTAACAGCCGATCGCGCTAGCCAATTGCGTCACAGAGACAGTCGTGCTCCACTCTCACCAACGTCAGACCATTTCTTCAGAGCTATCGCCCCAAAGAAAAAAAAGCGCCGCACCACCCCCGGGTGGGCTCGAACCTCCAACCTTTCGGTTAACAGCCGATCGCGCTAGCCAATCGCGCCATGGAGACAGTCGTGCTCCACTCTCACCACCATCAGAACATATCTTCAAAGCTATCAGCGCAAAGAAAAAAGCAACACACCACTCCCGGGAGGGCTCGAACCTCCAACCTTTCGGTTAACAGCCGATCGGGTAAGCCAATTGCGCCACGAAGACAGTCCTGCTCCACTCTCACCACCGTCAAAACATTTATTCAGAGCTATCACCGCAAAGAAAAAAAGCGCCGCACCACCACCGGGAGGGCTCGAAACTCCAACCTTTCGGTTAACAGCCGATCGCGCTAGCCCATTGCGCCACGGAGACAGTCCTGCTCCACTCTCACCACCATCAGAACATATCTTCAAAGCTATCAGCGCAAAGAAAAAAGCAACACACCACTCCCGGGAGGGCTCGAAACTCGAACCTTTCGGTTAACAGCCGATCGCGCTAGCCCTTTGCGCCACGGAGACAGTCTTGCTCCGCTCTCACCACCATCAGAACATATCTTCAAGGCTATCAGCCCAAAGAAAAAAAAGCGCCGCACCACCACCGGGTGGGCTCGAAACTCCAACCTTTCGATTAACAGCCGATCGCGCTAGCCAATTGCGCCATGGAGACAGTCCTGCTCCACTCTCACCATCATCACAACATATCCTAAAAGCTATTACCACAAAGAAAAAAAGCAACACACCACTCCCGAGAGGGCTCGAAACTCCAACCTTTCGGTTAACAGCCGATCGCGCAAGCCAATGGCGCCACGGAGACAATCCTGCTCCACTCTCACCACCATCAGAACATATCTTCAAAGCTATCAGTGCAAAGAAAAAAGCAACACACCACTCCCGGGAGGGCTTGAAGCTCTAACCTTTCGGTTAACAGCCTATCGCGGTAGCCCATTGCGCCACGGGGACAGTCTTGCTCCACTCTCACCACCATCAGAACATATCTTCAAAGCTATCAGTGCAAAGAAAAAAAAGCGCCGCACCACCACCGGGTGGGCTCGAACCTCCAACCTTTTGGTTAACAGCCGATCGCGCAAGCCAATTGCGCCACGGAGACAGTCCTGCTCCACTCTCACCACCGTCAAAACATTTATTCAGAGCTATCACCCCAAAGAAAAAAAAGCGCCGCACCACCACCGGGAGGGCGCGAAACTCCAACCTTTCGGTTAACAGCCTATCGCGCTAGCCCATTGCGCCACGGAGACAGTCTTGCTTCACTCTCACCACCATCAGAACATATCTTCAAAGCTATCAGCACAAAGAAAAAAAAAGCGCCGCACCACCACCGGGTGGGCTCGAACCTCCCAACTTTCGGTTAACAGCCGATCGCGCTAGCCAATTGCGCCACGGAGACAGTCCTGCTCCACTCTCACCACCATCAGAACATAACTTCAAAGCTATCAGCTCAAAGAAAAAAGCAACACACCACTCCCGGGAGGGCTCGAAACTCGAACCTTTCGGTTAACAGCCGATCGCGCTAGCCCTTTGCGCCACGGAGACAGTCTTGCTCCGCTCTCACCACCATCAGAACATATAATCAAAGCTATCAGCGCAAAGAAAAAAGCAACACACCACTCCCGGGCGGGCTCGAAACTCCAACCTTTCGGTTAACAGCCGATCGGGCTAGCCCATTGCGCCACAGAGACAAACTTGCTCCCTTCTCACCTCCATCAGAACATATCTTCAAAGCTATCAGCCCAAAGAAAAAAAAGTGCCGCACCACCACCGGGTGGGCTCGAACCTCCAACCTTTCGGTTAACAGCCGATCGCACTAGCCGATTGCGCCACGGAGACAGTCGCGCTCCACTCTTACCACCATCGGAACATATCTTCAAAGCTATCAGCACAAAGAAAAAAGCAACACACCACTCCCGGGAGGGCTCGAACCTCCAACTTTTCGGTTAACAGCCGATCGCGCTGGCCAATTGCGCCACGGAGACAGTCCTGCTCCACTCTCACCACCATTAGAACATATCTTTCAAGCTATCATCCAAAGAAAAAAAAAGCGCAGCACCACCACCAGGTGGGCTCGAACCTCCAACCTTTCGGTTAACGGCCAATCGCGCTAGCCCATTGCGCAACGGAGACAATCGTGCTCCACGCTCACCACCATCAGAAAATATCTTCAAAGCTATCAGCGGAAAGAAAAAAGCAACACACCCCACCCGGGAGGGCTCGAACCTCCAACGTTTTGGTTAACAGCCGATCGCGCTAGCCAATGGTGCCACGGGGACAGTCCTGCTCCACTCTCACCACCGTCAGAACATTTCTTCAGAGCTATCAGCCCAAAGAAAAAAAAAGCGCCGCACCACCACCGGGTGGGCTCGAAACTCCAACATTTCGGTTGACAGCCGATCGTGCTTGCCCATTGCGCCACGGGGACAGTCTTGCTACACTCTCACCACCATCAGAACATATCTTCAAAGCTATCAGCACAAAGAAAAAAAAGCGCCGCACCACCACCGGGTGGGCTCGAACCTCCAAACTTTCGGTTAACAGCCGATCGCGCTAGCCAATTGCGCCACAGTAGACAGTCCTGCTCCACTCTCACCACCATCAGAACATATCTTCAAAGCTATCAGCGCAAAGAAAAAAGCAACACACCACTCCTGGGAGGGCTCGAACCTCCAACCTTTCGGTTAACAGCCGTTCGCGCAAGCCAATTGCGCCACGGAGACAGTCCTGCTCCACTCTCACCACCATCAGAACATATCTTCAAAGCTATCAGTGCAAAGAAAAAAGCAACACACCCCTCCCGGGAGGGCTCGAAACTCCAACCTTTCGGTTAACAGCCGATCGCGCTAGCCCATTCCACCACGGGGACAGTCGTGGTCCACTCTCACCACCGTCAGACCATTTCTTCAGAGCTATCGCCCCAAAGAAAGAAAAAGCGCCGCACCACCACTGGGTGGGCTCGAACCTCCAACCTTTCGGTTAACAGCCGATCGTGCTAGCCGATTGCGCCACGGAGACAGTCTTGCTCCACTCTCAACACCATCAGAACATATCTTCAAAGCTATAAGCGCAAAGAAAAAAAAGCGCCGCACCACCACCGGGTGGGCTCGAACCTTCAATTTTTCGGTTAACAGCCGATCGCGCTAGCCAATTGCGCCACAAAGACAGTCCTGCTCCACTCTCACCACCATCAGAACATATCTTCAAAGCTATCAGTGCAAAGAAAAAACAACACACCACTCCCGGGAGGGCTCGAAACTCCAACCTTTCGGTTAACAGCCGATCGCGCTAACCCATTGCACCACGGGGACAGTCATGCTCCACTCTCACCACCATCAGAACATATCTTCAAAGCTATCAGCGCAAAGAAAAAAAAGCGCCGCACCACCACCGGGTGGGCTCAAACCTCCAACCTTTCGGTTAACAGCCGATCGCGCTAGCCAATTGCGCCAGGGAGACAGTCCTGCTCCACTCTCACCGCCATCAGAACATATCTTGAAAGCTATCAGCCCAAAGAAAAAAAAGCACCGCACCACCACCGGGTGGGCTCGAACCTCCAACCTTTCGTTTAAAAGCCAATCGCGCTAGCCAATTGCGCCAAGGAGACAGTCCTGCTCCACTCTCACCACCATCAGAACATATCTTCAAAGCTATCAGCACAAAGAAAAAAAAGCGCCGCACCACCACCGGGCGGGCTCGAACCTCCAAACTTTCGTTTAACAGCCGATCGCGCTAGCCAATTGCGCCACGGAGACAATCGTGCTCCACGCTCACCACCATCAGAACATATCTTCAAAGCTAACAGCCAAAAGAAAAAAGCAACACACCCCTCCCGGGAGGGCTCAAAACTCCAATCTTTCGATTAACAGCCGATCGCACTAGCCAATTGCGCCACGGAGACAGTCCTGCTCTACTCTCACCACCATCAGCACATATCTTCAAAGCTATCAGCCCAAAGAAAAAAAAGCGCCGCACCACCACCGGGTGGGCTCGAACCTCCAACTTTTCTGTTAACAGCCGATCCCGCTAGCCAATTGCGTCACGGAGACAGTCCTGCTCTACTCTCACCACCATCAGAACATATCTTCAAAGCTATCAGCCCCCAGAAAAAAAGCGCCGCACCACCACCGGGTGGGCTCGAACCTCTAACTTTTCGGTTAACAGCCGATCGCGCTAGCCAATTGCGTCACAGAGACAGTCCTGCTCTACTCTCACCACCATCAGCACATATCTTCAAAGCTATCAGCCCAAAGAAAAAAAAGCGCCGCACCACCACCGGGTGGGCTCGAACCTCCAACTTTTCTGTTAACAGCCGATCCCGCTAGCCAATTGCGTCACGGAGACAGTCCTGCTCTACTCTCACCACCATCAGAACATATCTTCAAAGCTATCAGCCCCCAGAAAAAAAGCGCCGCACCACCACCGGGTGGGCTCGAACCTCTAACTTTTCGGTTAACAGCCGATCGCGCTAGCCAATTGCGTCACAGAGACAGTCGTGCTCCACTCTCACCAACGTCAGACCATTTCTTCAGAGCTATCGCCCCAAAGAAAAAAAAGCGCCGCACCACCCCCGGTTGGGCTCGAACCTCCAACCTTTCGGTTAACAGCCGATCGCGCTAGCCAATTGCGCCATGGAGACAGTCCTGCTCCACTCTCAGCACCATCAGAACATATCTTCAAAGCTATCAGCACAAAGAAAAAAAGCGCCACACCATCACCGGGTGGGCTCGAACCTCCAACCTTTCGGTTAACAGCCGATCGCGCTAGCCAACTGCGCCACGGAGACAGTCGTGCTCCACTCTCACCACCATCAGAACATATCTTCAAAGCTATCAGCGCAAAGAAAAAAGCAACACACCACTCCCGGTAGGGCTCGAACCTCCAACCTTTCGGTTAACAGCCGATCGGGTAAGCCAATTGCGCCACGAAGACAGTCCTGCTCCACTCTCACCACCGTCAAAACATTTATTCAGAGCTATCACCGCAAAGAAAAAAAGCGCCGCACCACCACCGGGAGGGCTCGAAACTCCAACCTTTCGGTTAACAGCCGATCGCGCTAGCCCATTGCGCCACGGAGACAGTCCTGCTCCACTCTCACCACCATCAGAACATATCTTCAAAGCTATCAGCGCAAAGAAAAAAGCAACACACCACTCCCGGGAGGGCTCGAAACTCGAACCTTTCGGTTAACAGCCGATCGCGCTAGCCCTTTGCGCCACGGAGACAGTCTTGCTCCGCTCTCACCACCATCAGAACATATCTTCAAGGCTATCAGCCCAAAGAAAAAAAAGCGCCGCACCACCACCGGGTGGGCTCGAAACTCCAACCTTTCGATTAACAGCCGATCGCGCTAGCCAATTGCGCCATGGAGACAGTCCTGCTCCACTCTCACCATCATCACAACATATCCTAAAAGCTATTACCACAAAGAAAAAAAGCAACACACCACTCCCGAGAGGGCTCGAAACTCCAACCTTTCGGTTAACAGCCGATCGCGCAAGCCAATTGCGCCACGGAGACAGTCCTGCTCCACTCTCACCACCATCAGAACATATCTTCAAAGCTATCAGTGCAAAGAAAAAAGCAACACACCACTCCCGGGAGGGCTTGAAACTCTAACCTTTCGGTTAACAGCCGATCGCGGTAGCCCATTGCGCCACGGGGACAGTCTTGCTCCACTCTCACCACCATCAGAAAATATCTTCAAAGCTATCAGTGCAAAGAAAAAAAAGCGCCGCACCACCACCGGGTGGGCTCGAACCTCCAACCTTTTGGTTAACAGCCGATCGCGCAAGCCAATTGCGCCACGGAGACAGTCCTGCTCCACTCTCACCACCGTCAAAACATTTATTCAGAGCTATCACCCCAAAGAAAAAAAGCGCCGCACCACCACCGGGAGGGCGCGAAACTCCAACCTTTCGGTTAACAGCCTATCGCGCTAGCCCATTGCGCCACGGAGACAGTCTTGCTTCACTCTCACCACCATCAGAACATATCTTCAAAGCTATCAGCACAAAGAAAAAAAAGCGCCGCACCACCACCGGGTGGGCTCGAACCTCCCAACTTTCGGTTAACAGCCGATCGCGCTAGCCAATTGCGCCACGGAGACAGTCCTGCTCCACTCTCACCACCATCAGAACATAACTTCAAAGCTATCAGCTCAAAGAAAAAAGCAACACACCACTTCCGGGAGGGCTCGAAACTCGAACCTTTCGGTTAACAGCCGATCGCGCTAGCCCTTTGCGCCACGGAGACAGTCTTGCTCCGCTCTCACCACCATCAGAACATATATTCAAAGCTATCAGCGCAAAGAAAAAAGCAACACACCACTCCCGGGCGGGCTCGAAACTCCAACCTTTCGGTTAACAGCCGATCGGGCTAGCCCATTGCGCCACGGAGACAAACTTGCTCCCTTCTCACCTCCATCAGAACATATCTTCAAAGCTATCAGCCCAAAGAAAAAAAAGCGCCGCACCACCACCGGGTGGGCTCGAACCTCCAACCTTTCGGTTAACAGCCGATCGCACTAGCCGATTGCGCCACGGAGACAGTCGCGCTCCACTCTTACCACCATCGGAACATATCTTCAAAGCTATCAGCACAAAGAAAAAAGCAACACACCACTCCCGGGAGGGCTCGAACCTCCAACTTTTCGGTTAACAGCCGATCGCGCTGGCCAATTGCGCCACGGAGACAGTCCTGCTCCACTCTCACCACCATTAGAACATATCTTTCAAGCTATCATCCAAAGAAAAAAAAGCGCAGCACCACCACCAGGTGTGCTCGAACCTCCAACCTTTCGGTTAACGGCCAATCGCGCTAGCCCATTGCGCAACGGAGACAATCGTGCTCCACGCTCACCACCATCAGAAAATATCTTCAAAGCTAACAGCGGAAAGAAAAAAGCAACACACCCCACCCGGGAGGGCTCGAACCTCCAACGTTTTTGTTAACAGCCGATCGCGCTAGCCAATGGCGCCACGGGGACAGTCCTGCTCCACTCTCACCACCGTCAGAACATTTCTTCAGAGCTATCAGCCCAAAGAAAAAAAAAGCGCCGCACCACCACCGGGTGGGCTCGAACCTCCAACCTTTCGGTTAACAGCCGATCGCGCTAGCCAATTGCGCCACAGAGACAGTCGTGCTCCACTCTCACCACCGTCAGACCATTTCTTCAGAGCTATCGCCCCAAAGAAAGAAAAAGCGCCGCACCGCCACCGGGTGGGCTCGAACCTCCAACCTTTCGGTTAACAGCCGATCGCGCTAGCCAATTGCGCCACGGAGACAGTCCTGCTCCACTCTCACCACCGTCAGAACATTTCTTCAGAGCTATCAGCCCAAAGAAAAAAAAGCGCCGCACCACCACCGGGTGGGCGCGAAACTCCAACCTTTTGGTTAGCAGCCGATCGCGCTAGCCAATTGCGCCATGGAGACAGTCCTGCTCCACTCTCACAACCATCAGAACATATCTTGAAAGCTATTACCACAAAGAAAAAAGCAACACACCACTCCTGGGAGGGCTCGAACCTCCATCCTTTCGGTTAACAGCCGATCGCGCAAGCCAATTGCGCCACGGAGACAGTCCTTTTCCACTCTCACCACCATCACACCATTTCTTCAGAGCTATCGCCCCAAAGAAAAAAAAAGCGCCGCACCACCACCGGGTGGGCTCGAACCTCCAACCTTTCGGTTAACAGCCGATCGCGCTAGCCAATTGCGCCACGGAGACAGTCCTGCTCCACTCTCACCACCATCAGAACATATCTTCAAAGCTATCAGCACAAAGAAAAAAAGCGCCACACCATCACCGGGTGGGCTCGAACCTCCAACCTTTCGGTTACCAGCCGATCGCGCTAGCCAACTGCGCCAAGGAGACAGTCGTGCTCCACTCTCACCACCATCAGAACATATCTTCAAAGCTATCAGCGCAAAGAAAAAAGCAACACACCACTTCCGGGAGGGCTCGAACCTCCAACCTTTCGGTTAACAGCCGATCGCGTAAGCCAATTGCGCCACGAAGACAGTCCTGCTCCACTCTCACCACCGTCAAAACATTTATTCAGAGCTATCACCCCAAAGAAAAAAAGTGCCGCACCACCACCGGGAGGGATAGAAACTCCAACCTTTCAGTTAACAGCCGATCGCGCTAGCCCATTGCGCCACGGAGACAGTCCTGCTCCACTCTCACCACCATCAGAACATATCTTCAAAGCTATCAGCGCAAAGAAAAAAGCAACACACCACTCCCGGGAGGGCTCGAAACTCGAACCTTTCGGTTAACAGCCGATCGCGCTAGCCCTTTGCGCCCCGGAGACAGTCTTGCTCCGCTCTCACCACCATCAGAACATATCTTCAAAGCTATCAGCCCAAAGAAAAAAAAGCGCCGCACCACCACCGGGTGGACTCGAACCTCGAAACTTTCGGTTAACAGCCAATCGCGCTAGCCAATTGCGCCACAGAGACAGTCCTGCTCCACTCTCACCACCATCAGAACATTTATTCAGAGCTATCACCCCAAAGAAAAAAAGCGCCGCACCACTCCCGGGAGGGCTCGAAACTCCAACCATTCGGTTAACAGCCGATCGCGCAAGCCAATTGCGCCAAGGAGACAGTCCTGCTCCACTCTCACCACCATCAGAACATATCTTCAAAGCTATCAGTGCAAAGAAAAAAGCAACACACCACTCCCGGAAGGGCTTGAAACTCCAACCTTTCGGTTAATAGCCGATCGCGGTAGCCCATTGCGCCACGGGGACAGTCTTGCTCCACTCTCACCACCATCAGAACATATCTTCAAAGCTATCAGTGCAAAGAAAAAAAAGCGCCGCACCACCACCGGGTGGGCTCGAACCTCCAACCTTTCGGTTAACAGCCGATTGCGCAAGCCAATTGCGCCTCGGAGACAGTCCTGCTCCACTCTCACCACCGTCAAAACATTTATTCAGAGCTATCAGCCCAAAGAAAAAAAAGCGCCGCACCACCACCGGGAGGGCTCGAAACTCCAACGTTTCGGTTAACAGCCGATCGTGCTAGCCCATTGCGCCACGGACACAGTCTTGCTTCACTCTCACCACCATCAGAACATATCTTCAAAGCTATCAGAACAAAGAAAAAAAAGCGCCGCACCACCACCGGGTGGACTCGAACCTCCAAACTTTCGGTTAACAGCCAGTCGCGCTAGCCAATTGCGCCACGGAGACAGTCCTGCTCCACTCTCACCACCATCAGAACATATCTTCAAAGCTATCAGCGCAAAGAAAAAAGCAACACACCACTCCCGGGAGGGCTCGAAACGTGAACCTTCATGTTAACAGCCGATCGCGCTAGCCCTTTGCGCCACGGAGACAGTCTTGCTTCACTCTCACCACCATCAGAACATATATTCAAAGCTATCAGCGCTAAGAAAAAAGCAACACACCACTCCCGGGCGGGCTCGAAACTCCAACCTTTCGGTTAACAGCCGAGCGGGCTAGCCCATTGCGCCACGGAGACAAACTTGCTCCCTTCTCACCTCCATCAGAACATATCTTCAAAGCTATCAGCCCAAAGAAATAAAAGCGCCGCACCACCACCGGGTGGGCTCGAACCTCCAACCTTTCGGTTAACAGCCGATCGCACTAGCCAATTGCGCCACGGAGACAGTCGCGCTCCACTCTTACCACCATCGGAACATATCTTCAAAGCTATCAGCACAAAGAAAAAAGCAACACACCACTCCCGGGAGGGCTCGAACCTCCAACTTTTCGGTTAACAGCCAATCGCGCTGGCCAATTGCCCCACGGAGACAGTCCTGCTCCACTCTCACCACCATTAGAACATATCTTTCAAGCTATCAGCCCAAAGAAAAAAAAAGCGCCGCCCCACCACCAGGTGGGCTCGAACCTCCAACCTTTCGGTTAACGGCCGATCGCACTAGCCAATTGCGCAACGGAGACAATCGTGCTCCACGCTCACCACCATCAGAACATATCTTCAAAGCTATCAGCGCAAAGAAGAAAGCAACACACCCCACCCGGGAGGGCTCGAATCTCCAACTTTTTGGTTAACAGCCGATCGCGCTAGCCAATGGCGCCACAGGGACAGTCCTGCTTCACTCTCACCACCGTCAGAACATTTCTTCAGAGCTATCAGCCCAAAGAAAAAAAAGCGCCGCACCACCACCGGGTGGGCTCGAAACTCCAACCTTTCGGTTAACAGCCGATTGCGCAAGCCAATTGCGCCTCGGAGACAGTCCTGCTCCACTCTCACCACCGTCAAAACATTTATTCAGAGCTATCAGCCCAAAGAAAAAAAAGCGCCGCACCACCACCGGGAGGGCTCGAAACTCCAACCTTTCGGTTAACAGCCGATCGTGCTAGCCCATTGCGCCACGGACACAGTCTTGCTTCACTCTCACCACCATCAGAACATATCTTCAAAGCTATCAGAACAAAGAAAAAAAAGCGCCGCACCACCACCGGGTGGGCTCGAACCTCCAAACTTTCGGTTAACAGCCAGTCGCGCTAGCCAATTGCGCCACGGAGACAGTCCTGCTCCACTCTCACCACCATCAGAACATATCTTCAAAGCTATCAGCGCAAAGAAAAAAGCAACACACCACTCCCGGGAGGGCTCGAAACGTGAACCTTCATGTTAACAGCCTATCGCGCTAGCCCTTTGCGCCACGGAGACAGTCTTGCTTCACTCTCACCACCATCAGAACATATATTCAAAGCTATCAGCGCTAAGAAAAAAGCAACACACCACTCCCGGGCGGGCTCGAAACTCCAACCTTTCGGTTAACAGCCGAGCGGGCTAGCCCATTGCGCCACGGAGACAAACTTGCTCCCTTCTCACCTCCATCAGAACATATCTTCAAAGCTATCAGCCCAAAGAAATAAAAGCGCCGCACCACCACCGGGTGGGCTCGAACCTCCAACCTTTCGGTTAACAGCCGATCGCACTAGCCAATTGCGCCACGGAGACAGTCGCGCTCCACTCTTACCACCATCGGAACATATCTTCAAAGCTATCAGCACAAAGAAAAAAGCAACACACTACTCCCGGGAGGGCTCGAACCTCCAACTTTTCGGTTAACAGCCAATCGCGCTGGCCAATTGCGCCACGGAGACAGTCCTGCTCCACTCTCACCACCATTAGAACATATCTTTCAAGCTATCAGCCCAAAGAAAAAAAAAGCGCCGCCCCACCACCAGGTGGGCTCGAACCTCCAACCTTTCGGTTAACGGCCGATCGCACTAGCCAATTGCGCAACGGAGACAATCGTGCTCCACGCTCACCACCATCAGAACATATCTTCAAAGCTATCAGCGCAAAGAAGAAAGCAACACACCCCACCCGGGAGGGCTCGAATCTCCAACTTTTTGGTTAACAGCCGATCGCGCTAGCCAATGGCGCCACGGGGACAGTCCTGCTTCACTCTCACCACCATCAGAACACATCTTCAAAGCTATCAGCGCAAAGAAAAAAGCAACACACCACTCCCGGGAGGGCTCGAAACTCGAACCTTTCGGTTAACAGCCGATCGCGCTAGCCCTTTGCGCCACGGAGGCAGTCTTGCTCCGCTCTCACCACCATCAGAACATATCTTCAAAGCTATCAGCCCAAACAAAAAAAAGCGCCGCACCACCACCGGGTGGACTCGAAACTCCAACCTTTCGGTTAACAGCCGATCGCGCTAGCCAATTGCGCCATGGAGACAGTCCTGCTCCACTCTCACCACCATCAGTACATATCTTAAAAGCTATTACCACAAAGAAAAAAAGCAACACACCACTCCCGGGAGGGCTCGAAACTCCAACCTTTCGGTTAACAGCCGATCGCGCAAGCCAATTGCGCCAAGGAGACAGTCCTGCTCCACTCTCACCACCATCAGAACATATCTTCAAAGCTATCAGTGCAAAGAAAAAAGCAACACACCACTCCCGGAAGGGCTTGAAACTCCAACCTTTCGGTTAATAGCCGATCGCGGTAGCCCATTGCGCCACGGGGACAGTCTTGCTCCACTCTCACCACCATCAGAACATATCTTCAAAGCTATCAGTGCAAAGAAAAAAAAGCGCCGCACCACCACCGGGTGGGCTCGAACCTCCAACCTTTCGGTTAACAGCCGATTGCGCAAGCCAATTGCGCCTCGGAGACAGTCCTGCTCCACTCTCACCACCGTCAAAACATTTATTCAGAGCTATCAGCCCAAAGAAAAAAAAGCGCCGCACCACCACCGGGAGGGCTCGAAACTCCAACCTTTCGGTTAACAGCCGATCGTGCTAGCCCATTGCGCCACGGACACAGTCTTGCTTCACTCTCACCACCATCAGAACATATCTTCAAAGCTATCAGAACAAAGAAAAAAAAGCGCCGCACCACCACCGGGTGGACTCGAACCTCCAAACTTTCGGTTAACAGCCAGTCGCGCTAGCCAATTGCGCCACGGAGACAGTCCTGCTCCACTCTCACCACCATCAGAACATATCTTCAAAGCTATCAGCGCAAAGAAAAAAGCAACACACCACTCCCGGGAGGGCTCGAAACGTGAACCTTCATGTTAACAGCCGATCGCGCTAGCCCTTTGCGCCACGGAGACAGTCTTGCTTCACTCTCACCACCATCAGAACATATATTCAAAGCTATCAGCGCTAAGAAAAAAGCAACACACCACTCCCGGGCGGGCTCGAAACTCCAACCTTTCGGTTAACAGCCGAGCGGGCTAGCCCATTGCGCCACGGAGACAAACTTGCTCCCTTCTCACCTCCATCAGAACATATCTTCAAAGCTATCAGCCCAAAGAAATAAAAGCGCCGCACCACCACCGGGTGGGCTCGAACCTCCAACCTTTCGGTTAACAGCCGATCGCACTAGCCAATTGCGCCACGGAGACAGTCGCGCTCCACTCTTACCACCATCGGAACATATCTTCAAAGCTATCAGCACAAAGAAAAAAGCAACACACCACTCCCGGGAGGGCTCGAACCTCCAACTTTTCGGTTAACAGCCAATCGCGCTGGCCAATTGCCCCACGGAGACAGTCCTGCTCCACTCTCACCACCATTAGAACATATCTTTCAAGCTATCAGCCCAAAGAAAAAAAAAGCGCCGCCCCACCACCAGGTGGGCTCGAACCTCCAACCTTTCGGTTAACGGCCGATCGCACTAGCCAATTGCGCAACGGAGACAATCGTGCTCCACGCTCACCACCATCAGAACATATCTTCAAAGCTATCAGCGCAAAGAAGAAAGCAACACACCCCACCCGGGAGGGCTCGAATCTCCAACTTTTTGGTTAACAGCCGATCGCGCTAGCCAATGGCGCCACGGGGACAGTCCTGCTTCACTCTCACCACCGTCAGAACATTTCTTCAGAGCTATCAGCCCAAAGAAAAAAAAGCGCCGCACCACCACCGGGTGGGCTCGAAACTCCAACCTTTCGGTTAACAGCCGATTGCGCAAGCCAATTGCGCCTCGGAGACAGTCCTGCTCCACTCTCACCACCGTCAAAACATTTATTCAGAGCTATCAGCCCAAAGAAAAAAAAGCGCCGCACCACCACCGGGAGGGCTCGAAACTCCAACCTTTCGGTTAACAGCCGATCGTGCTAGCCCATTGCGCCACGGACACAGTCTTGCTTCACTCTCACCACCATCAGAACATATCTTCAAAGCTATCAGAACAAAGAAAAAAAAGCGCCGCACCACCACCGGGTGGGCTCGAACCTCCAAACTTTCGGTTAACAGCCAGTCGCGCTAGCCAATTGCGCCACGGAGACAGTCCTGCTCCACTCTCACCACCATCAGAACATATCTTCAAAGCTATCAGCGCAAAGAAAAAAGCAACACACCACTCCCGGGAGGGCTCGAAACGTGAACCTTCATGTTAACAGCCTATCGCGCTAGCCCTTTGCGCCACGGAGACAGTCTTGCTTCACTCTCACCACCATCAGAACATATATTCAAAGCTATCAGCGCTAAGAAAAAAGCAACACACCACTCCCGGGCGGGCTCGAAACTCCAACCTTTCGGTTAACAGCCGAGCGGGCTAGCCCATTGCGCCACGGAGACAAACTTGCTCCCTTCTCACCTCCATCAGAACATATCTTCAAAGCTATCAGCCCAAAGAAATAAAAGCGCCGCACCACCACCGGGTGGGCTCGAACCTCCAACCTTTCGGTTAACAGCCGATCGCACTAGCCAATTGCGCCACGGAGACAGTCGCGCTCCACTCTTACCACCATCGGAACATATCTTCAAAGCTATCAGCACAAAGAAAAAAGCAACACACTACTCCCGGGAGGGCTCGAACCTCCAACTTTTCGGTTAACAGCCAATCGCGCTGGCCAATTGCGCCACGGAGACAGTCCTGCTCCACTCTCACCACCATTAGAACATATCTTTCAAGCTATCAGCCCAAAGAAAAAAAAAGCGCCGCCCCACCACCAGGTGGGCTCGAACCTCCAACCTTTCGGTTAACGGCCGATCGCACTAGCCAATTGCGCAACGGAGACAATCGTGCTCCACGCTCACCACCATCAGAACATATCTTCAAAGCTATCAGCGCAAAGAAGAAAGCAACACACCCCACCCGGGAGGGCTCGAATCTCCAACTTTTTGGTTAACAGCCGATCGCGCTAGCCAATGGCGCCACGGGGACAGTCCTGCTTCACTCTCACCACCGTCAGAACATTTCTTCAGAGCTATCAGCCCAAAGAAAAAAAAGCGCCGCACCACCACCGGGAGGGCTCGAACATCCAACCTTTCGGTTAACAGCCGATCGCGCTAGCCAATTGCGCCACGGAGACAGTCCTGCTCCACTCTCACCACCGTCAGAACATTTATTCAGAGCTATCAGCCCAAAGAAAAAAAAGCGCCGCACCACCACCGGGTGGGCTCGAAACTCCAACCTTTCGGTTAACAGCCGATCGCGCTAGCCAATTGCGCCATGGAGACAGTCCTGCTCCACTCTCACCACCATCAGAACATAACTTGAAAGCTATTACCACAAAGAAAAAAGCAACACACCACTCCCGGGAGGGCTCGAAACTCCAACCTTTCGGTTAACAGCCGATCGCGCTAGCCCATTGCGCCACGAAGACAGTCTTGCTCCCTTCTCACCACCATCAGAACATATCTTCAAAGCTATCAGCCCAAAGAAAAAAAAGCGCCGCACCACCACCGGGTGGGCTCTAACCTCCAACCTTTCGGTTAACAGCCGATCACGCAAGCCAATTGCGCCACGGAGACAGTCCTGCTCCACTCTCACCACTATCAGAACATATCTTCAAAGCTATCAGTGCAAAGAAAAAAAAGCGCCGCACCACCACCGGGTGGTGCTCGAACCTCCAACCTTTCGGTTAACAGCCGATCGCGCAAGCCAATTGCGCCACGAAGACAGTCCTGCTCCACTCTCACCACCATCAGAACATATCTTCAAAGCTATCAGTGCAAAGAAAAAAGCAACACACCACTCCCGGGAGGGTTCGAAACTCCAACCTTTCGCTTAACAGCCAATCACGCTAGCCAATTGCGCCACGGACACAGTCCTGCTCCACTCTCACCACCATCAGAACATATCATCAGAGCTATCACCACAAAGAAAAAAAAGCGCCGCACCACCATCGGGTGGGCTCAAAACTCCAACCTTTCGGTTAACAGCCGATCGCGCTAGCCAATTGCGCTATGGAGACAGTCGTGCTCCACTCTCACCACCATCAAAACATATCTTCAAAGCTATTACCACAAAGAAAAAAGCAACACACCACTCCTGGTAGGGCTCGAACCTCCAACCTTTCGGTTAACAGCCGATCGCGCAAGCCAATTGCGCCACGGAGACAGTCCTGCTCCACTCTCACCACCATCAGAACATATCTTCAAAGCTATCAGTGCAAAGAAAGAAAAAGCGCCGCACCACCACCGGGTGGGCTCGAACCTCCAACCTTTCGGTTAACAGCCGATTGCGCAAGTCAATTGCGCCACGGAGACAGTCCTGCTCCACTCTCACCACCGTCAAAACATTTATTCAGAGCTATCAGCCCAAAGGAAAAAAAGCGCCGCACCACCACTGGGAGGGCTCGAAACTCCAACCTTTCGGTTAACAGCCGATCGTGCTAGCCCATTGCGCCACGGACACAGTCTTGCTTCACTCTCACCACCATCAGAACATATCTTCAAAGCTATCAGAACAAAGAAAAAAAAGCGCCGCACCACCACCGGGCGGGCTCGAACCTCCAAACTTTCGGTTAACAGCCAGTCGCGCTAGCCAATTGCGCCACGGAGACAGTCCTGCTCCACTCTCACCACCATCAGAACATACCTTCAAAGCTATCAGCCCAAAGAAAAAAAAGCGCCGCACCACCACCAGGTGGGCTCGAACCTCCAACCTTTCGGTTAACGGCCGAACGCACTAGCCAATTGCGCAACGGAGACAATCGTGCTCCACGCTCACCACCATCAGAACATATCTTCAAAGCTATCAGCCCAAAGAAGAAAGCAACACACCCCACCCGGGAGGGCTCGAACCTCCAACTTTTTGGTTAACAGCCGATCGCGCTAGCCAATGGCGCCACGGGGACAGTCCTGCTTCACTCTCACCACCGTCAGAACATTTCTTCAGAGCTATCAGCCCAAAGAAAAAAAAGCGCCGCACCACCACCGGGTGGGCTCGAACCTCCAACCTTTCGGTTAACAGCCGATCGCGCTAGCCAATTGCGCCACAGAGACAGGCGTGCTCCACTCTCACCACCGTCAGACCATTTCTTCAGAGCTATCGCCCCAAAGAAAGAAAAAGCGCCGCACCGCCACCGGGAGGGCTCGAACATCCAACCTTTCGGTTAACAGCCGATCGCGCTAGCCAATTGCGCCACGGAGACAGTCCTGCTCCACTCTCACCACCGTCAGAACATTTCTTCAGAGCTATCAGCCCAAAGAAAAAAAAGCGCCGCACCACCACCGGGTGGGCTCGAAACTCCAACCTTTCGGTTAACAGCCGATCGCGCTAACCAATTGCGCCATGGAGACAGTCCTGCTCCACTCTCACCACCATCAGAACATAACTTGAAAGCTATTACCACAAAGAAAAAAGCAACACACCACTCCCGGGAGGGCTCGAAACTCCAACCTTTCGGTTAACAGCCGATCGCGCTAGCCCATTGCGCCACGGAGACAGTCTTGCTCCCTTCTCACCACCATCAGAACATATCTTCAAAGCTATCAGCCCAAAGAAAAAAAAGCGCCGCACCACCACCGGGTGGGCTCTAACCTCCAACCTTTCGGTTAACAGCCGATCACGCAAGCCAATTGCGCCACGGAGACAGTCCTGCTCCACTCTCACCACTATCAGAACATATCTTCAAAGCTATCAGTGCAAAGAAAAAAAAGCGCCGCACCACCACCGGGTGGTGCTCGAGCCTCCAACCTTTCGGTTAACAGCCGATCGCGCAAGCCAATTGCGCCACGAAGACAGTCCTGCTCCACTCTCACCACCATCAGAACATATCTTCAAAGCTATCAGTGCAAAGAAAAAAGCAACACACCACTCCCGGGAGGGTTCGAAACTCCAACCTTTCGGTTAACAGCCAATCACGCTAGCCAATTGCGCCACGGACACAGTCCTGCTCCACTCTCACCACCATCAGAACATATCATCAGAGCTATCACCACAAAGAAAAAAAAGCGCCGCACCACCATCGGGTGGGCTCAAAACTCCAACCTTTCGGTTAACAGCCGATCGCGCTAGCCAATTGCGCTATGGAGACAGCCGTGCTCCACTCTCACCACCATCAAAACATATCTTCAAAGCTATTACCACAAAGAAAAAAGCAACACACCACTCCTGGTAGGGCTCGAACCTCCAACCTTTCGGTTAACAGCCGATCGCGCAAGCCAATTGCGCCATGGAGACAGTCCTGCTCCACTCTCACCACCATCAGAACATATCTTCAAAGCTATCAGTGCAAAGAAAGAAAAAGCGCCGCACCACCACCGGGTGGGCTCGAACCTCCAAACTTTCGGTTAACAGCCAGTCGCGCTAGCCAATTGCGCCACGGAGACAGTCCTGCTCCACTCTCACCACCATCAGAACATACCTTCAAAGCTATCAGCGCAAAGAAAAAAGCAACACACCACTCCCGGGAGGGCTCGAAACTCGAACCTTTCGGTTAACAGCCGATCGCGCTAGCCAATTGCGCCACGGAGACAGTCCTGCTCCACTCTCACCACCGTCAGAACATTTCTTCAGAGCTATCAGCCCAAAGAAAAAAAAGCGCCGCACCACCACCGGGTGGGCTCGAAACTCCAACCTTTCGGTTAACAGCCGATCGCGCTAGCCAATTGCGCCATAGAGACAGTCCTGCTCCACTCTCACCACCATCAGAACATAACTTGAAAGCTATTACCACAAAGAAAAAAGCAACACACCACTCCCGGGAGGGCTCGAAACTCCAACCTTTCGGTTAACAGCCGATCGCGCTAGCCAATTGCGCCACGGAGACAGTCCTGCTCCACTCTCACCACCATCAGAACATATCTTCAAAGCTATCAGCGCAAAGAAAAAAGCAACACACCACTCCAGGGAGGGCTCGAAACGTGAACCTTTATGTTAACAGCCGATCGCGCTAGCCCTTTGCGCCACGGAGACAGTCTTGCTTCACTCTCACCACCATCAGAACATATATTCAAAGCTATCAGCGCTAAGAAAAAAGCAACACACCACTCCCGGGCGGGCTCGAAACTCCAACCTTTCGGTTAACAGCCGAGCGGGCTAGCCCATTGCGCCACGGAGACAAACTTGCTCCCTTCTCACCTCCATCAGAACATATCTTCAAAGCTATCAGCCCAAAGAAATAAAAGCGCCGCACCACCACCGGGTGGGCTCGAACCTCCAACCTTTCGGTTAACAGCCGATCGCACTAGCCAATTGCGCCACGGAGACAGTCGCGCTCCACTCTTACCACCATCGGAACATATCTTCAAAGCTATCAGCACAAAGAAAAAAGCAACACACCACTTCCGGGAGGGCTCGAACCTCCAACTTTTCGGTTAACAGCCAATCACGCTAGCCAATTGCGGCACGGACACAGTCCTGCTCCACTCTCACCACCATCAGAACATATCATCAGAGCTATCACCACAAAGAAAAAAAAGCGCCGCACCACCATCGGGTGGGCTCAAAACTCCAACCTTTCGGTTAACAGCCGATCGCGCTAGCCAATTGCGCTTTGGAGACAGTCGTGCTCCACTCTCACCACCATCAAAACATATCTTCAAAGCTATTACCACAAAGAAAAAAGCAACACACCACTCCTGGTAGGGCTCGAACCTCGAACCTTTCGGTTAACAGCCGATCGCGCAAGCCAATTGCGCCACGGAGACAGTCCTGCTCCACTCTCACCACCATCAGAACATATCTTCAAAGCTATCAGTGCAAAGAAAGAAAAAGCGCCGCACCACCACCGGGTGGGCTCGAATCTCCAACCTTTCGGTTAACAGCCGATTGCGCAAGCCAATTGCGCCACGGAGACAGTCCTGCTCCACTCTCACCACCGTCAAAACATTTATTCAGAGATATCAGCCCAAAGGAAAAAAAGCGCCGCACCACCACTGGGAGGGCTCGAAACTCCAACCTTTCGGTTAACAGCCGATCGTGCTAGCCCATTGCGCCACGGACACAGTCTTGCTTCACTCTCACCACCATCAGAACATATCTTCAAAGCTATCAGAACAAAGAAAAAAAAGCGCCGCACCACCACCGGGTGGGCTCGAACCCCCAAACTTTCGGTTAACAGCCAGTCGCGCTAGCCAATTGCGCCACGGAGACAGTCCTGCTCCACTCTCACCACCATCAGAACATACCTTCAAAGCTATCAGCCCAAAGAAAAAAAAGCGCCGCACCACCACCAGGTGGGCTCGAACCTCCAACCTTTCGGTTAACGGCCGAACGCACTAGCCAATTGCGCAACGGAGACAATCGTGCTCCACGCTCACCACCATCAGAACATATCTTCAAAGCTATCAGCGCAAAGAAGAAAGCAACACACCCCACCCGGGAGGGCTCGAACCTCCAACTTTTTGGTTAACAGCCGATCGCGCTAGCCAATGGCGCCACGGGGACAGTCCTGCTTCACTCTCACCACCGTCAGAACATTTCTTCAGAGCTATCAGCCCAAAGAAAAAAAAGCGCCGCACCACCACCGGGTGGGCTCGAACCTCCAACCTTTCGTAACAGCCGATCGCGCTAGCCAATTGCGCCACAGAGACAGTCGTGCTCCACTCTCACCACCGTCAGAACATTTCTTCAGAGCTATCAGCCCAAAGAAAAAAAAGCGCCGCACCACCACCGGGTGGGCTCGAAACTCCAACCTTTCGGTTAACAGCCGATCGCGCTAGCCAATTGCGCCATGGAGACAGTCCTGCTCCACTCTCACCACCATCAGAACATAACTTGAAAGCTATTACCACAAAGAAAAAAGCAACACACCACTCCCGGGAGGGCTCGAAACTCCAACCTTTCGGTTAACAGCCGATCGCGCTAGCCCATTGCGCCACGGAGACAGTCTTGCTCCCTTCTCACCACCATCAGAACATAACTTCAAAGCTATCAGCCCAAAGAAAAAAAAGCGCCGCACCACCACCGGGTGGGCTCTAACCTCCAACCTTTCGGTTAACAGCCGATCACGCAAGCCACTTGCGCCACGGAGACAGTCCTGCTCCACTCTCACCACTATCAGAACATATCTTCAAAGCTATCAGTGCAAAGAAAAAAAAGCGCCGCACCACCACCGGGTGGTGCTCGAACCTCCAACCTTTCGGTTAACAGCCGATCGCGCAAGCCAATTGCGCCACGAAGACAGTCCTGCTCCACTCTCACCACCATCAGAACATATCTTCAAAGCTATCAGTGCAAAGAAAAAAGCAACACACCACTCCCGGGAGGGTTCGAAACTCCAACCTTTCGGTTAACAGCCAATCACGCTAGCCAATTGCGCCACGGACACAGTCCTGCTCCACTCTCACCACCATCAGAACATATCATCAGAGCTATCACCACAAAGAAAAAAAAGCGCCGCACCACCATCGGGTGGGCTCAAAACTCCAACCTTTCGGTTAACAGCCGATCGCGCTAGCCAATTGCGCTATGGAGACAGTCGTGCTCCACTCTCACCACCATCAAAACATATCTTCAAAGCTATTACCACAAAGAAAAAAGCAACACACCACTCCTGGTAGGGCTCGAACCTCCAACCTTTCGGTTAACAGCCGATCGCGCAAGCCAATTGCGCCACGGAGACAGTCCTGCTCCACTCTCACCACCATCAGAACATATCTTCAAAGCTATCAGTGCAAAGAAAGAAAAAGCGCCGCACCACCACCGGGTGGGCTCGAACCTCCAACCTTTCGGTTAACAGCCGATTGCGCAAGCCAATTGCGCCACGGAGACAGTCCTGCTCCACTCTCACCACCGTCAAAACATTTATTCAGAGCTATCAGCCCAAAGGAAAAAAAGCGCCGCACCACCACTGGGAGGGCTCGAAACTCCAACCTTTCGGTTAACAGCCGATCGTGCTAGCCCATTTCGCCACGGACACAGTCTTGCTTCACTCTCACCACCATCAGAACATATCTTCAAAGCTATCAGAACAAAGAAAAAAAGCGCCGCACCACCACCGGGTGGGCTCGAACCTCCAAACTTTCGGTTAACAGCCAATCGCGCTAGCCAATTGCGCCACGGAGACAGTCCTGCTCCACTCTCACCACCATCAGAACATATCATCAAAGCTATCACCACAAAGAAAAAAAAAGCGCCGCACCACCATCGGGTGGGCTCGAAACTCCAACCTTTCGGTTAACAGCCGATCGCGCTAGCCAATTGCGCCACGGAGACAGTCCTGCTCCACTCTCACCACCATCAGAACATATCTTCAAAGCTATCAGTGCAAAGAAAGAAAAAGCGCCGCACCACCACCGGGTGGGCTCGAACCTCCAACCTTTCGGTTAACAGCCGATTGCGCAAGCCAATTGCGCCACGGAGACAGTCCTGCTCCACTCTCACCACCGTCAAAACATTTATTCAGAGCTATCAGCCCAAAGGAAAAAAAGCGCCGCACCACCACTGGGAGGGCTCGAAACTCCAACCTTTCGGTTAACAGCCGATCGTGCTAGCCCATTTCGCCACGGACACAGTCGTGCTCCACTCTCACCACCATCAAAACATATCTTCAAAGCTATTACCACAAAGAAAAAAGCAACACACCACTCCTGGGAGGGCTCGAACCTCCAACCTTTCGGTTAACAGCCGATCGCGCAAGCCAATTGCGCCACGGAGACAGTCCTGCTCCACTCTCACCACCATCAGAACATATCTTCAAAGCTATCAGTGCAAAGAAAGAAAAAGCGCCACACCACCACCGGGTGGGATCGAACCTCCAACCTTTCGGTTAACAGCCGATCGCGCTAGCCAATTGCGCCACGGAGACAGTCCTGCTCCACTCTCAACACCATCAGAACATATCTTCAAAGCTATCAGTGCAAAGAAAAGAGCAACACACCACTCCCGGGAGGGCTCGAAACTCCAACGCTTCGGTTTACAGCCGATCGCGCTAGCCCATTGCGCCATGAGGACAGTCTTGCTCCACTCTCACCACCATCAGAACATATCTTCAAAGCTATCAGCACAAAGAAAAAAAAGCACCGCACCACCACCGGGTGGGCTCGAACCTCCAACCTTTCGGTTAACAGCCGATCGCGCTAGCCAATTGCGCCACGAAGACAGTCCTGCTGCACTCTCACCACCATCAGAACATATCTTCAAAGCTATTACCGCAAAGAAAAAAGCAACACACCACTCCCGGGAGGGCTCGCAATTCCAACCTTTCGGTTAACAGCCGATCGCGCTAGCCCATTGCGCCACGGAGACAGTCTTGCTCCACTCTCACCACCATCGGAACACATCTTCAAACAATCAACGCAAAGAAAAAAAAACGCCGCACCACCACCGGGTGGGCTGGAAACTCCAACATTTCGGTTGACAGCCGATCGTGCTTGCCCATTGCGCCACGGGGACAGTCTTGCTACACTCTCACCACCATCACAACATATCTTCAAAGCTATCAGCGCAAAGAAAAAAAAGCGCCTCACCACCACCGGGTGGGCTCGAACCTCCATTCTTTCGGTTAACAGCCGATCGCGCAAGCCAATTGCGCCACGGAGACAGTCCTGCTCCACTCTCACCACCATCAGAACATATCTTCAAAGCTATCAGCACAAAGAAAAAAAAGCGCCACATCATCACCGGGTGGGCTCGAACCTCCAACCTTTCGGTTAACAGCCGATCGCGCTAGCCAATTGCGCCACGGAGACAGTCGTGCTCCACACTCACCACCATCAGAACATATCTTCAAAGCTATCAGCGCAAAGAAAAAAGGAACACACCACTCCCGGGAGGGCTCGAAACTCCAATCTTTCGGTTAACAGCCGATCGCGCTAGCCAATTGCGCCACGCAGACAGTCCTGCTCTACTCTCACCACCATCAGAACATATCTTCAAAGCTATCAGCCGAAAGAAAAAAAAAGCGCCGCACCACCACCGGGTGGGCTCGAACCTCCAAATTTTCTGTTAACAGCCGATCACGCTAGCCAATTGTGTCACGGAGACAGTCCTGCTCTACTCTCACCAACATCAGAACATATCTTCAAAGCTATCAGCCCCCAGAAAAAAAGCGCGGCACCACCACTGGGTGGGCTCGAACCTCTAACTTTTCGGTTAACAACCGATCGCGCTAGCCAATTGCGCCACAGAGACAGCCGTGCTCCACTCTCACCACCGTCAGACCATTTCTTCAGAGCTATCGCCCCAAAGAAAAAAAAGCGCCGCACCACCCTCGGGTGGGCTCGAACCTCCAACCTTTCGGTTAACAGCCGATCACGCAAGCCAATTGCGCCACGGAGACAGTGCTGCTTCACTCTCACCACTATCAGAACATATCTTCAAAGCTATCAGTGCAAAGAAAAAAAATCGCCGCACCACCACCGGGTGGTGCTCGAACCTCCAACCTTTCGGTTAACAGCCGATCGCGCCAGCCAATTGCGCCACGAAGACAGTCCTGCTCCACTCTCACCACCATCAGAACATATCTTCAAAGCTATTACCACAAAGAAAAAAGCAACACACCACTCCTGGGAGGGCTCGAACCTCCAACCTTTCGGTTAACCCTTTCAGCCCTGACTTTTTTGTTTTAGTTGCAGATTTTTTTCAATGCATTTTTTTTCATGGTCAGAACATAAATAACACCTCAATAAAATTTCAACTTCATAGCGTCGCTGGTTACGGAGATTGAAGTACGGTGTCAAAAACGTACATCAGGGCTCAATGGTTGCAAAGTGAAATATGTGGCAGCTTTATTGAAAAAGACATTGGGCAATTCAAAATCGCCGAAGTGATCAAATAGATGAAAAAGAGATGTTATACACGCATACGGAAAGCCCTGAAACAATTTCTCGACTTTGTTATGCACAGGTAAACCTTGCATTTCTCACACTATAGGCGGGTTCTTCCTGTGCAGCCTTCCATCTTGCATCTTCTTTCCCTCGTTTTTTCGTGAAGTGGGAAATGTACCAGCTGATCAAACCTTACATCCTCGATAGGTCTGTTTTCTGCCATCCTCGGGTGTTTTGAAACCTGCAATGGTGACAGTGAAGGCCTTCCCCTCTTAGGTGCCACTGGCTTCGACCCAGCTGCTGACAGGCCCTCAATGACTCTGAGTGAAGTCGAGCAGGTCAAGCTGCTTAGGGCGGTTCTGTTTGTCTGCATCACGTCTGTACTCAAGCCGAGCGTTCACCACCGCGAGGTTCATAATATGAAACGTCATTCTCAACGTCCACTTTCGGGAGCGAATGGTAGTCCGATAAAGGGAAATCTGGAAGTCTAGTTTATCGACACCGCCCATGCTGTAGTTGTATGCATTGATGACTGCTGGTCCCTTCACGTCCACGTAACACTTTTCCGCTTTGTTCCAATGACGAACGCTATCTTCGTCCTCGATAGCAATGAAGTTGGACGCTAGGGTCACAGTCCTGCTATCCATCCACCTTGTTATCGCTATATTTCCATCAGCGCTGACCACGCAGTCTCAAGAACCACGGCCGCTTTTTTTTCAGTTCTTTTTCAGTCTTCAAGGGGCACTTTTCACACCTGTCCGATCTTATAGTGCCGGCAGCAAATATTTTTTTACCCAGCATTACACGGAGCAGTGGCAGGGACGTAAAGTAGTTGTCAAAAAAAAGTCTGGCGCCTTGAATAATTTTCGTCTCCAGCCACCAGATGTGTTCAGTGCACTCTCGTCATCGGAGCTTTCAGTGTCGCTCTCCACTGGATCTTCATCAGGAGCACAAGGCAACACACTCTCGTCGTCTGATTCATCGAATTCCCCGTCTACGTCGGATAGGTTGCCGTTGTCGAGCTGCTCAAACAGCGCTTCCGTTGTTGCTTGTAGCCGTGTGGAACGGGTTCGGTGACACGAATACAACGAAGTAACAGGTATACCTGCACCTGCAAACATAAAAAAACAGGTTAATTAACATACCGCGTAAGCATTCGTTCAGATATCGCTCGTCAAAAACACGCATTACAATCGTCTCGGACACCGCCATTTGCAACCATTGAGCCCTGATGGTGTCAAAATCGTACATGACAAAAGCATGCCACTGCAAAAATGCTGCACATGCAAACAAAAAAACTCAAACGTCTTCCAACTAACGTACTACTAAGGCACAACATACAAAAAACTGGGCACATAATCCAAAAGAATTACGTAGCTACAATTGCAGAAAATCGGAACTCACCCGGCTCCGCGTTCGCCATGATGTCGCCGCTGCTTCTTCTTCGTTGTCGATTCGGTGCTCGAGAAAACACGAAAATACTGATGTCTATGGTAGTAGGTGGGCCGAGACTTCACATTGGGCAAAAAATTGCGAGTTTTTGTTTCGATTTCTCGGCGTGGCGGTACCATTTCTCGTGTGGTGTCAATTGACACCGCCAGGGTCGAAAGGGTTAACAGCCGATCGCGCAAGCCAATTGCGCCACGGAGACAGTCCTGCTCCACTCTCACCACCATCAGAACATATCTTCAAAGCTATCAGTGCAAAGAAAAAAGCAACACACCACTCCCGGGAGGGCTCGAAACTCCAACCTTTCGGTTAACAGCCGATCGCGCTAGCCCATTCCGCCACGGGGACAGCCGTGCTCCACTCTCACCACCGTCAGACCATTTCTTCAGAGCTATCGCCCCAAAGAAAGAAAAAGCGCCGCACCACCGCCGGGTGGGCTCGAACCTCCAACCTTTCGGTTAACAGCCGATCGCGCTAGCCAATTGCGCCAGAGAGACAGTCCTGCTCCACTCTCACCACCATCAGAACATATCTTCAAAGCTATCAGCACAAATAAAAAAAAGCGCCGCACCACCACAGGGTGGGCTCGAAACTCCAACCTTTTGGTTAACAGCCGATCGCGCAAGCCAATTGCGCCACGGAGACAGTCCTGCTCCACTCTCACCACCATCAGAACATATCTTCAAAGCTATCAGCACAAAGAAAAAAAAGCGCCGCACCACCCCCGGGTGGGCTCGAAACTCCAACCTTTCGGTTAACAGCCGATCGCGCTAGCCAATTGCGCCATGGAGACAGTCCTGCTCCACTCTCACCACCATCAGAACATAATTCAAAGCTATTACTACAAAGAAAAAAGCAACACACCACTCCTGGGAGGGCTCGACACTCCAACCTTTCGGTTAACAGCCGATCGCGCTAGCCAATTGCGCCAGAGAGACAGTCCTGCTCCACTCTCACCACCATCAGAACATATCTTCAAAGCTATCAGCACAAATAAAAAAAAGCGCCGCACCACCACAGGGTGGGCTCGAAACTCCAACCTTTTGGTTAACAGCCGATCGCGCAAGCCAATTGCGCCACGGAGACAGTCCTGCTCCACTCTCACCACCATCAGAACATATCTTCAAAGCTATTAGCGCAAAGAAAAAAAAGCGCCGCACCACCACCGGGTGGGCTCGAACCTCCAACCTTTCGGTTAAAAGCCGATCGCGCTAGCCAATCGCGCCACGGAGACAGTCCTGCTCCACTTTCACCACCATCAGAACATATCTTCAAAGTGTAGTGGAGCATACGCACCAACGCGTATGCGCCTTCGGAAGACAACGAGAAGCCCGTGCTCTGATTGCGCGAGAACCTGTGCCGCCTTTGCCAGACTTGCTGTTCGCCCATTTTCCGTCGCGACCTCGTTGCGACTCCTCTGTTCTAATAAACATCATCGCATTTGGTGGAGGCTGCTGAGATCCCCAAGCAGACCTGGAGCTCCGCTCTCGCAAGTTGGCCGAAAGACTACCGTACAACATGACTGACGCAGTCGCCAACCAGCCCATCCCAGCACAGCCAGCACCATCGGCTGCCCCGTCGACCTGCCCCGGTGCTACCCGTCAGCGGTACCCACCAATCTTCAGCGGCAGTGGTGAGCAAGACGTCGAAGACTGGCTCTCCTTGTACGAACGCGTGAGTGCCAGCAACAAATGGGACAACGACTCCAAGCTTGCCTATGTCATCTTTTACTTGGCTGACGTCGCCAAGCTATGGTTCACCAACCGCGAAACCGCCATCGCCAGCTGGTACACCTTCAAGACCCTCGTGACGGAAGCGTTCGGCCGACCAGAGGTCCGCAAGCTCCGCGCTGACCAGCGTCTGCGCCACCGAGCCCAGCAACCTGGTGAGACCTTTACTAGCTATATTGAGGATGTGCTCGACCTCTGCAGGCGTGTTAACTCATCCATGCCTGAAGAAGAGAAAATTCGACATATTCTCAAAGGCATCGAGGATGGCGCATTCTAGATGTTGCTGGCGAAGAGCCCGACCACGGTGGCGGTCCTCGTAAGCCTGTGCCAGAGCTTCGATGAATTGCGTCGTCAGCGTTCCATCGCCCGACAGAGTGTTCCATCACCAGATTTGGTCTCGGCCGTCGCACTCGCCAATGGCAACGTTCACCAAGGAACTCTGTCGAACCAGATTAAAGACTTCATCAGGGAGGAAGTCGCCCGACAGCTTTCCCTGCTGCCGCATAGTGACGCGCCCACGACAAGCCTCCCTTCGAATATGCAGCAGGCCATACGCACTGAAATTTGCAATGCACTCCCTACAGTTCCGGCCTCTTACCCGTGCACTTCGGTGCCATCTGATCTCTCAACTGCTGGCTACGCACCAACTGCGCCGCCTTCACCTCTCAGCTACGCAGCTGTGGTCGCGCGGCCCATACCGCATCCAGTCGCCTTATCGGCTCCACCTCCTCCGGCCTCGCCTCCAGTCTACAGGCCCCCACCTCGCTTTTTCCGTCCATCTATTGAGTGGCGCACCCGAGACAATCGTCCCATCTGCTTCGCGTGTGGCATCGCTGGCCACATTGCACGCTTCTGCCGCCGCCGTCCCACGCCTGCGCACGCATACTTCGGAGCTCCTACCTACGCACCGCAGCAGACCACCACGTCTGCATATGAACAGAGGCACTCCGACTCGGATCGCCACCCATCGACTGCTCGTTTCCCATCACCTCGTCGCCGATCGCCATCGCCTATGCGTCGTCGACCACCTCTCGAGGAGGGAAACTAATCAGTGCAGTTCCGGAGGCAAGAACTGCAACTTGTGCGCAATTCCCAAGGCCTCCATTTTCGCCGCAAAATGTTGTTGATGTCGATGTTGAGGGAGTCGCCACATTAGCGTTAATTGATACCGGGGCCGCCGTTTCTGTGATGAACGCAAACTTTTGTAGGAAACTGAAGAAAGTGACCACATCTCTCAGTGGCTTGGTGCTGTCCACGGCTAGCGCGCAACGCATTCATCCCTCGGCTGTGTGTACGGCGCGCGTCGTCATCCGAGACGTTTTGTACGTCGTACAGTTTTTTGTTCTACCATCTTGCTCTCATGACCTTATCCTGGGTTGGGATTTCTTATCACGTCATGAAGCTATCATCAATTGTTCCCGTGCCGAAGTGTCCCTAGTGCCAACATGTGAATTTCCACCACCCGACCGCTCTCCTCTGCTCTGCAAAGTCATCGCTGATGACGACATCACTTTGCCTCCTGAAGCTTCGGTCCCTATTAGCCTTTCATGTCTGGCCCAACCTGACGGCACGGTGGTATTTACGCCATCTCCGGTTTTTACTGAACGCAAGGGCATCGTTCTCCCATTTGCTGTTCTTACAATTGCGTCTGGTTTAACCGTAATGCTGGTCACCAACCACTGCAACTACCCCATTGGCTTACTTTGTGGTGAAACGTTAGGATATGTGCAACCTGTCGACCATATCGATGATATTATTCTTCCCGACGAAACGCCATGTCACATTGCTGCAATCACTCATGCGTCTGAGCCATCAAGTGCGTCAGCCTTCGACAATGCTATTGACGCAGACCTTCCCCTCTCGCACCGCCGCCAACTTGTTGCTCTCCTTAACAAGTTTCGTTGTTTTTTCGACTTTCAAGAACCTGCTTTGGGCCGCACCACGACTATCGCTCATACTATTGACACCGGCTCACATTCGCCTCTGCGACAGCGTCCTTACCGCGTTTCCGCCGAAGAGCGCCGCGTCATTACGGAGCAAGTAGATGACATGCTTAAACGTGGAGTCATACAGCCTTCTCAAAGCGCTTGGTCATCACCTGTGGTTCTGGTCAAGAAAAAAGATGGCACCGTACGATTTTGCGTGGACTATCGCCGCTTAAACAATATTACGAAAAAAGATGTCTACCCGCTACCACGAATAGACGATGCTCTTGACTGTTTACAAGGCGCCGAGTACTTTACATCTTTGGATCTGCGTTGTGGGTATTGGCAGGTGCCAATGGCTCACTGTGATCGCCCTAAAACAGCCTTTGTAACGCCGGATGGCCTATATGAGTTCAAAGTCATGCCATTTGGGCTCTGCAACGCGCCTGCCACATTTGAGCGCATGATCGACACAATCTTGCGTGCCCACAAGTGGAAAACCTGCTTATGTTACCTGGACGACATCGTAGTCTTTTCATCTGATTTCCCAACACATCTTGCTCGCCTCCACGAGATTCTGACGTGTCTAACTTCTGCAGGCCTACAACTTAACTCCAAGAAGTGCCACTTCGCAGCACGAAAACTAACCATCTTGGGACATGTCATCACCAGAGACGGTGTTCTTCCGGATCCCGATAAGCTTCGAGCTGTCGCTGACTTTCCGTTGCCCACATCTCTGAAAGCCCTAAGAAGTTTCGTCGGACTCTGCTCCTACTTTTGTCGCTTCGTGCGCAACTTCGCGTCCATCATCGCACCTCTCACGAGTCTGCTTTCCAACAGCAAAGGCATATCTGCATGGTCACCTGCATGTGACGACGCATTTCGCCAGCTCCGCTGCCTGCTGACCTCACCACCTATTCTTCAATTCAATTCAATTCAGTTTATTCCGACATCACAGGAGACATTACAAAAGTCACAACAGTGATGCTGTGGGGCGAAAGCAAAAAGCCATTAAGGCTTGACGAAGGCTTTCGCACCATTTGACAACATAGCAACAGCAACAGCAGCATGAGATCATCAGTTATTATACAATATCAAAACATGTACTTCAAGGTCATGCCGATTTGCATTTTATTAACACGTTGAAAAACATTTACAGAACGGAGCAGTATAAATGGTTTATTGTAAGAAACTGTTTAAGGTTAGTGGCAGTAAGTAGCTCATCATCTGGCGACCATAGTTAGTACGTGTGTAAGGAATTTTCCAGTCATCGGTAGCTCGTGTGCTATAGGGGCAGGTATAGGGTGTCAAACGCGCTAAATCAGTAAGAAAAGAGTCGTGATTCTTTAAGGAAGTACGATATCGCTTCATTAAAATTGTATTGTATATCTCAGGCATTGGTTGTAAATTAAGGGCTTCGAAAATGGGTTTGGAATGTTCATCGCGAGGAACACCTGTAATTATGCGCACAGCCTTTTTCTGTAATCTATATATTCGGCCTAAGTTCTTTTCCGATGTGGTGCCCCATACTAGATAGCAATAGCTTAATGTAGATAAAAATAGCGAATTATATAGTAAGAGTTTAATTTTTTGTGGCAAGAGAAAACGTAAGCGCGATAAGATACCTACAGTACGAGAAAGTTTAGCATGGACAAACTCAGCCTGATCCTTCCATAGCATGTTTTCGTGGAAAAAAACTCCCAGAGTTTTCACTATCGGTTCAATCCTTATAGATTCTGAGCCAATCACTAATGATAAATCGCAGTTTACGGGCTTATTTATTGGACGAAAGAGCACAGATTTTGTTTTTGAGGTGTTTATAATTAGCGAATTTCTTATGCTCCAAATGTGCAGCAGTTTCAAGACACTATTTGCTTTGTCAACTAGTTTATGCAAATCGCAGTCTTTAAAAAATAAGCTGGTATCATCTGCATAAATAATAAATGTTGTATTGTTATCGATGTTTGTCAAGTCGTTCACATACAGATTAAAAAGCAGGGGACCCAGAATACTTCCTTGGGGCACGCCATGTGACAGTTTTTTAAAACTAGATGCGTAGCCATTTATATCTACTTTTTGCTGTCGGTATTTCAAATAGGTTTTTATGACACTTATAAAGTTCCCCCGAAAACCGTAGTGTTCTAGTTTTTTAATTAATGTAATGTGGTTGATTCTGTCAAATGCTTTTGAGAAATCTACAAAAATTCCAAGTGTATATATTTCCTTTTCAAATGCATCGAGTATGATTTCTTTTTGCATTAGTAGGGCAGTTTCTGTTGAGCGCTGCTTTGTGAAACCAAATTGAAAAGGCGTCATAATGTGGTGCTTGGTTAAGAATGACACTATTCGTTTATGTAACAACTTTTCAATTACTTTAGAAAATACAGGTAAAATAGAAATTGGTCTGTAATTGGTCATGCTATTTTTGTCACCACCTTTGAAAATAATAGAAACTTTGGCTATCTGAAGACGACTAGGAAACGTGCCCAATGAGAAGATTAAGTTAATGATGTATTCTAAAATAGGAGATATGACATGAATAACATGCTTAACTGGACGGATTTCCAGGCCGTCTACGTCACAACACCTGCTATTCTTTAGTGACATGAAATCTGCCGTAACCTCCTGTGTAGTCACTGGAAATAGAAATGCACTTTCGCCTACTTGCGAACCCATGAATCGCGCAAAATTATTGTCGTGCGAGCTCTCTCCAATAGAGGTAAAGAATTTATTGAAAGCTTCAGCAAGGTCATCACCAGTTAGAACGCGGTTGTCTACAATGAGTTTAGTCGGGTATGTGCTATCATCCGAGTGTGGGTGGAGCAACATGTTTAACTTTTTCCAGATGGCTTCGGACGTTTTGGTTTTTTCAGGGCTGAAAAGGTTGCTAAAATATTCAAGTTTGCTTTTCCTTAATAAAGAGTTTGTAGTATTTCTATGTTTTCTAAATGTCTTCAAGTCTTCTTTGTCTCTAGATATTAGAAATTTCTGGTAAAGTGCATTTTTTACTTTTATAGCTTGAAGGCATTCCGAAGTAATCCAAGGCTTTCTTGCCTTGCGTGGTCTGCGTTTTGCTTTGAGCGGAAAGCACTTGTTGTAGGCTTCACTAAAACGTTCGATGAAAACATTATACGCTGTGTCTGCATCAGTTTCACGGAAAACAGCGTCCCATTTTATCTTGGATATATATGCAGCGAACATATCAATTGTGCTAGGACATATGTACCGGAATGGGGTAGGCGGTGGCTTTGCATCCCTAAGTTGAAGCTTCTTTTGACTTAAAATTGAGTAAACAGGCAAATGGTCGCTAATATGTGTCTTAAGGACACCCGAGCAAAGAGGTGCACTTGTGCTATTTGTTATAATGACGTCGATAAGTGTGCAGGATTGGGCATGAAATCGAGTGGGGTGTTTTATAACATTTTTAAATGCGTTTGATTCCATGATATTGCAAAGTTCAAGACGTTGGGGGCTGGAAGTTAGCATATCAATGTTTAGGTCACCCCCGATAGTAAGATTGTAACCATTTTTATTGACCCACGACAGGAAAGTGTCTAAAAACGTAAAAAAGTTGCACATGTTACATTTGGGGGGGCGGTATACCACAGAAAAAATACCCGAAGAACATTTTACAGTCATAATCTCGTAATCGTCAGTAACCACAGAAAAAGCCTCGAGTATTTCACACTCAAACACATCTTTGACCAGGAGCATAACACCACCACCTAATTTATCACTGCGGTTCAAGAAATACGTGGCATAGCTAGGTATACGAAGAACGTCGGATTCATGGCGATACCAGGTTTCAGTAACCATGATGACGTCAAAGGAGAACTCAAACGATTCAAGCAGTATTGCTATCTCATCTGCCTTGTTTCTGGCTGATTGCGCATTTATATGAAGGTAGGAAATGTGGTCACTTCGTCACTTCGACCCTGCTGCGAAATGTGGAAATGTGTGTATTCTTCGTCACTTCGACCCTGCTGCGGCCACAGAAATTCACACCGATGCAAGTGGCATCGGTCTTGGTGCAGTTTTGGCACAACGGAAAGGCACCCAAGCTGAATACGTAGTCGCCTATGCAAGTCGCGCTCTCAAGAAGGCTGAATTGAATTACTCCGTGACAGAGAAGGAGTGTTTGGCCATAATCTGGGCGTTGACGAAGTTTCGCCCGTACCTTTACGGCCATCCTTTCGACGTGGTCACAGACCACCACGCTCTATGTTGGCTGTCCACCTTGAAAGACCCGTCCGGACGCCTGGGGCGTTGGGCACTTCGATTGCAAGAATACGACATCCGTGTCGTATATCGTTCCGGTCGCAAGCATGCGGATGCCGATGCACTTTCGCGATCGCCATAAACACCAGATGTGGCTTCTCTGTCTCCCCCTTTTACCACCTTGTCACCGCTCGACACGACTGACATGCTTTCGGAGCAGCGTAAAGACCCACACCTTGCCTTGTTAGTCGACTACCTTACCGATCCGTCTGCTGTCCCTTCCACGAGAGCGCTACGCCGGCAAGCAGCCCACTTTTCCTTACGAGACAACATTCTGTACCGCCGTAACTACATGCCTGGTGGTCGGAAGTGGCTCCTTGCTGTCCCAACTCATATGCGCTCTGACATCTGCATGAATTTCCATGCAGATCCCCAAAGCGCTCACGCAGGTGTCCTGAAAACCTACGAAAGGCTGCGCCAGCGCTATTACTGGCGAGGAATGTATCGCTTTGTGCAGAAATACGTTCAGTCTTGCACCACTTGCCAACAGAACAAGACACCTCCGCGGCACCTTACTGGCATGTTACAGCCGCTCCCGTGCCCGGCTCGCCCATTCGACCGCGTGGGTATAGACCTCTATGGTCCCCTCCCATATAGTATCTCTGGAAACCGGTGGATTATTGTCGGAGTCGATCATCTGACACGCTACGCTGAGACTGCAGCTTTACCGGCAGCGACCGCCCATGAAGTTGCACTCTTCATTCTCCGCAGCTTCATTCTACGCCATGGTGCTCCGCGGGAATTACTCAGTGATAGGGGTCGAGTGTTCCTGTCGGAGGTCATCCAAGCTATCCTCGCTGAATGCAACATTATCCACCGGAAATCTACCGCATACCATCCACAGACAAATGGTCTTACTGAGCGGTTCAACCGCACACTTGGCGACATGCTGAGGATGTACACCTCCTGCGACCACACTAACTGGGACGCTGTATTGCCCTTTGTTACCTTCGCTTATAACACCGCGACGCAAGCGACTACCGGTTTTTCCCCGTTCTTTCTATTGTACGGCCGCGAACCTTCCCACCCACTCGACACTATACTACCGTATCGCCCTGATGCATCTGAGTGCTCCCCGCTTTCGGAAGTCACCAGATACGCTGAAGACTGCCGTCAGTTGGCTCGGTCTTTGACAAGTGAGGCTCAAGGCCTACAAAAGACTCGACACGACGACGCTCACCGCATAGCTCCTACATTTTGTGCTGGCTCCCTTGTGTGGCTTTGGGTGCCCCCGCACGTTCCTGGCCTGTCTTCTAAACTACTGGCCCGGTACCATGGTCCCTACCGTGTCATTGACGCGACCTCCCCGGTGAATTACGTCATCGAGCCATTAACACAATCACCAGATTTGCGCCGTCGAGGACGTGAGACCGTACACGTCGACCGTCTCAAGCCCTACTACGACCCCCTCATTGTGCCTACTCCCTGAGTCGCCAGGATGGCTACCCTTCACCCCGGGGGTATTGTAGTGGAGCATACGCACCAACGCGTATGCGCCTTCGGAAGACAACGAGAAGCCCGTGCTCTGATTGCGCGAGAACCTGTGCCGCCTTTGCCAGACTTGCTGTTCGCCCATTTTCCGTCGCGACCTCGTTGCGACTCCTCTGTTCTAATAAACATCATCGCAAAAGCTATTAGTGCAAAGAAAAAAGCAACACACCATTCCCGGGAGGGGGCTCGAAACTCCAACCCTTCGGTTTACAGCCGATCGCGCTAGCCCATTGCGCCACGAGGACAGTCTTGCTCCACTCTCACCACCATCAGAACATATCTTCAAAGCTATCAGCACAAAGAAAAATCAAGCGCCGCACCACCAGCGGGTGGGCTCGAACCTCCAACCTTTCGGTTAACAGCCGATCGCGCAAGCCAATTGCGCCAGGGAGACAGTCCTGCTCCACTCTCACCGCCATCAGAACATATCTTCAAAGCTATCAGCCCAAAGAAAAAAAAGCACCGCACCACCACCGGGTGGGCTCGAACCTCCAACCTTTCGGTTAACAGCCGATCGCGCTAGCCAATTGCGCCACGAAGACAGTCCTGCTGCACTCTCACCACCATCAGAACATATCTTCAAAGCTATTACCGCAAAGAAAAAAGCAACACACCACTCCCGGGAGGGCTCGCAATTCCAACCTTTCGGTTAACAGCCGATCGCGCTAGCCCATTGCGCCACGGAGACAGTCTTGCTCCACTCTAATCACCATCGGAACACATCTTCAAACAATCAACGCAAAGAAAAAAAACGCCGCACCACCACCGGGTGGGCTCGAAACTCCAACATTTCGGTTGACAGCCGATCGTGCTGCCCATTGCGCCACGGGGACAGTCTTGCTACACTCTCACCACCATCAGAACATATCTTCAAAGCTATCAGCGCAAAGAAAAAAAATCGCCGCACCACCACCGGGTGGGCTCGAACCTCCATTCTTTCGGTTAACAGCCGATCGCGCAAGCCAATTGCGCCACGGAGACAGTCCTGCTCCACTCTCACCACCATCAGAACATATCTTCAAAGCTATCAGCACAAAGAAAAAAAGCGCCACATCATCACCGGGTGGGCTCGAACCTCCAACCTTTCGGTTAACAGCCGATCGCGCTAGCCAACTGCGCCACGGAGACAGTCGTGCTCCACACTCACCACCATCAGAACATATCTTCAAAGCTATTAGCGCAAAGAAAAAAGGAACACACCACTCCCGGGAGGGCTCGAAACTCCAATCTTTCGGTTAACAGCCGATCGCGCTAGCCAATTGCGCCACGGAGACAGTCCTGCTCTACTCTCAACACCATCAGAACATATCTTCAAATCTATCAGCCCAAAGAAAAAAAAGCGCCGCACCACCACCGGGTGGGCTCGAACCTCCAAATTTTCTGTTAACAGCCGATCACGCTAGCCAATTGCGTCACGGAGACAGTCCTGCTCTACTCTCACCACCACCAGAACATATCTTCAAAGCTATCAGCCCCCAGAAAAAAAGCGCCGCACCACCCCCGGGTGGGCTCGAACCTCCAACCTTTCGGTTAACAGCCGATCGCGCTAGCCAATTGCGCCATGGAGACAGTCCTGCTCCACTCTCAGCACCATCAGAACATATCTTCAAAGCTATCAGCACAAAGAAAAAAAAGCGCCACACCATCACCAGGTGGGCTCGAACCTCCCACCTTTCGGTTAAAAGCCGATCGCGCTAGCCAACTGCGCCACGGAGACAGTCGTGCTCCACACTCACCACCATCAGAACATATCTTCAAATCTATTAGCGCAAAGAAAAAAGGAACACACCACTCCCGGGAGGGCTCGAAACTCCAATCTTTCGGTTAACAGCCGATCGCGCTAGCCAATTGCGCCACGGAGACAGTCCTGCTCTACTCTCACCACCATCAGAACATATCTTCAAATCTATCAGCCCAAAGAAAAAAAAACGCTGCACCACCACCGGGTGGGCTCGAACCTCCAAATTTTCTGTTAACAGCCGATCACGCTAGCCAATTGCGTCACGGAGACAGTCCTGCTCTACTCTCACCACCACCAGAACATATCTTCAAAGCTATCAGCCCCCAGAAAAAAAGCGCCGCACCACCACCGGGTGGGCTCGAACCTCTAACTTTTCGGTTAACAGCCGATCACGCTAGCCAATTGCGCCACAGAGACAGTCGTGCTCCACTCTCACCACCATCAGACCATTTCTTCAGAGCTATCGCCCCAAAGAAAAAAAAAGCGCCGCACCACCCCCGGGTGGGCTCGAACCTCCAACCTTTCGGTTAACAGCCGATCGCGCTAGCCAATTGCGCCATGGAGACAGTCCTGCTCCACTCTCAGCACCATCAGAACATATCTTCAAAGCTATCAGCACAAAGAAAAAAAGCGCCACACCATCACCGGGTGGGCTCGAACCTCCAACCTTTCGGTTAAAAGCCGATCGCGCTAGCCAACTGCGCCACGGAGACAGTCGTGCTCCACTCTCACCACCATCAAAACATATCTTCAAAGCTATCAGCGCAAAGAAAAAAGCAACACACCACTCGCGGGGGGGCTCGAACCTCCAACCTTTCGGTTAACAGCCGAACGCGTAAGCCAATTGCACCACGAAGACAGTCCTGCTCCACTCTCACCACCGTCAAAACATTTATTCAGAGCTATCACCCCAAAGAAAAAAAGCGCCGCACCACCACCGGGAGGGCTCGAAACTCCAACCTTTCGGTTAACAGCCGATCGCACTAGCCCATTGCGCCACGGAGACAGTCCTGCTCTACTCTCACCACCATCAGAACATATCTTCAAAGCTATCAGCGCAAAGAAAAAAGCAACACACCACTCCCGGGAGGGCTCGAAACTCGAACCTTTCGGTTAACAGCCGATCGCGCTAGCCCTTTGCGCCACGGAGACAGTCTTGCTCCGCTCTCACCACCATCAGAACATATCTTCAAAGCTATCAGCCCAAAGAAAAAAAAGCGCCGCACCACCCCCGGGTGGGCTCGAACCTCCAACCTTTCGGTTAACAGCCGATCGCGCTAGCCAATTGCGCCATGGAGACAGTCCTGCTCCACTCTCAGCACCATCAGAACATATCTTCAAAGCTATCAGCACAAAGAAAAAAAGCGCCACACCATCACCGGGTGGGCTCGAACCTCCAACCTTTCGGTTAAAAGCCGATCGCGCTAGCCAACTGCGCCACGGAGACAGTCGTGCTCCACTCTCACCACCATCAAAACATATCTTCAAAGCTATCAGCGCAAAGAAAAAAGCAACACACCACTCCCGGGGGGGCTCGAACCTCCAACCTTTCGGTTAACAGCCGAACGCGTAAGCCAATTGCACCACGAAGACAGTCCTGCTCCACTCTCACCACCGTCAAAACATTGATTCAGAGCTATCACCCCAAAGAAAAAAAGCGCCGCACCACCACCGGGAGGGCTCGAAACTCCAACCTTTCGGTTAACAGCCGATCGCACTAGCCCATTGCGCCACGGAGACAGTCCTGCTCCACTCTCACCACCATCAGAACATATCTTCAAAGCTATCAGCGCAAAGAAAAAAGCAACACACCACTCCCGGGAGGGCTTGAAACTCGAACCTTTCGGTTAACAGCCGATCGCGCTAGCCCTTTGCGCCACGGAGACAGTCTTGCTCCGCTCTCACCACCATCAGAACATATATTCAAAGCTATCAGCGCAAAGAAAAAAGCAACACACCACTCCCGGGCGGGCTCGAAACTCCAACCTTTCGGTTAACAGCCGATCGGGCTAGCCCATTGCGCCACGGAGACAAACTTGCTCCCTTCTCACCTCCATCAGAACATATCTTCAAAGCTATCAGCCCAAAGAAAAAAAACCGCCGCACCACCACCGGGTGGGCTCGAACCTCCAACCTTTCGGTTAACAGCCGATCGCACTAGCCAATTGCGCCACGGAGACAGTCGCGCTCCACTCTTACCACCATCGGAACATATCTTCAAAGCTATCAGCACAAAGATAAAAGCAACACACCACTCCCGGGAGGGCTCGAACCTCCAACTTTTCGGTTAACAGCCGATCGCGCTGGCCAATTGCGCCACGGAGACAGTCCTGCTCCACTCTCGCCACCATATGAACATATCTTTCAAGCTATCAGCCCAAAGAAAAAAAGCGCCGCACCACCACCAGGTGGGCTCGAACCTCCAACCTTTCAGTTAACGGCCGATCGCGCTAGCCAATTGCGCAACGGAGACAATCGTGCTCCACGCTCACCACCATCGGAAAATATCTTCGAAGCTATCAGCGCAAAGAAAAAAGCAACACACCCCACCCGGGAGGGCTCGAACCTCCAACTTTTTGGTTATCAGCCGTTCGCGCTAGCCAATGGCGCCACGGGGACAGTCCTGTTCCACTCTCACCACCGTCAGAACATTTCTTCAGAGCTATTAGCCCAAAGAAAGTAAAAGCGCCGCACCGCCACCGGGTGGGCTCGAACCCCCAACCGTTCGGTTAACAGCCGATCGCGCTAGCCAATAGCGCCACGGAGACAGTCCTGCTCCACTCTCACCACCATCAGAACATTTCTTCAGAGCTATCAGCCCAAAAAAAAGCGCCGCACCACCACTGGGTGGGCTCGAAACTCCAACCTTTCGGTTAACAGCCGATCGCGCTAGCCAATTGCGCCATGGAGAAAGTCCTGCTCCACTCTCACCACCTTCAGAACATATCTTCAAAGCTATCAGTGCAAAGAAAAAAAAGCGCCGCACCACCACCGGGGGGTGCTCGAACCTCCAACCTTTCGGTTAACAGCCGATCGCGCAAGCCGATTGCGCCACGAAGACAGTCCTGCTCCACTCTCACCACCATCAGAACATATCTTCAAAGCTATCAGTGCAAAGAAAAAAAGCAACACACCACTCCCGGGAGGGTTCTAAACTCCAACCTTTCGGTTAACAGCCAATCGCGCTAGCCAATTGCGCCACGGAGACAGTCCTGCTCTACTCTCACCACCATCAGAACATATCTTCAAATCTATCAGCCCAAAGAAAAAAAAGCGCCGCACCACCACCGGGTGGGCTCGAACCTCCAAATTTTCTGTTAACAGCCGATCACGCTAGCCAATTGCGTCACGGAGACAGTCCTGCTCTACTCTCACCACCACCAGAACATATCTTCAAAGCTATCAGCCCCCAGAAAAAAAGCGCCGCACCACCACCGGGTGGGCTCGAACCTCTAACTTTTCGGTTAACAGCCGATCACGCTAGCCAATTGCGCCACAGAGACAGTCGTGCTCCACTCTCACCACCATCAGACCATTTCTTCAGAGCTATCGCCCCAAAGAAAAAAAAGCGCCGCACCACCCCCGGGTGGGCTCGAACCTCCAACCTTTCGGTTAACAGCCGATCGCGCTAGCCAATTGCGCCATGGAGACAGTCCTGCTCCACTCTCAGCACCATCAGAACATATCTTCAAAGCTATCAGCACAAAGAAAAAAAGCGCCACACCATCACCGGGTGGGCTCGAACCTCCAACCTTTCGGTTAAAAGCCGATCGCGCTAGCCAACTGCGCCACGGAGACAGTCGTGCTCCACTCTCACCACCATCAAAACATATCTTCAAAGCTATCAGCGCAAAGAAAAAAGCAACACACCACTCCCGGGGGGGCTCGAACCTCCAACCTTTCGGTTAACAGCCGAACGCGTAAGCCAATTGCACCACGAAGACAGTCCTGCTCCACTCTCACCACCGTCAAAACATTTATTCAGAGCTATCACCCCAAAGAAAAAAAGCGCCGCACCACCACCGGGAGGGCTCGAAACTCCAACCTTTCGGTTAACAGCCGATCGCACTAGCCCATTGCGCCACGGAGACAGTCCTGCTCCACTCTCACCACCATCAGAACATATCTTCAAAGCTATCAGCGCAAAGAAAAAAGCAACACACCACTCCCGGGAGGGCTCGAAACTCGAACCTTTCGGTTAACAGCCGATCGCGCTAGCCCTTTGCGCCACGGAGACAGTCTTGCTCCGCTCTCACCACCATCAGAACATATCTTCAAAGCTATCAGCCCAAAGAAAAAAAAGCGCCGCACCACCACCGGGAGGGCTCGAAACTCCAACCTTTCGGTTAACAGCCGATCGCGCTAGCCCATTGCGCCACGGAGACAGTCTTGCTTCACTCTCACCACCATCAGAACATATCTTCAAAGCTATCAGCACAAAGAAAAAAAAAGCGCCGCACCACCAACGGGTGGGCTCGAACCTCCCAACTTTCGGTTAACAGCCGATCGCGCTAGCCAATTGCGCCACGGAGACAGTCCTGCTCCACTCTCACCACCATCAGAACATATCTTCAAAGCTATCAGCGCAAAGAAAAAAGCAACACACCACTCCCGGGAGGGCTTGAAACTCGAACCTTTCGGTTAACAGCCGATCGCGCTAGCCCTTTGCGCCACGGAGACAGTCTTGCTCCGCTCTCACCACCATCAGAGCATATATTCAAAGCTATCAGCGCAAAGAAAAAAGCAACACACCACTCCCGGGCGGGCTCGAAACTCCAACCTTTCGGTTAACAGCCGATCGGGCTAGCCCATTGCGCCACGGAGACAAACTTGCTCCCTTCTCACCTCCATCAGAACATATCTTCAAAGCTATCAGCCCAAAGAAAAAAAAGCGCCGCACCACCACCGGGTGGGCTCGAACCTCCAACCTTTCGGTTAACAGCCGATCGCACTAGCCAATTGCGCCACGGAGACAGTCGCGCTCCACTCTTACCACCATCGGAACATATCTTCAAAGCTATCAGCACAAAGAAAAAAGCAACACACCACTCCCGGGAGGGCTCGAACCTCCAACTTTTCGGTTAACAGCCGATCGCGCTGGCCAATTGCGCCACGGAGACAGTCCTGCTCCACTCTCGCCACCATATGAACATATCTTTCAAGCTATCAGCCCAAAGAAAAAAAAAGCGCCGCACCACCACCAGGTGGGCTCGAACCTCCAACCTTTCAGTTAACGGCCGATCGCGCTAGCCAATTGCGCAACGGAGACAATCGTGCTCCACGCTCACCACCATTGGAAAATATCTTCGAAGCTATCAGCGCAAAGAAAAAAGCAACACACCCCACCCGGGAGGGCTCGAACCTCCAACTTTTTGGTTATCAGCCGATCGCGCTAGCCAATGGCGCCACGGGGACAGTCCTGTTCCACTCTCACCACCGTCAGAACATTTCTTCAGAGCTATTAGCCCAAAGAAAAAAAAGCGTCACACCACCACCGGGTGGGCTCGAACCTCCAACCTTTCGGTTAACAGCCGATCGCGCTAGCCAATTGCGCCACAGAGACAGTCGTGCTCCACTCTCACCACCGTCAGACCATTTCTTCAGAGCTATCGCCCCAAAGAAAGTAAAAGCGCCGCACCGCCACCGGGTGGGCTCGAACCTCCAACCGTTCGGTTAACAGCCGATCGCGCTAGCCAATAGCGCCACGGAGACAGTCCTGCTCCACTCTCACCACCATCAGAACATTTCTTCAGAGCTATCAGCCCAAAAAAAAGCGCCGCACCACCACTGGGTGGGCTCGAAACTCCAACCTTTCGGTTAACAGCCGATCGCGCTAGCCAATTGCGCCATGGAGAAAGTCCTGCTCCACTCTCACCACCTTCAGAACATATCTTCAAAGCTATTACCACAAAAAAAAGCAACACACCACTCCCGGGAGGGCTCTAAACTCCAACCTTTCGGTTAACAGCCGATCGCGCTAGCCCATTGCGCCACTGAGACAGTCTTGCTCCCTTCTCACCACCATCAGAACATATCTTCAAAGCTATCAGCCCAAAGAAAAAAAAGCGCCGCACCACCACCGGGTGGGCTCGAACCTCCAACCTTTCGGTTAACAGCCGATCACGCAAGCCAATTGCGCCACGGAAACAGTCCTGCTCCACTCTCACCACTATCAGAACATATCTTCAAAGCTATCAGTGCAAAGAAAAAAAAGCGCCGCACCACCACCGGGGGGTGCTCGAACCTCCAACCTTTCGGTTAACAGCCGATCGCGCAAGCCGATTGCGCCACGAAGACAGTCCTGCTCCACTCTCACCACCATCAGAACATATCTTCAAAGCTATCAGTGCAAAGAAAAAAAGCAACACACCACTCCCGGGAGGGTTCTAAACTCCAACCTTTCGGTTAACAGCCAATCGCGCTAGCCAATTGCGCCACGGAGACAGTCTGTCTCCACTCTCACCACCATCAGAACATATCATCAAAGCTATCACCACAAAGAAAAAAAAGCGCCGCACCACCACTGGGAGGGCTCGAAACTCCAACCTTTCGGTTAACAGCCGATCGCGCTAGCCCATTGCGCCACGGAGACAGTCCTGCTCCACTCTCACCACCATCAGAACATATCTTCAAAGCTATCAGCGCAAAGAAAAAAGCAACACACCACTCCCGGAAGGGCTCGAAACTCGAACCTTTCGGTTAACAGCCGATCGCGCTAGCCCTTTGCGCCACGGAGACAGTCTTGCTCCGCTCTCACCACCATCAGAACATATCTTCAAAGCTATCAGCCCAAAGAAAAAAAAGCGCCGCACCACCACCGGGTGGGCTCGAAACTCCAACCTTTCGGTTAACAGCCTATCGCGCTAGCCAATTGCGCCATGGAGACAGTCCTGCTCCACTCTCACCACCATCAGAACATATCTTAAAAGCTATTACCACAAAGAAAAAAAGCAACGCACCACTCCCGGAAGGGCTCGAAACTCCAACCTTTCGGTTAACAGCCGATCGCGCAAGCCATTTGCGCCACAGAGACAGTCCTGGTCCACTTTCACCACCATCACAACATATCTTCAAAGCTATCAGTGCAAAGAAAAAAGCAACACACCACTCCCGGGAGGGCTTGAAACTCCAACCTTTCGGTTAACAGCCGATCGCGGTAGCCCATTGCGCCACGGGGACAGTCTTGCTCCACTCTCACCACCATCAGAACATATCTTCAAAGCTATCAGTGCAAAGAAAAAAAGCGCCGCACCTCCACCGGGTGGGCTCGAACCTCCAACCTTTCGGTTAACAGCCGATCGCGCAAGCCAATTGCGCCACGGAGACAGTCCTGCTCCACTCTCACCACCGTCAAAACATTTATTTAGAGCTATCACCCCAAAGAAAAAAAAGCGCCGCACCACCACCGGGAGGGCTCGAAACTCCAACCTTTCGGTTAACAGCCGATCGCGCTAGCCCATTGCGCCACGGAGACAGTCTTGCTTCACTCTCACCACCATCAGAACATATCTTCAAAGCTATCAGCACAAAGAAAAAAAAAGCGCCGCACCACCACCGGGTGGGCTCGAACCTCCCAACTTTCGGTTAACAGCCGATCGCGCTAGCCAATTGCGCCACGGAGACAGTCCTGCTCCACTCTCACCACCGTCAGACCATTTCTTCAGAGCTATCGCCCCAAAGAAAGTAAAAGCGCCGCACCGCCACCGGGTGGGCTCGAACCTCCAACCGTTCGGTTAACAGCCGATCGCGCTAGCCAATAGCGCCACGGAGACAGTCCTGCTCCACTCTCACCACCATCAGAACATTTCTTCAGAGCTATCAGCCCAAAAAAAAGCGCCGCACCACCACTGGGTGGGCTCGAAACTCCAACCTTTCGGTTAACAGCCGATCACGCAAGCCCATTGCGCCACGGAGACAGTCCTGCTCCACTCTCACCACCATCAGAACATATCTTCAAAGCTATCAGCGCAAAGAAAAAAGCAACACACCACTCCCGGAAGGGCTCGAAACTCGAACCTTTCGGTTAACAGCCGATCGCGCTAGCCCTTTGCGCCACGGAGACAGTCTTGCTCCGCTCTCACCACCATCAGAACATATCTTCAAAGCTATCAGCCCAAAGAAAAAAAAGCGCCGCACCACCACCGGGAGGGCTCGAAACTCCAACCTTTCGGTTAACAGCCGATCGCGCTAGCCCATTGCGCCACGGAGACAGTCTTGCTTCACTCTCACCACCATCAGAACATATCTTCAAAGCTATCAGCACAAAGAAAAAAAAAGCGCCGCACCACCACCGGTGGGGCTCGAACCTCCCAACTTTCGGTTAACAGCCGATCGCGCTAGCCAATTGCGCCACGGAGACAGTCCTGCTCCACTCTCACCACCATCAGAACATATCTTCAAAGCTATCAGCGCAAAGAAAAAAGCAACACACCACTCCCGGGAGGGCTTGAAACTCAAACCTTTCGGTTAACAGCCGATCGCGCTAGCCCTTTGCGCCACGGAGACAGTCTTGCTCCGCTCTCACCACCATCAGAGCATATATTCAAAGCTATCAGCGCAAAGAAAAAAGCAACACACCACTCCCGGGCGGGCTCGAAACTCCAACCTTTCGGTTAACAGCCGATCGGGCTAGCCCATTGCGCCACGGAGACAAACTTGCTCCCTTCTCACCTCCATCAGAACATATCTTCAAAGCTATCAGCCCAAAGAAAAAAAAGCGCCGCACCACCACCGGGTGGGCTCGAACCTCCAACCTTTCGGTTAACAGCCGATCGCACTAGCCAATTGCGCCACGGAGACAGTCGCGCTCCACTCTTACCACCATCGGAACATATCTTCAAAGCTATCAGCACAAAGAAAAAAGCAACACACCACTCCCGGGAGGGCTCGAACCTCCAACTTTTCGGTTAACAGCCGATCGCGCTGGCCAATTGCGCCACGGAGACAGCCCTGCTCCACTCTCGCCACCATATGAACATATCTTTCAAGCTATCAGCCCAAAGAAAAAAAAAAGCGCCGCACCACCACCAGGTGGGCTCGAACCTCCAACCTTTCAGTTAACGGCCGATCGCGCTAGCCAATTGCGCAACGGAGACAATCGTGCTCCACGCTCACCACCATTGGAAAATATCTTCGAAGCTATCAGCGCAAAGAAAAAAGCAACACACCCCACCCGGGAGGGCTCGAACCTCCAACTTTTTGGTTATCAGCCGATCGCGCTAGCCAATGGCGCCACGGGGACAGTCCTGTTCCACTCTCACCACCGTCAGAACATTTCTTCAGAGCTATTAGCCCAAAGAAAAAAAAGCGCCACACCACCACCGGGTGGGCTCGAACCTCCAACCTTTCGGTTAACAGCCGATCGCGCTAGCCAATTGCGCCACAGAGACAGTCGTGCTCCACTCTCACCACCGTCAGACCATTTCTTCAGAGCTATCGCCCCAAAGAAAGTAAAAGCGCCGCACCGCCACCGGGTGGGCTCGAACCTCCAACCGTTCGGTTAACAGCCGATCGCGCTAGCCAATAGCGCCACGGAGACAGTCCTGCTCCACTCTCACCACCATCAGAACATTTCTTCAGAGCTATCAGCCCAAAAAAAAGCGCCGCACCACCACTGGGTGGGCTCGAAACTCCAACCTTTCGGTTAACAGCCGATCGCGCTAGCCAATTGCGCCATGGAGAAAGTCCTGCTCCACTCTCACCACCTTCAGAACATATCTTCAAAGCTATTACCACAAAAAAAAGCAACACACCACTCCCGGGAGGGCTCTAAACTCCAACCTTTCGGTTAACAGCCGATCGCGCTAGCCCATTGCGCCACTGAGACAGTCTTGCTCCCTTCTCACCACCATCAGAACATATCTTCAAAGCTATCAGCCCAAAGAAAAAAAAGCGCCGCACCACCACCGGGTGGGCTCGAACCTCCAACCTTTCGGTTAACAGCCGATCACGCAAGCCAATTGCGCCACGGAAACAGTCCTGCTCCACTCTCACCACTATCAGAACATATCTTCAAAGCTATCAGTGCAAAGAAAAAAAAGCGCCGCACCACCACCGGGGGGTGCTCGAACCTCCAACCTTTCGGTTAACAGCCGATCGCGCAAGCCGATTGCGCCACGAAGACAGTCCTGCTCCACTCTCACCACCATCAGAACATATCTTCAAAGCTATCAGTGCAAAGAAAAAAAGCAACACACCACTCCCGGGAGGGTTCTAAACTCCAACCTTTCGGTTAACAGCCAATCGCGCTAGCCAATTGCGCCACGGAGACAGTCTGTCTCCACTCTCACCACCATCAGAACATATCATCAAAGCTATCACCACAAAGAAAAAAAAGCGCCGCACCACCACTGGGAGGGCTCGAAACTCCAACCTTTCGGTTAACAGCCGATCGCGCTAGCCCATTGCGCCACGGAGACAGTCCTGCTCCACTCTCACCACCATCAGAACATATCTTCAAAGCTATCAGCGCAAAGAAAAAAGCAACACACCACTCCCGGAAGGGCTCGAAACTCGAACCTTTCGGTTAACAGCCGATCGCGCTAGCCCTTTGCGCCACGGAGACAGTCTTGCTCCGCTCTCACCACCATCAGAACATATCTTCAAAGCTATCAGCCCAAAGAAAAAAAAGCGCCGCACCACCACCGGGTGGGCTCGAAACTCCAACCTTTCGGTTAACAGCCTATCGCGCTAGCCAATTGCGCCATGGAGACAGTCCTGCTCCACTCTCACCACCATCAGAACATATCTTAAAAGCTATTACCACAAAGAAAAAAAGCAACGCACCACTCCCGGAAGGGCTCGAAACTCCAACCTTTCGGTTAACAGCCGATCGCGCAAGCCATTTGCGCCACGGAGACAGTCCTGGTCCACTTTCACCACCATCACAACATATCTTCAAAGCTATCAGTGCAAAGAAAAAAGCAACACACCTCTCCCGGGAGGGCTTGAAACTCCAACCTTTCGGTTAACAGCCGATCGCGGTAGCCCATTGCGCCACGGGGACAGTCTTGCTCCACTCTCACCACCATCAGAACATATCTTCAAAGCTATCAGTGCAAAGAAAAAAAAGCGCCGCACCACCACCGGGTGGGCTCGAACCTCCAACCTTTCGGTTAACAGCCGATCGCGCAAGCCAATTGCGCCACGGAGACAGTCCTGCTCCACTCTCACCACCGTCAAAACATTTATTTAGAGCTATCACCCCAAAGAAAAAAAAGCGCCGCACCACCACCGGGAGGGCTCGAAACTCCAACCTTTCGGTTAACAGCCGATCGCGCTAGCCCATTGCGCCACGGAGACAGTCTTGCTTCACTCTCACCACCATCAGAACATATCTTCAAAGCTATCAGCACAAAGAAAAAAAAAGCGCCGCACCACCACCGGGTGGGCTCGAACCTCCCAACTTTCGGTTAACAGCCGATCGCGCTAGCCAATTGCGCCACGGAGACAGTCCTGCTCCACTCTCACCACCATCAGAATATATCTTCAAAGCTATCAGCGCAAAGAAAAAAGCAACACACCACTCCCGGGAGGGCTCGAAACTCGAACCTTTCGGTTAACAGCCGATCGCGCTAGCCCATTGCGCCACGGAGACAGTCTTGCTCCGCTCTCACCACCATCAGAAAATATATTCAAAGCTATCAGCGCAAAGAAAAAAGCAACACACCACTCCCGGGCGGGCTCGAAACTCCAACCTTTCGGTTAACAGCCGATCGGGCTAGCCCATTGCGCCACGGAGACAAACTTGCTCCCTTCTCACCTCCATCAGAACATATCTTCAAAGCTATCAGCCCAAAGAAAAAAAAGCGCCGCACCACCACCGGGTGGGCTCGAACCTCCAACCTTTCGGTTGACAGCCGATCGCACTAGCCAATTGCGCCACGGAGACAGTCGCGCTCCACTCTTACCACCATCGGAACATATCTTTAAAGCTATCAGCACAAAGAAAAAAGCAACACACCACTCCCGGGAGGGCTCGAACCTCCAACTTTTCGGTTAACAGCCGATCGCGCTGGCCAATTGCGCCACGGAGACAGTCCTGCTCCACTCTCACCACCATATGAACATATCTTTCAAGCTATCAGCCCAAAGAAAAAAAAAGCACTGCACCACCACCAGGTGGGCTCGAACCTCCAACCTTTCGGTTAACAGCCGATCACGCAAGCCAATTGCGCCACGGAAACAGTCCTGCTCCACTCTCACCACTATCAGAACATATCTTCAAAGCTATCAGTGCAAAGAAAAAAAAGCGCCGCACCACCACCGGGGGGTGCTCGAACCTCCAACCTTTCGGTTAACAGCCGATCGCGCAAGCCGATTGCGCCACGAAGACAGTCCTGCTCCACTCTCACCACCATCAGAACATATCTTCAAAGCTATCAGTGCAAAGAAAAAAAGCAACACACCACTCCCGGGAGGGTTCTAAACTCCAACCTTTCGGTTAACAGCCAATCGCGCTAGCCAATTGCGCCACGGAGACAGTCTGTCTCCACTCTCACCACCATCAGAACATATCATCAAAGCTATCACCACAAAGAAAAAAAAGCGCCGCACCACCACTGGGAGGGCTCGAAACTCCAACCTTTCGGTTAACAGCCGATCGCGCTAGCCCATTGCGCCACGGAGACAGTCCTGCTCCACTCTCACCACCATCAGAACATATCTTCAAAGCTATCAGCGCAAAGAAAAAAGCAACACACCACTCCCGGAAGGGCTCGAAACTCGAACCTTTCGGTTAACAGCCGATCGCGCTAGCCCTTTGCGCCACGGAGACAGTCTTGCTCCGCTCTCACCACCATCAGAACATATCTTCAAAGCTATCAGCCCAAAGAAAAAAAAGCGCCGCACCACCACCGGGTGGGCTCGAAACTCCAACCTTTCGGTTAACAGCCTATCGCGCTAGCCAATTGCGCCATGGAGACAGTCCTGCTCCACTCTCACCACCATCAGAACATATCTTAAAAGCTATTACCACAAAGAAAAAAAGCAACGCACCACTCCCGGAAGGGCTCGAAACTCCAACCTTTCGGTTAACAGCCGATCGCGCAAGCCATTTGCGCCACGGAGACAGTCCTGGTCCACTTTCACCACCATCACAACATATCTTCAAAGCTATCAGTGCAAAGAAAAAAGCAACACACCACTCCCGGGAGGGCTTGAAACTCCAACCTTTCGGTTAACAGCCGATCGCGGTAGCCCATTGCGCCACGGGGACAGTCTTGCTCCACTCTCACCACCATCAGAACATATCTTCAAAGCTATCAGTGCAAAGAAAAAAAAGCGCCGCACCACCACCGGGTGGGCTCGAACCTCCAACCTTTCGGTTAACAGCCGATCGCGCAAGCCAATTGCGCCACGGAGACAGTCCTGCTCCACTCTCACCACCGTCAAAACATTTATTTAGAGCTATCACCCCAAAGAAAAAAAAGCGCCGCACCACCACCGGGAGGGCTCGAAACTCCAACCTTTCGGTTAACAGCCGATCGCGCTAGCCCATTGCGCCACGGAGACAGTCTTGCTTCACTCTCACCACCATCAGAACATATCTTCAAAGCTATCAGCACAAAGAAAAAAAAAGCGCCGCACCACCACCGGGTGGGCTCGAACCTCCCAACTTTCGGTTAACAGCCGATCGCGCTAGCCAATTGCGCCACGGAGACAGTCCTGCTCCACTCTCACCACCATCAGAATATATCTTCAAAGCTATCAGCGCAAAGAAAAAAGCAACACACCACTCCCGGGAGGGCTCGAAACTCGAACCTTTCGGTTAACAGCCGATCGCGCTAGCCCATTGCGCCACGGAGACAGTCTTGCTCCGCTCTCACCACCATCAGAAAATATATTCAAAGCTATCAGCGCAAAGAAAAAAGCAACACACCACTCCCGGGCGGGCTCGAAACTCCAACCTTTCGGTTAACAGCCGATCGGGCTAGCCCATTGCGCCACGGAGACAAACTTGCTCCCTTCTCACCTCCATCAGAACATATCTTCAAAGCTATCAGCCCAAAGAAAAAAAAGCGCCGCACCACCACCGGGTGGGCTCGAACCTCCAACCTTTCGGTTGACAGCCGATCGCACTAGCCAATTGCGCCACGGAGACAGTCGCGCTCCACTCTTACCACCATCGGAACATATCTTTAAAGCTATCAGCACAAAGAAAAAAGCAACACACCACTCCCGGGAGGGCTCGAACCTCCAACTTTTCGGTTAACAGCCGATCGCGCTGGCCAATTGCGCCACGGAGACAGTCCTGCTCCACTCTCACCACCATATGAACATATCTTTCAAGCTATCAGCCCAAAGAAAAAAAAAGCACTGCACCACCACCAGGTGGGCTCGAACCTCCAACCTTTCAGTTAACGGCCGATCGCGCTAGCCAATTGCGCAACGGAGACAATCGTGCTCCACGCTCACCACCATCGGAAAATATCTTCGAAGCTATCAGCGCAAAGAAAAAAGCAACACACCCCACCCGGGAGGGCTCGAACCTCCAACTTTTTGGTTATCAGCCGATCGCGCTAGCCAATGGAGCCACGGGGACAGTCCTGTTCCACTCTCACCACCGTCAGAACATTTCTTCAGAGCTATTAGCCCAAAGAAAAAAAAGCGCCACACCACCACCGGGTGGGCTCGAACCTCCAACCTTTCGGTTAACAGCCGATCGCGCTAGCCAATTGCGCCACAGAGACAGTCGTGCTCCACTCTCACCACCGTCAGACCATTTCTTCAGAGCTATCGCCCCAAAGAAAGTAAAAGCGCCGCACCGCCACCGGGTGGGCTCGAACCTCCAACCGTTCGGTTAACAGCCGATCGCGCTAGCCAATAGCGCCACGGAGACAGTCCTGCTCCACTCTCACCACCATCAGAACATATCTTCAAAGCTATCAGCCCAAAGAAAAAAAGCGCCACACCATCACCGGGTGGGCTCGAACCTCCAACCTTTCGGTTAAAAGCCGATCGCGCTAGCCAACTGCGCCATGGAGACAGTCGTCCTCCACTCTCACCACCATCAAAACATATCTTCAAAGCTATCAGCGCAAAGAAAAAAGCAACACACCACTCCCGGGGGGGCTCGAACCTCCAACCTTTCGGTTAACAGCCGAACGCGTAAGCCTATTGCACCACGAAGACAGTCCTGCTCCACTCTCACCACCGTCAAAACATTTATTCAGAGCTATCACCCCAAAGAAAAAAAGCGCCGCACCACCACCGGGAGGGCTCGAAACTCCAACCTTTCGGTTAACAGCCGATCGCACTAGCCCATTGCGCCACGGAGACAGTCCTGCTCCACTCTCACCACCGTCAAAACATTTATTTAGAGCTATCACCCCAAAGAAAAAAAAGCGCCGCACCACCACCGGGAGGGCTCGAAACTCCAACCTTTCGGTTAACAGCCGATCGCGCTAGCCCATTGCGCCACGGAGACAGTCTTGCTTCACTCTCACCACCATCAGAACATATCTTCAAAGCTATCAGCACAAAGAAAAAAAAAGCGCCGCACCACCACCGGGTGGGCTCGAACCTCCCAACTTTCGGTTAACAGCCGATCGCGCTAGCCAATTGCGCCACGGAGACAGTCCTGCTCCACTCTCACCACCATCAGAATATATCTTCAAAGCTATCAGCGCAAAGAAAAAAGCAACACACCACTCCCGGGAGGGCTCGAAACTCGAACCTTTCGGTTAACAGCCGATCGCGCTAGCCCATTGCGCCACGGAGACAGTCTTGCTCCGCTCTCACCACCATCAGAAAATATATTCAAAGCTATCAGCGCAAAGAAAAAAGCAACACACCACTCCCGGGCGGGCTCGAAACTCCAACCTTTCGGTTAACAGCCGATCGGGCTAGCCCATTGCGCCACGGAGACAAACTTGCTCCCTTCTCACCTCCATCAGAACATATCTTCAAAGCTATCAGCCCAAAGAAAAAAAAGCGCCGCACCACCACCGGGTGGGCTCGAACCTCCAACCTTTCGGTTGACAGCCGATCGCACTAGCCAATTGCGCCACGGAGACAGTCGCGCTCCACTCTTACCACCATCGGAACATATCTTTAAAGCTATCAGCACAAAGAAAAAAGCAACACACCACTCCCGGGAGGGCTCGAACCTCCAACTTTTCGGTTAACAGCCGATCGCGCTGGCCAATTGCGCCACGGAGACAGTCCTGCTCCACTCTCACCACCATATGAACATATCTTTCAAGCTATCAGCCCAAAGAAAAAAAAAGCACTGCACCACCACCAGGTGGGCTCGAACCTCCAACCTTTCAGTTAACGGCCGATCGCGCTAGCCAATTGCGCAACGGAGACAATCGTGCTCCACGCTCACCACCATCGGAAAATATCTTCGAAGCTATCAGCGCAAAGAAAAAAGCAACACACCCCACCCGGGAGGGCTCGAACCTCCAACTTTTTGGTTATCAGCCGATCGCGCTAGCCAATGGAGCCACGGGGACAGTCCTGTTCCACTCTCACCACCGTCAGAACATTTCTTCAGAGCTATTAGCCCAAAGAAAAAAAAGCGCCACACCACCACCGGGTGGGCTCGAACCTCCAACCTTTCGGTTAACAGCCGATCGCGCTAGCCAATTGCGCCACAGAGACAGTCGTGCTCCACTCTCACCACCGTCAGACCATTTCTTCAGAGCTATCGCCCCAAAGAAAGTAAAAGCGCCGCACCGCCACCGGGTGGGCTCGAACCTCCAACCGTTCGGTTAACAGCCGATCGCGCTAGCCAATAGCGCCACGGAGACAGTCCTGCTCCACTCTCACCACCATCAGAACATATCTTCAAAGCTATCAGCCCAAAGAAAAAAAAGCGCCGCACCACCCCCGGGTGGGCTCGAACCTCCAACCTTTCGGTTAACAGCCGATCGCGCTAGCCAATTGCGCCATGGAGACAGTCCTGCTCCACTCTCAGCACCATCAGAACATATCTTCAAAGCTATCAGCACAAAGAAAAAAAGCGCCACACCATCACCGGGTGGGCTCGAACCTCCAACCTTTCGGTTAAAAGCCGATCGCGCTAGCCAACTGCGCCATGGAGACAGTCGTGCTCCACTCTCACCACCATCAAAACATATCTTCAAAGCTATCAGCGCAAAGAAAAAAGCAACACACCACTCCCGGGGGGGCTCGAACCTCCAACCTTTCGGTTAACAGCCGAACGCGTAAGCCTATTGCACCACGAAGACAGTCCTGCTCCACTCTCACCACCGTCAAAACATTTATTCAGAGCTATCACCCCAAAGAAAAAAAGCGCCGCACCACCACCGGGAGGGCTCGAAACTCCAACCTTTCGGTTAACAGCCGATCGCACTAGCCCATTGCGCCACGGAGACAGTCCTGCTCCACTCTCACCACCGTCAAAACATTTATTTAGAGCTATCACCCCAAAGAAAAAAAAGCGCCGCACCACCACCGGGAGGGCTCGAAACTCCAACCTTTCGGTTAACAGCCGATCGCGCTAGCCCATTGCGCCACGGAGACAGTCTTGCTTCACTCTCACCACCATCAGAACATATCTTCAAAGCTATCAGCACAAAGAAAAAAAAAGCGCCGCACCACCACCGGGTGGGCTCGAACCTCCCAACTTTCGGTTAACAGCCGATCGCGCTAGCCAATTGCGCCACGGAGACAGTCCTGCTCCACTCTCACCACCATCAGAACATATCTTCAAAGCTATCAGCGCAAAGAAAAAAGCAACACACCACTCCCGGAAGGGCTTGAAACTCGAACCTTTCGGTTAACAGCCGATCGCGCTAGCCCTTTGCGCCACGGAGACAGTCTTGCTCCGCTCTCACCACCATCAGAACATATATTCAAAGCTATCAGCGCAAAGAAAAAAGCAACACACCACTCCCGGGCGGGCTCGAAACTCCAACCTTTCGGTTAACAGCCGATCGGGCTAGCCCATTGCGCCACGGAGACAAACTTGCTCCCTTCTCACCTCCATCAGAACATATCTTCAAAGCTATCAGCCCAAAGAAAAAAAAGCGCCGCACCACCACCGGGTGGGCTCGAACCTCCAACCTTTCGGTTAACAGCCGATCGCACTAGCCAATTGCGCCACGGAGACAGTCGCGCTCCACTCTTATCACAATCGGAACATATCTTCAAAGCTATCAGCACAAAGAAAAAAGCAACACACCACTCCCGGGAGGGCTCGAACCTCCAACTTTTCGGTTAACAGCCGATCGCGCTGGCCAATTGCGCCACGGAGACAGTCCTGCTCCACTCTCGCCACCATATGAACATATCTTTCAAGCTATCAGCCCAAAGAAAAAAAAAGCGCCGCACCACCACCAGGTGGGCTCGAACCTCCAACCTTTCAGTTAACGGCCGATCGCGCTAGCCAATTGCGCAACGGAGACAATCGTGCTCCACGCTCACCACCATCGGAAAATATCTTCGAAGCTATCAGCGCAAAGAAAAAAGCAACACACCCCACCCGGGAGGGCTCGAACCTCCAACTTTTTGGTTATCAGCCGATCGCGCTAGCCAATGGCGCCACGGGGACAGTCCTGTTCCACTCTCACCACCGTCAGAACATTTCTTCAGAGCTATTAGCCCCAAGAAAAAAAAGCGCCACACCACCACCGGGTGGGCTCGAACCTCCAACCTTTCGGTTAACAGCCGATCGCGCTAGCCAATTGCGCCACAGAGACAGTCGTGCTCCACTCTCACCACCGTCAGACCATTTCTTCAGAGCTATCGCCCCAAAGAAAGTAAAAGCGCCGCACCGCCACCGGGTGGGCTCGAACCTCCAACCGTTCGGTTAACAGCCGATCGCGCTAGCCAATAGCGCCACGGAGACAGTCCTGCTCCACTCTCACCACCATCAGAACATTTCTTCAGAGCTATCAGCCCAAAAAAAAGCGCCGCACCACCACTGGGTGGGCTCGAAACTCCAACCTTTCGGTTAACAGCCGATCGCGCTAGCCAATTGCGCCATGGAGAAAGTCCTGCTCCACTCTCACCACCTTCAGAACATATCTTCAAAGCTATTACCACAAAAAAAGCAACACATCACTCCCGGGAGGGCTCGAAACTCCAACCTTTCGGTTAACAGCCGATCGCGCTAGCCCATTGCGCCACTGAGACAGTCTTGCTCCCTTCTCACCACCATCAGAACATATCTTCAAAGCTATCAGTGCAAATAAAAAAAAGCGCCGCACCACCACCGGGGGGTGCTCGAACCTCCAACCTTTCGGTTAACAGCCGATCGCGCAAGCCGATTGCGCCACGAAGACAGTCCTGCTCCACTCTCACCACCATCAGAACATATCTTCAAAGCTATCAGTGCAAAGAAAAAAAGCAACACACCACTCCCGGGAGGGTTCTAAACTCCAACCTTTCGGTTAACAGCCAATCGCGCTAGCCAATTGCGCCACGGAGACAGTCTGTCTCCACTCTCACCACCATCAGAACATATCATCAAAGCTATCACCACAAAGAAAAAAAAGCGCCGCACCACCACCGGGAGGGCTCGAAACTCCAACCTTTCGGTTAACAGCCGATCGCGCTAGCCCATTGCGCCACGGAGACAGTCCTGCTCCACTCTCAACACCATCAGAACATATCTTCAAAGCTATCAGCGCAAAGAAAAAAGCAACACACCACTCCCGGAAGGGCTCGAAACTCGAACCTTTCGGTTAACAGCCGATCGCGCTAGCCCTTTGCGCCACGGAGACAGTCTTGCTCCGCTCTCACCACCATCAGAACATATCTTCAAAGCTATCAGCCCAAAAAAAAAAGCGCCGCACCACCACCGGGTGGGCTCGAAACTCCAACCTTTCGGTTAACAGCCGATCGCGCTAGCCAATTGCGCCATGGAGACAGTCCTGCTCCACTCTCACCACCATCAGAACATATCTTAAAAGCTATTACCACAAAGAAAAAAAGCAACGCACCACTCCCGGAAGGGCTTGAAACTCCAACCTTTCGGTTAACAGCCGATCGCGCAAGCCATTTGCGCCACGGAGACAGTCCTGGTCCACTTTCACCACCATAACAACATATCTTCAAAGCTATCAGTGCAAAGAAAAAAGCAACACACCACTCCCGGGAGGGCTTGAAACTCCAACCTTTCGGTTAACAGCCGATCGCGGTAGCCCATTGCGCCACGGGGACAGTCTTGCTCCACTCTCACCACCATCAGAACATATCTTCAAAGCTATCAGTGCAAAGAAAAAAAAGCGCCGCACCACCACCGGGTGGGCTCGAACCTCCAACCTTTCGGTTAACAGCCGATCGCGCAAGCCAATTGCGCCACGGAGACAGTCCTGCTCCACTCTCACCACCGTCAAAACATTTATTTAGAGCTATCACCCCAAAGAAAAAAAGCGCCGCACCACCACAGGGAGGGCTCGAAACTCCAACCTTTCGGTTAACAGCCGATCGCGCTAGCCCATTGCGCCACGGAGACAGTCTTGCTTCACTCTCACCACCATCAGAACATATCTTCAAAGCTATCAGCACAAAGAAAAAAAAAGCGCCGCACCACCACCGGGTGGGCTCGAACCTCCCAACTTTCGGTTAACAGCCGATCGCGCTAGCCAATTGCGCCACGGAGACAGTCCTGCTCCACTCTCACCACCATCAGAATATATCTTCAAAGCTATCAGCGCAAAGAAAAAAGCAACACACCACTCCCGGGAGGGCTCGAAACTCGAACCTTTCGGTTAACAGCCGATCGCGCTAGCCCATTGCGCCACGGAGACAGTCTTGCTCCGCTCTCACCACCATCAGAAAATATATTCAAAGCTATCAGCGCAAAGAAAAAAGCAACACACCACTCCCGGGCGGGCTCGAAACTCCAACCTTTCGGTTAACAGCCGATCGGGCTAGCCCATTGCGCCACGGAGACAAACTTGCTCCCTTCTCACCTCCATCAGAACATATCTTCAAAGCTATCAGCCCAAAGAAAAAAAAGCGCCGCACCACCACCGGGTGGGCTCGAACCTCCAACTTTTCGGTTAACAGCCGATCGCGCTGGCCAATTGCGCCACGGAGACAGTCCTGCTCCACTCTCACCACCATATGAACATATCTTTCAAGCTATCAGCCCAAAGAAAAAAAAAGCACCGCACCACCACCAGGTGGGCTCGAACCTCCAACCTTTCAGTTAACGGCCGATCGCGCTAGCCAATTGCGCAACGGAGACAATCGTGCTCCACGCTCACCACCATCGGAAAATATCTTCGAAGCTATCAGCGCAAAGAAAAAAGCAACACACCCCACCCGGGAGGGCTCGAACCTCCAACTTTTTGGTTATCAGCCGATCGCGCTAGCCAATGGCGCCACGGGGACAGTCCTGTTTCACTCTCACCACCGTCAGAACATTTCTTCAGAGCTATTAGCCCAAAGAAAAAAAAGCGCCACACCACCACTGGGTGGGCTCGAACCTCCAACCTTTCGGTTAACAGCCGATCGCGCTAGCCAATTGCGCTACAGAGACAGTCGTGCTCCACTCTCACCACCGTCAGACCATTTCTTCAGAGCTCTCGCCCCAAAGAAAGTAAAAGCGCCGCACCGCCACCGGGTGGGCTCGAACCTCCAACCGTTCGGTTAACAGCCGATCGCGCTAGCCAATAGCGCCACGGAGACAGTCCTGCTCCACTCTCACCACCATCAGAACATTTCTTCAGAGCTATCAGCCCAAAAAAAAGCGCCGCACCACCACTGGGTGGGCTCGAAACTCCAACCTTTCGGTTAACAGCCGATCGCGCTAGCCAATTGCGCCATGGAGACAGTCCTGCTCCACTCTCACCACCTTCAGAACATATCTTCAAAGCTATTACCACAAAAAAAGCAACACACCAATCCCGGGAGGGCTCGAAACTCGAACCTTTCGGTTAACAGCCGATCGCGCTAGCCCATTGCGCCACTGAGACAGTCTTGCTCCCTTCTCACCACCATCAGAACATATCTTCAAAGCTATCAGCCCAAAGAAAAAAAAGCGCCGCACCACCACCGGGTGGGCTCGAACCTCCAACCTTTCGGTTAACAGCCGATCACGCAAGCCAATTGCGCCACGGAAACAGTCCTGCTCCACTCTCACCACTATCAGAACATATCTTCAAAGCTATCAGTGCAAAGAAAAAAAAGCGCCGCACCACCACCAGGGGGTGCTCGAACCTCCAACCTTTCGGTTAACAGCCGATCGCGCAAGCCGATTGCGCCACGAAGAGTCCTGCTCCACTCTCACCACCATCAGAACATATCTTCAAAGCTATCAGTGCAAAGAAAAAAAGCAACACACCACTCCCGGGAGGGTTCTAAACTCCAACCTTTCGGTTAACAGCCAATCGCGCTAGCCAATGGCGCCACGGGGACAGTCCTGTTCCACTCTCACCACCGTCAGAACATTTCTTCAGAGCTATTAGCCCAAAGAAAAAAAAGCGCCACACCACCACCGGGTGGGCTCGAACCTCCAACCTTTCGGTTAACAGCCGATCGCGCTAGCCAATTGCGCCAGAGAGACAGTCGTGCTCCACTCTCGCCACCGTCAGACCATTTCTTCAGAGCTATCGCCCCAAAGAAAGTAAAAGCGCCGCACCGCCACCGGGTGGGCTCGAACCTCCAACCGTTCAGTTAACAGCCGATCGCGCTAGCCAATAGCGCCACGGAGACAGTCCTGCTCCACTCTCACCACCATCAGAACATTTCTTCAGAGCAATCAGCCCAAAAAAAAGCGCCGCACCACCAATGGGTGGGCTCGAAACTCCAACCTTTCGGTTAACAGCCGATCGCGCTAGCCCATTCCGCCACGGGGACAGTCGTGCTCCACTCTCACCACCGTCAGACCATTTCTTCAGAGCTATCGCCCCAAAGAAAGAAAAAGCGCCGCACCACCACCGGGTGGGCTCGAACCTCCAACCTTTCGGTTAACAGCCGATCGCGCTAGCCAATTGCGCCATGAAGACAGTCCTGCTCCACTCTCACCACCATCAGAACATATCTTCAAAGCTATCAGTGCAAAGAAAAAAGCAACACACCACTCCCGGGAGGGCTCGAAACTCCAAACTTTCGGTTAACAGCCGATCGCGCTAACCCATTGCGCCACGGGGACAGTCTTGCTCCACTCTCACCACCATCAGAACATATCTTCAAAGCTATCAGCGCAAAGAAAAAAAGCGCCGCACCACCACCGGGTGGGCTCGAACCTCCAACCTTTCGGTTAACAGCCGATTGCGCGAGCCAATTGCGCCAGGGAGACAGTCTGTCTCCACTCTCACCACCATCAGAACATATCATCAAAGCTATCACCACAAAGAAAAAAAAGCGCCGCACCACCACCGGGTGGGCTCGAACCTCCAACCGTTCGGTTAACAGCCGATCGCGCTAGCCAATAGCGCCACGGAGACAGTCCTGCTCCACTCTCACCACCATCAGAACATTTCTTCAGAGCAATCAGCCCAAAAAAAGCGCCGCACCACCACTGGGTGGGCTCGAAACTCCAACCTTTCGGTTAACAGCCGATCGCGCTAGCCAATTGCGTCATGGAGACAGTCCTGCTTCACTCTCACCACCTTCAGAACATATCTTCAAAGCTATTACCACAAAAAAAGCAACACACCACTCCCGGGAGGGCTCGAAACTCCAACCTTTCGGTTAACAGCCGATCGCGCTAGCCCATTGCGCCACTGAGACAGTCTTGCTCCCTTCTCACCACCATCAGAACATATCTTCAAAGCTATCAGCCCAAAGAAAAAAAAGCGCCGCACCACCACCGGGTGGGCTCGAAACTCCAACCTTTCGGTTAACAGCCGATCACGCAAGCCAATTGCGCCACGGAAACAGTCCTGCTCCACTCTCACCACTATCAGAACATATCTTCAAAGCTATCAGTGCAAAGAAAAAAAGCAACACACCACTCCCGGGAGGGTTCTAAACTCCAACCTTTCGGTTAACAGCCAATCGCGCTAGCCAATTGCGCCACGGAGACAGTCTTGCTCCACTCTCACCACCATCAGAACATATCATCAAAGCTATCACCACAAAGAAAAAAAAGCGCCGCACCACCATCGGGTGGGCTCGAAACTCCAACCTTTCGGTTAACAGCCGATCGCGCTAGCCAATTGCGCCATGGAGACAGTCGTGCTCCACTCTCACCACCATCAGAACATATCTTCAAAGCTATTACCACAAAGAAAAAAGCAACACACCACTCCTGGGAGGGCTCGAACCTCCAACCTTTCGGTTAACAGCCGATCGCGCAAGCCAATTGCGCCACGGAGACAGTCCTGCTCCACTCTCACCACCATCAGAACATATCTTCAAAGCTATCAGTGCAAAGAAAAAAGCAACACACCACTCCCGGGAGGGCTCGAAACTCCAACCTTTCGGTTAACAGCCGATCGCGCTAGCCCATTCCGCCACGGGGACAGTCGTGCTCCACTCTCACCACCGTCAGACCATTTCTTCAGAGCTATCGCCCCAAAGAAAGAAAAAGCGCCGCACCACCACCGGGTGGGCTCGAACCTCCAAACTTTCGGTTAACAGCCGATCGCGCAAGCCAATTGCGCCATGGAGAAAGTCCTGCTCCACTCTCACCGCCTTCAGAACATATCTTCAAAGCTATTACCACAAAAAAATGCAACACACCACTCCCGGGAGGGCTCGAAACTCCAACCTTTCGGTTAACAGCCGATCGCGCTAGCCCATTGCGCCACTGAGACAGTCTTGCTCCCTTCTCACCACCATCAGAACATATCTTCAAAGCTATCAGCCCAAAGAAAAAAAAGCGCCGCACCACCACCGGGTGGGCTCGAACCTCCAACCTTTCGGTTAACAGCCGATCACGCAAGCCAATTGCGCCACGGAAACAGTCCTGCTCCACTCTCACCACTATCAGAACATATCTTCAAAGCTATCAGTGCAAAGAAAAAAAAGCGCCGCACCACCACCGGGGGGTGCTCGAATCTCCAACCTTTCGGTTAACAGCCGATCGCGCAAGCTGATTGCGCCACGAAGACAGTCCTGCTCCACTCTCACCACCATCAGAACATATCTTCAAAGCTATCAGTGCAAAGAAAAAAAGCAACACACCACTCCCGGGAGGGTTCTAAACTCCAACCTTTCGGTTAACAGCCGATCGCACTAGCCAATTGCGCCACGGAGACAGTCGCGCTCCACTCTTACCACCATCGGAACATATCTTCAAAGCTATCAGCACAAAGATAAAAGCAACACACCACTCCCGGGAGGGCTCGAACCTCCAACTTTTCGGTTAACAGCCGATCGCGCTGGCCAATTGCGCCACGGAGACAGTCCTGCTCCACTCTCGCCACCATATGAACATATCTTTCAAGCTATCAGCCCAAAGAAAAAAAAGCGCCGCACCACCACCAGGTGGGCTCGAACCTCCAACCTTTCAGTTAACGGCCGATCGCGCTAGCCAATTGCGCAACGGAGACAATCGTGCTCCACGCTCACCACCATCGGAAAATATCTTCGAAGCTATCAGCGCAAAGAAAAAAGCAACACACCCCACCCGGGAGGGCTCGAACCTCCAACTTTTTGGTTATCAGCCGATCGCGCTAGCCAATGGCGCCACGGGGACAGTCCTGTTCCACTCTCACCACCGTCAGAACATTTCTTCAGAGCTATTAGCCCAAAGAAAGTAAAAGCGCCGCACCGCCACCGGGTGGGCTCGAACCCCCAACCGTTCGGTTAACAGCCGATCGCGCTAGCCAATAGCGCCACGGAGACAGTCCTGCTCCACTCTCACCACCATCAGAACATTTCTTCAGAGCTATCAGCCCAAAAAAAAGCGCCGCACCACCACTGGGTGGGCTCGAAACTCCAACCTTTCGGTTAACAGCCGATCGCGCTAGCCAATTGCGCCATGGAGAAAGTCCTGCTCCACTCTCACCACCTTCAGAACATATCTTCAAAGCTATCAGTGCAAAGAAAAAAAAGCGCCGCACCACCACCGGGGGGTGCTCGAACCTCCAACCTTTCGGTTAACAGCCGATCGCGCAAGCCGATTGCGCCACGAAGACAGTCCTGCTCCACTCTCACCACCATCAGAACATATCTTCAAAGCTATCAGTGCAAAGAAAAAAAGCAACACACCACTCCCGGGAGGGTTCTAAACTCCAACCTTTCGGTTAACAGCCAATCGCGCTAGCCAATTGCGCCACGGAGACAGTCCTGCTCTACTCTCACCACCATCAGAACATATCTTCAAATCTATCAGCCCAAAGAAAAAAAAGCGCCGCACCACCACCGGGTGGGCTCGAACCTCCAAATTTTCTGTTAACAGCCGATCACGCTAGCCAATTGCGTCACGGAGACAGTCCTGCTCTACTCTCACCACCACCAGAACATATCTTCAAAGCTATCAGCCCCCAGAAAAAAAGCGCCGCACCACCACCGGGTGGGCTCGAACCTCTAACTTTTCGGTTAACAGCCGATCACGCTAGCCAATTGCGCCACAGAGACAGTCGTGCTCCACTCTCACCACCATCAGACCATTTCTTCAGAGCTATCGCCCCAAAGAAAAAAAAAGCGCCGCACCACCCCCGGGTGGGCTCGAACCTCCAACCTTTCGGTTAACAGCCGATCGCGCTAGCCAATTGCGCCATGGAGACAGTCCTGCTCCACTCTCAGCACCATCAGAACATATCTTCAAAGCTATCAGCACAAAGAAAAAAAGCGCCACACCATCACCGGGTGGGCTCGAACCTCCAACCTTTCGGTTAAAAGCCGATCGCGCTAGCCAACTGCGCCACGGAGACAGTCGTGCTCCACTCTCACCACCATCAAAACATATCTTCAAAGCTATCAGCGCAAAGAAAAAAGCAACACACCACTCCCGGGGGGGCTCGAACCTCCAACCTTTCGGTTAACAGCCGAACGCGTAAGCCAATTGCACCACGAAGACAGTCCTGCTCCACTCTCACCACCGTCAAAACATTTATTCAGAGCTATCACCCCAAAGAAAAAAAGCGCCGCACCACCACCGGGAGGGCTCGAAACTCCAACCTTTCGGTTAACAGCCGATCGCACTAGCCCATTGCGCCACGGAGACAGTCCTGCTCCACTCTCACCACCATCAGAACATATCTTCAAAGCTATCAGCGCAAAGAAAAAAGCAACACACCACTCCCGGGAGGGCTCGAAACTCGAACCTTTCGGTTAACAGCCGATCGCGCTAGCCCTTTGCGCCACGGAGACAGTCTTGCTCCGCTCTCACCACCATCAGAACATATCTTCAAAGCTATCAGCCCAAAGAAAAAAAAGCGCCGCACCACCCCCGGGTGGGCTCGAACCTTCAACCTTTCGGTTAACAGCCGATCGCGCTAGCCAATTGCGCCATGGAGACAGTCCTGCTCCACTCTCAGCACCATCAGAACATATCTTCAAAGCTATCAGCACAAAGAAAAAAAGCGCCACACCATCACCGGGTGGGCTCGAACCTCCAACCTTTCGGTTAAAAGCCGATCGCGCTAGCCAACTGCGCCACGGAGACAGTCGTGCTCCACTCTCACCACCATCAAAACATATCTTCAAAGCTATCAGCGCAAAGAAAAAAGCAACACACCACTCCCGGGGGGGCTCGAACCTCCAACCTTTCGGTTAACAGCCGAACGCGTAAGCCAATTGCGCCACGGAGACAGTCCTGCTCCACTCTCACCACCGTCAAAACATTTATTTAGAGCTATCACCCCAAAGAAAAAAAAGCGCCGCACCACCACCGGGAGGGCTCGAAACTCCAACCTTTCGGTTAACAGCCGATCGCGCTAGCCCATTGCGCCACGGAGACAGTCTTGCTTCACTCTCACCACCATCAGAACATATCTTCAAAGCTATCAGCACAAAGAAAAAAAAAGCGCCGCACCACCACCGGGTGGGCTCGAACCTCCCAACTTTCGGTTAACAGCCGATCGCGCTAGCCAATTGCGCCACGGAGACAGTCCTGCTCCACTCTCACCACCATCAGAACATATCTTCAAAGCTATCAGCGCAAAGAAAAAAGCAACACACCACTCCCGGGAGGGCTTGAAACTCGAACCTTTCGGTTAACAGCCGATCGCGCTAGCCCTTTGCGCCACGGAGAAAGTCTTGCTCCGCTCTCACCACCATCAGAGCATATATTCAAAGCTATCAGCGCAAAGAAAAAAGCAACACACCACTCCCGGGCGGGCTCGAAACTCCAACCTTTCGGTTAACAGCCGATCGGGCTAGCCCATTGCGCCACGGAGACAAACTTGCTCCCTTCTCATCTCCATCAGAACATATCTTCAAAGCTATCAGCCCAAAGAAAAAAAAGCGCCGCACCACCACCGGGTGGGCTCGAACCTCCAACCTTTCGGTTAACAGCCGATCGCACTAGCCAATTGCGCCACGGAGACAGTCGCGCTCCACTCTTACCACCATCGGAACATATCTTCAAAGCTATCAGCACAAAGAAAAAAGCAACACACCACTCCCGGGAGGGCTCGAACCTCCAACTTTTCGGTTAACAGCCGATCGCGCTGGCCAATTGCGCCACGGAGACAGTCCTGCTCCACTCTCGCCACCATATGAACATATCTTTCAAGCTATCAGCCCAAAGAAAAAAAAAGCGCCGCACCACCACCAGGTGGGCTCGAACCTCCAACCTTTCAGTTAACGGCCGATCGCGCTAGCCAATTGCGCAACGGAGACAATCGTGCTCCACGCTCACCACCATTGGAAAATATCTTCGAAGCTATCAGCGCAAAGAAAAAAGCAACACACCCCACCCGGGAGGGCTCGAACCTCCAACTTTTTGGTTATCAGCCGATCGCGCTAGCCAATGGCGCCACGGGGACAGTCCTGTTCCACTCTCACCACCGTCAGAACATTTCTTCAGAGCTATTAGCCCAAAGAAAAAAAAGCGCCACACCACCACCGGGTGGGCTCGAACCTCCAACCTTTCGGTTAACAGCCGATCGCGCTAGCCAATTGCGCCACAGAGACAGTCGTGCTCCACTCTCACCACCGTCAGACCATTTCTTCAGAGCTATTGCCCCAAAGAAAGTAAAAGCGCCGCACCGCCACCGGGTGGGCTCGAACCTCCAACCGTTCGGTTAACAGCCGATCGCGCTAGCCAATAGCGCCACGGAGACAGTCCTGCTCCACTCTCACCACCATCAGAACATTTCTTCAGAGCTATCAGCCCAAAAAAAAGCGCCGCACCACCACTAGGTTGGCTCGAAACTCCAACCTTTCGGTTAACAGCCGATCGCGCTAGCCAATTGCGCCATGGAGAAAGTCCTGCTCCACTCTCACCACCTTCAGAACATATCTTCAAAGCTATTAGCACAAAAAAAAGCAACACACCACTCCCGGGAGGGCTCTAAACTCCAACCTTCCGGTTAACAGCCGATCGCGCTAGCCCATTGCGCCACTGAGACAGTCTTGCTCCCTTCTCACCACCATCAGAACATATCTTCAAAGCTATCAGCCCAAAGAAAAAAAAGCGCCGCACCACCACCGGGTGGGCTCGAACCTCCAACCTTTCGGTTAACAGCCGATCACGCAAGCCAATTGCGCCACGGAAACAGTCCTGCTCCACTCTCACCACTATCAGAACATATCTTCAAAGCTATCAGTGCAAAGAAAAAAAAGCGCCGCACCACCACCGGGGGGTGCTCGAACCTCCAACCTTTCGGTTAACAGCCGATCGCGCAAGCCGATTGCGCCACGAAGACAGTCCTGCTCCACTCTCACCACCATCAGAACATATCTTCAAAGCTATCAGTGCAAAGAAAAAAAGCAACACACCACTCCCGGGAGGGTTCTAAACTCCAACCTTTCGGTTAACAGCCAATCGCGCTAGCCAATTGCGCCACGGAGACAGTCTGTCTCCACTCTCACCACCATCAGAACATATCATCAAAGCTATCACCACAAAGAAAAAAAAGCGCCGCACCACCACTGGGAGGGCTCGAAACTCCAACCTTTCGGTTAACAGCCGATCGCGCTAGCCCATTGCGCCACGGAGACAGTCCTGCTCCACTCTCACCACCATCAGAACATATCTTCAAAGCTATCAGCGCAAAGAAAAAAGCAACACACCACCACCGGGTGGGCTCGAAACTCCAACCTTTCGGTTAACAGCCTATCGCGCTAGCCAATTGCGCCATGGAGACAGTCCTGCTCCACTCTCACCACCATCAGAACATATCTTAAAAGCTATTACCACAAAGAAAAAAAGCAACGCACCACTCCCGGAAGGGCTCGAAACTCCAACCTTTCGGTTAACAGCCGATCGCGCAAGCCATTTGCGCCACGGAGACAGTCCTGGTCCACTTTCACCACCATCACAACATATCTTCAAAGCTATCAGTGCAAAGAAAAAAGCAACACACCACTCCCGGGAGGGCTTGAAACTCCAACCTTTCGGTTAACAGCCGATCGCGGTAGCCCATTGCGCCACGGGGACAGTCTTGCTCCACTCTCACCACCATCAGAACATATCTTCAAAGCTATCAGTGCAAAGAAAAAAAAGCGCCGCACCACCACCGGGTGGGCTCGAACCTCCAACCTTTCGGTTAACAGCCAATCGCGCAAGCCAATTGCGCCACGGAGACAGTCCTGCTCCACTCTCACCACCGTCAAAACATTTATTTAGAGCTATCACCCCAAAGAAAAAAAAGCGCCGCACCACCACCGGGAGGGCTCGAAACTCCAACCTTTCGGTTAACAGCCGATCGCGCTAGCCCATTGCGCCACGGAGACAGTCTTGCTTCACTCTCACCACCGTCAGAACATATCTTCAAAGCTATCAGCACAAAGAAAAAAAAAGCGCCGCACCACCACCGGGTGGGCTCGAACCTCCCAACTTTCGGTTAACAGCCGATCGCGCTAGCCAATTGCGCCACGGAGACAGTCCTGCTCCACTCTCACCACCATCAGAATATATCTTCAAAGCTATCAGCGCAAAGAAAAAAGCAACACACCACTCCCGGGAGGGCTCGAAACTCGAACCTTTCGGTTAACAGCCGATCGCGCTAGCCCATTGCGCCACGGAGACAGTCTTGCTCCGCTCTCACCACCATCAGAAAATATATTCAAAGCTATCAGCGCAAAGAAAAAAGCAACACACCACTCCCGGGCGGGCTCGAAACTCCAACCTTTCGGTTAACAGCCGATCGGGCTAGCCCATTGCGCCACGGAGACAAACTTGCTCCCTTCTCACCTCCATCAGAACATATCTTCAAAGCTATCAGCCCAAAGAAAAAAAAGCGCCGCACCACCACCGGGTGGGCTCGAACCTCCAACCTTTCGGTTGACAGTCGATCGCACTAGCCAATTGCGCCAAGGAGACAGTCGCGCTCCACTCTTACCACCATCGGAACATATCTTTAAAGCTATCAGCACAAAGAAAAAAGCAACACACCACTCCCGGGAGGGCTCGAACCTCCAACTTTTCGGTTAACAGCCGATCGCGCTGGCCAATTGCGCCACGGAGACAGTCCTGCTCCACTCTCACCACCATATGAACATATCTTTCAAGCTATCAGCCCAAAGAAAAAAAAAGCACTGCACCACCACCAGGTGGGCTCGAACCTCCAACCTTTCAGTTAACGGCCGATCGCGCTAGCCAATTGCGCAACGGAGACAATCGTGCTCCACGCTCACCACCATCGGAAAATATCTTCGAAGCTATCAGCGCAAAGAAAAAAGCAACACACCCCACCCGGGAGGGCTCGAACCTCCAACTTTTTGGTTATCAGCCGATCGCGCTAGCCAATGGCGCCACGGGGACAGTCCTGTTCCACTCTCACCACCGTCAGAACATTTCTTCAGAGCTATTAGCCCAAAGAAAAAAAAGCGCCACACCACCACCGGGTGGGCTCGAACCTCCAACCTTTCGGTTAACAGCCGATCGCGCTAGCCAATTGCGCCACAGAGACAGTCGTGCTCCACTCTCACCACCGTCAGACCATTTCTTCAGAGCTATCGCCCCAAAGAAAGTAAAAGCGCCGCACCGCCACCGGGTGGGCTCGAACCTCCAACCGTTCGGTTAACAGCCGATCGCGCTAGCCAATAGCGCCACGGAGACAGTCCTGCTCCACTCTCACCACCATCAGAACATTTCTTCAGAGCTATCAGCCCAAAAAAAGCGCCGCACCACCACTGGGTGGGCTCGAAACTCCAACCTTTCGGTTAACAGCCGATCGCGCTAGCCAATTGCGCCATGGAGAAAGTCCTGCTCCACTCTCACCACCTTCAGAACATATCTTCAAAGCTATTACCACAAAAAAAAGCAACACACCACTCCCGGGAGGGCTCGAAACTCCAACCTTTCGGTTAACAGCCGATCGCGCTAGCCCATTGCGCCACTGAGACAGTCTTGCTCCCTTCTCACCACCATCAGAACATATCTTCAAAGCTATCAGTGCAAATAAAAAAAAGCGCCGCACCACCACCGGGGGGTGCTCGAACCTCCAACCTTTCGGTTAACAGCCGATCGCGCAAGCCGATTGCGCCACGAAGACAGTCCTGCTCCACTCTCACCACCATCAGAACATATCTTCAAAGCTATCAGTGCAAAGAAAAAAAGCAACACACCACTCCCGGGAGGGTTCTAAACTCCAACCTTTCGGTTAACAGCCAATCGCGCTAGCCAATTGCGCCACGGAGACAGTCTGTCTCCACTCTCACCACCATCAGAACATATCATCAAAGCTATCACCACAAAGAAAAAAAAGCGCCGCACCACCACCGGGAGGGCTTGAAACTCCAACCTTTCGGTTAACAGCCGATCGCGCTAGCCCATTGCGCCACGGAGACAGTCCTGCTCCACTCTCAACACCATCAGAACATATCTTCAAAGCTATCAGCGCAAAGAAAAAAGCAACACACCACTCCCGGAAGGGCTCGAAACTCGAACCTTTCGGTTACCAGCCGATCGCGCTAGCCCTTTGCGCCACGGAGACAGTCTTGCTCCGCTCTCACCACAATCAGAACATATCTTCAAAGCTATCAGCCCAAAAAAAAAAAAGCGCCGCACCACCACCGGGTGGGCTCGAAACTCCAACCTTTCGGTTAACAGCCGATCGCGCTAGCCAATTGCGCCATGGAGACAGTCCTGCTCCACTCTCACCACCATCAGAACATATCTTAAAAGCTATTACCACAAAGAAAAAAAGCGCCGCACCACCACCGGGGGGTGCTCGAACCTCCAACCTTTCGGTTAACAGCCGATCGCGCAAGCCATTTGCGCCACGGAGACAGTCCTGGTCCACTTTCACCACCATAACAACATATCTTCAAAGCTATCAGTGCAAAGAAAAAAGCAACACACCACTCCCGGGAGGGCTTGAAACTCCAACCTTTCGGTTAACAGCCGATCGCGGTAGCCCATTGCGCCACGGGGACAGTCTTGCTCCACTCTCACCACCATCAGAACATATCTTCAAAGCTATCAGTGCAAAGAAAAAAAAGCGCCGCACCACCACCGGGTGGGCTCGAACCTCCAACCTTTCGGTTAACAGCCGATCGCGCAAGCCAATTGCGCCACGGAGACAGTCCTGCTCCACTCTCACCACCGTCAAAACATTTATTTAGAGCTATCACCCCAAAGAAAAAAAAGCGCCGCACCACCACAGGGAGGGCTCGAAACTCCAACCTTTCGGTTAACAGCCGATCGCGCTAGCCCATTGCGCCACGGAGATAGTCTTGCTTCACTCTCACCACCATCAGAACATATCTTCAAAGCTATCAGCACAAAGAAAAAAAAAGCGCCGCACCACCACCGGGTGGGCTCGAACCTCCCAACTTTCGGTTAACAGCCGATCGCGCTAGCCAATTGCGCCACGGAGACAGTCCTGCTCCACTCTCACCACCATCAGAATATATCTTCAAAGCTATCAGCGCAAAGAAAAAAGCAACACACCACTCCCGGGAGGGCTCGAAACTCGAACCTTTCGGTTAACAGCCGATCGCGCTAGCCCATTGCGCCACGGAGACAGTCTTGCTCCGCTCTCACCACCATCAGAAAATATATTCAAAGCTATCAGCGCAAAGAAAAAAGCAACACACCACTCCCGGGCGGGCTCGAAACTCCAACCTTTCGGTTAACAGCCGATCGGGCTAGCCCATTGCGCCACGGAGACGAACTTGCTCCCTTCTCACCTCCATCAGAACATATCTTCAAAGCTATCAGCCCAAAGAAAAAAAAGCGCCGCACCACCACCGGGTGGGCTCGAACCTCCAACCTTTCGGTTGACAGCCGATCGCACTAGCCAATTGCGCCACGGAGACAGTCGCGCTCCACTCTTACCACCATCGGAACATATCTTCAAAGCTATCAGCACAAAGAAAAAAGCAACACACCACTCCCGGGAGGGCTCGAACCTCCAACTTTTCGGTTAACAGCCGATCGCGCTGGCCAATTGCGCCACGGAGACAGTCCTGCTCCACTCTCACCACCATATGAACATATCTTTCAAGCTATCAGCCCAAAGAAAAAAAAAGCACCGCACCACCACCAGGTGGGCTCGAACCTCCAACCTTTCAGTTAACGGCCGATCGCGCTAGCCAATTGCGCAACGGAGACAATCGTGCTCCACGCTCACCACCATCGGAAAATATCTTCGAAGCTATCAGCGCAAAGAAAAAAGCAACACACCCCACCCGGGAGGGCTCGAACCTCCAACTTTTTGGTTATCAGCCGATCGCGCTAGCCAATGGCGCCACGGGGACAGTCCTGTTCCACTCTCACCACCGTCAGAACATTTCTTCAGAGCTATTAGCCCAAAGAAAAAAAAGCGCCACACCACCACTGGGTGGGCTCGAAACTCCAACCTTTCGGTTAACAGCCGATCGCGCTAGCCAATTGCGTCATGGAGACAGTCCTGCTTCACTCTCACCACCTTCAGAACATATCTTCAAAGCTATTACCACAAAAAAAGCAACACACCACTCCCGGGAGGGCTCGAAACTCCAACCTTTCGGTTAACAGCCGATCGCGCTAGCCCATTGCGCCACTGAGACAGTCTTGCTCCCTTCTCACCACCATCAGAACATATCTTCAAAGCTATCAGCCCAAAGAAAAAAAAGCGCCGCACCACCACCGGGTGGGCTCGAAACTCCAACCTTTCGGTTAACAGCCGATCACGCAAGCCAATTGCGCCACGGAAACAGTCCTGCTCCACTCTCACCACTATCAGAACATATCTTCAAAGCTATCAGTGCAAAGAAAAAAAGCAACACACCACTCCCGGGAGGGTTCTAAACTCCAACCTTTCGGTTAACAGCCAATCGCGCTAGCCAATTGCGCCACGGAGACAGTCTTGCTCCACTCTCACCACCATCAGAACATATCATCAAAGCTATCACCACAAAGAAAAAAAAGCGCCGCACCACCATCGGGTGGGCTCGAAACTCCAACCTTTCGGTTAACAGCCGATCGCGCTAGCCAATTGCGCCATGGAGACAGTCGTGCTCCACTCTCACCACCATCAGAACATATCTTCAAAGCTATTACCACAAAGAAAAAAGCAACACACCACTCCTGGGAGGGCTCGAACCTCCAACCTTTCGGTTAACAGCCGATCGCGCAAGCCAATTGCGCCACGGAGACAGTCCTGCTCCACTCTCACCACCATCAGAACATATCTTCAAAGCTATCAGTGCAAAGAAAAAAGCAACACACCACTCCCGGGAGGGCTCGAAACTCCAACCTTTCGGTTAACAGCCGATCGCGCAAGCCAATTGCGCCATGGAGAAAGTCCTGCTCCACTCTCACCGCCTTCAGAACATATCTTCAAAGCTATTACCACAAAAAAATGCAACACACCACTCCCGGGAGGGCTCGAAACTCCAACCTTTCGGTTAACAGCCGATCGCGCTAGCCCATTGCGCCACTGAGACAGTCTTGCTCCCTTCTCACCACCATCAGAACATATCTTCAAAGCTATCAGCCCAAAGAAAAAAAAGCGCCGCACCACCACCGGGTGGGCTCGAACCTCCAACCTTTCGGTTAACAGCCGATCACGCAAGCCAATTGCGCCACGGAAACAGTCCTGCTCCACTCTCACCACTATCAGAACATATCTTCAAAGCTATCAGTGCAAAGAAAAAAAAGCGCCGCACCACCACCGGGGGGTGCTCGAATCTCCAACCTTTCGGTTAACAGCCGATCGCGCAAGCTGATTGCGCCACGAAGACAGTCCTGCTCCACTCTCACCACCATCAGAACATATCTTCAAAGCTATCAGTGCAAAGAAAAAAAGCAACACACCACTCCCGGGAGGGTTCTAAACTCCAACCTTTCGGTTAACAGCCGATCGCACTAGCCAATTGCGCCACGGAGACAGTCGCGCTCCACTCTTACCACCATCGGAACATATCTTCAAAGCTATCAGCACAAAGATAAAAGCAACACACCACTCCCGGGAGGGCTCGAACCTCCAACTTTTCGGTTAACAGCCGATCGCGCTGGCCAATTGCGCCACGGAGACAGTCCTGCTCCACTCTCGCCACCATATGAACATATCTTTCAAGCTATCAGCCCAAAGAAAAAAAAGCGCCGCACCACCACCAGGTGGGCTCGAACCTCCAACCTTTCAGTTAACGGCCGATCGCGCTAGCCAATTGCGCAACGGAGACAATCGTGCTCCACGCTCACCACCATCGGAAAATATCTTCGAAGCTATCAGCGCAAAGAAAAAAGCAACACACCCCACCCGGGAGGGCTCGAACCTCCAACTTTTTGGTTATCAGCCGATCGCGCTAGCCAATGGCGCCACGGGGACAGTCCTGTTCCACTCTCACCACCGTCAGAACATTTCTTCAGAGCTATTAGCCCAAAGAAAGTAAAAGCGCCGCACCGCCACCGGGTGGGCTCGAACCCCCAACCGTTCGGTTAACAGCCGATCGCGCTAGCCAATAGCGCCACGGAGACAGTCCTGCTCCACTCTCACCACCATCAGAACATTTCTTCAGAGCTATCAGCCCAAAAAAAAGCGCCGCACCACCACTGGGTGGGCTCGAAACTCCAACCTTTCGGTTAACAGCCGATCGCGCTAGCCAATTGCGCCATGGAGAAAGTCCTGCTCCACTCTCACCACCTTCAGAACATATCTTCAAAGCTATCAGTGCAAAGAAAAAAAAGCGCCGCACCACCACCGGGGGGTGCTCGAACCTCCAACCTTTCGGTTAACAGCCGATCGCGCAAGCCGATTGCGCCACGAAGACAGTCCTGCTCCACTCTCACCACCATCAGAACATATCTTCAAAGCTATCAGTGCAAAGAAAAAAAGCAACACACCACTCCCGGGAGGGTTCTAAACTCCAACCTTTCGGTTAACAGCCAATCGCGCTAGCCAATTGCGCCACGGAGACAGTCCTGCTCTACTCTCACCACCATCAGAACATATCTTCAAATCTATCAGCCCAAAGAAAAAAAAGCGCCGCACCACCACCGGGTGGGCTCGAACCTCCAAATTTTCTGTTAACAGCCGATCACGCTAGCCAATTGCGTCACGGAGACAGTCCTGCTCTACTCTCACCACCACCAGAACATATCTTCAAAGCTATCAGCCCCCAGAAAAAAAGCGCCGCACCACCACCGGGTGGGCTCGAACCTCTAACTTTTCGGTTAACAGCCGATCACGCTAGCCAATTGCGCCACAGAGACAGTCGTGCTCCACTCTCACCACCATCAGACCATTTCTTCAGAGCTATCGCCCCAAAGAAAAAAAAAGCGCCGCACCACCCCCGGGTGGGCTCGAACCTCCAACCTTTCGGTTAACAGCCGATCGCGCTAGCCAATTGCGCCATGGAGACAGTCCTGCTCCACTCTCAGCACCATCAGAACATATCTTCAAAGCTATCAGCACAAAGAAAAAAAGCGCCACACCATCACCGGGTGGGCTCGAACCTCCAACCTTTCGGTTAAAAGCCGATCGCGCTAGCCAACTGCGCCACGGAGACAGTCGTGCTCCACTCTCACCACCATCAAAACATATCTTCAAAGCTATCAGCGCAAAGAAAAAAGCAACACACCACTCCCGGGGGGGCTCGAACCTCCAACCTTTCGGTTAACAGCCGAACGCGTAAGCCAATTGCACCACGAAGACAGTCCTGCTCCACTCTCACCACCGTCAAAACATTTATTCAGAGCTATCACCCCAAAGAAAAAAAGCGCCGCACCACCACCGGGAGGGCTCGAAACTCCAACCTTTCGGTTAACAGCCGATCGCACTAGCCCATTGCGCCACGGAGACAGTCCTGCTCCACTCTCACCACCATCAGAACATATCTTCAAAGCTATCAGCGCAAAGAAAAAAGCAACACACCACTCCCGGGAGGGCTCGAAACTCGAACCTTTCGGTTAACAGCCGATCGCGCTAGCCCTTTGCGCCACGGAGACAGTCTTGCTCCGCTCTCACCACCATCAGAACATATCTTCAAAGCTATCAGCCCAAAGAAAAAAAAGCGCCGCACCACCCCCGGGTGGGCTCGAACCTTCAACCTTTCGGTTAACAGCCGATCGCGCTAGCCAATTGCGCCATGGAGACAGTCCTGCTCCACTCTCAGCACCATCAGAACATATCTTCAAAGCTATCAGCACAAAGAAAAAAAGCGCCACACCATCACCGGGTGGGCTCGAACCTCCAACCTTTCGGTTAAAAGCCGATCGCGCTAGCCAACTGCGCCACGGAGACAGTCGTGCTCCACTCTCACCACCATCAAAACATATCTTCAAAGCTATCAGCGCAAAGAAAAAAGCAACACACCACTCCCGGGGGGGCTCGAACCTCCAACCTTTCGGTTAACAGCCGAACGCGTAAGCCAATTGCGCCACGGAGACAGTCCTGCTCCACTCTCACCACCGTCAAAACATTTATTTAGAGCTATCACCCCAAAGAAAAAAAAGCGCCGCACCACCACCGGGAGGGCTCGAAACTCCAACCTTTCGGTTAACAGCCGATCGCGCTAGCCCATTGCGCCACGGAGACAGTCTTGCTTCACTCTCACCACCATCAGAACATATCTTCAAAGCTATCAGCACAAAGAAAAAAAAAGCGCCGCACCACCACCGGGTGGGCTCGAACCTCCCAACTTTCGGTTAACAGCCGATCGCGCTAGCCAATTGCGCCACGGAGACAGTCCTGCTCCACTCTCACCACCATCAGAACATATCTTCAAAGCTATCAGCGCAAAGAAAAAAGCAACACACCACTCCCGGGAGGGCTTGAAACTCGAACCTTTCGGTTAACAGCCGATCGCGCTAGCCCTTTGCGCCACGGAGAAAGTCTTGCTCCGCTCTCACCACCATCAGAGCATATATTCAAAGCTATCAGCGCAAAGAAAAAAGCAACACACCACTCCCGGGCGGGCTCGAAACTCCAACCTTTCGGTTAACAGCCGATCGGGCTAGCCCATTGCGCCACGGAGACAAACTTGCTCCCTTCTCATCTCCATCAGAACATATCTTCAAAGCTATCAGCCCAAAGAAAAAAAAGCGCCGCACCACCACCGGGTGGGCTCGAACCTCCAACCTTTCGGTTAACAGCCGATCGCACTAGCCAATTGCGCCACGGAGACAGTCGCGCTCCACTCTTACCACCATCGGAACATATCTTCAAAGCTATCAGCACAAAGAAAAAAGCAACACACCACTCCCGGGAGGGCTCGAACCTCCAACTTTTCGGTTAACAGCCGATCGCGCTGGCCAATTGCGCCACGGAGACAGTCCTGCTCCACTCTCGCCACCATATGAACATATCTTTCAAGCTATCAGCCCAAAGAAAAAAAAAGCGCCGCACCACCACCAGGTGGGCTCGAACCTCCAACCTTTCAGTTAACGGCCGATCGCGCTAGCCAATTGCGCAACGGAGACAATCGTGCTCCACGCTCACCACCATTGGAAAATATCTTCGAAGCTATCAGCGCAAAGAAAAAAGCAACACACCCCACCCGGGAGGGCTCGAACCTCCAACTTTTTGGTTATCAGCCGATCGCGCTAGCCAATGGCGCCACGGGGACAGTCCTGTTCCACTCTCACCACCGTCAGAACATTTCTTCAGAGCTATTAGCCCAAAGAAAAAAAAGCGCCACACCACCACCGGGTGGGCTCGAACCTCCAACCTTTCGGTTAACAGCCGATCGCGCTAGCCAATTGCGCCACAGAGACAGTCGTGCTCCACTCTCACCACCGTCAGACCATTTCTTCAGAGCTATTGCCCCAAAGAAAGTAAAAGCGCCGCACCGCCACCGGGTGGGCTCGAACCTCCAACCGTTCGGTTAACAGCCGATCGCGCTAGCCAATAGCGCCACGGAGACAGTCCTGCTCCACTCTCACCACCATCAGAACATTTCTTCAGAGCTATCAGCCCAAAAAAAAGCGCCGCACCACCACTAGGTTGGCTCGAAACTCCAACCTTTCGGTTAACAGCCGATCGCGCTAGCCAATTGCGCCATGGAGAAAGTCCTGCTCCACTCTCACCACCTTCAGAACATATCTTCAAAGCTATTAGCACAAAAAAAAGCAACACACCACTCCCGGGAGGGCTCTAAACTCCAACCTTCCGGTTAACAGCCGATCGCGCTAGCCCATTGCGCCACTGAGACAGTCTTGCTCCCTTCTCACCACCATCAGAACATATCTTCAAAGCTATCAGCCCAAAGAAAAAAAAGCGCCGCACCACCACCGGGTGGGCTCGAACCTCCAACCTTTCGGTTAACAGCCGATCACGCAAGCCAATTGCGCCACGGAAACAGTCCTGCTCCACTCTCACCACTATCAGAACATATCTTCAAAGCTATCAGTGCAAAGAAAAAAAAGCGCCGCACCACCACCGGGGGGTGCTCGAACCTCCAACCTTTCGGTTAACAGCCGATCGCGCAAGCCGATTGCGCCACGAAGACAGTCCTGCTCCACTCTCACCACCATCAGAACATATCTTCAAAGCTATCAGTGCAAAGAAAAAAAGCAACACACCACTCCCGGGAGGGTTCTAAACTCCAACCTTTCGGTTAACAGCCAATCGCGCTAGCCAATTGCGCCACGGAGACAGTCTGTCTCCACTCTCACCACCATCAGAACATATCATCAAAGCTATCACCACAAAGAAAAAAAAGCGCCGCACCACCACTGGGAGGGCTCGAAACTCCAACCTTTCGGTTAACAGCCGATCGCGCTAGCCCATTGCGCCACGGAGACAGTCCTGCTCCACTCTCACCACCATCAGAACATATCTTCAAAGCTATCAGCGCAAAGAAAAAAGCAACACACCACCACCGGGTGGGCTCGAAACTCCAACCTTTCGGTTAACAGCCTATCGCGCTAGCCAATTGCGCCATGGAGACAGTCCTGCTCCACTCTCACCACCATCAGAACATATCTTAAAAGCTATTACCACAAAGAAAAAAAGCAACGCACCACTCCCGGAAGGGCTCGAAACTCCAACCTTTCGGTTAACAGCCGATCGCGCAAGCCATTTGCGCCACGGAGACAGTCCTGGTCCACTTTCACCACCATCACAACATATCTTCAAAGCTATCAGTGCAAAGAAAAAAGCAACACACCACTCCCGGGAGGGCTTGAAACTCCAACCTTTCGGTTAACAGCCGATCGCGGTAGCCCATTGCGCCACGGGGACAGTCTTGCTCCACTCTCACCACCATCAGAACATATCTTCAAAGCTATCAGTGCAAAGAAAAAAAAGCGCCGCACCACCACCGGGTGGGCTCGAACCTCCAACCTTTCGGTTAACAGCCAATCGCGCAAGCCAATTGCGCCACGGAGACAGTCCTGCTCCACTCTCACCACCGTCAAAACATTTATTTAGAGCTATCACCCCAAAGAAAAAAAAGCGCCGCACCACCACCGGGAGGGCTCGAAACTCCAACCTTTCGGTTAACAGCCGATCGCGCTAGCCCATTGCGCCACGGAGACAGTCTTGCTTCACTCTCACCACCGTCAGAACATATCTTCAAAGCTATCAGCACAAAGAAAAAAAAAGCGCCGCACCACCACCGGGTGGGCTCGAACCTCCCAACTTTCGGTTAACAGCCGATCGCGCTAGCCAATTGCGCCACGGAGACAGTCCTGCTCCACTCTCACCACCATCAGAATATATCTTCAAAGCTATCAGCGCAAAGAAAAAAGCAACACACCACTCCCGGGAGGGCTCGAAACTCGAACCTTTCGGTTAACAGCCGATCGCGCTAGCCCATTGCGCCACGGAGACAGTCTTGCTCCGCTCTCACCACCATCAGAAAATATATTCAAAGCTATCAGCGCAAAGAAAAAAGCAACACACCACTCCCGGGCGGGCTCGAAACTCCAACCTTTCGGTTAACAGCCGATCGGGCTAGCCCATTGCGCCACGGAGACAAACTTGCTCCCTTCTCACCTCCATCAGAACATATCTTCAAAGCTATCAGCCCAAAGAAAAAAAAGCGCCGCACCACCACCGGGTGGGCTCGAACCTCCAACCTTTCGGTTGACAGTCGATCGCACTAGCCAATTGCGCCAAGGAGACAGTCGCGCTCCACTCTTACCACCATCGGAACATATCTTTAAAGCTATCAGCACAAAGAAAAAAGCAACACACCACTCCCGGGAGGGCTCGAACCTCCAACTTTTCGGTTAACAGCCGATCGCGCTGGCCAATTGCGCCACGGAGACAGTCCTGCTCCACTCTCACCACCATATGAACATATCTTTCAAGCTATCAGCCCAAAGAAAAAAAAAGCACTGCACCACCACCAGGTGGGCTCGAACCTCCAACCTTTCAGTTAACGGCCGATCGCGCTAGCCAATTGCGCAACGGAGACAATCGTGCTCCACGCTCACCACCATCGGAAAATATCTTCGAAGCTATCAGCGCAAAGAAAAAAGCAACACACCCCACCCGGGAGGGCTCGAACCTCCAACTTTTTGGTTATCAGCCGATCGCGCTAGCCAATGGCGCCACGGGGACAGTCCTGTTCCACTCTCACCACCGTCAGAACATTTCTTCAGAGCTATTAGCCCAAAGAAAAAAAAGCGCCACACCACCACCGGGTGGGCTCGAACCTCCAACCTTTCGGTTAACAGCCGATCGCGCTAGCCAATTGCGCCACAGAGACAGTCGTGCTCCACTCTCACCACCGTCAGACCATTTCTTCAGAGCTATCGCCCCAAAGAAAGTAAAAGCGCCGCACCGCCACCGGGTGGGCTCGAACCTCCAACCGTTCGGTTAACAGCCGATCGCGCTAGCCAATAGCGCCACGGAGACAGTCCTGCTCCACTCTCACCACCATCAGAACATTTCTTCAGAGCTATCAGCCCAAAAAAAGCGCCGCACCACCACTGGGTGGGCTCGAAACTCCAACCTTTCGGTTAACAGCCGATCGCGCTAGCCAATTGCGCCATGGAGAAAGTCCTGCTCCACTCTCACCACCTTCAGAACATATCTTCAAAGCTATTACCACAAAAAAAAGCAACACACCACTCCCGGGAGGGCTCGAAACTCCAACCTTTCGGTTAACAGCCGATCGCGCTAGCCCATTGCGCCACTGAGACAGTCTTGCTCCCTTCTCACCACCATCAGAACATATCTTCAAAGCTATCAGTGCAAATAAAAAAAAGCGCCGCACCACCACCGGGGGGTGCTCGAACCTCCAACCTTTCGGTTAACAGCCGATCGCGCAAGCCGATTGCGCCACGAAGACAGTCCTGCTCCACTCTCACCACCATCAGAACATATCTTCAAAGCTATCAGTGCAAAGAAAAAAAGCAACACACCACTCCCGGGAGGGTTCTAAACTCCAACCTTTCGGTTAACAGCCAATCGCGCTAGCCAATTGCGCCACGGAGACAGTCTGTCTCCACTCTCACCACCATCAGAACATATCATCAAAGCTATCACCACAAAGAAAAAAAAGCGCCGCACCACCACCGGGAGGGCTTGAAACTCCAACCTTTCGGTTAACAGCCGATCGCGCTAGCCCATTGCGCCACGGAGACAGTCCTGCTCCACTCTCAACACCATCAGAACATATCTTCAAAGCTATCAGCGCAAAGAAAAAAGCAACACACCACTCCCGGAAGGGCTCGAAACTCGAACCTTTCGGTTACCAGCCGATCGCGCTAGCCCTTTGCGCCACGGAGACAGTCTTGCTCCGCTCTCACCACAATCAGAACATATCTTCAAAGCTATCAGCCCAAAAAAAAAAAAGCGCCGCACCACCACCGGGTGGGCTCGAAACTCCAACCTTTCGGTTAACAGCCGATCGCGCTAGCCAATTGCGCCATGGAGACAGTCCTGCTCCACTCTCACCACCATCAGAACATATCTTAAAAGCTATTACCACAAAGAAAAAAAGCGCCGCACCACCACCGGGGGGTGCTCGAACCTCCAACCTTTCGGTTAACAGCCGATCGCGCAAGCCATTTGCGCCACGGAGACAGTCCTGGTCCACTTTCACCACCATAACAACATATCTTCAAAGCTATCAGTGCAAAGAAAAAAGCAACACACCACTCCCGGGAGGGCTTGAAACTCCAACCTTTCGGTTAACAGCCGATCGCGGTAGCCCATTGCGCCACGGGGACAGTCTTGCTCCACTCTCACCACCATCAGAACATATCTTCAAAGCTATCAGTGCAAAGAAAAAAAAGCGCCGCACCACCACCGGGTGGGCTCGAACCTCCAACCTTTCGGTTAACAGCCGATCGCGCAAGCCAATTGCGCCACGGAGACAGTCCTGCTCCACTCTCACCACCGTCAAAACATTTATTTAGAGCTATCACCCCAAAGAAAAAAAAGCGCCGCACCACCACAGGGAGGGCTCGAAACTCCAACCTTTCGGTTAACAGCCGATCGCGCTAGCCCATTGCGCCACGGAGATAGTCTTGCTTCACTCTCACCACCATCAGAACATATCTTCAAAGCTATCAGCACAAAGAAAAAAAAAGCGCCGCACCACCACCGGGTGGGCTCGAACCTCCCAACTTTCGGTTAACAGCCGATCGCGCTAGCCAATTGCGCCACGGAGACAGTCCTGCTCCACTCTCACCACCATCAGAATATATCTTCAAAGCTATCAGCGCAAAGAAAAAAGCAACACACCACTCCCGGGAGGGCTCGAAACTCGAACCTTTCGGTTAACAGCCGATCGCGCTAGCCCATTGCGCCACGGAGACAGTCTTGCTCCGCTCTCACCACCATCAGAAAATATATTCAAAGCTATCAGCGCAAAGAAAAAAGCAACACACCACTCCCGGGCGGGCTCGAAACTCCAACCTTTCGGTTAACAGCCGATCGGGCTAGCCCATTGCGCCACGGAGACGAACTTGCTCCCTTCTCACCTCCATCAGAACATATCTTCAAAGCTATCAGCCCAAAGAAAAAAAAGCGCCGCACCACCACCGGGTGGGCTCGAACCTCCAACCTTTCGGTTGACAGCCGATCGCACTAGCCAATTGCGCCACGGAGACAGTCGCGCTCCACTCTTACCACCATCGGAACATATCTTCAAAGCTATCAGCACAAAGAAAAAAGCAACACACCACTCCCGGGAGGGCTCGAACCTCCAACTTTTCGGTTAACAGCCGATCGCGCTGGCCAATTGCGCCACGGAGACAGTCCTGCTCCACTCTCACCACCATATGAACATATCTTTCAAGCTATCAGCCCAAAGAAAAAAAAAGCACCGCACCACCACCAGGTGGGCTCGAACCTCCAACCTTTCAGTTAACGGCCGATCGCGCTAGCCAATTGCGCAACGGAGACAATCGTGCTCCACGCTCACCACCATCGGAAAATATCTTCGAAGCTATCAGCGCAAAGAAAAAAGCAACACACCCCACCCGGGAGGGCTCGAACCTCCAACTTTTTGGTTATCAGCCGATCGCGCTAGCCAATGGCGCCACGGGGACAGTCCTGTTCCACTCTCACCACCGTCAGAACATTTCTTCAGAGCTATTAGCCCAAAGAAAAAAAAGCGCCACACCACCACTGGGTGGGCTCGAACCTCCAACCTTTCGGTTAACAGCCGATCGCGCTAGCCAATTGCGCCACAGAGACAGTCGTGCTCCACTCTCACCACCGTCAGACCATTTCTTCAGAGCTATCGCCCCAAAGAAAGTAAAAGCGCCGCACCGCCACCGGGTGGGCTCGAACCTCCAACCGTTCGGTTAACAGCCGATCGCGCTAGCCAATAGCGCCACGGAGACAGTCCTGCTCCACTCTCACCACCATCAGAACATTTCTTCAAAGCTATCAGCCCAAAAAAAAGCGCCGCACCACCACTGGGTGGGCTCGAAACTCCAACCTTTCGGTTAACAGCCGATCGCGCTAGCCAATTGCGCCATGGAGACAGTCCTGCTCCACTCTCACCACCTTCAGAACATATCTTCAAAGCTATTACCACAAAAAAAGCAACACACCACTCCCGGGAGGGCTCGAAACTCCAACCTTTCGGTTAACAGCCGATCGCGCTAGCCCATTGCGCCACTGAGACAGTCTTGCTCCCTTCTCACCACCATCAGAACATATCTTCAAAGCTATCAGCCCAAAGAAAAAAAAGCGCCGCACCACCACCGGGTGGGCTCGAACCTCCAACCTTTCGGTTAACAGCCGATCACGCAAGCCAATTGCGCCACGGAAACAGTCCTGCTCCACTCTCACCACTATCAGAACATATCTTCAAAGCTATCAGTGCAAAGAAAAAAAAGCGCCGCACCACCACCAGGGGGTGCTCGAACCTCCAACCTTTCGGTTAACAGCCGATCGCGCAAGCCGATTGCGCCACGAAGACAGTCCTGCTCCACTCTCACCACCATCAGAACATATCTTCAAAGCTATCAGTGCAAAGAAAAAAAGCAACACACCACTCCCGGGAGGGTTCTAAACTCCAACCTTTCGGTTAACAGCCAATCGCGCTAGCCAATGGCGCCACGGGGACAGTCCTGTTCCACTCTCACCACCGTCAGAACATTTCTTCAGAGCTATTAGCCCAAAGAAAAAAAAGCGCCACACCACCACCGGGTGGGCTCGAACCTCCAACCTTTCGGTTAACAGCCGATCGCGCTAGCCAATTGCGCCAGAGAGACAGTCGTGCTCCACTCTCGCCACCGTCAGACCATTTCTTCAGAACTATCGCCCCAAAGAAAGTAAAAGCGCCGCACCGCCACCGGGTGGGCTCGAACCTCCAACCGTTCGGTTAACAGCCGATCGCGCTAGCCAATAGCGCCACGGAGACAGTCCTGCTCCACTCTCACCACCATCAGAACATTTCTTCAGAGCAATCAGCCCAAAAAAAGCGCCGCACCACCACTGGGTGGGCTCGAAACTCCAACCTTTCGGTTAACAGCCGATCGCGCTAGCCAATTGCGCCATGGAGACAGTCCTGCTTCACTCTCACCACCTTCAGAACATATCTTCAAAGCTATTACCACAAAAAAAAGCAACACACCACTCCCGGGAGGGCTCGAAACTCCAACCTTTCGGTTAACAGCCGATCGCGCTAGCCCATTGCGCCACTGAGACAGTCTTGCTCCCTTCTCACCACCATCAGAACATATCTTCAAAGCTATCAGCCCAAAGAAAAAAAAGCGCCGCACCACCACCGGGTGGGCTCGAACCTCCAACCTTTCGGTTAACAGCCGATCACGCAAGCCAATTGCGCCACGGAAACAGTCCTGCTCCACTCTCACCACTATCAGAACATATCTTCAAAGCTATCAGTGCAAAGAAAAAAAAGCGCCGCACCACCACCGGGGGGTGCTCGAACCTCCAACCTTTCGGTTAACAGCCGATCGCGCAAGCCGATTGCGCCACGAAGACAGTCCTGCTCCACTCTCACCACCATCAGAACATATCTTCAAAGCTATCAGTGCAAAGGAAAAAAGCAACACACCACTCCCGGGAGGGTTCTAAACTCCAACCTTTCGGTTAACAGCCAATCGCGCTAGCCAATTGCGCCACGGAGACAGTCTTGCTCCACTCTCACCACCATCAGAACATATCATCAAAGCTATCACCACAAAGAAAAAAAAGCGCCGCACCACCATCGGGTGGGCTCGAAACTCCAACCTTTCGGTTAACAGCCGATCGCGCTAGCCAATTGCGCCATGGAGACAGTCGTGCTCCACTCTCACCACCATCAGAACATATCTTCAAAGCTATTACCACAAAGAAAAAAGCAACACACCACTCCAGGGAGGGCTCGAACCTCCAACCTTTCGGTTAACAGCCGATCGCGCAAGCCAATTGCGCCACGGAGACAGTCCTGCTCCACTCTCACCACCATCAGAACATATCTTCAAAGCTATCAGTGCAAAGAAAAAAGCAACACACCACTCCCGGGAGGGCTCGAAACTCCAACCTTTCGGTTAACAGCCGATCGCGCTAGCCCATTCCGCCACGGGGACAGTCGTGCTCCACTCTCACCACCGTCAGACCATTTCTTCAGAGCTATCGCCCCAAAGAAAGAAAAAGCGCCGCACCACCACCGGGTGGGCTCGAACCTCCAACCTTTCGGTTAACAGCCGATCGCGCTAGCCAATTGCGCCATGGAGACAGTCCTGCTCCACTCTCACCACCATCAGAACATATCTTCAAAGCTATCAGTGCAAAGAAAAAAGCAACACACCACTCCCGGGAGGGCTCGAAACTCCAAACTTTCGGTTAACAGCCGATCGCGCTAACCCATTGCGCCACGGGGACAGTCTTGCTCCACTCTCACCACCATCAGAACATATCTTCAAAGCTATCAGCGCAAAGAAAAAAAAGCGCCGCACCACCACCGGGTGGGCTCGAACCTCCAACCGTTCGGTTAACAGCCGATCGCGCTAGCCAATAGCGCCACGGAGACAGTCCTGCTCCACTCTCACCACCATCAGAACATTTCTTCAGAGCAATCAGCCCAAAAAAAGCGCCGCACCACCACTGGGTGGGCTCGAAACTCCAACCTTTCGGTTAACAGCCGATCGCGCTAGCCAATTGCGCCATGGAGACAGTCCTGCTTCACTCTCACCACCTTCAGAACATATCTTCAAAGCTATTACCACAAAAAAAGCAACACACCACTCCCGGGAGGGCTCGAAACTCCAACCTTTCGGTTAACAGCCGATCGCGCTAGCCCATTGCGCCACTGAGACAGTCTTGCTCCCTTGTCACCACCATCAGAACATATCTTCAAAGCTATCAGCCCAAAGAAAAAAAAGCGCCGCACCACCACCGGGTGGGCTCGAACCTGCAACCTTTCGGTTAACAGCCGATCACGCAAGCCAATTGCGCCACGGAAACAGTCCTGCTCCACTCTCACCACTATCAGAACATATCTTCAAAGCTATCAGTGCAAAGAAAAAAAAGCGCCGCACCACCACCGGGGGGTGCTCGAACCTCCAACCTTTCGGTTAACAGCCGATCGCGCAAGCCGATTTCGCCACGAAGACAGTCCTGCTCCACTCTCACCACCATCAGAACATATCTTCAAAGCTAATCAGTGCAAAGAAAAAAAGCAACACACCACTCCCGGGAGGGTTCTAAACTCCAACCTTTCGGTTAACAGCCAATCGCGCTAGCCAATTGCGCCACGGAGACAGTCTTGCTCCACTCTCACCACCATCAGAACATATCATCAAAGCTATCACCACAAAGAAAAAAAAGCGCCGCACCACCATCGGGTGGGCTCGAAACTCCAACCTTTCGGTTAACAGCCGATCGCGCTAGCCAATTGCGCCATGGAGACAGTCGTGCTCCACTCTCACCACCATCAGAACATATCTTCAAAGCTATTACCACAAAGAAAAAAGCAACACACCACTCCTGGGAGGGCTCGAACCTCCAACCTTTCGGTTAACAGCCGATCGCGCAAGCCAATTGCGCCACGGAGACAGTCCTGCTCCACTCTCACCACCATCAGAACATATCTTCAAAGCTATCAGTGCAAAGAAAAAAGCAACACACCACTCCCGGGAGGGCTCGAAACTCCAACCTTTCGGTTAACAGCCGATCGCGCTAGCCCATTCCGCCACGGGGACAGTCGTGCTCCACTCTCACCACCGTCAGACCATTTCTTCAGAGCTATCGCCCCAAAGAAAGAAAAAGCGCCGCACCACCACCGGGTGGGCTCGAACCTCCAACCTTTCGGTTAACAGCCGATCACGCTAGCCAATTGCGCCATGGAGACAGTCCTGCTCCACTCTCACCACCATCAGAACATATCTTCAAAGCTATCAGTGCAAAGAAAAAAGCAACACACCACTCCCGGGAGGGCTCGAAACTCCAAACTTTCGGTTAACAGCCGATCGCGCTAACCCATTGCGCCACGGGGACAGTCTTGCTCCACTCTCACCACCATCAGAACATATCTTCAAAGCTATCAGCGCAAAGAAAAAAAAGCGCCGCACCACCACCGGGTGGGCTCGAACCTCCAACCTTTCGGTTAACAGCCGATTGCGCTAGCCAATTGCGCCAGGGAGACAGTCTGTCTCCACTCTCACCACCATCAGAACATATCATCAAAGCTATCACCACAAAGAAAAAAAAGCGCCGCACCACCACCGGGTGGGCTCGAACCTCCAACCGTTCGGTTAACAGCCGATCGCGCTAGCCAATAGCGCCACGGAGACAGTCCTGCTCCACTCTCACCACCATCAGAACATTTCTTCAGAGCTATCAGCCCAAAAAAAAGCGCCGCACCACCACTGGGTGGGCTCGAAACTCCAACCTTTCGGTTAACAGCCGATCGCGCTAGCCAATTGCGCCATGGAGAAAGTCCTGCTCCACTCTCACCGCCTTCAGAACATATCTTCAAAGCTATTACCACAAAAAAATGCAACACACCACTCCCGGGAGGGCTCGAAACTCCAACCTTTCGGTTAACAGCCGATCGCGCTAGCCCATTGCGCCACTGAGACAGTCTTGCTCCCTTCTCACCACCATCAGAACATATCTTCAAAGCTATCAGCCCAAAGAAAAAAAAGCGCCGCACCACCACCGGGTGGGCTCGAACCTCCAACCTTTCGGTTAACAGCCGATCACGCAAGCCAATTGCGCCACGGAAACAGTCCTGCTCCACTCTCACCACTATCAGAACATATCTTCAAAGCTATCAGTGCAAAGAAAAAAAAGCGCCGCACCACCACCGGGGGGTGCTCGAATCTCCAACCTTTCGGTTGACAGCCGATCGCGCAAGCTGATTGCGCCACGAAGACAGTCCTGCTCCACTCTCACCACCATCAGAACATATCTTCAAAGCTATCAGTGCAAAGAAAAAAAGCAACACACCACTCCCGGGAGGGTTCTAAACTCCAACCTTTCGGTTAACAGCCGATCGCACTAGCCAATTGCGCCACGGAGACAGTCGCGCTCCACTCTTACCACCATCGGAACATATCTTCAAAGCTATCAGCACAAAGATAAAAGCAACACACCACTCCCGGGAGGGCTCGAACCTCCAACTTTTCGGTTAACAGCCGATCGCGCTGGCCAATTGCGCCACGGAGACAGTCCTGCTCCACTCTCGCCACCATATGAACATATCTTTCAAGCTATCAGCCCAAAGAAAAAAAAGCGCCGCACCACCACCAGGTGGGCTCGAACCTCCAACCTTTCAGTTAACGGCCGATCGCGCTATCCAATTGCGCAACGGAGACAATCGTGCTCCACGCTCACCACCATCGGAAAATATCTTCGAAGCTATCAGCGCAAAGAAAAAAGCAACACACCCCACCCGGGAGGGCTCGAACCTCCAACTTTTTGGTTATCAGCCGATCGCGCTAGCCAATGGCGCCACGGGGACAGTCCTGTTCCACTCTCACCACCGTCAGAACATTTCTTCAGAGCTATTAGCCCAAAGAAAGTAAAAGCGCCGCACCGCCACCGGGTGGGCTCGAACCCCCAACCGTTCGGTTAACAGCCGATCGCGCTAGCCAATAGCGCCACGGAGACAGTCCTGCTCCACTCTCACCACCATCAGAACATTTCTTCAGAGCTATCAGCCCAAAAAAAAGCGCCGCACCACCACTGGGTGGGCTCGAAACTCCAACCTTTCGGTTAACAGCCGATCGCGCTAGCCAATTGCGCCATGGAGAAAGTCCTGCTCCACTCTCACCACCTTCAGAACATATCTTCAAAGCTATCAGTGCAAAGAAAAAAAAGCGCCGCACCACCACCGGGGGGTGCTCGAACCTCCAACCTTTCGGTTAACAGCCGATCGCGCAAGCCGATTGCGCCACGAAGACAGTCCTGCTCCACTCTCACCACCATCAGAACATATCTTCAAAGCTATCAGTGCAAAGAAAAAAAGCAACACACCACTCCCGGGAGGGTTCTAAACTCCAACCTTTCGGTTAACAGCCAATCGCGCTAGCCAATTGCGCCACGGAGACAGTCCTGCTCTACTCTCACCACCATCAGAACATATCTTCAAATCTATCAGCCCAAAGAAAAAAAAGCGCCGCACCACCACCGGGTGGGCTCGAACCTCCAAATTTTCTGTTAACAGCCGATCACGCTAGCCAATTGCGTCACGGAGACAGTCCTGCTCTACTCTCACCACCACCAGAACATATCTTCAAAGCTATCAGCCCCCAGAAAAAAAGCGCCGCACCACCACCGGGTGGGCTCGAACCTCTAACTTTTCGGTTAACAGCCGATCAGGCTAGCCAATTGCGCCACAGAGACAGTCGTGCTCCACTCTCACCACCATCAGACCATTTCTTCAGAGCTATCGCCCCAAAGAAAAAAAAAGCGCCGCACCACCCCCGGGTGGGCTCGAACCTCCAACCTTTCGGTTAACAGCCGATCGCGCTAGCCAATTGCGCCATGGAGACAGTCCTGCTCCACTCTCAGCACCATCAGAACATATCTTCAAAGCTATCAGCACAAAGAAAAAAAGCGCCACACCATCACCGGGTGGGCTCGAACCTCCAACCTTTCGGTTAAAAGCCGATCGCGCTAGCCAACTGCGCCACGGAGACAGTCGTGCTCCACTCTCACCACCATCAAAACATATCTTCAAAGCTATCAGCGCAAAGAAAAAAGCAACACACCACTCCCGGGGGGGCTCGAACCTCCAACCTTTCGGTTAACAGCCGAACGCGTAAGCCAATTGCACCACGAAGACAGTCCTGCTCCACTCTCACCACCGTCAAAACATTTATTCAGAGCTATCACCCCAAAGAAAAAAAGCGCCGCACCACCACCGGGAGGGCTCGAAACTCCAACCTTTCGGTTAACAGCCGATCGCACTAGCCCATTGCGCCACGGAGACAGTCCTGCTCCACTCTCACCACCATCAGAACATATCTTCAAAGCTATCAGCGCAAAGAAAAAAGCAACACACCACTCCCGGGAGGGCTCGAAACTCGAACCTTTCGGTTAACAGCCGATCGCGCTAGCCCTTTGCGCCACGGAGACAGTCTTGCTCCGCTCTCACCACCATCAGAACATATCTTCAAAGCTATCAGCACAAAGAAAAAAAGCGCCACACCATCACCGGGTGGGCTCGAACCTCCAACCTTTCGGTTAAAAGCCGATCGCGCTAGCCAACTGCGCCACGGAGACAGTCGTGCTCCACTCTCACCACCATCAAAACATATCTTCAAAGCTATCAGCGCAAAGAAAAAAGCAACACACCACTCCCGGGGGGGCTCGAACCTCCAACCTTTCGGTTAACAGCCGAACGCGTAAGCCAATTGCGCCACGGAGACAGTCCTGCTCCACTCTCACCACCGTCAAAACATTTATTTAGAGCTATCACCCCAAAGAAAAAAAAGCGCCGCACCACCACCGGGAGGGCTCGAAACTCCAACCTTTCGGTTAACAGCCGATCGCGCTAGCCCATTGCGCCACGGAGACAGTCTTGCTTCACTCTCACCACCATCAGAACATATCTTCAAAGCTATCAGCACAAAGAAAAAAAAAGCGCCGCACCACCACCGGGTGGGCTCGAACCTCCCAACTTTCGGTTAACAGCCGATCGCGCTAGCCAATTGCGCCACGGAGACAGTCCTGCTCCACTCTCACCACCATCAGAACATATCTTCAAAGCTATCAGCGCAAAGAAAAAAGCAACACACCACTCCCGGGAGGGCTTGAAACTCGAACCTTTCGGTTAACAGCCGATCGCGCTAGCCCTTTGCGCCACGGAGACAGTCTTGCTCCGCTCTCACCACCATCAGAGCATATATTCAAAGCTGTCAGCGCAAAGAAAAAAGCAACACACCACTCCCGGGCGGGCTCGAAACTCCAACCTTTCGGTTAACAGCCGATCGGGCTAGCCCATTGCGCCACGGAGACAAACTTGCTCCCTTCTCACCTCCATCAGAACATATCTTCAAAGCTATCAGCCCAAAGAAAAAAAAGCGCCGCACCACCACCGGGTGGGCTCGAACCTCCAACCTTTCGGTTAACAGCCGATCGCACTAGCCAATTGCGCCACGGAGACAGTCGCGCTCCACTCTTACCACCATCGGAACATATCTTCAAAGCTATCAGCACAAAGAAAAAAGCAACACACCACTCCCGGGAGGGCTCGAACCTCCAACTTTTCGGTTAACAGCCGATCGCGCTGGCCAATTGCGCCACGGAGACAGTCCTGCTCCACTCTCGCCACCATATGAACATATCTTTCAAGCTATCAGCCCAAAGAAAAAAAAGCGCCGCACCACCACCAGGTGGGCTCGAACCTCCAACCTTTCAGTTAACGGCCGATCGCGCTAGCCAATTGCGCAACGGAGACAATCGTGCTCCACGCTCACCACCATTGGAAAATATCTTCGAAGCTATCAGCGCAAAGAAAAAAGCAACACACCCCACCCGGGAGGGCTCGAACCTCCAACTTTTTGGTTATCAGCCGATCGCGCTAGCCAATGGCGCCACGGGGACAGTCCTGTTCCACTCTCACCACCGTCAGAACATTTCTTCAGAGCTATTAGCCCAAAGAAAAAAAAGCGCCACACCACCACCGGGTGGGCTCGAACCTCCAACCTTTCGGTTAACAGCCGATCGCGCTAGCCAATTGCGCCACAGAGACAGTCGTGCTCCACTCTCACCACCGTCAGACCATTTCTTCAGAGCTATTGCCCCAAAGAAAGTAAAAGCGCCGCACCGCCACCGGGTGGGCTCGAACCTCCAACCGTTCGGTTAACAGCCGATCGCGCTAGCCAATAGCGCCACGGAGACAGTCCTGCTCCACTCTCACCACCATCAGAACATTTCTTCAGAGCTATCAGCCCAAAAAAAAGCGCCGCACCACCACTAGGTTGGCTCGAAACTCCAACCTTTCGGTTAACAGCCGATCGCGCTAGCCAATTGCGCCATGGAGAAAGTCCTGCTCCACTCTCACCACCTTCAGAACATATCTTCAAAGCTATTACCACAAAAAAAAGCAACACACCACTCCCGGGAGGGCTCTAAACTCCAACCTTCCGGTTAACAGCCGATCGCGCTAGCCCATTGCGCCACTGAGACAGTCTTGCTCCCTTCTCACCACCATCAGAACATATCTTCAAAGCTATCAGCCCAAAGAAAAAAAAGCGCCGCACCACCACCGGGTGGGCTCGAACCTCCAACCTTTCGGTTAACAGCCGATCACGCAAGCCAATTGCGCCACGGAAACAGTCCTGCTCCACTCTCACCACTATCAGAACATATCTTCAAAGCTATCAGTGCAAAGAAAAAAAAGCGCCGCACCACCACCGGGGGGTGCTCGAACCTCCAACCTTTCGGTTAACAGCCGATCGCGCAAGCCGATTGCGCCACGAAGACAGTCCTGCTCCACTCTCACCACCATCAGAACATATCTTCAAAGCTATCAGTGCAAAGAAAAAAAGCAACACACCACTCCCGGGAGGGTTCTAAACTCCAACCTTTCGGTTAACAGCCAATCGCGCTAGCCAATTGCGCCACGGAGACAGTCTGTCTCCACTCTCACCACCATCAGAACATATCATCAAAGCTATCACCACAAAGAAAAAAAAGCGCCGCACCACCACTGGGAGCGCTCGAAACTCCAACCTTTCGGTTAACAGCCGATCGCGCTAGCCCATTGCGCCACGGAGACAGTCCTGCTCCACTCTCACCACCATCAGAACATATCTTCAAAGCTATCAGCGCAAAGAAAAAAGCAACACACCACTCCCGGAAGGGCTCGAAACTCGAACCTTTCGGTTAACAGCCGATCGCGCTAGCCCTTTGCGCCACGGAGACAGTCTTGCTCCGCTCTCACCACCATCAGAACATATCTTCAAAGCTATCAGCCCAAAGAAAAAAAAGCGCCGCACCACCACCGGGTGGGCTCGAAACTCCAACCTTTCGGTTAACAGCCTATCGCGCTAGCCAATTGCGCCATGGAGACAGTCCTGCTCCACTCTCACCACCATCAGAACATATCTTAAAAGCTATTACCACAAAGAAAAAAAGCAACGCACCACTCCCGGAAGGGCTCGAAACTCCAACCTTTCGGTTAACAGCCGATCGCGCAAGCCATTTGCGCCACGGAGACAGTCCTGGTCCACTTTCACCACCATCACAACATATCTTCAAAGCTATCAGTGCAAAGAAAAAAGCAACACACCACTCCCGGGAGGGCTTGAAACTCCAACCTTTCGGTTAACAGCCGATCGCGGTAGCCCATTGCGCCACGGGGACAGTCTTGCTCCACTCTCACCACCATCAGAACATATCTTCAAAGCTATCAGTGCAAAGAAAAAAAGCGCCGCACCACCACCGGGTGGGCTCGAACCTCCAACCTTTCGGTTAACAGCCAATCGCGCAAGCCAATTGCGCCACGGAGACAGTCCTGCTCCACTCTCACCACCGTCAAAACATTTATTTAGAGCTATCACCCCAAAGAAAAAAAAGCGCCGCACCACCACCGGGAGGGCTCGAAACTCCAACCTTTCGGTTAACAGCCGATCGCGCTAGCCCATTGCGCCACGGAGACAGTCTTGCTTCACTCTCACCACCATCAGAACATATCTTCAAAGCTATCAGCACAAAGAAAAAAAAAGCGCCGCACCACCACCGGGTGGGCTCGAACCTCCCAACTTTCGGTTAACAGCCGATCGCGCTAGCCAATTGCGCCACGGAGACAGTCCTGCTCCACTCTCACCACCATCAGAATATATCTTCAAAGCTATCAGCGCAAAGAAAAAAGCAACACACCACTCCCGGGAGGGCTCGAAACTCGAACCTTTCGGTTAACAGCCGATCGCGCTAGCCCATTGCGCCACGGAGACAGTCTTGCTCCGCTCTCACCACCATCAGAAAATATATTCAAAGCTATCAGCGCAAAGAAAAAAGCAACACACCACTCCCGGGCGGGCTCGAAACTCCAACCTTTCGGTTAACAGCCGATCGGGCTAGCCCATTGCGCCACGGAGACAAACTTGCTCCCTTCTCACCTCCATCAGAACATATCTTCAAAGCTATCAGCCCAAAGAAAAAAAAGCGCCGCACCACCACCGGGTGGGCTCGAACCTCCAACCTTTCGGTTGACAGCCCATCGCACTAGCCAATTGCGCCAAGGAGACAGTCGCGCTCCACTCTTACCACCATCGGAACATATCTTTAAAGCTATCAGCACAAAGAAAAAAGCAACACACCACTCCCGGGAGGGCTCGAACCTCCAACTTTTCGGTTAACAGCCGATCGCGCTGGCCAATTGCGCCACGGAGACAGTCCTGCTCCACTCTCACCACCATATGAACATATCTTTCAAGCTATCAGCCCAAAGATAAAAAAAGCACTGCACCACCACCAGGTGGGCTCGAACCTCCAACCTTTCAGTTAACGGCCGATCGCGCTAGCCAATTGCGCAACGGAGACAATCGTGCTCCACGCTCACCACCATCGGAAAATATCTTCGAAGCTATCAGCGCAAAGAAAAAAGCAACACACCCCACCCGGGAGGGCTCGAACCTCCAACTTTTTGGTTATCAGCCGATCGCGCTAGCCAATGGCGCCACGGGGACAGTCCTGTTCCACTCTCACCACCGTCAGAACATTTCTTCAGAGCTATTAGCCCAAAGAAAAAAAAGCGCCACACCACCACCGGGTGGGCTCGAACCTCCAACCTTTCGGTTAACAGCCGATCGCGCTAGCCAATTGCGCCACAGAGACAGTCGTGCTCCACTCTCACCACCGTCAGACCATTTCTTCAGAGCTATCGCCCCAAAGAAAGTAAAAGCGCCGCACCGCCACCGGGTGGGCTCGAACCTCCAACCGTTCGGTTAACAGCCGATCGCGCTAGCCAATAGCGCCACGGAGACAGTCCTGCTCCACTCTCACCACCATCAGAACATATCTTCAAAGCTATCAGCCCAAAGAAAAAAAAGCGCCGCACCACCCCCGGGTGGGCTCGAACCTCCAACCTTTCGGTTAACAGCCGATCGCGCTAGCCAATTGCGCCATGGAGACAGTCCTGCTCCACTCTCAGCACCATCAGAACATATCTTCAAAGCTATCAGCACAAAGAAAAAAAGCGCCACACCATCACCGGGTGGGCTCGAACCTCCAACCTTTCGGTTAAAAGCCGATCGCGCTAGCCAACTGCGCCATGGAGACAGTCGTGCTCCACTCTCACCACCATCAAAACATATCTTCAAAGCCATCAGCGCAAAGAAAAAAGCAACACACCACTCCCGGGGGGGCTCGAACCTCCAACCTTTCGGTTAACAGCCGAACGCGTAAGCCTATTGCAACACGAAGACAGTCCTGCTCCACTCTCACCACCGTCAAAACATTTATTCAGAGCTATCACCCCAAAGAAAAAAAGCGCCGCACCACCACCGGGAGGGCTCGAAACTCCAACCTTTCGGTTAACAGCCGATCGCACTAGCCCATTGCGCCACGGAGACAGTCCTGCTCCACTCTCACCACCGTCAAAACATTTATTTAGAGCTATCACCCCAAAGAAAAAAAAGCGCCGCACCACCACCGGGAGGGCTCGAAACTCCAACCTTTCGGTTAACAGCCGATCGCGCTAGCCCATTGCGCCACGGAGACAGTCTTGCTTCACTCTCACCACCATCAGAACATATCTTCAAAGCTATCAGCACAAAGAAAAAAAAAGCGCCGCACCACCACCGGGTGGGCTCGAACCTCCCAACTTTCGGTTAACAGCCGATCGCGCTAGCCAATTGCGCCACGGAGACAGTCCTGCTCCACTCTCACCACCATCAGAACATATCTTCAAAGCTATCAGCGCAAAGAAAAAAGCAACACACCACTCCCGGAAGGGCTTGAAACTCGAACCTTTCGGTTAACAGCCGATCGCGCTAGCCCTTTGCGCCACGGAGACAGTATTGCTCCGCTCTCACCACCATCAGAACATATATTCAAAGCTATCAGCGCAAAGAAAAAAGCAACACACCACTCCCGGGCGGGCTCGAAACTCCAACCTTTCGGTTAACAGCCGATCGGGCTAGCCCATTGCGCCACGGAGACAAACTTGCTCCCTTCTCACCTCCATCAGAACATATCTTCAAAGCTATCAGCCCAAAGAAAAAAAAGCGCCGCACCACCACCGGGTGGGCTCGAACCTCCAACCTTTCGGTTAACAGCCGATCGCACTAGCCAATTGCGCCACGGAGACAGTCGCGCTCCACTCTTACCACCATCGGAACATATCTTCAAAGCTATCAGCACAAAGAAAAAAGCAACACACCACTCCCGGGAGGGCTCGAACCTCCAACTTTTCGGTTAACAGCCGATCGCGCTGGCCAATTGCGCCACGGAGACAGTCCTGCTCCACTCTCGCCACCATATGAACATATCTTTCAAGCTATCAGCCCAAAGAAAAAAAAAGCGCCGCACCACCACCAGGTGGGCTCGAACCTCCAACCTTTCAGTTAACGGCCGATCGCGCTAGCCAATTGCGCAACGGAGACAATCGTGCTCCACGCTCACCACCATCGGAAAATATCTTCGAAGCTATCAGCGCAAAGAAAAAAGCAACACACCCCACCCGGGAGGGCTCGAACCTCCAACTTTTTGGTTATCAGCCGATCGCGCTAGCCAATGGCGCCACGGGGACAGTCCTGTTCCACTCTCACCACCGTCAGAACATTTCTTCAGAGCTATTAGCCCAAAGAAAAAAAAGCGCCACACCACCACCGGGTGGGCTCGAACCTCCAATCTTTCGGTTAACAGCCGATCGCGCTAGCCAATTGCGCCACAGAGACAGTCGTGCTCCACTCTCACCACCGTCAGACCATTTCTTCAGAGCTATCGCCCCAAAGAAAGTAAAAGCGCCGCACCGCCACCGGGTGGGCTCGAACCTCCAACCGTTCGGTTAACAGCCGATCGCGCTAGCCAATAGCGCCACGGAGACAGTCCTGCTCCACTCTCACCACCATCAGAACATTTCTTCAGAGCTATCAGCCCAAAAAAAGCGCCGCACCACCACTGGGTGGGCTCGAAACTCCAACCTTTCGGTTAACAGCCGATCGCGCTAGCCAATTGCGCCATGGAGAAAGTCCTGCTCCACTCTCACCACCTTCAGAACATATCTTCAAAGCTATTACCACAAAAAAAAGCAACACACCACTCCCGGGAGGGCTCGAAACTCCAACCTTTCGGTTAACAGCCGATCGCGCTAGCCCATTGCGCCACTGAGACAGTCTTGCTCCCTTCTCACCACCATCAGAACATATCTTCAAAGCTATCAGTGCAAATAAAAAAAAGCGCCGCACCACCACCGGGGGGTGCTCGAACCTCCAACCTTTCGGTTAACAGCCGATCGCGCAAGCCGATTGCGCCACGAAGACAGTCCTGCTCCACTCTCACCACCATCAGAACATATCTTCAAAGCTATCAGTGCAAAGAAAAAAAGCAACACACCACTCCCGGGAGGGTTCTAAACTCCAACCTTTCGGTTAACAGCCAATCGCGCTAGCCAATTGCGCCACGGAGACAGTCTGTCTCCACTCTCACCACCATCAGAACATATCATCAAAGCTATCACCACAAAGAAAAAAAAGCGCCGCACCACCACCGGGAGGGCTCGAAACTCCAACCTTTCGGTTAACAGCCGATCGCGCTAGCCCATTGCGCCACGGAGACAGTCCTGCTCCACTCTCAACACCATCAGAACATATCTTCAAAGCTATCAGCGCAAAGAAAAAAGCAACACACCACTCCCGGAAGGGCTCGAAACTCGAACCTTTCGGTTAACAGCCGATCGCGCTAGCCCTTTGCGCCACGGAGACAGTCTTGCTCCGCTCTCACCACCATCAGAACATATCTTCAAAGCTATCAGCCCAAAAAAAAAAGCGCCGCACCACCACCGGGTGGGCTCGAAACTCCAACCTTTCGGTTAACAGCCGATCGCGCTAGCCAATTGCGCCATGGAGACAGTCCTGCTCCACTCTCACCACCATCAGAACATATCTTAAAAGCTATTACCACAAAGAAAAAAAGCAACGCACCACTCCCGGAAGGGCTCGAAACTCCAACCTTTCGGTTAACAGCCGATCGCGCAAGCCATTTGCGCCACGGAGACAGTCCTGGTCCACTTTCACCACCATAACAACATATCTTCAAAGCTATCAGTGCAAAGAAAAAAGCAACACACCACTCCCGGGAGGGCTTGAAACTCCAACCTTTCGGTTAACAGCCGATCGCGGTAGCCCATTGCGCCACGGGGACAGTCTTGCTCCACTCTCACCACCATCAGAACATATCTTCAAAGCTATCAGTGCAAAGAAAAAAAAGCGCCGCACCACCACCGGGTGGGCTCGAACCTCCAACCTTTCGGTTAACAGCCGATCGCGCAAGCCAATTGCGCCACGGAGACAGTCCTGCTCCACTCTCACCACCGTCAAAACATTTATTTAGAGCTATCACCCCAAAGAAAAAAAAGCGCCGCACCACCACAGGGAGGGCTCGAAACTCCAACCTTTCGGTTAACAGCCGATCGCGCTAGCCCATTGCGCCACGGAGATAGTCTTGCTTCACTCTCACCACCATCAGAACATATCTTCAAAGCTATCAGCACAAAGAAAAAAAAAGCGCCGCACCACCACCGGGTGGGCTCGAACCTCCCAACTTTCGGTTAACAGCCGATCGCGCTAGCCAATTGCGCCACGGAGACAGTCCTGCTCCACTCTCACCACCATCAGAATATATCTTCAAAGCTATCAGCGCAAAGAAAAAAGCAACACACCACTCCCGGGAGGGCTCGAAACTCGAACCTTTCGGTTAACAGCCGATCGCGCTAGCCCATTGCGCCACGGAGACAGTCTTGCTCCGCTCTCACCACCATCAGAAAATATATTCAAAGCTATCAGCGCAAAGAAAAAAGCAACACACCACTCCCGGGCGGGCTCGAAACTCCAACCTTTCGGTTAACAGCCGATCGGGCTAGCCCATTGCGCCACGGAGACGAACTTGCTCCCTTCTCACCTCCATCAGAACATATCTTCAAAGCTATCAGCCCAAAGAAAAAAAAGCGCCGCACCACCACCGGGTGGGCTCGAACCTCCAACCTTTCGGTTGACAGCCGATCGCACTAGCCAATTGCGCCACGGAGACAGTCGCGCTCCACTCTTACCACCATCGGAACATATCTTCAAAGCTATCAGCACAAAGAAAAAAGCAACACACCACTCCCGGGAGGGCTCGAACCTCCAACTTTTCGGTTAACAGCCGATCGCGCTGGCCAATTGCGCCACGGAGACAGTCCTGCTCCACTCTCACCACCATATGAACATATCTTTCAAGCTATCAGCCCAAAGAAAAAAAAAGCACCGCACCACCACCAGGTGGGCTCGAACCTCCAACCTTTCAGTTAACGGCCGATCGCGCTAGCCAATTGCGCAACGGAGACAATCGTGCTCCACGCTCACCACCATCGGAAAATATCTTCGAAGCTATCAGCGCAAAGAAAAAAGCAACACACCCCACCCGGGAGGGCTCGAACCTCCAACTTTTTGGTTATCAGCCGATCGCGCTAGCCAATGGCGCCACGGGGACAGTCCTGTTCCACTCTCACCACCGTCAGAACATTTCTTCAGAGCTATTAGCCCAAAGAAAAAAAAGCGCCACACCACCACTGGGTGGGCTCGAACCTCCAACCTTTCGGTTAACAGCCGATCGCGCTAGCCAATTGCGCCACAGAGACAGTCGTGCTCCACTCTCACCACCGTCAGACCATTTCTTCAGAGCTATCGCCCCAAAGAAAGTAAAAGCGCCGCACCGCCACCGGGTGGGCTCGAACCTCCAACCGTTCGGTTAACAGCCGATCGCGCTAGCCAATAGCGCCACGGAGACAGTCCTGCTCCACTCTCACCACCATCAGAACATTTCTTCAAAGCTATCAGCCCAAAAAAAAGCGCCGCACCACCACTGGGTGGGCTCGAAACTCCAACCTTTCGGTTAACAGCCGATCGCGCTAGCCAATTGCGCCATGGAGACAGTCCTGCTCCACTCTCACCACCTTCAGAACATATCTTCAAAGCTATTACCACAAAAAAAGCAACACACCACTCCCGGGAGGGCTCGAAACTCCAACCTTTCGGTTAACAGCCGATCGCGCTAGCCCATTGCGCCACTGAGACAGTCTTGCTCCCTTCTCACCACCATCAGAACATATCTTCAAAGCTATCAGCCCAAAGAAAAAAAAGCGCCGCACCACCACCGGGTGGGCTCGAACCTCCAACCTTTCGGTTAACAGCCGATCACGCAAGCCAATTGCGCCACGGAAACAGTCCTGCTCCACTCTCACCACTATCAGAACATATCTTCAAAGCTATCAGTGCAAAGAAAAAAAAGCGCCGCACCACCACCAGGGGGTGCTCGAACCTCCAACCTTTCGGTTAACAGCCGATCGCGCAAGCCGATTGCGCCACGAAGACAGTCCTGCTCCACTCTCACCACCATCAGAACATATCTTCAAAGCTATCAGTGCAAAGAAAAAAAGCAACACACCACTCCCGGGAGGGTTCTAAACTCCAACCTTTCGGTTAACAGCCAATCGCGCTAGCCAATGGCGCCACGGGGACAGTCCTGTTCCACTCTCACCACCGTCAGAACATTTTTTCAGAGCTATTAGCCCAAAGAAAAAAAAGCGCCACACCACCACCGGGTGGGCTCGAACCTCCAACCTTTCGGTTAACAGCCGATCGCGCTAGCCAATTGCGCCAGAGAGACAGTCGTGCTCCACTCTCGCCACCGTCAGACCATTTCTTCAGAGCTATCGCCCCAAAGAAAGTAAAAGCGCCGCACCGCCACCGGGTGGGCTCGAACCTCCAACCGTTCGGTTAACAGCCGATCGCGCTAGCCAATAGCGCCACGGAGACAGTCCTGCTCCACTCTCACCACCATCAGAACATTTCTTCAGAGCAATCAGCCCAAAAAAAGCGCCGCACCACCACTAGGTGGGCTCGAAACTCCAACCTTTCGGTTAACAGCCGATCGCGCTAGCCAATTGCGCCATGGAGACAGTCCTGCTTCACTCTCACCACCTTCAGAACATATCTTCAAAGCTATTACCACAAAAAAAAGCAACACACCACTCCCGGGAGGGCTCGAAACTCCAACCTTTCGGTTAACAGCCGATCGCGCTAGCCCATTGCGCCACTGAGACAGTCTTGCTCCCTTCTCACCACCATCAGAACATATCTTCAAAGCTATCAGCCCAAAGAAAAAAAAGCGCCGCACCACCACCGGGTGGGCTCGAACCTCCAACCTTTCGGTTAACAGCCGATCACGCAAGCCAATTGCGCCACGGAAACAGTCCTGCTCCACTCTCACCACTATCAGAACATATCTTCAAAGCTATCAGTGCAAAGAAAAAAAAGCGCCGCACCACCACCGGGGGGTGCTCGAACCTCCAACCTTTCGGTTAACAGCCGATCGCGCAAGCCGATTGCGCCACGAAGACAGTCCTGCTCCACTCTCACCACCATCAGAACATATCTTCAAAGCTATCAGTGCAAAGAAAAAAAGCAACACACCACTCCCGGGAGGGTTCTAAACTCCAACCTTTCGGTTAACAGCCAATCGCGCTAGCCAATTGCGCCACGGAGACAGTCTTGCTCCACTCTCACCACCATCAGAACATATCATCAAAGCTATCACCACAAAGAAAAAAAAGCGCCGCACCACCATCGGGTGGGCTCGAAACTCCAACCTTTCGGTTAACAGCCGATCGCGCTAGCCAATTGCGCCATGGAGACAGTCGTGCTCCACTCTCACCACCATCAGAACATATCTTCAAAGCTATTACCACAAAGAAAAAAGCAACACACCACTCCAGGGAGGGCTCGAACCTCCAACCTTTCGGTTAACAGCCGATCGCGCAAGCCAATTGCGCCACGGAGACAGTCCTGCTCCACTCTCACCACCATCAGAACATATCTTCAAAGCTATCAGTGCAAAGAAAAAAGCAACACACCACTCCCGGGAGGGCTCGAAACTCCAACCTTTCGGTTAACAGCCGATCGCGCTAGCCCATTCCGCCACGGGGACAGTCGTGCTCCACTCTCACCACCGTCAGACCATTTCTTCAGAGCTATCGCCCCAAAGAAAGAAAAAGCGCCGCACCACCACCGGGTGGGCTCGAACCTCCAACCTTTCGGTTAACAGCCGATCGCGCTAGCCAATTGCGCCATGGAGACAGTCCTGCTCCACTCTCACCACCATCAGAACATATCTTCAAAGCTATCAGTGCAAAGAAAAAAGCAACACACCACTCCCGGGAGGGCTCGAAACTCCAAACTTTCGGTTAACAGCCGATCGCGCTAACCCATTGCGCCACGGGGACAGTCTTGCTCCACTCTCACCACCATCAGAACATATCTTCAAAGCTATCAGCGCAAAGAAAAAAAAGCGCCGCACCACCACCGGGTGGGCTCGAACCTCCAACCTTTCGGTTAACAGCCGATTGCGCTAGCCAATTGCGCCAGGGAGACAGTCTGTCTCCACTCTCACCACCATCAGAACATATCAACAAAGCTATCACCACAAAGAAAAAAAAGCGCCGCACCACCACCGGGAGGGCTCGAAACTCCAACCTTTCGGTTAACAGCCGATCGCGCTAGCCAATTGCGCCATGGAGACAGTCCTGCTCCACTCTCACCACCATCAGAACATATCTTCAAAGCTATCAGTGCAAAGAAAAAAGCAACACACCACTCCCGGGAGGGCTCGAAACTCCAAACTTTCGGTTAACAGCCGATCGCGCTAACCCATTGCGCCACGGGGACAGTCTTGCTCCACTCTCACCACCATCAGAACATATCTTCAAAGCTATCAGCGCAAAGAAAAAAAAGCGCCGCACCACCACCGGGTGGGCTCGAACCTCCAACCTTTCGGTTAACAGCCGATTGCGCTAGCCAATTGCGCCAGGGAGACAGTCTGTCTCCACTCTCACCACCATCAGAACATATCATCAAAGCTATCACCACAAAGAAAAAAAAGCGCCGCACCACCACCGGGTGGGCTCGAACCTCCAACCGTTCGGTTAACAGCCGATCGCGCTAGCCAATAGCGCCACGGAGACAGTCCTGCTCCACTCTCACCACCATCAGAACATTTCTTCAGAGCTATCAGCCCAAAAAAAAAGCGCCGCACCACCACTGGGTGGGCTCGAAACTCCAACCTTTCGGTTAACAGCCGATCGCGCTAGCCAATTGCGCCATGGAGAAAGTCCTGCTCCACTCTCACCACCTTCAGAACATATCTTCAAAGCTATTACCACAAAAAAAAGCAACACACCACTCCCGGGAGGGCTCGAAACTCCAACCTTTCGGTTAACAGCCGATCGCGCTAGCCCATTGCGCCACTGAGACAGTCTTGCTCCCTTCTCACCACCATCAGAACATATCTTCAAAGCTATCAGCCCAAAGAAAAAAAAGCGCCGCACCACCACCGGGTGGGCTCGAACCTCCAACCTTTCGGTTAACAGCCGATCACGCAAGCCAATTGCGCCACGGAAACAGTCCTGCTCCACTCTCACCACTATCAGAACATATCTTCAAAGCTATCAGTGCAAAGAAAAAAAAGCGCCGCACCACCACCGGGGGGTGCTCGAACCTCCAACCTTTCGGTTAACAGCCGATCGCGCAAGCTGATTGCGCCACGAAGACAGTCCTGCTCCACTCTCACCACCATCAGAACATATCTTCAAAGCTATCAGTGCAAAGAAAAAAAGCAACACACCACTCCCGGGAGGGTTCTAAACTCCAACCTTTCGGTTAACAGCCAATCGCGCTAGCCAATTGCGCCACGGAGACAGTCTGTCTCCACTCTCACCACCATCAGAACATATCATCAAAGCTATCACCACAAAGAAAAAAAAGCGCCGCACCACCACCGGGAGGGCTCGAAACTCCAACCTTTCGGTTAACAGCCGATCGCGCTAGCCCATTGCGCCACGGAGACAGTCCTGCTCCACTCTCACCACCATCAGAACATATCTTCAAAGCTATCAGCGCAAAGAAAAAAGCAACACACCACTCCCGGAAGGGCTCGAAACTCGAACCTTTCGGTTAACAGCCGATCGCGCAAGCCATTTGCGCCACGGAGACAGTCCTGGTCCACTTTCACCACCATCACAACATATCTTCAAAGCTATCAGTGCAAAGAAAAAAGCAACACACCACTCCCGGGGGGCTTGAAACTCCAACCTTTCGGTTAACAGCCGATCGCGGTAGCCCATTGCGCCACGGGGACAGTCTTGCTCCACTCTCACCACCATCAGAACATATCTTCAAAGCTATCAGTGCAAAGAAAAAAAAGCGCCGCACCACCACCGGGTGGGCTCGAACCTCCAACCTTTCGGTTAACAGCCGATCGCGCAAGCCAATTGCGCCACGGAGACAGTCCTGCTCCACTCTCACCACCGTCAAAACATTTATTTAGAGCTATCACCCCAAAGAAAAAAAAGCGCCGCACCACCACCGGGAGGGCTCGAAACTCCAACCTTTCGGTTAACAGCCGATCGCGCTAGCCCATTGCGCCACGGAGACAGTCTTGCTTCACTCTCACCACCATCAGAACATATCTTCAAAGCTATCAGCACAAAGAAAAAAAAAAGCGCCGCACCACCACCGGGTGGGCTCGAACCTCCCAACTTTCGGTTAACAGCCGATCGCGCTAGCCAATTGCGCCACGGAGACAGTCCTGCTCCACTCTCACCACCATCAGAATATATCTTCAAAGCTATCAGCGCAAAGAAAAAAGCAACACACCACTCCCGGGAGGGCTCGAAACTCGAACCTTTCGGTTAACAGCCGATCGCGCTAGCCCATTGCGCCACGGAGACAGTCTTGCTCCGCTCTCACCACCATCAGAAAATATATTCAAAGCTATCAGCGCAAAGAAAAAAGCAACACACCACTCCCGGGCGGGCTCGAAACTCCAACCTTTCGGTTAACAGCCTCTCGGGCTAGCCCATTGCGCCACGGAGACAAACTTGCTCCCTTCTCACCTCCATCAGAACATATCTTCAAAGCTATCAGCCCAAAGAAAAAAAAGCGCCGCACCACCACCGGGTGGGCTCGAACCTCCAGCCTTTCGGTTGACAGCCGATCGCACTAGCCAATTGCGCCACGGAGACAGTCGCGCTCCACTCTTACCACCATCGGAACATATCTTCAAAGCTATCAGCACAAAGAAAAAAGCAACACACCACTCCCGGGAGGGCTCGAACCTCCAACTTTTCGGTTAACAGCCGATCGCGCTGGCCAATTGCGCCACGGAGACAGTCCTGCTCCACTCTCACCACCATATGAACATATCTTTCAAGCTATCAGCCCAAAGAAAAAAAAAGCACCGCACAACCACCAGGTGGGCTCGAACCTCCAACCTTTCAGTTAACGGCCGATCGCGCTAGCCAATTGCGCAATGGAGACAATCGTGCTCCACGCTCACCACCATCGGAAAATATCTTCGAAGCTATCAGCGCAAAGAAAAAAACAACACACCCCACCCGGGAGGGCTCGAACCTCCAACTTTTTGGTTATCAGCCGATCGCGCTAGCCAATGGCGCCACGGGGACAGTCCTGTTCCACTCTCACCACCGTCAGAACATTTCTTCAGAGCTATTAGCCCAAAGAAAAAAAAGCGCCACACCACCACCGGGTGGGCTCGAACCTCCAACCTTTCGGTTAACAGCCGATCGCGCTAGCCAATTGCGCCACAGAGACAGTCGTGCTCCACTCTCACCACCGTCAGACCATTTCTTCAGAGCTATCGCCCCAAAGAAAGTAAAAGCGCCGCACCGCCACCGGGTGGGCTCGAACCTCCAACCGTTCGGTTAACAGCCGATCGCGCTAGCCAATAGCGCCACGGAGACAGTCCTGCTCCACTCTCACCACCATCAGAACATATCTTCAAAGCTATCAGCCCAAAGAAAAAAAAGCGCCGCACCACCCCCGGGTGGGCTCGAACCTCCAACCTTTCGGTTAACAGCCGATCGCGCTAGCCAATTGCGCCATGGAGACAGTCCTGCTCCACTCTCAGCACCATCAGGACATATCTTCAAAGCTATCAGCACAAAGAAAAAAAGCGCCACACCATCACCGGGTGGGCTCGAACCTCCAACCTTTCGGTTAAAAGCCGATCGCACTAGCCAACTGCGCCACGGAGACAGTCGTGCTCCACTCTCACCACCATCAAAACATATCTTCAAAGCTATCAGCGCAAAGAAAAAAGCAACACACCACTCCCGGGGGGGCTCGAACCTCCAACCTTTCGGTTAACAGCCGAACGCGTAAGCCAATTGCACCACGAAGACAGTCCTGCTCCACTCTCACCACCGTCAAAACATTTATTCAGAGCTATCACCCCAAAGAAAAAAAGCGCCGCACCACCACCGGGAGGGCTCGAAACTCCAACCTTTCGGTTAACAGCCGATCGCACTAGCCCATTGCGCCACGGAGACAGTCCTGCTCCACTCTCACCACCGTCAAAACATTTATTTAGAGCTATCACCCCAAAGAAAAAAAAGCGCCGCACCACCACCGGGAGGGCTCGAAACTCCAACCTTTCGGTTAACAGCCGATCGCGCTAGCCCATTGCGCCACGGAGACAGTCTTGCTTCACTCTCACCACCATCAGAACATATCTTCAAAGCTATCAGCACAAAGAAAAAAAAGCGCCGCACCACCAACGGGTGGGCTCGAACCTCCCAACTTTCGGTTAACAGCCGATCGCGCTAGCCAATTGCGCCACGGAGACAGTCCTGCTCCACTCTCACCACCATCAGAACATATCTTCAAAGCTATCAGCGCAAAGAAAAAAGCAACACACCACTCCCGGGAGGGCTTGAAACTCGAACCTTTCGGTTAACAGCCGATCGCGCTAGCCCTTTGCGCCACGGAGACAGTCTTGCTCCGCTCTCACCACCATCAGAACATATATTCAAAGCTATCAGCGCAAAGAAAAAAGCAACACACCACTCCCGGGCGGGCTCGAAACTCCAACCTTTCGGTTAACAGCCGATCGGGCTAGCCCATTGCGCCACGGAGACAAACTTGCTCCCTTCTCACCTCCATCAGAACATATCTTCAAAGCTATCAGCCCAAAGAAAAAAAAGCGCCGCACCACCACCGGGTGGGCTCGAACCTCCAACCTTTCGGTTAACAGCCGATCGCACTAGCCAATTGCGTCACGGAGACAGTCGCGCTCCACTCTTACCACCATCGGAACATATCTTCAAAGCTATCAGCACAAAGAAAAAAGCAACACACCACTCCCGGGAGGGCTCGAACCTCCAACTTTTCGGTTAACAGCCGATCGCGCTGGCCAATTGCGCCACGGAGACAGTCCTGCTCCACTCTCACCACCATCAGAACATATCTTCAAAGCTATCAGCGCAAAGAAAAAAGCAACACACCACTCCCGGGAGGGCTTGAAACTCGAACCTTTCGGTTAACAGCCGATCGCGCTAGCCCTTTGCGCCACGGAGACAGTCTTGCTCCGCTCTCACCACCATCAGAACATATATTCAAAGCTATCAGCGCAAAGAAAAAAGCAACACACCACTCCCGGGAGGGCTCGAAACTCCAACCTTTCGGTTAACAGCCGATCGCGCTAGCCCATTGCGCCACTGAGACAGTCTTGCTCCCTTCTCACCACCATCAGAACATATCTTCAAAGCTATCAGCCCAAAGAAAAAAAAGCGCCGCACCACCACCGGGTGGGCTCGAACCTCCAACCTTTCGGTTAACAGCCGATCACGCAAGCCAATTGCGCCACGGAAACAGTCCTGCTCCACTCTCACCACTATCAGAACATATCTTCAAAGCTATCAGTGCAAAGAAAAAAAAGCGCCGCACCACCACCGGGGGGTGCTCGAACCTCCAACCTTTCGGTTAACAGCCGATCGCGCAAGCCGATTGCGCCACGAAGACAGTCCTGCTCCACTCTCACCACCATCAGAACATATTTTCAAAGCTATCAGTGCAAAGAAAAAAAGCAACACACCACTCCCGGGAGGGTTCTAAACTCCAACCTTTCGGTTAACAGCCAATCGCGCTAGCCAATTGCGCCACGGAGACAGTCTGTCTCCACTCTCACCACCATCAGAACATATCATCAAAGCTATCACCACAAAGAAAAAAAAGCGCCGCACCACCACCGGGAGGGCTCGAAACTCCAACCTTTCGGTTAACAGCCGATCGCGCTAGCCCATTGCGCCACGGAGACAGTCCTGCTCCACTCTCACCACCATCAGAACATATCTTCAAAGCTATCAGCGCAAAGAAAAAAGCAACACACCACTCCCGGAAGGGCTCGAAACTCGAACCTTTCGGTTAACAGCCGATCGCGCTAGCCCTTCGCGCCACGGAGACAGTCTTGCTCCGCTCTCACCACCATCAGAACATATCTTCAAAGCTATCAGCCCAAAGAAAAAAAAGCGCCGCACCACCACCGGGTGGGCTCCAAACTCCAACCTTTCGGTTAACAGCCGATCGCGCTAGCCAATTGCGCCATGGAGACAGTCCTGGTCCACTTTCACCACCATCACAACATATCTTCAAAGCTATCAGTGCAAAGAAAAAAGCAACACACCACTCCCGGGAGGGCTTGAAACTGCAACCTTTCGGTTAACAGCCGATCGCGGTAGCCCATTGCGCCACGGGGACAGTCTTGCTCCACTCTCACCACCATCAGAACATATCTTCAAAGCTATCAGTGCAAAGAAAAAAAAAGCGCCGCACCACCACCGGGTGGGCTCGAACCTCCAACCTTTCGGTTAACAGCCGATCGCGCAAGCCAATTGCGCCACGGAGACAGTCCTGCTCACTCTCACCACCGTCAAAACATTTATTTAGAGCTATCACCCCAAAGAAAAAAAAGCGCCGCACCACCACCGGGAGGGCTCGAAACTCCAACCTTTCGGTTAACAGCCGATCGCGCTAGCCCATTGCGCCACGGAGACAGTCTTGCTTCACTCTCACCACCATCAGAACATATCTTCAAAGCTATCAGCACAAAGAAAAAAAAAGCGCCGCACCACCACCGGGTGGGCTCGAACCTCCCAACTTTCGGTTAACAGCCGATCGCGCTAGCCAATTGCGCCACGGAGACAGTCCTGCTCCACTCTCACCACCATCAGAATATATCTTCAAAGCTATCCGCGCAAAGAAAAAAGCAACACACCACTCCCGGGAGGGCTCGAAACTCGAACCTTTCGGTTAACAGCCGATCGCGCTAGCCCATTGCGGCACGGAGACAGTCTTGCTCCGCTCTCACCACCATCAGAAAATATATTCAAAGCTATCAGCGCAAAGAAAAAAGCAACACACCACTCCCGGGCGGGCTCGAAACTCCAACCTTTCGGTTAACAGCCGATCGGGCTAGCCCATTGCGCCACGGAGACAAACTTGCTCCCTTCTCACCTCCATCAGAACATATCTTCAAAGCTATCAGCCCAAAGAAAAAAAAGCACCGCACCACCACCGGGTGGGCTCGCACCTCCAACCTTTCGGTTGACAGCCGATCGCACTAGCCAATTGCGCCACGGAGACAGTCGCGCTCCACTCTTACCACCATCGGAACATATCTTCAAAGCTATCAGCACAAAGAAAAAAGCAACACACCACTCCCGGGAGGGCTCGAACCTCCAACTTTTCGGTTAACAGCCGATCGCGCTGGCCAATTGCGCCATGGAGACAGTCCTGCTCCACTCTCACCACCATATGAACATATCTTTCAAGCTATCAGCCCAAAGAAAAAAAAAGCACCGCACCACCACCAGGTGGGCTCGAACCTCCAACCTTTCAGTTAACGGCCGATCGCGCTAGCCAATTGCGCAACGGAGAAAATCGTGCTCCACGCTCACCACCATCAGAAAATATCTTCGAAGCTATCAGCGCAAAGAAAAAAGCAACACACCCCACCCGGGAGGGCTCGAACCTCCAACTTTTTGGTTATCAGCCGATCGCGCTAGCCAATGGCGCCACGGGGACAGTCCTGTTCCACTCTCACCACCGTCAGAACATTTCTTCAGAGCTATTAGCCCAAAGAAAAAAAAGCGCCACACCACCACCGGGTGGGCTCGAACCTCCAACCTTTCGGTTAACAGCCGATCGCGCTAGCCAATTGCGCCACAGAGACAGTCGTGCTCCACTCTCACCACCGTCAGACCATTTCTTCAGAGCTATCGCCCCAAAGAAAGTAAAAGCGCTGCATCGCCACCGGGTGGGCTCGAACCTCCAACCGTTCGGTTAACAGCCGATCGCGCTAGCCAATAGCGCCACGGAGACAGTCCTGCTCCACTCTCACCACCATCAGAACATTTCTTCAGAGCTATCAGCCCAAAAAAAAGCGCCGCACCACCACTGGGTGGGCTCGAAACTCCAACCTTTCGGTTAACAGCCGATCGCGCAAGCCAATTGCGCCATGGAGACAGTCCTGCTCCACTCTCACCACCTTCAGAACATATCTTCAAAGCTATTACCACAAAAAAAGCAACACACCACTCCCGGGAGGGCTCGAAACTCCAACCTTTCGGTTAACAGCCGATCGCGCTAGCCCATTGCGCCACTGAGACAGTCTTGCTCCCTTCTCACCACCATCAGAACATATCTTCAGAGCTATCAGCCCAAAGAAAAAAAAAGCGCCGCACCACCACCGGGTGGGCTCGAACCTCCAACCTTTCGGTTAACAGCCGATCACGCAAGCCAATTGCGCCACGGAAACAGTCCTGCTCCACTCTCACCACTATCAGAACATATCTTCAAAGCTATCAGTGCAAAGAAAAAAAAGCGCCGCACCACCACCAGGGGGTGCTCGAACCTCCAACCTTTCGGTTAACAGCCGATCGCGCAAGCCGATTGCGCCACGAAGACAGTCCTGCTCCACTCTCACCACCATCAGAACATATCTTCAAAGCTATCAGTGCAAAGAAAAAAAGCAACACACCACTCCCGGGAGGGTTCTAAACTCCAACCTTTCGGTTAACAGCCAATCGCGCTAGCCAATGGCGCCACGGGGACAGTCCTGTTCCACTCTCACCACCGTCAGAACATTTCTTCAGAGCTATTAGCCCAAAGAAAAAAAAGCGCCACACCACCACCGGGTGGGCTCGAACCTCCAACCTTTCGGTTAACAGCCGATCGCGCTAGCCAATTGCGCCAGAGAGACAGTCGTGCTCCACTCTCACCACCGTCAGACCATTTCTTCAGAGCTATCGCCCCAAAGAAAGTAAAAGCGCCGCACCGCCACCGGGTGGGCTCGAACCTCCAACCGTTCGGTTAACAGCCGATCGCGCTAGCCAATAGCGCCACGGAGACAGTCCTGCTCCACTCTCACCACCATCAGAACATTTTTTCAGAGCTATCAGCCCAAAAAAAAGCGCCGCACCACCACTGGGTGGGCTCGAAACTCCAACCTTTCGGTTAACAGCCGATCGCGCTAGCCAATTGCGCCATGGAGACAGTCCTGCTCCACTCTCACCACCTTCAGAACATATCTTCAAAGCTATTACCACAAAAAAAAGCAACACACCACTCCCGGGAGGGCTCGAAACTCCAACCTTTCGGTTAACAGCCGATCGCGCTAGCCCATTGCGCCACTGAGACAGTCTTGCTCCCTTCTCACCACCATCAGAACATATCTTCAAAGCTATCAGCCCAAAGAAAAAAAAGCGCCGCACCACCACCGGGTGGGCTCGAACCTCCAACCTTTCGGTTAACAGCCGATCACGCAAGCCAATTGCGCCACGGAAACAGTCCTGCTCCACTCTCACCACTATCAGAACATATCTTCAAAGCTATCAGTGCAAAGAAAAAAAAGCGCCGCACCACCACCGGGGGGTGCTCGAACCTCCAACCTTTCGGTTAACAGCCGATCGCGCAAGCCGATTGCGCCACGAAGACAGTCCTGCTCCACTCTCACCACCATCAGAACATATCTTCAAAGCTATCAGTGCAAAGAAAAAAAGCAACACACCACTCCCAGGAGGGTTCTAAACTCCAACCTTTCGGTTAACAGCCAATCGCGCTAGCCAATTGCGCCACGGAGACAGTCTTGCTCCACTCTCACCACCATCAGAACATATCATCCAAGCTATCACCACAAAGAAAAAAAAGCGCCGCACCACCATCGGGTGGGCTCGAAACTCCAACCTTTCGGTTAACAGCCGATCGCGCTAGCCAATTGCGCCATGGAGACAGTCGTGCTCCACTCTCACCACCATCAGAACATATCTTCAAAGCTATTACCACAAAGAAAAAAGCAACACACCACTCCTGGGAGGGCTCGAACCTCCAACCTTTCGGTTAACAGCCGATCGCGCAAGCCAATTGCGCCACGGAGACAGTCCTGCTCCACACTCACCACCATCAGAACATATCTTCAAAGCTATCAGTGCAAAGAAAAAAGCAACACACCACTCCCGGGAGGGCTCGAAACTCCAACCTTTCGGTTAACAGCCGATCGCGCTAGCCCATTCCGCCACGGGGACAGTCGTGCTCCACTCTCACCACCGTCAGACCATTTCTTCAGAGCTATCGCCCCAAAGAAAGAAAAAGCGCCGCACCACCACCGGGTGGGCTCGAACCTCCAACCTTTCGGTTAACAGCCGATCGCGCTAGCCAATTGCGCCATGGAGACAGTCCTGCTCCACTCTCACCACCATCAGAACATATCTTCAAAGCTATCAGTGCAAAGAAAAAAGCAACACACCACTCCCGGGAGGGCTCGAAACTCCAAACTTTCGGTTAACAGCCGATCGCGCTAACCTATTGCGCCACGGGGACAGTCTTGCTCCACTCTCACCACCATCAGAACATATCTTCAAAGCTATCAGCGCAAAGAAAAAAAAGCGCCGCACCACCACCGGGTGGGCTCGAACCTCCAACCTTTCGGTTAACAGCCGATTGCGCTAGCCAATTGCGCCAGGGAGACAGTCCTGCTCCACTCTCACCGCCATCAGAACATATCTTCAAAGCTATCAGCCCAAAGAAAAAAAAGCACCGCACCACCACCGGGTGGGCTCGGACCTTCAACCTTTCGTTTAACAGCCAATCGCGCTAGCCAATTGCGCCACGGAGACAGTCCAGCTCCACTCTCACCACCATCAGAACATATCTTCAAAGCTATCAGCACAAAGAAAAAAAAGCACCGCACCACCACCAGGTGGGCTCGAACCTCCAACCTTTCAGTTAACGGCCGATCGCGCTAGCCAATTGCGAAACGGAGAAAATCGTGCTCCACGCTCACCACCATCAGAAAATATCTTCGAAGCTATCAGCGCAAAGAAAAAAGCAACACACCCCACCCGGGAGGGCTCGAACCTCCAACTTTTTGGTTATCAGCCGATCGCGCTAGCCAATGGCGCCACGGGGACAGTCCTGTTCCACTCTCACCACCGTCAGAACATTTCTTCAGAGCTATTAGCCCAAAGAAAAAAAAGCGCCACACCACCACCGGGTGGGCTCGAACCTCCAACCTTTCGGCTAACAGCCGATCGCGCTAGCCAATTGCGCCACAGAGACAGTCGTGCTCCACACTCACCACCGTCAGACCATTTCTTCAGAGCTATCGCCCCAAAGAAAGTAAAAGCGCTGCATCGCCACCGGGTGGGCTCTAACCTCCAACCGTTCGGTTAACAGCCGATCGCGCTAGCCAATAGCGCCACGGAGACAGTCCTGCTCCACTCTCACCACCATCAGAACATTTCTTCAGAGCTATCAGCCCAAAAAAAAGCGCCGCACCACCACTGGGTGGGCTCGAAACTCCAACCTTTCGGTTAACAGCCGATCGCGCTAGCCAATTGCGCCATGGAGACAGTCCTGCTCCACTCTCACCACCTTCAGAACATATCTTCAAAGCTATTACCACAAAAAAAGCAACACACCACTCCCGGGAGGGCTCGAAACTCCAACCTTTCGGTTAACAGCCGATCGCGCTAGCCCATTGCGCCACTGAGACAGTCTTGCTCCCTTCTCACCACCATCAGAACATATCTTCAGAGCTATCAGCCCAAAGAAAAAAAAGCGCCGCACCACCACCGGGTGGGCTCGAACCTCCAACCTTTCGGTTAACAGCCGATCACGCAAGCCAATTGCGCCACGGAAACAGTCCTGCTCCACTCTCACCACTATCAGAACATATCTTCAAAGCTATCAGTGCAAAGAAAAAAAAGCGCCGCACCACCACCAGGGGGTGCTCGAACCTCCAACCTTTCGGTTAACAGCCGATCGCGCAAGCCGATTGCGCCACGAAGACAGTCCTGCTCCACTCTCACCACCATCAGAACATATCTTCAAAGCTATCAGTGCAAAGAAAAAAAGCAACACACCACTCCCGGGAGGGTTCTAAACTCCAACCTTTCGGTTAACAGCCAATCGCGCTAGCCAATGGCGCCACGGTGACAGTCCTGTTCCACTCTCACCACCGTCAGAACATTTCTTCAGAGCTATTAGCCCAAAGAAAAAAAAGCGCCACACCACCACCGGGTGGGCTCGAACCTCCAACCTTTCGGTTAACAGCCGATCGCGCTAGCCAATTGCGCCAGAGAGACAGTCGTGCTCCACTCTCACCACCGTCAGACCATTTCTTCAGAGCTATCGCCCCAAAGAAAGTAAAAGCGCCGCACCGCCACCGGGTGGGCTCGAACCTCCAACCGTTCGGTTAACAGCCGATCGCGCTAGCCAATAGCGCCACGGAGACAGTCCTGCTCCACTCTCACCACCATCAGAACATTTCTTCAGAGCTATCAGCCCAAAAAAAAGCGCCGCACCACCACTGGGTGGGCTCGAAACTCCAACCTTTCGGTTAACAGCCGATCGCGCTAGCCAATTGCGCCATGGAGACAGTCCTGCTCCACTCTCACCACCTTCAGAACATATCTTCAAAGCTATTACCACAAAAAAAAGCAACACACCACTCCCGGGAGGGCTCGAAACTCCAACCTTTCGGTTAACAGCCGATCGCGCTAGCCCATTGCGCCACTGAGACAGTCTTGCTCCCTTCTCACCACCATCAGAACATATCTTCAAAGCTATCAGCCCAAAGAAAAAAAAGCGCCGCACCACCACCGGGTGGGCTCGAACCTCCAACCTTTCGGTTAACAGCCGATCACGCAAGCCAATTGCGCCACGGAAACAGTCCTGCTCCACTCTCACCACTATCAGAACATATCTTCAAAGCTATCAGTGCAAAGAAAAAAAAGCGCCGCACCACCACCGGGGGGTGCTCGAACCTCCAACCTTTCGGTTAACAGCCGATCGCGCAAGCCAATTGCGCCACGGAGACAGTCCTGCTCCACACTCACCACCATCAGAACATATCTTCAAAGCTATCAGTGCAAAGAAAAAAGCAACACACCACTCCCGGGAGGGCTCGAAACTCCAACCTTTCGGTTAACAGCCGATCGCGCTAGCCCATTCCGCCACGGGGACAGTCGTGCTCCACTCTCACCACCGTCAGACCATTTCTTCAAAGCTATCAGCGCAAAGAAAAAAAAGCGCCGCACCACCACCGGGTGGGCTCGAACCTCCAACCTTTCGGTTAACAGCCGATTGCGCTAGCCAATTGCGCCAGGGAGACAGTCCTGCTCCACTCTCACCGCCATCAGAACATATCTTCAAAGCTATCAGCCCAAAGAAAAAAAAGCACCGCACCACCACCGGGTGGGCTCGAACCTTCAACCTTTCGTTTAACAGCCAATCGCGCTAGCCAATTGCGCCACGGAGACAGTCCAGCTCCACTCTCACCACCATCAGAACATATCTTCAAAGCTATCAGCACAAAGAAAAAAAAGCGCCGCACCACCACCGGGTGGGCTCGAAACTCCAACCTTTCGGTTTACAGCCGATCGCGCTAGCCAATTGCGCCATGGAGACAGTCCTGCTCCACTCTCACCACCATCAGAACATATCTTCAAAGCTATTACCACAAAGAAAAAAGCAACACACCACTCCTGGGAGGGCTCGAACCTCCAACCTTTTGGTTAACAGCCAATTGCGCCACGGATACAGTCCTGCTCCACTCTCACCACCATCAGAACATATCTTCAAAGCTATCAGCCCAAAGAAAAAAAGCACCGCACCACCACCGGGTGGGCTCGAACCTCCAACCTTTCGGTTAACAGCCAATCGCGCTAGCCAATTGCGCCACGGAGACAGTCCTGCTCCACTCTCACCACCATCAGAACATATCTTCAAAGCTATCAGCACAAAGAAAAAAAAGCGCCGCACCACCCCCGGGTGGGCTCGAAACTCCAACCTTTCGGTTAACAGCCGATCGCGCTAGCCAATTGCGCCATGGAGACAGTCCTGCTCCACTCTCACCACCATCACAACATAATTCAAAGCTATTACCACAAAGAAAAAAGCAACACACCACTCCTGGGAGGGCTCGACACTGCAACCTTTCGGTTAACAGCCGATCGCGCTAGCCCATTGCGCCACGAGAACAGTCTTGCTCCACTCTCACCACCATCGGAACATATCTTCAAAGCTATCAGCCCAAAGAAAAAAAAGCGCCGCACCACCACCGGGTGGGCTCGAAACTCCAACTTTTCGGTTAACAGCCGATCGCGCTAGCCAATCGCGCCACGGAGACAGTCCTGCTCCACTTTCACCACCATCAGAACATATCTTCAAAGCTATCAGCACAAAGAAAAAAAAAGCGCCGCACCACCACCGGGTGGGCTCGAAACTCCAACTTTTCGGTTAACAGCCGATCGCGCTAGCCAATTGCGCCATAGAGACAGTCCTGCTCCACTCTCACCACCATCAGAAGATATCTTCAAAGCTATTACCACAAAGAAAAAAGCAACACACCACTCCTGGGAGGGCTCGAACCTCCAACCTTTTGGTTAACAGCCGATCGCGCAAGCCAATTGCGCCACGGAGACAGTCCTGCTCCACTCTCACCACCATCAGAACATATCTTCAAAGCTATCAGCCCAAAGAAAAAAAAGCACCGCACCACCACCGGGTGGGCTCGAACCTCCAACCTTTCGGTTAACAGCCAATCGCGCTAACCAATTGCGCCACGGAGACAGTCCTGCTCCACTCTCACCACCATCAGAACATAACTTCAAAGCTATCAGCACAAAGAAAAAAAAGCGCCGCACCACCCCCGGGTGGGCTCGAAACTCCAACCTTTCGGTTAACAGCCGATCGCGCTAGCCAATTGCGCCATGGAGACAGTCCTGCTCCACTTTCACCACCATCAGAACATATCTTCAAAGCTATTAGTGCAAAGAAAAAAGCAACACACCATTCCCGGGAGGGCTCGAAACTCCAACCCTTCGGTTTACAGCCGATCGCGCTAGCCTATTGCGCCACGAGGACAGTCTTGCTCCAGTCTCACCACCATCAGAACATATCTTCAAAGCTATCAGCACAAAGAAAAAAAAGCGCCGCACCACCACCGGGCGGGCTCGAACCTCCAACCTTTCGGTTAACAGCCGATCGCGCAAGCCGATTGCGCCACGGAGAATTTTTCTTTTTTTTTCTTTATTGCCTTGCAAATCATGACTGTTCACATTTTACATATTTACATATTGGTCTATATTCAAGTGCGTCACAAAATACACCCACAGAATTCATTGAGGTACCGTCAGCTCTTGGCTGACTATTAATCAATACTTGGGCATTCGTAACAATCGCTCAATGCACCCAATCCAGTCTGGCACATCCTCTTGGCTTTTCAGCATTTCAAGAAAATGGCACACAGATTTGCAAAAATATTGGCGCACAGCTAGCACCTCTACATTCGCGTTTTCAAAGGCACATCGGGTTTTCCATATACTGTGCAGGCCCAGAAGCATGATAAGATCATAAGGTACACCTGCCTCGTTTTTAACCGAAAGAAAACGGATGCCATGTGGACTTAACGGTAATTCTTTTTTCAAGGTTCTTTGCAGTATATCCCAGAAAAAGACCCTGCTCCAGCAATCTATAAACACGTGTTCAATTGTTTCCGGTTTATTACACAAGTGGCAATTTGTGCTCCATGGCACGAATATATCCTTATCCTGCAACCACGTTTTAACTGGTAAGGTACAAGTATGTAATTTAAAGAAGAAAGTTTTGACCCCTGGCGCTACAAGCATTCTTTTAACACGTTTCAGAACATTCTGTCCTGGGCCTGCACAATATAGCTGACGGTACAATGGAACAGGCAAGAAAACATCGACAAGGTCTCTATGCAATTTTTTACGTGGTACTTCAGTCAGATACTCTAACGAAAATCTTACTGACAAAAAGCGGAAAGACGAAACAACTTCTTTTAAATACCCTTGTATTGGTCCTTGCATATTTGATGATGATACGAGAAATCCCGGCAGCACTCTAGATAACCTTAGTTGTATAACAGTTCTCAAAAAGGGGTCATCCACATCACGCAGAAAAAGGAAACGATTGACAAGTTGTCTTATGTACAAATGAACTAATCCGAGTCCACCATCTCTAACTTTTCTGAAAAGGTTTGTGCGGCTTGATCTTTCCAATACAGAGCTCCATATGAAAGTTGCAAATACTCTGTGTAGTTTCTGTACACTTATTCTACTGCAGTGCAAAACCTGCATTACGTACCACAGCTTGCTCACCAGAAACAAGTTGCATGTTGTGGCCCGTGCGAATATCGACATACCCCAACCTTTCCATTTTTCTACATCATTGCGCAATGCCTGTGTTTCTTTTATCCAATACGGTTCACTGTCATGATAGAACTCCAGCGGCACTCCTAAATACTTCACTGGTGTTTCCTGCCATTTAATGTTTAGAAATACTCTTGGCGTGACGTCCCATTCCCCATGCCAAAAGCCAAGGCACTTATCCCAGTTCACGGCACTACCACTCGCCTGGCAAAAAAGTTTTCACGGCATTTACAGCATGCATTATACTCTCATAATTTGTACAGAAAACTGCAATGTCGTCTGCGTATGCGAGGAGGCTAACCTCAGCTTCATGCAGTTTAAAGCCGCTTATTGCAGGGTTATTAATTACACTTAAGCAGAAAGGTTCAATGAAAATAGCAAAAAGCAGGGGCGATAGTGGACACCCCTGTCTCACTGACCGCAGCACAGGTATACGCTCACCCGCAGTTTTATTTATTACCAATCTCGTCGTGCATCCAGTGTAAGCCATGCGCACTCCTTCGCTAATCAAACTCCCTACGTTGATGTGCTCAAGTAATGAAAGGAGCACGTCGTGCGGCACGCGATCAAATGCCTTTTCGAGGTCAATTTGAAGCATGGCAACATTAAGATGCATAACGTCACAACTTTCTAGGATTGATCGTGCTATGTTTATGTTGGTCATTATTTTCCTTCCCTTTATGCCATAAGTTTGGTGGGGCCCAATCAGTTTTGTCATGACTGTCTGGAGTTTTCTGGCCAATATTTTCATCAATATTTTATAGTCAACATTAGTTAGGCTAATTGGTCTATATGCAGTAACACTTCTTAACTCCGCGGGATCTTCTGTTTTAGGTATTAAGACCGGGTGGGCTGACGAAAACGATTGTGGAAGTTGTTTACACTTAAAAGCCTCGTTAAATACCTCCCTCAAAATAGGTGAAACTACGTGTTTGAATTCCTTGTACACTGCAGCACTAAGGCTATCTGGTCCTGGAGACTTACCATTGTTTAACTTATCAATTGCTTTTTCAACTTCTCGCTCTGTTATAGGCAATTCTAAAATTTTCTTTTTTTCGTCATCAAGTCTTGGCATTAATGAAATGAAATCGCTATTAAAACGTTCTGCGTGTACACTGGTTGGTGTGAATAACTCTTTGTAATATTCGAAAAAAGCACCGGCGATTGCTTCTTTCGTATGGCACCTTGTTCCTTTATATTCTATTTTTCTTATTTCATTCTTACAGGCATGTCTCTTCTCAGCTCCAAGAGCTCGTTTTGTTGGCATTTCTCCCGCTACCAAGTTTTCTGCACGAGCTCGAATCAATGCTCCACGATAACGTTTTTGGTCTATCAACTCTAGCTTCTGTTTAGTTATGTTTTTCTCCTCTGAAAATGTTCCGGCCTGAGTACATTCATCCACTACTAACTGTTGCAAGTTTTCACGCAAGCGCACTTCAAGTTCTTTTTCAGCATGTCTCAGGATACTGGCTCTCTCAAGTGCTTTCAGTTTAATGGTCTGTTTAAATATTTCCCACTTATGTCCCCAGGATTCAAGTGTTCTATTTGCTAAGTCTTCTATGCCCTCCAGAAAAATCCGATTAAACTCTTCATCCTTTAGTAGCTTTACATTAAATTTCCAGAGGTCCCAAGAGAAATGTTTGTTATTCTTTTTCTGTTTACCTATTGAAAATGAAACCAAACAATGATCACTAAACGTAACAGGTGTAACTCTGTAATCATGGCACGAAGGAATGATTTCGGAAGACACATATACTCTGTCAAGTCTAGCATGGCTTGAACGCTGAAAGTGGGTAAACATAACCGCTTTTCCACTGCAAAGACATTCACCCACGTCCTCTAGCTGAGCTTTCGCCACCATATCAATTAGAACGGCAGTGCTTAAATCTCTGTATGGCCTGGAACTTTATTTATCTATACTCGTACAAACGCAGTTGAAATCCCCAGCCAAAATTAGTTTACGTTCACATTTTAAATACACATCAAGTTTTTCAAAAAACTCCTTTCGATCTTGAATCACAGTGGGTGCGTACACACAGATTACTCTCCATTTTTCTCTTGGTAGGGATAAATCACATATAATAAAACGACCCGCCTCGCAGGTAGTTACAGACTCCACTTTCGCATTAAGGCTCTGCCGAATTAACAAGAGGCAACCTGCAGATGTACCCACTGCGTGACAAACGCACACATCAAACAGTCTCGTGAAAGGCTGCACCATTCGCTCAGCGTGCTCTTCACTCTCTACTTTAGTTTCCTGTACAGCGACGATGTCCAGATCTTGTTCTATAATCAGGCGGTAAAGCTGGTTTTGCCGCCGTTTGGCAGAAAGCCCACGTACATTTAGCGTCGCAAATTTAATCGTCGCCATCGTGATGAGAGAAAGCCGAGCGAAAGACGCTTACCTTACCAACACCTAAACAACTGTCCGGCCGACGCTCAAGGCGTCGTCCCGTCGCCGCCGCGTGAAAGCGACGACGAACGCAGGCGGCCAGCACCTCGAGACTTTTTGGAGCCAGCCACTCGCCACTGCCCTTGATCTTCCTGGGTCAGACGCTGCTGCAACGCCGCGTCTCCCTCATTCAGGCGTCGCTTTACTGGCGTAGCCTCAACTGTATCCATGTCCGAAGTAGCGTCGGACCCGATGACTGGTTCAGCCTTGTGCTGGGTTTCCATTTGAGTCGAACGCCGTGGCGTTGGAGTGCCCACAACCGTATTTTCATCTGTGCCTGCGTCTTGCTTAGGTGTCTCCGTCTTTTCCTCGCTGGTCGCCACTGCATGAGACGCCTCCTCTCCTGCCTTCGACACCGCGGCCCTCTCTGCTTCCTCTTCATCCATGAGCAATTCACTGTGGTCGGCATTTGTTGCTCGACTTGCTGCACTGGCATAGGAACGAGTACAGTCCGCCTGCTCATGCCCAAAAGCGCGACAACCAGCGCACCTGGGCACCCTGCAGTCGCGACGAATGTGTCCCGTGTTCCGGCAACGCAGGCACAGCGGTGCTCTTCCTGGCACGACCACCAGTGCCATGCCGCTTCCGAGACGCATCTGGTGGAGTATGCGATCCGTAGTAACGCTCTTTTAGGTAGTAGCCGAACGAATCTTGTGGTTGACTCAACTCCTTCGAAGTCTTCGTCTCTCCACTTGCCGCTGATAACTTCTTTCACTTCACCGTACTCCCGGAAAGCACGCCGTACAGTCTCTGCGTTGACGTCAAAGGCTACCCAATGCAACTTGAGACGCACCTCTTGCCTTTCTGGGTCGACGACGACGCAGGGCCGGTCTTTCACGGAGAATAGGCCAGCGTCCAGAACTATCTTTTTGGCTTCATCTGTCTTCATGTTAAGAAGCCAGACGTGCGACATCTGATACGCTCCTATGCCGCTTACCTCTTGAATGATGCCTAGTTCCTTGAGCGGCTTTCGGAAGTCGTTAATCCCGTACGGACGCGCTGCGATGTCGCAGTGCAGAACCAACGTGCGTCTGAATCCTTCTCCTGTGGGCAGTGGTGGCAGAATTAAACGGTAGTCCTTGGGAAGCGATGTGCACGAGAAACCGCGGCCAGCGTCGGCCGCTGTAACAGCTCTTGAGGAGCCTGCCATCCTGCGTCCGCACGCGTCGGTGACCAGAAGCAGAATGATTGCGCCACGGAGACAGTCCTGCTCCACTCTCACCACCATCAGAACATATCTTCAAAGCTATCAGCCCACAGAAAAAAAAGAACCGCACCACCACCGGGTGGGCTCGAACCTCCAACCTTTCGGTTAACAGCCAATCGCGCTAGCCAATTGCGCCACGGAGACAGTCCTGCTCCACCCTCCACCATCAGAACATATCTTCAAAGCTATCAGCACAAAGAAAAAAAAAGGGCCGCACCACCACCAGGTGGGTTCGAAACTCCAACCTTTCGGTTAACAGCCGATCGCGCTAGCCAATTGCGCCATGGAGACAGTCCTGCTCCACTCTCACCACCATCAGAACATATCTTCAAAGCTATTACCACAAGAAAACCAACACACCACTCCCGGGAGGGCTCGAAACTCCAAACTTTCGGTTAACAGCCGATCGCGCTAGCCCAATGCGCCACGGGGACAGTCTTGCTCCACTCTCACCACCATCAGAACATATCTTCAAAGCTATCAGCACAAAGAAAAAAAAAGCGCCGCACCGCCACCGGGTGGGCTCGAACCTCCAAACTTTCGGTTAACAGCCGATCGCGCAAGCCAATTGTGCCACGGAGACAGTCCTGCTCCACTGTCACCACCATCAGAACATATCTTCAAAGCTATCAGCCCAAATAAAAAAAGCACCGCACCACCACCGGGTGGGCTCGAACCTCAAACCTTTCGGTTAACAGCCAATCGCGCTAGCCAATTGCGCCACGGAGACAGTCTTGCTCCCCTCTCACCACCCTCAGAACATATCTTCAAATCTATCAGCACAAAGAACAAAAAGCGCCACACCATCACCGGGTGGGCTCGAACCTCCAACATTTCGGTTAACAGCCGATCGCGCAAGCCAATTGCGCCACGGAGAAAGCCCTGCTCCACTCTCACCACCGTCTAAACATTCATTCAGAGCTATAACCCCAAAGAAAAAAAAGCGCCGCACCACCACCGGGAGGGTTCGAAACTCCAACCTTTCGGTTAACAGCCGATCGCGCTAGCCCATTGCGCCAAGGAGACAGTCTTGCTTCCTTCTCACCACCATCAGAACATATCTTCAAAGCTATCAGCCCAAAGAAAAAAAAGCGCCGCACCACCACCGGGTGGGCTGGAACCTCCAACCTTCCGGTTAACAGCCGATCGCACTAGCCAATTGCGCCACGGAGACAGCCGTGCTCCACTCTTACCACCATCAGAACATATCTTTAAAGCAATCAGCGCAAAGAAAAAAGCAACACACCACTCCCGGGAGGGCTCGAACCTCCAACGTTTCGGTTAACAGCCGATCGCGCAGGCCAATTGCGCCACGGAGACAGTCCTGCTCCACTCTCACCACCATTAGAACATATCTTTCAAGCTATCAGCCCAAAGAATAAAAAGCGCCGCAACACCACCGTGTGGGCTCAAACCTCCAGCCTTTGGTTAACGGCCGATCGCGCTAGCCAATTGCGCCACGGAGACAATCGTGCTCCACGCTCACCACCATCAGACCATTTCTTCAGAGCTATCGCCCCCCCCCCAAAAAAGCGCCGCACCACCACCGGGTGGGCTCGAACCTCCAACCTTTCGGTTAACAGCCGATCGCGCTAGCCAATTGCGCCACGGAGACAGTCCTGCTTCACTCTCACCGCCGTCAGAACATTTCTTCAGAGCTATCAGCCCAAAGAAAAAAAAGCGCCGCACCACCACCGGGTGGGCTCGAAACTCCAACCTTTCGGTTAACAGCCGATCGCGCTAGCCAATCGCGCCATGGAGACAGTCCTGCTCCACTCTCGCCACCATCAGAACATATCTTCAAAGCTATTACCACAAAGAAAAAAGCAACACACCACTCCCGGGAGGGCTCGAAACTCCAACCTTTCGGTAAACAGCCGATCGTGCTAGCCCAATGCGCCACGGAGACAGTCTTGCTCCACACTCAACACCAACATAACATATCTTCAAAGCTATCAGCGCAAAGAAGAAAAAGCGCCGCACCACCACCGGGTGGGCTCGAACCTCCAACCTTTCGGTTAACAGCCGATCGCGCTAGCCAATTGCGCCACGGAGACAGTCCTGCTCCACTCTCACCACCACCAGAACATATCTTCAAAGCTATCAGTGCAAAGAAAAAAGCAACACACCACTCCCGGGAGGGCTCGAAACTCCAACCTTTCGGTTAACAGCCCATCGCGCTAGCCCATTGCGCCACAGGGACAGTCTTGCTCCACTCTCACCACCATCAGAACATATCTTCAAAGCTATCAGCGCAAATAAAAAAAAGCGCCACACCACCACCGGGTAGGCTCGAACCTCCAGCCTTTCGGTTAATAGCCGATCGCGCAAACTAATTGCGCCATGGAGACAGTCATGCTCCACTCTCACCACCATCAGAACATATCTTCAAAGCTATCAGCCCAAAGAAAAAAAAGCACCGCACCACCACCAGGTGGGCTGGAACCTCCAACCTTTCGGTTAACAGCCAATCGCGTTAGCCAATTGCGCCACAGAGACAGTCCTGCTCCACTTTCACCACCATCAGAACATATCTTCAAAGCTATCAGCACAAAGAGAAAAAAGCGCCGCACCACCACCGGGTGGGCTCGAAACTCCAACCTTTCGGTTAACAGCCGATCGCGCAAGCCAATTGCGCCATGGAGACAGTCCTGCTCCACTCTGAACACCATCAGAACATATCTTCAAAGCTATTACCACAAAGAAAAAAGCAACACACCACTCCTGGGAGGGCTCGAAACTCCAACCTTTCGGTTAACAGCCGATCGCGCTAGCCCATTGCGCCACGGAGACAGTCCTGCTCCACTCTCACCACCATCAGAACATATCTTCAAAGCTATTAGTGCAAAGAAAAAAGCAGCACACCACTCCCGGGAGGGCTCGAAACTCCAACCTTTCTGTTAACAGCCGATCTCCGCTAGCCCATTGCGCCACGGGGACAGTCTTGCTCCACTCTCACCACCATCAGTACACTTCTTCAAAGCTATCAGCACAAAGAAAAAAAAACGCCGCACCACCACCGGGTGGGCTCGAACCTCCAACCTTTCGGTTAACAGCCGATCGCGCAAGCCAATTGCGCCACGGAGACAGTCCTGCTCCACTCTCACCACCATCAGAACATATCTTCAAAGCTATCGGCCCAAAGAAAAAAAGCACAGCACCATCACCGGGTGGGCTCGAACCTCCAACCTTTCGGTCAACAGGTAATCGCGCTAGCCAACTGCGCCACGGAGACAGTCCTGCTCCACTCTCACCACCATCAGAACATATCTTCAAAGCTACCAGCACAAAGAAAAAAAAGCGGTACACCATCACCGCGTGGGCTCGAACCTCCAACCTTTCGGTTAACAGCCGATCGCGCTAGCCAACTGCGCCACGGAGACAGTCGTGCTCCACTCTCACCACCATCAGAACATATCTTCAAAGCTATCAGCCCAAAGAAAAAAAAGCGCCGCACCACCCCCGGGTGGGCTCCAACCTCCAACCTTTCGGTTAACAGCCGATCGCGCTAGCCTATTGCCCCACGGAGACAGTCGTGCTCCACTCTCACCACCGTCAGAACATTTCTTCAGAGCTATCACCCCAAAGAAAAAAAAGAGCCGCACCACCACCGGGTGGGCTCGAACCTCCAACCTTTCGGTTTACAGCCGATCGCGCTGGCCAATTGCGCCACGAAGACAGTCCTGCTGCACTCTCACCACCATCAGAACATATCTTCAAAGCTATTACCGCAAAGAAAAAAGCAACACACCACTCACGGGAGGGCTCGAAATTCCAACCTTTCGGTTAACAGCCGATCGCGCTAGCCCATTGCGCCACGGAGACAGTCTTGCTCCACTCTCACCACCATCAGAACATATCTTCAAACTATCAGCGCAAAAAAAAGCGCCGCACCACCACCGGGTGGGCTTGAAACTCCAACCTTTTGGTTAACAGCCGATCGCGCTTGCCCATTGCGCCACGGGGACAGTCTTGCTCCACTCTCACCACCATCAGAACATATCTTCAAAGCTATCAGCCCAAAGAAAAAAAAGCGCCGCACCACCACCGAGTGGGCTAGAACCTTCAACCTTTCGGTTAACAGCTGATCGCACTCGCCAATTGCGCCACGGAGGCAGTCGTGCTCCACTCTTACCACCATCAGAACATATCTTCAAAGCTATCAGCACAAAGAAAAAAAAGCGCCGCACCACCACCGGGTGGGCTCGAACCTCCAACGTTTCGGTTAACAGCCGATCGAGCTAGCCCATTGCGCCACGGAGATAGCCTTGCTCCACTCTCAACACCATCAGAACATATCTTCAAAGCTATTAGCGCAAAGAAAAAAAGCGCCGCACCTCCACCGGGTGGGCTCGCACCTCCAACCTTTCGGTTAAAAGCCGATCGCGCTAGCCAATCGCTCCACGGAGACAGTCCTGCTCCACTTTCACCATCATCAGAACATATCTTCAAAGCTATTAGTGCAAAGAAAAAAGCAACAGACCATTCCCGGGAGGGCTCGAAACTCCAACCCTTCGGTTTACAGCCGATCGCGCTAGCCCATTGCGCCATGAGGACAGTCTTGCTCCACTCTCACCACCATCAGAACAAATCTTCAAAGCTGTCAGCACAAAGAAAAAAAAGCGCCACACCATCATCGGGTGGGCTCGAACCTCCAACCTTTCGGTTAACAGCCGATCGCGCAAGCCTATTGCGCCACGGAGACAGTCCTGCTCCACACTCACCACCGTCAAAACATTTCTTCAGAGCTATCACCCCAAAGAAAAAAAAGCGCCGCACCACCACCGGGTGGGCTCGAACCTCCAACCTTTCATTTAAAATCCGATCGCGCTAGCCGATTGTGCCATGGAGACAGTCCTGGTCCACTCTCACCACCATCAGAACATATCTTCAAAGCTATCAGCGCAAAGAAAAAAAAGCGCCGCACCACCACCGGGTGGGCTCGAACCTCCATCCGTTCGGTTAACAGCCGATCGCGCAAGCCAATTGCGCCATGGAGACAGTCCTGCTTCACTCTCACCACCATCAGAACATATATTCAAAGCTATCAGCCCAAAGAAAAAAAAACCGCACCACCACCGGTTGGGCTCGAACCTCCAACCTTTCGGTTAACAGCCAATCGCGCTAGCCGGTTGCGCCACGGAGACAGGCCTGCTCCACTCTCCACCATCAGAACATATCTTCAAAGCTATCAGCACAAAGAAAAAAAAGCGCCGCACCACCACCGGGTGGGCTCGAAACTCCAACCTTTCGGTTAACAGCCGATCGCGCAAGCCAATTGCGCCATGGAGACAGTCCTGCTCCACTCTCACCACCATCAGAACATATCCTCAAAGCTATTACCACAAAAAAAGCAACACACCACTCCTGGGAGGGCTCGAAACTCCAACCTTTCGGTTAACAGCCGATCGCGCTAGCCCATTGCGCCACGGAGACAGCCTTGCTCCACTCTCAACACCATCAGAACATATCTTCAAAGCTATTAGCGCAAAGAAAAAAAGCGCCGCGCCACCACCGGGTGGGCTCGAACCTCCAACCTTTCGGTTAACAGCCGATCGCGCTAGCCAATTGCGCCACGGAGACAGTCCTGCTCCATTTTCACCGCCATCAGAACATATCTTGAAAGCTAATAGTGCAAAGAAAAAAGCAACACACCACTCCCGGGAGGGCTCGAAACTCCAAACGTTCGGTTAACAGCCGATCGCGCTAGCCCAATGCGCCACGGGGACAGTCTTGCTCCACTCTCACCACCATCAGAACATATCTTCAAAGCTATCAGCACAAAGAAAAAAAAGCGCCGCACCACCACCGGGTGGGCTCGAACCTCCAAACTTTCGGTTAACAGCCGATCGCGCAAGCCAATTGCGCCACGGAGACAGTCCTGCTCCACTGTCACCACCATCAGAACATATCTTCAAAGCTATCAGCCCAAAGAAAAAAAGCACCGCACCACCACCGGGTGGGCTCGAACCTCCAACCTCTCGGTTAACAGCCAATCGCGCTAGCCAATTGCGCCACGGAGACAGTCCTGCTCCACTCTCACCACCCTCAGAACATATCTTCAAATCTATCAGCACAAAGAAAAAAAAGCGCCACATCATCACCGGGTGGGCTTGAACCTCCAACCTTTCGGTTAACAGCCGATCGCGCAAGCCAATTGCGCGACGGAGACAGTCCTGCTCCACTCTCACCACCGTCAAAACATTTATTCAGAGCTATCACCCCAAAGAAAAAAAAGCGCCGCACCACCACTGGGAGGGCTCGAAACTCCAACCTTTCGGTTAACAGCCGATCGCGCTAGTCCATTGCGCCACGGACACAGTCTTGCTCCACTCTCACCACCATCAGAACATATCTTCAAAGCTATCAGCGCAAAGAAAAAAAAGCGCCGCACCACCACCGGGTGGGCTCGAACTTCCAACCTTTCGGTTAACAGCCGATCGCGCTAGCCCATTGCGCCACGGAGACAGTCTTGCTCCCTTCTCACCACCATCAAAACATATCTTCAAAGCTATCAGCCCAAAGAAAAAAAAGCGCCGCACCACCACCGGGTGGGCTCGAACCTCCAACCTTTCGGTTAACAGCCGATCGCACTAGCCAATTGCGCCACGGAGACAGTCGTGCTCCACTCTTAACACCATCAGAACATATCTTCAAAGCTATCAGCGCAAAAAAAAAGCAACACACCACTCCCGGGAGGGCTCGAATCTCCAACTTTTTGGTTAACAGCCGATCGCGCTGGCCAATTGCGCCACGGAGACAGTCCTGCTGCACTCTCACCACCATTAGAACATATCTTTCAAGCTAACAGCCCAAAGAATAAATAGCGCCGACACCACCGGGTGGGCTCGAACCTCCAACCTTTTGGTTAACGGCCGATCGCGCTAGCCAATTGCGCCACGGAGACAGTCCTGCTCCAGTCTCACCACCTCCAGAACATATCTTCAAAGCTATCAGTGCAAAGAAAAAAGCAACACACCACTCCCGGGAGGGCTCGAAACTCCAACCTTTCGGTTAACAGCCCATCGCGCTAGCCCATTGCGCCACGGGGACAGTCTTGCTCCACTCTCAGCACCATCAGAACATATCTTCAAAGCTATCAGCACAAAGAAAAAAAGCGCCGCACCACCACCGGGTGGGCTCGAACCTCCAACCTTTCGGTTAACAGCCGATCGCGCTAGCCCATTGCGCCACGGAGATAGCCTTGCTCCACTCTCAACACCATCAGAACATATCTTCAAAGCTATTAGCGCAAAGAAAAAAAGCGCCGCACCTCCACCGGGTGGGCTCGAACTTCCAACCTTTCGGTTAAAAGCCGATCGCGCTAGCCAATCGCGCCACGGAGACAGTCCTGCTCCACTTTCACCGTCATCAGAACATATCTTCAAAGCTATTAGTGCAAAGAAAAAAGCAACACACCATTCCCGGGAGGGCTCGAAACTCCAAACTTTCGGTTAACAGACGATCGCGCTAGCCCATTGTGCCACGGAGACAGTCTTGCTCCACTCTCACCACTATCAAAACACATCTTCAAATTATCAGCGCAAAAAAAAGCGCCGCACCACCACCGGGTGGGCTCGAAACTCCAACCTTTTGGTTAACAGCCGATCGCGCTTGCCCATTGCGCCACGGGGACAGTCTTGCTCCACTCTCACCACCATCAGAACATATCTTCAAAGCTATCAGCCCAAAGAAAAAAAAAGCGCCGCACCACCACCGGGTGGGCTCGAACCTTCAACCTTTCGGTTAACAGCTGATCGCACTCGCCAATTGCGCCACGGAGGCATTCGTGCTCCACTCTTACCACCATCAGAACATATCTTCAAAGCTATCAGCACAAAGAAAAAAAAGCGCCGCACCACCACCGGGTGGGCTCGAACCTCCAACCTTTCGGTTAACAGCCGATCGCGCTAGCCAATTGCGCCACGGAGACAGTCCTGCTCCACTCTCACCACCACCAGAACATATCTTCAAAGCTATCAGTGCAAAGAAAAAAGCAACACACCACTCCCGGGAGGGCTCGAAACTCCAACCTTTCGGTTAACAGCCCATCGCGCTAGCCCATTGCGCCACGGGGACAGTCTTGCTCCACTCTCACCACCATCAGAACATATCTTCAAAGCTATCAGCGCAAATAAAAAAAAGCGCCGCACCACCACCGGGTAGGCTCGAACCTCCAGCCTTTCGGTTAATAGCCGATCGCGCAAACTAATTGCGCCATGGAGACAGTCATGCTCCACTCTCACCACCATCAGAACATATCTTCAAAGCTATCAGCCCAAAGAAAAAAAAGCACCGCACCACCACCAGGTGGGCTGGAACCTCCAACCTTTCGGTTAACAGCCAATCGCGTTAGCCAATTGCGCCACAGAGACAGTCCTGCTCCACTCTCACCACCATCAGAACATATCTTCAAAGCTATCAGCACAAAGAGAAAAAAGCGCCGCACCACCGCCGGGTGGGCTCGAAACTCCAACCTTTCGGTTAACAGCCGATCGCGCAAGCCAATTGCGCCATGGAGACAGTCCTGCTCCACTCTCAACACCATCAGAACATATCTTCAAAGCTATTACCACAAAGAAAAAAGCAACACACCACTCCTGGGAGGGCTCGAAACTCCAAACTTTCGGTTAACAGCGGATCGCGCTAGCCCATTGCGCCACGGAGACAGTCCTGCTCCACTCTCACCACCAACAGAACATATCTTCAAAGCTATTAGTGCAAAGAAAAAAGCAGCACACCACTCCCGGGAGGGCTCGAAACTCCAACCTTTCTGTTAACAGCCGATCTCCGCTAGCCCATTGCGCCACGGGGACAGTCTTGCTCCACTCTCACCACCATCAGTACACTTCTTCAAAGCTATCAGCACAAAGAAAAAAAAACGCCGCACCACCACCGGGTGGGCTCGAACCTCCAACCTTTCGGTTAACAGCCGATCGCGCAAGCCAATTGCGCCACGGAGACAGTCCTGCTCCACTCTCACCACCATCAGAACATATCTTCAAAGCTATCGGCCCAAAGAAAAAAAGCACAGCACCATCACCGGGTGGGCTCGAACCTCCAACCTTTCGGTCAACAGGTAATCGCGCTAGCCAACTGCGCCACGGAGACAGTCCTGCTCCACTCTCACCACCATCAGAACATATCTTCAAAGCTACCAGCACAAAGAAAAAAAAGCGGTACACCATCACCGCGTGGGCTCGAACCTCCAAACTTTCGGTTAACAGCCGATCGCGCTAGCCAACTGCGCCACGGAGACAGTCGTGCTCCACTCTCACCACCATCAGAACATATCTTCAAAGCTATCAGCCCAAAGAAAAAAAGCGCCGCACCACCCCCGGGTGGGCTCCAACCTCCAACCTTTCGGTTAACAGCCCATCGCGCTAGCCTATTGCCCCACGGAGACAGTCGTGCTCCACTCTCACCACCGTCAGAACATTTCTTCAGAGCTATCACCCCAAAAAAAAAAAAGAGCCGCACCACCACCGGGTGGGCTCGAACCTCCAACCTTTCGGTTTACAGCCGATCGCGCTGGCCAATTGCGCCACGAAGACAGTCCTGCTGCACTCTCACCACCATCAGAACATATCTTCAAAGCTATTACCGCAAAGAAAAAAGCAACACACCACTCCCGGGAGGGCTCGAAATTCCAACCTTTCGGTTAACAGCCGATCGCGCTAGCCCATTGCGCCACGGAGACAGTCTTGCTCCACTCTCACCACCATCAGAACATATCTTCAAACTATCAGCGCAAAAAAAAGCGCCGCACCACCACCGGGTGGGCTCGAAACTCCAACCTTTTGGTTAACAGCCGATCGCGCTTGCCCATTGCGCCACGGGGACAGTCTTGCTCCACTCTCACCACCATCAGAACATATCTTCAAAGCTATCAGCCCAAAGAAAAAAAAGCGCCGCACCACCACCGAGTGGGCTAGAACCTTCAACCTTTCGGTTAACAGCTGATCGCACTCGCCAATTGCGCCACGGAGGCAGTCGTGCTCCACTCTTACCTCCATTAGAACATATCTTCAAAGCTATCAGCACAAAGAAAAAAAAGCGCCGCACCACCACCGGGTGGGCTCGAACCTCCAACGTTTCGGTTAACAGCCGATCGAGCTAGCCCATTGCGCCACGGAAATAGCCTTGCTCCACTCTCAACACCATCAGAACATATCTTCAAAGCTATTAGCGCAAAGAAAAAAAGCGCCGCACCTCCACCGGGTGGGCTCGCACCTCCAACCTTTCGGTTAAAAGCCGATCGCGCTAGCCAATCGCTCCACGGAGACAGTCCTGCTCCACTTTCACCATCATCAGAACATATCTTCAAAGCTATTAGTGCAAAGAAAAAAGCAACACACCATTCCCGGGAGGGCTCGAAACTCCAAACTTTCGGTTAACAGACGATCGCGCTAGCCCATTGTGCCACGGAGACAGTCTTGCTCCACTCTCACCACTATCAAAACACATCTTCAAATTATCAGCGCAAAAAAAAGCGCCGCACCACCACCGGGTGGGCTCGAAACTCCAACCTTTTGGTTAACAGCCGATCGCGCTTGCCCATTGCGCCACGGGGACAGTCTTGCTCCACTCTCACCACCATCAGAACATATCTTCAAAGCTATCAGCCCAAAGAAAAAAAAAGCGCCGCACCACCACCGGGTGGGCTCGAACCTTCAACCTTTCGGTTAACAGCTGATCGCACTCGCCAATTGCGCCACGGAGGCATTCGTGCTCCACTCTTACCACCATCAGAACATATCTTCAAAGCTATCAGCACAAAGAAAAAAAAGCGCCGCACCACCACCGGGTGGGCTCGAACCTCCAACCTTTCGGTTAACAGCCGATCGCGCTAGCCAATTGCGCCACGGAGACAGTCCTGCTCCACTCTCACCACCACCAGAACATATCTTCAAAGCTATCAGTGCAAAGAAAAAAGCAACACACCACTCCCGGGAGGGCTCGAAACTCCAAACTTTCGGTTAACAGACGATCGCGCTAGCCCATTGTGCCACGGAGACAGTCTTGCTCCACTCTCACCACTATCAAAACACATCTTCAAATTATCAGCGCAAAAAAAAGCGCCGCACCACCACCGGGTGGGCTCGAAACTCCAACCTTTTGGTTAACAGCCGATCGCGCTTGCCCATTGCGCCACGGGGACAGTCTTGCTCCACTCTCACCACCATCAGAACATATCTTCAAAGCTATCAGCCCAAAGAAAAAAAAAGCGCCGCACCACCACCGGGTGGGCTCGAACCTTCAACCTTTCGGTTAACAGCTGATCGCACTCGCCAATTGCGCCACGGAGGCATTCGTGCTCCACTCTTACCACCATCAGAACATATCTTCAAAGCTATCAGCGCAAATAAAAAAAAGCGCCGCACCACCACCGGGTAGGCTCGAACCTCCAGCCTTTCGGTTAATAGCCGATCGCGCAAACTAATTGCGCCATGGAGACAGTCATGCTCCACTCTCACCACCATCAGAACATATCTTCAAAGCTATCAGCCCAAAGAAAAAAAAGCACCGCACCACCACCAGGTGGGCTGGAACCTCCAACCTTTCGGTTAACAGCCGATCGCGCTAGCCCATTGCGCCACGGAGACAGTCTTGCTCCACTCTCACCACCATCAGAACATATCTTCAAACTATCAGTGCAAAAAAAAGCGCCGCACCACCACCGGGTGGGCTCGAAACTCCAACCTTTTGGTTAACAGCCGATCGCGCTTGCCCATTGCGCCACGGGGACAGTCTTGCTCCACTCTCACCACCATCAGAACATATCTTCAAAGCTATCAGCCCAAAGAAAAAAAAGCGCCGCACCACCACCGAGTGGGCTAGAACCTTCAACCTTTCGGTTAACAGCTGATCGCACTCGCCAATTGCGCCACGGAGGCAGTCGTGCTCCACTCTTACCTCCATTAGAACATATCTTCAAAGCTATCAGCACAAAGAAAAAAAAGCGTCGCACCACCACCGGGTGGGCTCGAACCTCCAACGTTTCGGTTAACAGCCGATCGAGCTAGCCCATTGCGCCACGGAAATAGCCTTGCTCCACTCTCAACACCATCAGAACATATCTTCAAAGCTATTAGCGCAAAGAAAAAAAGCGCCGCACCTCCACCGGGTGGGCTCGCACCTCCAACCTTTCTGTTAAAAGCCGATCGCGCTAGCCAATCGCTCCACGGAGACAGTCCTGCTCCACTTTCACCATCATCAGAACATATCTTCAAAGCTATTAGTGCAAAGAAAAAAGCAACACACCATTCCCGGGAGGGCTCGAAACTCCAAACTTTCGGTTAACAGACGATCGCGCTAGCCCATTGTGCCACGGAGACAGTCTTGCTCCACTCTCACCACTATCAAAACACATCTTCAAATTATCAGCGCAAAAAAAAGCGCCGCACCACCACCGGGTGGGCTCGAAACTCCAACCTTTTGGTTAACAGCCGATCGCGCTTGCCCATTGCGCCACGGGGACAGTCTTGCTCCACTCTCACCACCATCAGAACATATCTTCAAAGCTATCAGCCCAAAGAAAAAAAAAGCGCCGCACCACCACCGGGTGGGCTCGAACCTTCAACCTTTCGGTTAACAGCTGATCGCACTCGCCAATTGCGCCACGGAGGCATTCGTGCTCCACTCTTACCACCATCAGAACATATCTTCAAAGCTATCAGCACAAAGAAAAAAAAGCGCCGCACCACCACCGGGTGGGCTCGAACCTCCAACCTTTCGGTTAACAGCCGATCGCGCTAGCCAATTGCGCCACGGAGACAGTCCTGCTCCACTCTCACCACCACCAGAACATATCTTCAAAGCTATCAGTGCAAAGAAAAAAGCAACACACCACTCCCGGGAGGGCTCGAAACTCCAAACTTTCGGTTAACAGACGATCGCGCTAGCCCATTGTGCCACGGAGACAGTCTTGCTCCACTCTCACCACTATCAAAACACATCTTCAAATTATCAGCGCAAAAAAAAGCGCCGCACCACCACCGGGTGGGCTCGAAACTCCAACCTTTTGGTTAACAGCCGATCGCGCTTGCCCATTGCGCCACGGGGACAGTCTTGCTCCACTCTCACCACCATCAGAACATATCTTCAAAGCTATCAGCCCAAAGAAAAAAAAAGCGCCACACCACCACCGGGTGGGCTCGAACCTTCAACCTTTCGGTTAACAGCTGATCGCACTCGCCAATTGCGCCACGGAGGCATTCGTGCTCCACTCTTACCACCATCAGAACATATCTTCAAAGCTATAAGCGCAAATAAAAAAAAGCGCCGCACCACCACCGGGTAGGCTCGAACCTCCAGCCTTTCGGTTAATAGCCGATCGCGCAAACTAATTGCGCCATGGAGACAGTCATGCTCCACTCTCACCACCATCAGAACATATCTTCAAAGCTATCAGCCCAAAGAAAAAAAAGCACCACACCACCACCAGGTGGGCTGGAACCTCCAACCTTTTGGTTAACAGCCAATCGCGTTAGCCAATTGCGCCACAGAGACAGTCCTGCTCCACTCTCACCACCATCAGAACATATCTTCAAAGCTATCAGCACAAAGAGAAAAAAGCGCCGCACCACCACCGGGTGGGCTCGAAACTCCAACCTTTCGGTTAACAGCCGATCGCGCAAGCCAATTGCGCCATGGAGACAGTCCTGCTCCACTCTCAACACCATCAGAACATATCTTCAAAGCTATTACCACAAAGAAAAAAGCAACACACCACTCCTGGGAGGGCTCGAAACTCCAAACTTTCGGTTAACAGCGGATCGCGCTAGCCCATTGCGCCACGGAGACAGTCCTGCTCCACTCTCACCACCAACAGAACATATCTTCAAAGCTATTAGTGCAAAGAAAAAAGCAGCACACCACTCCCGGGAGGGCTCGAAACTCCAACCTTTCTGTTAACAGCCGATCTCCGCTAGCCCATTGCGCCACGGGGACAGTCTTGCTCCACTCTCACCACCATCAGTACACTTCTTCAAAGCTATCAGCACAAAGAAAAAAAAACGCCGCACCACCACCGGGTGGGCTCGAACCTCCAACCTTTCGGTTAACAGCCGATCGCGCAAGCCAATTGCGCCACGGAGACAGTCCTGCTCCACTCTCACCACCATCAGAACATATCTTCAAAGCTATCGGCCCAAAGAAAAAAAGCACAGCACCATCACCGGGTGGGCTCGAACCTCCAACCTTTCGGTCAACAGGTAATCGCGCTAGCCAACTGCGCCACGGAGACAGTCCTGCTCCACTCTCACCACCATCAGAACATATCTTCAAAGCTACCAGCACAAAGAAAAAAAAGCGGTACACCATCACCGCGTGGGCTCGAACCTCCAACCTTTCGGTTAACAGCCGATCGCGCTAGCCAACTGCGCCACGGAGACAGTCGTGCTCCACTCTCACCACCATCAGAACATATCTTCAAAGCTATCAGCCCAAAGAAAAAAAGCGCCGCACCACCCCCGGGTGGGCTCCAACCTCCAACCTTTCGGTTAACAGCCGATCGCGCTAGCCTATTGCCCCACGGAGACAGTCGTGCTCCACTCTCACCACCGTCAGAACATTTCTTCAGAGCTATCACCCCAAAGAAAAAAAAGAGCCGCACCACCACCGGGTGGGCTCGAACCTCCAACCTTTCGGTTTACAGCCGATCGCGCTGGCCAATTGCGCCACGAAGACAGTCCTGCTGCACTCTCACCACCATCAGAACATATCTTCAAAGCTATTACCGCAAAGAAAAAAGCAACACACCACTCCCGGGAGGGCTCAAAATTCCAACCTTTCGGTTAACAGCCGATCGCGCTAGCCCATTGCGCCACGGAGACAGTCTTGCTCCACTCTCACCACCATCAGAACATATCTTCAAACTATCAGCGCAAAAAAAAGCGCCGCACCACCACCGGGTGGGCTCGAAACTCCAACCTTTTGGTTAACAGCCGATCGCGCTTGCCCATTGCGCCACGGGGACAGTCTTGCTCCACTCTCACCACCATCAGAACATATCTTCAAAGCTATCAGCCCAAAGAAAAAAAAGCGCCGCACCACCACCGAGTGGGCTAGAACCTTCAACCTTTCGGTTAACAGCTGATCGCACTCGCCAATTGCGCCACGGAGGCAGTCGTGCTCCACTCTTACCTCCATTAGAACATATCTTCAAAGCTATCAGCACAAAGAAAAAAAAGCGCCGCACCACCACCGGGTGGGCTCGAACCTCCAACGTTTCGGTTAACAGCCGATCGAGCTAGCCCATTGCGCCACGGAAATAGCCTTGCTCCACTCTCAACACCATCAGAACATATCTTCAAAGCTATTAGCGCAAAGAAAAAAAGCGCCGCACCTCCACCGGGTGGGCTCGCACCTCCAACCTTTCGGTTAAAAGCCGATCGCGCTAGCCAATCGCTCCACGGAGACAGTCCTGCTCCACTTTCACCATCATCAGAACATATCTTCAAAGCTATTAGTGCAAAGAAAAAAGCAACAGACCATTCCCGGGAGGGCTCGAAACTCCAACCCTTCGGTTTACAGCCGATCGCGCTAGCCCATTGCGCCATGAGGACCGTCTTGCTCCACTCTCACCACCATCAGAACATATCTTCAAAGCTATCAGCACAAAGAAAAAAAAAGCGCCGCACCACCACCGGGTGGGCTCGAACTTCCAACCTTTCGGTTAACAGCCAATCGCGCTAGCCAATTGCGCCACGGAGACAGTCCTGCTTCACTCTCACCACCATCAGAACATATCTTCAAAGCTATCAGCACAAAGAAAAAAAAGCGCCACACCATCATCGGGTGGGCTCGAACCTCCAACCTTTCGGTTAACAGCCGATCGCGCAAGCCTATTGCGCCACGGAGACAGTCCTGCTCCACACTCACCACCGTCAAAACATTTCTTCAGAGCTATCACCCCAAAGAAAAAAAAAGCGCCGCACCACCACCGGGTGGGCTCCAACCTTCAACCTTTCATTTAAAATCCGATCGCGCTAGCCGATTGCGCCATGGAGACAGTCCTGGTCCACTCTCACCACCATCAGAACATATCTTCAAAGCTATCAGCGCAAAGAAAAAAAAGCGCCGCACCACCACCGGGTGGGCTCGAACCTCCATCCGTTCGGTTAACAGCCGATCGCGCAAGCCAATTGCGCCATGGAGACAGTCCTGCTTCACTCTCACCACCATCAGAACATATATTCAAAGCTATCAGCCCAAAGAAAAAAAAACCGCACCACCACCGGTTGGGCTCGAACCTCCAACCTTTCGGTTAACAGCCAATCGCGCTAGCCGATTGCGCCACGGAGACAGTCCTGCTCCACTCTCACCACCATCAGAACATATCCTCAAAGCTATTACCACAAAAAAAAGCAACACACCACTCCTGGGAGGGCTCGAAACTCCAACCTTTCGGTTAACAGCCGATCGCGCTAGCCCATTGCGCCACGGAGACAGCCTTGCTCCACTCTCAACACCATCAGAACATATCTTCAAAGCTATTAGCGCAAAGAAAAAAAGCGCCGCGCCACCACCGGGTGGGCTCGAACCTCAAACCTTTCGGTTAACAGCCGATCGCGCTAGCCAATTGCGCCTCGGAGACAGTCCTGCTCCATTTTCACCACCATCAGAACATATCTTGAAAGCTAATAGTGCAAAGAAAAAAGCAACACACCACTCCCGGGAGGGCTCGAAACTCCAAACGTTCGGTTAACAGCCGATCGCGCTAGCCCAATGCGCCACGGGGACAGTCTTGCTCCACTCTCACCACCATCAGAACATATCTTCAAAGCTATCAGCACAAAGAAAAAAAAGCGCCGCACCACCACCGGGTGGGCTCGAACCTCCAAACTTTCGGTTAACAGCCGATCGCGCAAGCCAATTGCGCCACGGAGACAGTCCTGCTCCACTGTCACCACCATCAGAACATATCTTCAAAGCTATCAGCCCAAAGAAAAAAAGCACCGCACCACCACCGGGTGGGCTCGAACCTCCAACCTCTCGGTTAACAGCCAATTGCGCTAGGCAATTGCGCCACGGAGACAGTCCTGCTCCACTCTCACCACCCTCAGAACATATCTTCAAATCTATCAGCACAAAGAAAAAAAAGCGCCACACCATCACCGGGTGGGCTCGAACCTCCAACCTTTCGGTTAACAGCCGATCGCGCAAGCCAATTGCGCGACGGAGACAGTCCTGCTCCACTCTCACCACCGTCAAAACATTTATTCAGAGCTATCACCCCAAAGAAAAAAAAGCGCCGCACCACCACTGGGAGGGCTCGAAACTCCAACCTTTCGGTTAACAGCCGATCGCGCTAGTCCATTGCGCCACGGACACAGTCTTGCTCCACTCTCACCACCATCAGAACATATCTTCAAAGCTATCAGCGCAAAGAAAAAAAAGCGCCGCACCACCACCGGGTGGGCTCGAACTTCCAACCTTTCGGTTAACAGCCGATCGCGCTAGCCCATTGCGCCACGGAGACAGTCTTGCTCCCTTCTCACCACCATCAAAACATATCTTCAAAGCTATCAGCCCAAAGAAAAAAAAGCGCCGCACCACCACCGGGTGGGCTCGAACCTCCAACCTTTCGGTTAACAGCCGATCGCACTAGCCAATTGCGCCACGGAGACAGTCGTGCTCCACTCTTAACACCATCAGAACATATCTTCAAAGCTATCAGCACAAAGAAAAAAAAGCGCCGCACCACCACCGGGTGGGCTCGAAACTCCAACCTTTCGGTTAACAGCCCATCGCGCTAGCCCATTGCGCCACGGGGACAGTCTTGCTCCACTCTCACCACCATCAGAACATATCTTCAAAGCTATCAGCACAAAGAAAAAAAAGCGCCGCACCACCACCGGGTGGGCTCGAACCTCCAACCTTTCGGTTAACAGCCGATCGCGCTAGCGCATTGCGCCACGGAGATAGCCTTGCTCCACTCTCAACACCATCAGAACATATCTTCAAAGCTATTAGCGCAAAGAAAAAAAGCGCCGCACCTCCACCGGGTGGGCTCGAACTTCCAACCTTTCGGTTAAAAGCCGATCGCGCTAGCCAATCGCGCCACGGAGACAGTCCTGCTCCACTTTCACCGTCATCAGAACATATCTTCAAAGCTATTAGTGCAAAGAAAAAAGCAACACACCATTCCCGGGAGGGCTCGAAACTCCAAACTTTCGGTTAACAGCCGATCGCGCTAGCCCATTGTGCCACGGAGACAGTCTTGCTCCACTCTCACCACCATCAAAACATATCTTCAAACTATCGGCGCAAAAAAAAGCGCCGCACCACCACCGGGTGGGCTCGAAACTCCAACCTTTTGGTTAACAGCCGATCGCGCTTGCCCATTGCGCCACGGGGACAGTCTTGCTCCACTCTCACCACCATCAGAACATATCTTCAAAGCTATCAGCCCAAAGAAAAAAAAAGCGCCGCACCACCACCGGGTGGGCTCGAACCTTCAACCTTTCGGTTAACAGCTGATCGCACTCGCCAATTGCGCCACGGAGGCAGTCGTGCTCCACTCTTACCACCATCAGAACATATCTTCAAAGCTATCAGCACAAAGAAAAAAAAAGCGCCGCACCACCACCGGGTGTGCTCGAACCTCCAACCTTTCGGTTAACAGCCGATCGCGCTAGCCCATTGCGCCACGGAGATAGCCTTGCTCCACTCTCAACACCATCAGAACATATCTTCAAAGCTATTAGCGCAAAGAAAAAAAGCGCCGCACCATCACCGGGTGGGCTCGAACCTCCAACCTTTCGGTTAAAAGCCGATCGCGCTAGCCAATCGCGCCACGGAGACAGTCCTGCTCCACTTTCACCACCATCAGAACATATCTTCAAAGCTATTAGTGCAAAGAAAAAAGCAACACACCATTCCCGGGAGGGCTCGAAACTCCAACCCTTCGGTTTACAGCCGATCGCGCTAGCCCATTGCGCCACGAGGACAGTCTTGCTCCACTCTCACCACCATCAGAACATATCTTCAAAGCTATCAGCCCAAAAAAAAAGCAACACACCACTCCCGGGAGGGCTCGAACCTCCAACCTTTCAGGTAACAGCCGATCGCATAGCCAATTACGCCATGAAGACAGTCGTGCTCCACTCTCACCACCGCCAGAACATTTCTTCAGAGCTATCAGCCCAAAGAAAAAAAATCGCCGCACCACAACCGGGTGGGCTCGAACCTCCAACCTCTCGGTTAACAGCCGATCGCGCTAGCCGAATGCGCCACGGGGACAGTCTTGCTCCACTCTCACCACCATCAGAACATATCTTCAAAGCTATCAGCACAAAAAAAAAGCGCCGGATCACCACCGGGTGGGCTCGAACCTCCAAACTTTCGGTTAACAGCCGATCGCGCAAGCCAATTGCGCCACGGAGACAGTCCTGCTGCACTCTCACCACCATCAGAACATATCTTCAAAGCTATTACCGCAAAGAAAAAAGCAACACACCACTCCCGGGAGGGCTCGAAATTCCAACCTTTCGGTTAACAGCCGATCGCGCTAGCCCATTGCGCCACGGAGACAGTCCTGCTCCACTCTCACCACCAACAGAACATATCTTCAAAGCTATTAGTGCAAAGAAAAAAGCAGCACACCACTCCCGGGAGGGCTCGAAACTCCAACCTTTCTGTTAACAGCCGATCTCCGCTAGCCCATTGCGCCACGGGGACAGTCTTGCTCCACTCTCACCACCATCAGTACACTTCTTCAAAGCTATCAGCACAAAGAAAAAAAAACGCCGCACCACCACCGGGTGGGCTCGAACCTCCAACCTTTCGGTTAACAGCCGATCGCGCAAGCCAATTGCGCCACGGAGACAGTCCTGCTCCACTCTCACCACCATCAGAACATATCTTCAAAGCTATCGGCCCAAAGAAAAAAAGCACAGCACCATCACCGGGTGGGCTCGAACCTCCAACCTTTCGGTCAACAGGTAATCGCGCTAGCCAACTGCGCCACGGAGACAGTCCTGCTCCACTCTCACCACCATCAGAACATATCTTCAAAGCTACCAGCACAAAGAAAAAAAAGCGGTACACCATCACCGCGTGGGCTCGAACCTCCAACCTTTCGGTTAACAGCCGATCGCGCTAGCCAACTGCGCCACGGAGACAGTCGTGCTCCACTCTCACCACCATCAGAACATATCTTCAAAGCTATCAGCCCAAAGAAAAAAAGCGCCGCACCACCCCCGGGTGGGCTCCAACCTCCAACCTTTCGGTTAACAGCCGATCGCGCTAGCCTATTGCCCCACGGAGACAGTCGTGCTCCACTCTCACCACCGTCAGAACATTTCTTCAGAGCTATCACCCCAAAGAAAAAAAAGAGCCGCACCACCACCGGGTGGGCTCGAACCTCCAACCTTTCGGTTTACAGCCGATCGCGCTGGCCAATTGCGCCACGAAGACAGTCCTGCTGCACTCTCACCACCATCAGAACATATCTTCAAAGCTATTACCGCAAAGAAAAAAGCAACACACCACTCCCGGGAGGGCTCGAAATTCCAACCTTTCGGTTAACAGCCGATCGCGCTAGCCCATTGCGCCACGGAGACAGTCTTGCTCCACTCTCACCACCATCAGAACATATCTTCAAACTATCAGCGCAAAAAAAAGCGCCGCACCACCACCGGGTGGGCTCGAAACTCCAACCTTTTGGTTAACAGCCGATCGCGCTTGCCCATTGCGCCACGGGGACAGTCTTGCTCCACTCTCACCACCATCAGAACATATCTTCAAAGCTATCAGCCCAAAGAAAAAAAAGCGCCGCACCACCACCGAGTGGGCTAGAACCTTCAACCTTTCGGTTAACAGCTGATCGCACTCGCCAATTGCGCCACGGAGGCAGTCGTGCTCCACTCTTACCTCCATTAGAACATATCTTCAAAGCTATCAGCACAAAGAAAAAAAAGCGCCGCACCACCACCGGGTGGGCTCGAACCTCCAACGTTTCGGTTAACAGCCGATCGAGCTAGCCCATTGCGCCACGGAAATAGCCTTGCTCCACTCTCAACACCATCAGAACATATCTTCAAAGCTATTAGCGCAAAGAAAAAAAGCGCCGCACCTCCACCGGGTGGGCTCGCACCTCCAACCTTTCGGTTAAAAGCCGATCGCGCTAGCCAATCGCTCCACGGAGACAGTCCTGCTCCACTTTCACCATCATCAGAACATATCTTCAAAGCTATTAGTGCAAAGAAAAAAGCAACAGACCATTCCCGGGAGGGCTCGAAACTCCAACCCTTCGGTTTACAGCCGATCGCGCTAGCCCATTGCGCCATGAGGACCGTCTTGCTCCACTCTCACCACCATCAGAACATATCTTCAAAGCTATCACCACAAAGAAAAAAAAAGCGCCGCACCACCACCGGGTGGGCTCGAACTTCCAACCTTTCGGTTAACAGCCAATCGCGCTAGCCAATTGCGCCACGGAGACAGTCCTGCTTCACTCTCACCACCATCAGAACATATCTTCAAAGCTATCAGCACAAAGAAAAAAAAGCGCCACACCTTCATCGGGTGGGCTCGAACCTCCAACCTTTCGGTTAACAGCCGATCGCGCAAGCCTATTGCGCCACGGAGACAGTCCTGCTCCACACTCACCACCGTCAAAACATTTCTTCAGAGCTATCACCCCAAAGAAAAAAAAAGCGCCGCACCACCACCGGGTGGGCTCCAACCTCCAACCTTTCATTTAAAATCCGATCGCGCTAGCCGATTGCGCCATGGAGACAGTCCTGGTCCACTCTCACCACCATCAGAACATATCTTCAAAGCTATCAGCGCAAAGAAAAAAAAGCGCCGCACCACCACCGGGTGGGCTCGAACCTCCATCCGTTCGGTTAACAGCCGATCGCGCAAGCCAATTGCGCCATGGAGACAGTCCTGCTTCACTCTCACCACCATCAGAACATATATTCAAAGCTATCAGCCCAAAGAAAAAAAAAACCGCACCACCACCGGTTGGGCTCGAACCTCCAACCTTTCGGTTAACAGCCAATCGCGCTAGCCGATTGCGCCACGGAGACAGTCCTGCTCCACTCTCACCACCATCAGAACATATCCTCAAAGCTATTACCACAAAAAAAAGCAACACACCACTCCTGGGAGGGCTCGAAACTCCAACCTTTCGGTTAACAGCCGATCGCGCTAGCCCATTGCGCCACGGAGACAGCCTTGCTCCACTCTCAACACCATCAGAACATATCTTCAAAGCTATTAGCGCAAAGAAAAAAAGCGCCGCGCCACCACCGGGTGGGCTCGAACCTCCAACCTTTCGGTTAACAGCCGATCGCGCTAGCCAATTGCGCCTCGGAGACAGTCCTGCTCCATTTTCACCACCATCAGAACATATCTTGAAAGCTAATAGTGCAAAGAAAAAAGCAACACACCACTCCCGGGAGGGCTCGAAACTCCAAACGTTCGGTTAACAGCCGATCGCGCTAGCCCAATGCGCCACGGGGACAGTCTTGCTCCACTCTCACCACCATCAGAACATATCTTCAAAGCTATCAGCACAAAGAAAAAAAAGCGCCGCACCACCACCGGGTGGGCTCGAACCTCCAAACTTTCGGTTAACAGCCGATTGCGCAAGCCAATTGCGCCACGGAGACAGTCCTGCTCCACTGTCACCACCATCAGAACATATCTTCAAAGCTATCAGCCCAAAGAAAAAAAGCACCGCACCACCACCGGGTGGGCTCGAACCTCCAACCTCTCGGTTAACAGCCAATTGCGCTAGGCAATTGCGCCACGGAGACAGTCCTGCTCCACTCTCACCACCCTCAGAACATATCTTCAAATCTATCAGCACAAAGAAAAAAAAGCGCCACACCATCACCGGGTGGGCTCGAACCTCCAACCTTTCGGTTAACAGCCGATCGCGCAAGCCAATTGCGCGACGGAGACAGTCCTGCTCCACTCTCACCACCGTCAAAACATTTATTCAGAGCTATCACCCCAAAGAAAAAAAAGCGCCGCACCACCACTGGGAGGGCTCGAAACTCCAACCTTTCGGTTAACAGCCGATCGCGCTAGTCCATTGCGCCACGGACACAGTCTTGCTCCACTCTCACCACCATCAGAACATATCTTCAAAGCTATCAGCGCAAAGAAAAAAAAGCGCCGCACCACCACCGGGTGGGCTCGAACTTCCAACCTTTCGGTTAACAGCCGATCGCGCTAGCCCATTGCGCCACGGAGACAGTCTTGCTCCCTACTCACCACCATCAAAACATATCTTCAAAGCTATCAGCCCAAAGAAAAAAAAGCGCCGCACCACCACCGGGTGGGCTCGAACCTCCAACCTTTCGGTTAACAGCCGATCGCACTAGCCAATTGCGCCACGGAGACAGTCGTGCTCCACTCTTAACACCATCAGAACATATCTTCAAAGCTATCAGCACAAAGAAAAAAAAGCGCCGCACCACCACCGGGTGGGCTCGAAACTCCAACCTTTCGGTTAACAGCCGATCGCGCTAGCCAATCGCGCCATGGAGACAGTCCTGCTCCACTCTCACCACCATCAGAACATATCTTCAAAGCTATTAGTGCAAAGAAAAAAGCAACACACCATTCCCGGGAGGGCTCGAAACTCCAAACTTTCGGTTAACAGCCGATCGCGCTAGCCCATTGTGCCACGGAGACAGTCTTGCTCCACTCTCACCACCATCAAAACATATCTTCAAACTATCAGCGCAAAAAAAAGCGCCGCACCACCACCGGGTGGGCTCGAAACTCCAACCTTTTGGTTAACAGCCGATCGCGCTTGCCCATTGCGCCACGGGGACAGTCTTGCTCCACTCTCACCACCATCAGAACATATCTTCAAAGCTATTAGTGCAAAGAAAAAAGCAACACACCATTCCCGGGAGGGCTCGAAACTCCAAACTTTCGGTTAACAGCCGATCGCGCTAGCCCATTGTGCCACGGAGACAGTCTTGCTCCACTCTCACCACCATCAAAACATATCTTCAAACTATCAGCGCAAAAAAAAGCGCCGCACCACCACCGGGTGGGCTCGAAACTCCAACCTTTTGGTTAACAGCCGATCGCGCTTGCCCATTGCGCCACGGGGACAGTCTTGCTCCACTCTCACCACCATCAGAACATATCTTCAAAGCTATCAGCCCAAAGAAAAAAAAGCGCCGCACCACCACCGGGTGGGCTCGAACCTTCAACCTTTCGGTTAACAGCTGATCGCACTCGCCAATTGCGCCACGGAGGCAGTCGTGCTCCACTCTTACCACCATCAGAACATATCTTCAAAGCTATCAGCACAAAGAAAAAAAAAGCGCCGCACCACCACCGGGTGTGCTCGAACCTCCAACCTTTCGGTTAACAGCCGATCGCGCTAGCCCATTGCGCCACGGAGATAGCCTTGCTCCACTCTCAACACCATCAGAACATATCTTCAAAGCTATTAGCGCAAAGAAAAAAAGCGCCGCACCATCACCGGGTGGGCTCGAACCTCCAACCTTTCGGTTAAAAGCCAATCGCGCTAGCCAATCGCGCCACGGAGACAGTCCTGCTCCACTTTCACCACCATCAGAACATATCTTCAAAGCTATTAGTGCAAAGAAAAAAGCAACACACCATTCCCGGGAGGGCTCGAAACTCCAACCCTTCGGTTTACAGCCGATCGCGCTAGCCCATTGCGCCACGAGGACAGTCTTGCTCCACTCTCACCACCATCAGAACATATCTTCAAAGCTATCAGCCCAAAAAAAAAGCAACACACCACTCCCGGGAGGGCTCGAACCTCCAACCTTTCAGGTAACAGCCGATCGCATAGCCAATTACGCCATGAAGACAGTCGTGCTCCACTCTCACCACCGCCAGAACATTTCTTCAGAGCTATCAGCCCAAAGAAAAAAAATCGCCGCACCACAACCGGGTGGGCTCGAACCTCCAACCTCTCGGTTAACAGCCGATCGCGCTAGCCCAATGCGCCACGGGGACAGTCTTGCTCCACTCTCACCACCATCAGAACATATCTTCAAAGCTATCAGCACAAAAAAAAAGCGCCGGATCACCACCGGGTGGGCTCGAACCTCCAAACTTTCGGTTAACAGCCGATCGCGCAAGCCAATTGCGCCACGGAGACAGTCCTGCTCCACTGTCACCACCATCAGAACATATCTTCAAAGCTATCAGCCCAAAGAAAAAAAGCACCGCACCACCACCGGGTGGGCTCGAACCTCCAAATTCTCGGTTAACAGCCAATCGCGCTAGCCAATTGCGCCACGGAGACAGTCCTGCTCCACTCTCACCACCCTCATAACATATCTTCAAATCTATCAGCACAAAGAAAAAAAAGCGCCACACCATCACCGGGTGGGCTCGAACCTCCAACCTTTCGGTTAACAGCCGATCGCGCAAGCCAATTGCGCCACGGAGACAGTCCTGCTCCACTCTCACCACCGTCAAAACATTTATTCAGAGCTATCACCCCAAAGAAAAAAAAGCGCCGCACCACCACCGGGAGGGCTCGAAACTCCAACCTTTCGGTTAACAGCCGATCGCGCTAGTCCATTGCGCCACGGACACAGTCTTGCTCCACTCTCACCACCATCAGAACATATCTTCAAAGCTATCAGCGCAAAGAAAAAAAAGCGCCGCACCACCACCGGGTGGGCTCGAACCTCCAACCTTTCGGTTAACAGCAGATCGCGCTAGCCCAAGGCGCCACGGAGACAGTCTTGCTCCCTTCTCACCACCATCAGAACATATCTTCAAAGCTATCAGCCCAAAGAAAAAAAAGCGCCGCACCACCACCGGGTTGGCTCGAACCTCAAACCTTTCGGTTAACAGCCGATCGCACTAGCCAATTGCGCCACGGAGACAGTCGTGATCCACTCTTACCACCATCAGGACATATCTTCAAAGCTATCAGCGCAAAGAAAAAAGCAACACACCACTCCCGGGAAAGCTCGAACCTCCAACTTTTGGGTTAACAGCCGATCGCGCTGGCCAATTGCGCCACGGAGACAGTCCTGCTGCACTCTCACCACCATTAGAACATATTTTTCAAGCTATCAGCCCAAAGAATAAAAAGCGCCGACACCACCGGGTGGGCTACAACCTCCAACCTTTTGGTTAACGGCCGATCGCGCTAGCCAATTGCGCCACGGAGACAATCGTGCTCCACGCTCACCACCATCGGAACATATCTTCAAAGCTATCAGCGCAAAGAAAAAACCAACACACCCACCCGGGAAGGCTCGAAACTCCAACTTTTTGGTTAACAGCCGATCGCGCTAACCAATGGCGCCACGGGGACAGTCCTGCTCCACTCTCACCACCGTCAGAACATTTCTTCAGAGCTATCAGCCCAAAGAAAAAAAAGCGCCGCACCACCACCGGGTGGGCTCGAACCTACAAGCTTTCGGTTAACAGCCGATCCCGCAAGCCCACTGCGCAACAGAGACAGTCGTGCTCCACTCACACCACCGTCAGACCATTTCTTCAGAGCTATCGCCCCAAAGAAAAAAAAAGCGCCGCACAACCACCGGGTGGGCTCGAACCTCCAAACTTTCGGTTAACAGCCGATCGCACTAGCCAATTGCGCCACGGAGACAGTCCTGCTCGAATCTCACCGCCGTCAGAACATTTCTTCAGAGCTATCAGCCCAAAGAAAAAAAAGCGCCGCACCACCACCGGGTGGGCTCGAAACTCCAACCTTTCGGTTAACAGCCGATCGCGCTAGCCAATCGCGCCATGGAGACAGTCCTGCTCCACTCTCACCACCATCAGAACATATCTTCAAAGCTATTAGCGCAAAGAAAAAAGCAACACACCATTCCCGGGAGGGCTCGAAACTCCAAACTTTCGGTTAACAGCCGATCGCGCTAGCCCATTGTGCCACGGAGACAGTCTTGCTCCACTCTCACCACCATCAAAACATATCTTCAAACTATCAGCGCAAAAAAAAGCGCCGCACCACCACCGGGTGGGCTCGAAACTCCAACCTTTTGGTTAACAGCCGATCGCGCTTGCCCATTGCGCCACGGGGACAGTCTTGCTCCACTCTCACCACCATCAGAACATATCTTCAAAGCTATCAGCCCAAGGAAAAAAAAAGCGCCGCACCACCACCGGGTGGGCTCGAACATTCAACCTTTCGGTTAACAGCTGATCGCACTCGCCAATTGCGCCACGGAGGCAGTCGTGCTCCACTCTTACCACCATCAGAACATATCTTCAAAGCTATCAGCACAAAGAAAAAAAAAGCGCCGCACCACCACCGGGTGGGCTCGAACCTCCAACCTTTCGGTTAACAGCCGATCGCGCTAGCCCATTGCGCCACGGAGATAGCCTTGCTCCGCTCTCAACACCATCAGAACATATCTTCAAAGCTATTAGCGCAAAGAAAAAAAGCGCCGCACCATCACCGGGTGGGCTCGAGCCTCCAAACTTTCGGTTAAAAGCCGATCGCGCTAGCCAATCGCGCCACGGAGACAGTCCTGCTCCACTTTCACCACCATCAGAACATATCTTCAAAGCTATTAGTGCAAAGAAAAAAGCAACACACCATTCCCGGGAGGGCTCGAAACTCCAACCCTTCGGTTTACAGCCGATCGCGCTAGCCCATTGCGCCACGAGGACAGTCTTGCTCCACTCTCACCACCATCAGAACATATCTTCAAAGCTATCAGCCCAAAAAAAAAGCAACACACCACTCCCGGGAGGGCTCGAACCTCCAACCTTTCAGGTAACAGCCGATCGCATAGCCAATTACGCCATGAAGACAGTCGTGCTCCACTCTCACCACCGCCAGAACATTTCTTCAGAGCTATCAGCCCAAAGAAAAAAAATCGCCGCACCACAACCGGGTGGGCTCGAACCTCCAACCTCTCGGTTAACAGCCAATCGCGCTAGCCAATTGCGCCACGGAGACAGTCCTGCTCCACTCTCACCACCCTCATAACATATCTTCAAATCTATCAGCACAAAGAAAAAAAAGCGCCACACCATCACCGGGTGGGCTCGAACCTCCAACCTTTCGGTTAACAGCCGATCGCGCAAGCCAATTGCGCCACGGAGACAGTCCTGCTCCACTCTCACCACCGTCAAAACATTTATTCAGAGCTATCACCCCAAAGAAAAAAAAGCGCCGCACCACCACCGGGAGGGCTCGAAACTCCAACCTTTCGGTTAACAGCCGATCGCGCTAGTCCATTGCGCCACGGACACAGTCTTGCTCCACTCTCACCACCATCAGAACATATCTTCAAAGCTATCAGCGCAAAGAAAAAAAAGCGCCGCACCACCACCGGGTGGGCTCGAACCTCCAACCTTTCGGTTAACAGCAGATCGCGCTAGCCCAAGGCGCCACGGAGACAGTCTTGCTCCCTTCTCACCACCATCAGAACATATCTTCAAAGCTATCAGCCCAAAGAAAAAAAAGCGCCGCACCACCACCGGGTGGGCTCGAACCTCAAACCTTTCGGTTAACAGCCGATCGCACTAGCCAATTGCGCCACGGAGACAGTCGTGATCCACTCTTACCACCATCAGGACATATCTTCAAAGCTATCAGCGCAAAGAAAAAAGCAACACACCACTCCCGGGAAAGCTCGAACCTCCAACTTTTGGGTTAACAGCCGATCGCGCTGGCCAATTGCGCCACGGAGACAGTCCTGCTGCACTCTCACCACCATTAGAACATATTTTTCAAGCTATCAGCCCAAAGAATAAAAAGCGCCGACACCACCGGGTGGGCTACAACCTCCAACCTTTTGGTTAACGGCCGATCGCGCTAGCCAATTGCGCCACGGAGACAATCGTGCTCCACGCTCACCACCATCGGAACATATCTTCAAAGCTATCAGCGCAAAGAAAAAAGCAACACACCCACCCGGGAAGGCTCGAAACTCCAACTTTTTGGTTAACAGCCGATCGCGCTAGCCCATTGCGCCACGGAGACAGCCTTGCTCCACTCTCAACACCATCAGAACATATCTTCAAAGCTATTAGCGCAAAAAAAAAGCGCCGCGCCACCACCGGGTGGGCTCGAACCTCCAACCTTTCGGTTAACAGCCGATCGCGCTAGCCAATTGCGCCACGGAGACAGTCCTGCTCCATTTTCACCACCATCAGAACATATCTTGAAAGCTAATAGTGCAAAGAAAAAAGCAACACACCACTCCCGGGAGGGCTCGAAACTCCAAACTTTCGGTTAACACCTGATCGCGCTAGCCCAATGCGCCACGGGGACAGTCTTGCTCCACTCTCACCACCATCAGAACATATCTTCAAAGCTATCAGCACAAAGAAAAAAAAAGCGCCGCACCACCACCGGGTGGGCTCGAACCTCCAAACTTTCGGTTAACAGCCGATCGCGCAAGCCAATTGCGCCACGGAGACAGTCCTGCGCCACTGTCACCACCATCAGAACATATCTTCAAAGCTATCAGCCCAAAGAAAAAAAGCACCGCACCACCACCAGGTGGGCTCGAACCTTCAACCTCTCGGTTAACAGCCAATCGCGCTAGCCAATTGCGCCACGGAGACAGTCCTGCTCCACTCTCACCACCCTCAGAACATATCTTCAAATCTATCAGCACAAAGAAAAAAAAGCGCCACACCATCACCGGGTGGGCTCGAACCTCCAACCTTTCGGTTAACAGCCGATCGCGCAAGCCAATTGCGCGACGGAGACAGTCCTGCTCCACTCTCACCACCGTCAAAACATTTATTCAGAGCTATCACCCCAAAGAAAAAAAATCGCCGCACCACCACTGGGAGGGCTCGAAACTCCAACCTTTCGGTTAACAGCCGATCGCGCTAGTCCATTGCGCCACGGACACAGTCTTGCTCCACTCTCACCACCATCAGAACATATCTTCAAAGCTATCAGCGCAAAGAAAAAAAAGCGCCGCACCACCACCGGGTGGGCTCGAACTTCCAACCTTTCGGTTAACAGCCGATCGCGCTAGCCCATTGCGCCACGGAGACAGTCTTGCTCCCTTCTCACCACCATCAAAACATATCTTCAAAGCTATCAGCCCAAAGAAAAAAAAGCGCCGCACCACCACCAGGTGGGCTCGAACCTCCAACCTTTCGGTTAACAGCCGATCGCACTAGCCTATTGCGCCACGGAGACAGTCGTGCTCCACTCTTACCACCATCAGAACATATCTTCAAAGCTATCAGCGCAAAGAAAAAAGCAACACACCACTCCCGGGAGGGCTCGAACCTCCAACTTTTTGGTTAACAGCAGATCGCGCTGGCCAATTGCGCCACGGAGACAGTCCTGCTGCACTCTCACCACCATTAGAACATATCTTTCACGCTAACAGCCCAAAGAATAAAAAGCGCCGACACCACCGGGTGGGCTCGAACCTCCAACCTTTTGGTTAACGGCCGATCGCGCTAGCCAATTGCGCCACGGAGACAGTCCTGCTCCACTCTCACCACCACCAGAACATATCTTCAAAGCTATCAGTGCAAAGAAAAAAGCAACACACCACTCCCGGGAGGGCTCGAAACTCCAACCTTTCGGTTAACAGCCCATCGCGCTAGCCCATTGCGCCACGGGGACAGTCTTGCTCCACTCTCACCACCATCAGAACATATCTTCAAAGCTATCAGCACAAAGAAAAAAAAGCGCCGCACCACCACCGGGTGGGCTCGAACCTCCAACCTTTCGGGTAACAGCCGATCGCGCTACCCCATTGCGCCACGGAGATAGCCTTGCTCCATTCTCAACACCATCAGAACATATCTTCAAAGCTATTAGCGCAAAGAAAAAAAGCGCCGCACCTCCACCGGGTGGGCTCGAACTTCCAACCTTTCGGTTAAAAGCCGATCGCGCTAGCCAATCGCGCCACGGAGACAGTCCTGCTCCACTTTCACCGTCATCAGAACATATCTTCAAAGCTATTAGTGCAAAGAAAAAAGCAACACACCATTCCCGGGAGGGCTCGAAACTCCAAACTTTCGGTTAACAGCCGATCGCGCTAGCCCATTGTGCCACGGAGACAGTCTTGCTCCACTCTCACCACCATCAAAACATATCTTCAAACTATCAGCGCAAAAAAAAGCGCCGCACCACCACCGGGTGGGCTCGAAACTCCAACCTTTTGGTTAACAGCCGATCGCGCTTGCCCATTGCGCCACGGGGACAGTCTTGCTCCACTCTCACCACCATCAGAACATATCTTCAAAGCTATCAGCCCAAAGAAAAAAAAAGCGCCGCACCACCACCGGGTGGGCTCGAACCTTCAACCTTTCGGTTAACAGCTGATCGCACTCGCCAATTGCGCCACGGAGGCAGTCGTGCTCCACTCTTACCACCATCAGAACATATCTTCAAAGCTATCAGCACAAAGAAAAAAAAAAGCGCCGCACCACCACCGGGTGGGCTCGAACCTCCAACCTTTCGGTTAACAGCCGATCGCGCTAGCCCATTGCGCCACGGAGATAGCCTTGCTCCACTCTCAACACCATCAGAACATATCTTCAAAGCTATTAGCGCAAAGAAAAAAAGCGCCGCACCATCACCGGGTGGGCTCGAACCTCCAACCTTTCGGTTAAAAGCCGATCGCGCTAGCCAATCGCGCCACGGAGACAGTCCTGCTCCACTTTCACCACCATCAGAACATATCTTCAAAGCTATTAGTGCAAAGAAAAAAGCAACACACCATTCCCGGGAGGGCTCGAAACTCCAACCCTTCGGTTTACAGCCGATCGCGCTAGCCCATTGCGCCACGAGGACAGTCTTGCTCCACTCTCACCACCATCAGAACATATCTTCAAAGCTATCAGCCCAAAAAAAAAGCAACACACCACTCCCGGGAGGGCTCGAACCTCCAACCTTTCAGGTAACAGCCGATCGCATAGCCAATTACGCCATGAAGACAGTCGTGCTCCACTCTCACCACCGCCAGAACATTTCTTCAGAGCTATCAGCCCAAAGAAAAAAAATCGCCGCACCACAACCGGGTGGGCTCGAACCTCCAACCTCTCGGTTAACAGCCGATCGCGCTAGCCCAATGCGCCACGGGGACAGTCTTGCTCCACTCTCACCACCATCAGAACATATCTTCAAAGCTATCAGCACAAAAAAAAGCGCCGGATCACCACCGGGTGGGCTCGAACCTCCAAACTTTCGGTTAACAGCCGATCGCGCAAGCCAATTGCGCCACGGAGACAGTCCTGCTCCACTGTCACCACCATCAGAACATATCTTCAAAGCTATCATCCCAAAGAAAAAAAGCACCGCACCACCACCGGGTGGGCTCGAACCTCCAAATTCTCGGTTAACAGCCAATCGCGCTAGCCAATTGCGCCACGGAGACAGTCCTGCTCCACTCTCACCACCCTCATAACATATCTTCAAATCTATCAGCACAAAGAAAAAAAATCGCCGCACCACCACTGGGAGGGCTCGAAACTCCAACCTTTCGGTTAACAGCCGATCGCGCTAGTCCATTGCGCCACGGACACAGTCTTGCTCCACTCTCACCACCATCAGAACATATCTTCAAAGCTATCAGCGCAAAGAAAAAAAAGCGCCGCACCACCACCGGGTGGGCTCGAACTTCCAACCTTTCGGTTAACAGCCGATCGCGCTAGCCCATTGCGCCACGGAGACAGTCTTGCTCCCTTCTCACCACCATCAAAACATATCTTCAAAGCTATCAGCCCAAAGAAAAAAAAGCGCCGCACCACCACCGGGTGGGCTCGAACCTCCAACCTTTCGGTTAACAGCCGATCGCACTAGCCAATTGCGCCACGGAGACAGTCGTGCTCCACTCTTACCACCATCAGAACATATCTTCAAAGCTATCAGCGCAAAGAAAAAAGCAACACACCACTCCCGGGAGGGCTCGAACCTCCAACTTTTTGGTTAACAGCAGATCGCGCTGGCCAATTGCGCCACGGAGACAGTCCTGCTGCACTCTCACCACCATTAGAACATATCTTTCACGCTAACAGCCCAAAGAATAAAAAGCGCCGACACCACCGGGTGGGCTCGAACCTCCAACCTTTTGGTTAACGGCCGATCACGCTAGCCAATTGCGCCACGGAGACAGTCCTGCTCCACTCTCACCACCACCAGAACATATCTTCAAAGCTATCAGTGCAAAGAAAAAAGCAACACACCACTCCCGGGAGGGCTCGAAACTCCAACCTTTCGGTTAACAGCCCATCGCGCTAGCCCATTGCGCCACGGGGACAGTCTTGCTCCACTCTCACCACCATCAGAACATATCTTCAAAGCTATCAGCACAAAGAAAAAAAAGCGCCGCACCACCACCGGGTGGGCTCGAACCTCCAACCTTTCGGGTAACAGCCGATCGCGCTAGCCCATTGCGCCACGGAGATAGCCTTGCTCCATTCTCAACACCATCAGAACATATCTTCAAAGCTATTAGCGCAAAGAAAAAAAGCGCCGCACCTCCACCGGGTGGGCTCGAACTTCCAACCTTTCGGTTAAAAGCCGATCGCGCTAGCCAATCGCGCCACGGAGACAGTCCTGCTCCACTTTCACCGTCATCAGAACATATCTTCAAAGCTATTAGTGCAAAGAAAAAAGCAACACACCATTCCCGGGAGGGCTCGAAACTCCAAACTTTCGGTTAACAGCCGATCGCGCTAGCCCATTGTGCCACGGGGACAGTCTTGCTCCACTCTCACCACCATCAGAACATATCTTCAAAGCTATCAGCCCAAAGAAAAAAAAAGCGCCGCACCACCACCGCGTGGGCTCGAACCTTCAACCTTTCGGTTAACAGCTGATCGCACTCGCCAATTGCGCCACGGAGGCAGTCGTGCTCCACACTTACCACCATCAGAACATATCTTCAAAGCTATCAGCACAAAGAAAAAAAAAGCGCCGCACCACCACCGGGTGGGCTCGAACCTCCAACCTTTCGGTTAACAGCCGATCGCGCTAGCCCATTGCGCCACGGAGGTAGCCTTGCTCCACTCTCAACACCATCAGAACATATCTTCAAAGCTATTAGCGCAAAGAAAAAAAGCGCCGCACCATCACCGGGTGGGCTCGAACCTCCAACATTTCGGTTAAAAGCCGATCGCGCTAGCCAATCGCGCCACGGAGACAGTCCTGCTCCACTTTCACCACCATCAGAACATATCTTCAAAGCTATTAGTGCAAAGAAAAAAGCAACACACCATTCCCGGGAGGGCTCGAAACTCCAACCCTTCGGTTTACAGCCGATCGCGCTAGCCCATTGCGCCACGAGGACAGTCTTGCTCCACTCTCACCACCATCAGAACATATCTTCAAAGCTATCAGCCCAAAAAAAAGCAACACACCACTCCCGGGAGGGCTCGAACCTCCAACCTTTCAGGTAACAGCCGATCGCATAGCCAATTACGCCATGGAGACAGTCGTGCTCCACTCTCACCACTGCCAGAACATTTCTTCAGAGCTATCAGCCCAAAGAAAAAAAATCGCCGCACCACAACCGGGTGGGCTCGAACCTCCAACCTCTCGGTTAACAGCCGATCGCGCTAGCCCAATGCGCCACGGGGACAGTCTTGCTCCACTCTCACCACCATCAGAACATATCTTCAAAGCTATTAGCACAAAAAAAAGCGCCGGATCACCACCGGGTGGGCTCGAACCTCCAAACTTTCGGTTAACAGCCGATCGCGCAAGCCAATTGCGCCACGGAGACAGTCCTGCTCCACTGTCACCACCATCAGAACTTATCTTCAAAGCTATCAGCCCAAAGAAAAAAAGCACCGCACCACCACCGGGTGGGCTCGAACCTCCAAATTCTCGGTTAACAGCCAATCGCGCTAGCCAATTGCGCCACGGAGACAGTCCTGCTCCACTCTCACCACCCTCATAACATATCTTCAAATCTATCAGCACAAAGAAAAAAAAGCGCCACACCATCACCGGGTGGGCTCGAACCTCCAACCGTTCGGTTAACAGCCGATCGCGCAAGCCAATTGCGCCACGGAGACAGTCCTGCTCCACTCTCACCACCGTCAAAACATTTATTCAGAGCTATCACCCCAAAGAAAAAAAAGCGCCGCACCACCACCGGGAGGGCTCGAAACTCCAACCTTTCGGTTAACAGCCGATCGCGCTAGTCCATTGCGCCACGGACACAGTCTTGCTCCACTCTCACCACCATCAGAACATATCTTCAAAGCTATCAGCGCAAAGAAAAAAAAGCGCCGCACCACCACCGGGTGGGCTCGAACCTCCAACCTTTCGGTTAACAGCCGATCGCGCTAGACCAAGGCGCCACGGAGACAGTCTTGCTCCCTTCTCACCACCATCAGAACATATCTTCAAAGCTATCAGCCCAAAGAAAAAAAAGCGCCGCACCACCACCGGGTGGGCTCGAACCTCCAACCTTTCGGTTAACAGCCGATCGCACTAGCCAATTGCGCCACGGAGACAGTCGTAATCCACTCTTACCACCATCAGGACATATCTTCAAAGCTATCAGCGCAAAGAAAAAAGCAACACACCACTCCCGGGAGGGCTCGAACCTCCAACTTTTGGGTTAACAGCCGATCGCGCTGGCCAATTGTGCCACGGAGACAGTCCTGCTGCACTCTCACCACCATTAGAACATATTTTTCAAGCTATCAGCCCAAAGAATAAAAAGCGCCGACACCACCGAGTGGGCTCGATCCTCCAACCTTTTGGTTAACGGCCGATCGCGCTAGCCAATTGCGCCACGGAGACAATCGTGCTCCACGCTCACCACCATCGGAACATATCTTCAAAGCTATCAGCGCAAAGAAAAAAGCAACACACCCACCCGGGAAGGCTCGAAACTCCAACTTTTTGGTTAACAGCCGATCGCGCTAACCAATGGCGCCACGGGGACAGTCCTGCTCCACTCTCACCACCGTCAGAACATTTCTTCAGAGCTATCAGCCCAAAGAAAAAAAAGCGCCGCACCACCACCGGGTGGGCTCGAACCTACAAGCTTTCGGTTAACAGCCGATCCCGCAAGCCGACTGCGCAACAGAGACAGTCGTGCTCCACTCACACCACCATCAGAACATATCTTCAAAGCTATTACCACAAAGAAAAAAAGCGCCGCACCTCCACCGGGTGGGCTCGAACTTCCAACCTTTCGGTTAAAAGCCGATCGCGCTAGCCAATCGCGCCACGGAGACAGTCCTGCTCCACTTTCACCGTCATCAGAACATATCTTCAAAGCTATTAGTGCAAAGAAAAAAGCAACACACCATTCCCGGGAGGGCTCGAAACTCCAAACTTTCGGTTAACAGCCGATCGCGCTAGCCCATTGTGCCACGGGGACAGTCTTGCTCCACTCTCACCACCATCAGAACATATCTTCAAAGCTATCAGCCCAAAGAAAAAAAAAGCGCCGCACCACCACCGGGTGGGCTCGAACCTTCAACCTTTCGGTTAACAGCTGATCGCACTCGCCAATTGCGCCACGGAGGCAGTCGTGCTCCACACTTACCACCATCAGAACATATCTTCAAAGCTATCAGCACAAAGAAAAAAAAAGCGCCGCACCACCACCGGGTGGGCTCGAACCTCCAACCTTTCGGTTAACAGCCGATCGCGCTAGCCCATTGCGCCACGGAGGTAGCCTTGCTCCACTCTCAACACCATCAGAACATATCTTCAAAGCTATTAGCGCAAAGAAAAAAAGCGCCGCACCATCTCCGGGTGGGCTCGAACCTCCAACCTTTCGGTTAAAAGCCGATCGCGCTAGCCAATCGCGCCACGGAGACAGTCCTGCTCCACTTTCACCACCATCAGAACATATCTTCAAAGCTATTAGTGCAAAGAAAAAAGCAACACACCATTCCCGGGAGGGCTCGAAACTCCAACCCTTCGGTTTACAGCCGATCGCGCTAGCCCATTGCGCCACGAGGACAGTCTTGCTCCACTCTCACCACCATCAGAACATATCTTCAAAGCTATCAGCCCAAAAAAAAGCAACACACCACTCCCGGGAGGGCTCGAACCTCCAACCTTTCAGGTAACAGCCGATCGCATAGCCAATTACGCCATGGAGACAGTCGTGCTCCACTCTCACCACTGCCAGAACATTTCTTCAGAGCTATCAGCCCAAAGAAAAAAAATCGCCGCACCACAACCGGGTGAGCTCGAACCTCCAACCTCTCGGTTAACAGCCGATCGCGCTAGCCCACGGGGACAGTCTTGCTCCACTCTCACCACCATCAGAACATATCTTCAAAGCTATTAGCACAAAAAAAGCGCCGGATCACCACCGGGTGGGCTCGAACCTCCAAACTTTCGGTTAACAGCCGATCGCGCAAGCCAATTGCGCCACGGAGACAGTCCTGCTCCACTGTCACCACCATCAGAACATATCTTCAAAGCTATCAGCCCAAAGAAAAAAAGCACCGCACCACCACCGGGTGGGCTCGAACCTCCAAATTCTCGGTTAACAGCCAATCGCGCTAGCCAATTGCGCCACGGAGACAGTCCTGCTCCACTCTCACCACCCTCATAACATATCTTCAAATCTATCAGCACAAAGAAAAAAAAGCGCCACACCATCACCGGGTGGGCTCGAACCTCCAACCGTTCGGTTAACAGCCGATCGCGCAAGCCAATTGCGCCACGGAGACAGTCCTGCTCCACTCTCACCACCGTCAAAACATTTATTCAGAGCTATCACCCCAAAGAAAAAAAAGCGCCGCACCACCACCGGGAGGGCTCGAAACTCCAACCTTTCGGTTAACAGCCGATCGCGCTAGTCCATTGCGCCACGGACACAGTCTTGCTCCACTCTCACCACCATCAGAACATATCTTCAAAGCTATCAGCGCAAAGAAAAAAAAGCGCCGCACCACCACCGGGTGGGCTCGAACCTCCAACCTTTCGGTTAACAGCCGATCGCGCTAGCCCAAGGCGCCACGGAGACAGTCTTGCTCCCTTCTCACCACCATCAGAACATATCTTCAAAGCTATCAGCCCAAAGAAAAAAAAGCGCCGCACCACCACCGGGTGGGCTCGAACCTCCAACCTTTCGGTTAACAGCCGATCGCACTACCCAATTGCGCCACGGAGACAGTCGTGATCCACTCTTACCACCATCAGGACATATCTTCAAAGCTATCAGCGCAAAGAAAAAAGCAACACACCACTCCCGGGAGGGCTCGAACCTCCAACTTTTGGGTTAACAGCCGATCGCGCTGGCCAATTGTGCCACGGAGACAGTCCTGCTGCACTCTCACCACCATTAGAACATATTTTTCAAGCTATCAGCCCAAAGAATAAAAAGCGCCGACACCACCGAGTGGGCTCGAACCTCCAACCTTTTGGTTAACGGCCGATCGCGCTAGCCAATTGCGCCACGGAGACAATCGTGCTCCACGCTCACCACCATCGGAACATATCTTCAAAGCTATCAGCGCAAAGAAAAAAGCAACACACCCACCCGGGAAGGCTCGAAACTCCAACTTTTTGGTTAACAGCCGATCGCGCTAACCAATGGCGCCACGGGGACAGTCCTGCTCCACTCTCACCACCGTCAGAACATTTCTTCAGAGCTATCAGCCCAAAGAAAAAAAAGCGCCGCACCACCACCGGGTGGGCTCGAACCTACAAGCTTTCGGTTAACAGCCGATCCCGCAAGCCGACTGCGCAACAGAGACAGTCGTGCTCCACTCACACCACCGTCAGACCATTTCTTCAGAGCTATCGCCCCAAAGAAAAAAAAGCGCCGCACAACCACCGGGTGGGCTCGAACCTCCAACCTTTCGATTAACAGCCGATCGCACTAGCCAATTGCGCCACGGAGACAGTCGTGCTCGAATCTCACCGCCGTCAGAACATTTCTTCAGAGCTATCAGCCCAAAGAAAAAAAAGCGCCGCACCACCACCGGGTGGGCTCGAAACTCCAACCTTTCGGTTAACAGCCGATCGCGCTAGCCAATCGCGCCATGGAGACAGTCCTGCTCTACTCTCACCACCATCAGAACATAGCTTCAAAGCTATTACCACAAAGAAAAAAGCAACACACCACTCCCGGGAGGGCTCGAAACTCCAACCTTTCGGTAAACAGCCAATCGCGCTAGCCCAATGCGCCACGGAGACAGTCTTGCTCCACTCTCAACACCATCAGAACATATCTTCAAAGCTATCAGCGCAAAGAAGAAAAAGCGCCGCACCACCACCGGGTGGGCTCGAACCTCCAACCTTTCGGTTAACAGCCGATCACGCTAGCCAATTGCGCCACGGAGACAGTCCTGCTCCACTCTCACTACCACCAGAACATATCTTCAAAGCTATCAGTGCAAAGAAAAAAGCAACACACCACTCCCGGGAGGGCTCGAAACTCCAACCTTTCGGTTAACAGCCCATCGCGCTAGCCCTATGCGCCACGGGGACAGTCCTGCTCCACTCTCACCACTATCAGAACATATCTTCAAAGCTATCAGCGCAAAGAAAAAAAAGCGCCGCACCACCACCGGGTGGGCTCGAACCTCCAACCTTTCGGTTAACAGCCGATCGCGCTAGCAAATTGCGCCACGGAGACAGTCGTGCTCCTCTCTCACCACCATAAGAACATATCTTCAAAGTTATCAGCCTAAAGAAAGAAAAGCGCTGCACCACCAACGGGTGGGCTCAAACCTCCAACCTTTCAGTTAACAGCCGATCGCGCTAGCCAATTGCGCCACGGAGACAGTCCTGCTCCACTCTCACCACCATCAGAACATATCTTCAAAGCTATCAGCCCAAAAAAAAAGCAACACACCACTCCCGGGAGGGCTCGAACCTCCAACCTTTCAGGTAACAGCCGATCGCATAGCCAATTACGCCATGGAGACAGTCGTGCTCCACTCTCACCACCGCCAGAACATTTCTTCAGAGCTATCAGCCCAAAAAAAAAATCGCCGCACCACAACCGGGTGGGCTCGAACCTCCAAACTTTCGGTTAACAGCCGATCGCGCAAGCCAATTGCGCCACGGAGACAGTCCTGCTCCACTGTCACCACCATCAGAACATATCTTCAAAGCTATCAGCCCAAAGAAAAAAAGCACCGCACCACCACCGTGTGGGCTCGAAACTCCAACCTTTCGGTTAACAGCCGATCGCGCTAGTCCATTGCGCCACGGACACAGTCTTGCTCCACTCTCACCACCATCAGAACATATCTTCAAAAGCTATCAGCGCAAAGAAAAAAGCAACACACCACTCCCGGGAGGGCTCGAACCGCCAACTTTTGGGTTAACAGCCGATCGCGCTGGCCAATTGCGCCACGGAGACAGTCCTGCTGCACTCTCACCACCATTAGAACATATTTTTCAAGCTATCAGCCCAAAGAATAAAAAGCGCCGACACCACCGGGTGGGCTCGAACCTCCAACCTTTCAGGTAACAGCCGATCGCATAGCCAATTACGCCATGGAGACAGTCGTGCTCCACTCTCACCACCGCCAGAACATTTCTTCAGAGCTATCAGCCCAAAAAAAAAATCGCCGCACCACAACCGGGTGGGCTCGAACCTCCAACCTTTCGGTTAACAGCCGATCGCGCTAGCCCAAGGCGCCACGGAGACAGTCTTGCTCCCTTCTCACCACCATCAAAACATATCTTCAAAGCTATCAGCCCAAAGAAAAAAAAGCGCCGCACCACCACCGGGTGGGCTCGAACCTCCAACCTTTCGGTTAACAGCCGATCGCACTAGCCAATTGCGCCACGGAGACAGTCGTGATCCACTCTTACCACCATCAGGACATATCTTCAAAGCTATCCGCGCAAAGAAAAAAGCAACACACCACTCCCGGGAGGGCTCGAACCGCCAACTTTTGGGTTAACAGCCGATCGCGCTGGCCAATTGCGCCACGGAGACAGTCCTGCTGCACTCTCACCACCATTAGAACATATTTTTCAAGCTATCAGCCCAAAGAATAAAAAGCGCCGACACCACCGGGTGGGCTCGAACCTCCAACCTTTTGGTTAACGGCCGATCGCGCTAGCCAATTGCGCCATGGAGACAATCGTGCTCCACGCTCACCACCATCGGAACATATCTTCAAAGCTATCAGCGCAAAGAAAAAAGCAACACACCCACCCGGGAAGGCTCGAAACTCCAACTTTTTGGTTAACAGCCGATCGCGCTAACCAATGGCGCCACGGGGACAGTCCTGCTACACTCTCACCACCGTCAGAACATTTCTTCAGAGCTATCAGCCCAAAGAAAAAAAAGCGCCGAACCACCACCGGGTGGGCTCGAACCTACAACCTTTCGGTTAACAGCCGATCCCGCAAGCCCACTGCGCCACAGAGACAGTCGTGCTCCACTCACACCACCGTCAGACCATTTCTTCAGAGCTATCGCCCCAGAGAAAAAAAAAAAGCGCCTCACAACCACCGGGTGGGCTCGAACCTCCAACCTTTCGGTTAACAGCCGATCGCACTAGCCAATTGCGCCACGGAGACAGTCCTGCTCGAATCTCACCGCCGTCAGAACATTTCTTCAGAGCTATCAGCCCAAAGAAAAAAAAGCGCCGCACCACCACCGGGTGGGCTCGAAACTCCAACCTTTCGGTTAACAGCCGATCGCGCTAGCCAATCGCGCCATGGAGACAGTCCTGCTCCACTCTCACTACCACCAGAACATATCTTCAAAGCTATTACCACAAAGAAAAAAGCAACACACCTTTCCCGGGAGGGCTCGAAACTCCAACCTTTCGGTTAACAGCCCATCGCGCTAGCCCTATGCGCCACGGGGACAGTCTTGCTCCACTCTCACCACTATCAGAACATATCTTCAAAGCTATCAGCGCAAAGAAAAAAAAGCGCCGCACCACCAGCGGGTGGGCTCGAACCTCCAACCATTCGGTTAACAGCCGATCGCGATAGCAAACTGCGCCACGGAGACAGTCGTGCTCCTCTCTCACCACCATAAGAACATATCTTCAAAGTTATCAGCCTAAAGAAAGAAAAGCGCTGCACCACCAACGGGTGGGCTCGAACCTCCAACCTTTCAGTTAACAGCCGATCGCGCTAGCCAATTGCGCCACGGAGACAGTCCTGCTCCACTCTCACCACCATCAGAACATATCTTCAAAGCAATCAGCCCAAAAAAAAGCAACACACCACTCCCGGGAGGGCTCGAACCTCCAACCTTTCAGGTAACAGCCGATCGCATAGCCAATTACGCCATGGAGACAGTCGTGCTCCACTCTCACCACCACCAGAACATTTCTTCAGAGCTATCAGCCCAAAGAAAAAAAATCGCCGCACCACAACCGGGTGGGCTCGAACCTCCAACCTCTCGGTTAACAGCCGATCGCGCTAGCCCAATGCGCCACGGGGACAGTCTTGCTCCACTCTCACCACCATCAGAACATATCTTCAAAGCTATCAGCACAAAAAAAAGTGCCGGATCACCACCGGGTGGGCTCGAACCTCCAAACTTTCGGTTAACAGCCGATCGCGCAAGCCAATTGCGCCACGGAGACAGTCCTGCTCCACTGTCACCACCATCAGAACATATCTTCAAAGCTATCAGCCCAAAGAAAAAAAGCACCGCACCACCACCGGGTGGGCTCGAACCTCCAAATTCTCGGTTAACAGCCAATCGCGCTAGCCAATTGCGCCACGGAGACAGTCCTGCTCCCCTCTCACCACCCTCATAACATATCTTCAAAAGCTATGAGCGCAAAGAAAAAAAGCGCCGCACCACCACCGGGTAGGCTCGAACCTCCAAACTTTTGGTTAACGGCCGATCGCGCTAGCCAATTGCGCCACGGAGACAATCGTGCTCCACGCTCACCACCATCGGAACATATCTTCAAAGCTATCAGCGCAAAGAAAAGAGCAACACACCCAGCCGGGAAGGCTCGAAACTCCAACTTTTTGGTTAACAGCCGATCGCGCTAACCAATGGCGCCACGGGGACAGTCCTGCTCCACTCTCACCACCGTCAGAACATTTCTTCAGAGCTATCAGCCCAAAGAAAAAAAAGCGCCGCACCACCACCGGGTGGGCTCGAACCTACAACCTTTCGGTTAACAGCCGACCCCGCAAGCCCACTGCGCCACAGAGACAGTCGTGCTCCACTCACACCACCGTCAGACCATTTCTTCAGAGCTATCGCCCCAAAGAAAAAAAAAGCGCCGCACAACCACCGGGTGGGCTCGAACCTCCAACCTTTCGGTTAACAGCCGATCGCACTAGCCAATTGCGCCACGGAGACAGTCCTGCTCGAATCTCACCGCCGTCAGAACATTTCTTCAGAGCTATCAGCCCAAAGAAAAAAAAGCGCCGCACCACCACCGGGTGGGCTCGAAACTCCAACCTTTCGGTTAACAGCCGATCGCGCTAGCCAATCGCGCCATGGAGACAGTCCTGCTCCACTCTCACCACCATCAGAACATATCTTCAAAGCTATCAGCACAAAGAAAAAAAAGCGCCACACCATCATCGGGTGGGCTCGAACCTCCAACCTTTCGGTTAACAGCCGATCGCGAGAGCCAATTGCGCCACGGAGACAGTCCTGCTCCACTGTCACCACCATCAGAACATATCTTCAAAGCTATCAGCCCAACGAAAAAAAGCACCGCGCCACCACCGGGTGGGCTCGAACCTCCAAATTCTCGGTTAACAGCCAATCGCGCTAGCCAATTGCGCCACGGAGACAGTCCTGCTCCACTCTCACCACCCTCATAACATATCTTCAAATCTATCAGCACAAAGAAAAAAAAGCGCCACACCATCATCGGGTGGGCTCGAACCTCCAACCTTTCGGTTAACAGCCGATCGCGAGAGCCAATTGCGCCACGGAGACAGTCCTGCTCCACTGTCACCACCATCAGAACATATCTTCAAAGCTATCAGCCCAAAGAAAAAAAGCACCGCACCACCACCGGGTGGGCTCGAACCTCCAAATTCTCGGTTAACAGCCAATCGCGCTAGCCAATTGCGCCACGGAGACAGTCCTGCTCCACTCTCACCACCCTCATAACATATCTTCAAATCTATCAGCACAAAGAAAAAAAAAGCGCCACACCATCACCGGGTGGGCTCGAACCTCCAACCTTTCGGTTAACAGCCGATCGCGCAAGCCAATTGCGCCGCGGAGACAGTCCTGCTCCACTCTCACCACCGTCAAAACATTTATTCAGAGCTATCACCCCAAAGAAAAAAAGCGCCGCACCACCACCGGGAGGGCTCGAAACTCCAACCTCTCGGTTAACAGCCGATCGCGCTAGTCCATTGCGCCACGGACACAGTCTTGCTCCACTCTCACCACCATCAGAACATATCTTCAAAAGCTATCAGCGCAAAGAAAAAAAAGCACCGCACCACCACCGGGTGGGCTCGAACCTCGAACCTTTCGGGTAACAGCCGATCGCGCTAGCCCAAGGCGCCACGGAGACAGTCTTGCTCCCTTCTCACCACCATCAAAACATATCTTCAAAGCTATCAGCCCAAAGAAAAAAAAGCGCCGCACCACCACCGGGTGGGCTCGAACGTCCAACCTTTCGGTTAACAGCCGATTGCACTAGCAAATTGCGCCACGGAGACAGTCGTGATCCACTCTTTCCACCATCAGGACATATCTTCAAAGCTATCCGCGCAAAGAAAAAAGCAACACACCACTCCCGGGAGGGCTCGAACCGCCAACTTTTGGGTTAACAGCCGATCGCGCTGGCCAATTGCGCCACGGAGACAGTCCTGCTGCACTCTCACCACCATTAGAACATATTTTTCAAGCTATCAGCCCAAAGAATAAAAAGCGCCGACACCACCGGGTGGGCTCGAACCTCCAACCTTTTGGTTAACGGCCGATCGCGCTAGCCAATTGCGCCACGGAGACAATCGTGCTCCACGCTCACCACCATCGGAACATATCTTCAAAGCTATCAGCGCAAAGAAAAAAGCAACACACCCACCCCGGAAGGCTCGAAACTCCAACTTTTTGGTTAACAGCCGATCGCGGTAACCAATGGCGCCACGGGGACAGTCCTGCTCCACTCTCACCACCGTCAGAACATTTCTTCAGAGCTATCAGACCAAAGAAAAAAAAGCGCCGAACCACCACCGGGTGGGCTCGAACCTACAACCTTTCGGTTAACAGCCGATCCCGCAAGCCCACTGCGCCACAGAGACAGTCGTGCTCCACTCACACCACCGTCAGACCATTTCTTCAGAGCTATCGCCCCAGAGAAAAAAAAAGCGCCTCACAACCACCGGGTGGGCTCGAACCTCCAACCTTTCGGTTAACAGCCGATCGCACTAGCCAATTGCGCCACGGAGGCAGTCCCGCTCGAATCTCACCGCCGTCAGAACATTTCTTCAGAGCTATCAGCCCAAAGAAAAAAAAGCGCCGCACCACCACCGGGTGGGCTCGAAACTCCAACCTTTCGGTTAACAGCCGATCGCGCTAGCCAATCGCGCCGTGGAGACAGTCCTGCTCCACTCTCACCACCATCAGAACATATCTTCAAAGCTATTACCACAAAGAAAAAAGCAACACACCACTCCCGGGAGGGCTCGAAACTCCAACCTTTCGGTTAACAGCCCATCGCGCTAGCCCTATGCGCCTCGGGGACAGTCTTGCTCCACTCTCACCACTATCAGAACATATCTTCAAAGTTATCAGCCTAAAGAAAGAAAAGCGCTGCACCACCAACGGGTGGGCTCGAACCTCCAACCTTTCAGTTAACAGCCGATCGCGCTAGCCAATTGCGCCACGGAGACAGTCCTCCTCCACTCTCACCACCATCAGAACATATCTTCAAAGCAATCAGCCCAAAAAAAAGCAACACACCACTCCCGGGAGGGCTCGAACCTCCAACCTTTCAGGTAACAGCCGATCGCATAGCCAATTACGCCATGGAGACAGTCGTGCTCCACTCTCACCACCGCCAGAACATTTCTTCAGAGCTATCAGCCCAAAGAAAAAAAATCGCCGCACCACAACCGGGTGGGCTCGAACCTCCAACCTCTCGGTTAACAGCCGATCGCGCTAGCCCAATGCGCCACGGGGACAGTCTTGCTCCACTCTCACCACCATCAGAACATATCTTCAAAGCTATCAGCACAAAAAAAAGCGCCGGATCACCACCGGGTGGGCTCGAACCTCCAAACTTTCGGTTAACAGCCGATCGCACTAGCCAATTGCGCCACGGAGACAGTCCTGCTCGAATCTCACCGCCGTCAGAACATTTCTTCAGAGCTATCAGCCCAAAGAAAAAAAAAGCGCCGCACCACCACCGGGTGGGCTCGAAACTCCAACCTTTCGGTTAACAGCCGATCGCGCTAGCCAATCGCGCCATGGAGACAGTCCTGCTCCACTCTCACCACCATCACAACATATCTTCAAAGCTATTACCACAAAGAGAAAAGCAACACACCACTCCCGGGAGGGCTCGAAACTCCAACCTTTCGGTAAACAGCCAATCGCGCTAGCCCAATGCGCCACGGAGACAGTCTTGCTCCACTCTCAACACCATCAGAACATATCTTCAAAGCTATCAGCGCAAAGAAGAAAAAGCGCCGCACCACCACCGGGTGGGCTCGAACCTCCAACCTTTCGGTTAACAGCCGATCGCGCTAGCCAATTGCGCCACGGAGACAGTCCTGCTCCACTCTCACTACCACCAGAACATATCTTCAAAGCTATCAGTGTAAAGAAAAAAGCAACACACCACTCCCGGGAGGGCTCGAAACTCCAACCTTTCGGTTAACAGCCCATCGCGCTAGCCCTATGCGCCACGGGGACAGTCTTGCTCCACTCTCACCACTATCAGAACATATCTTCAAAGCTATCAGCGCAAAGAAAAAAAAGCGCCGCACCACCACCGGGTGGGCTCGAACCTCCAACCTTTCGGTTAACAGCCAATCGCGCTAGCAAACTGCGCCACGGAGACAGTCGTGCTCCTCTCTCACCACCATAAGAACATATCTTCAAAGTTATCAGCCTAAAGAAAGAAAAGCGCTGCACCACCAACGGGTGGGCTCGAACCTCCAACCTTTCAGTTAACAGCCGATCGCGCTAGCCAATTGCGCCACGGAGACAGTCCTGCTCCACTCTCACCACCATCAGAACATATCTTCAAAGCTATCAGCCCAAAAAAAAAAGCAACACACCACTCCCGGGAGGGCTCGAACCTCCAACCTTTCAGGTAACAGCCGATCGCATAGCCAATTACGCCATGGAGACAGTCGTGCTCCACTCTCACCACCGCCAGAACATTTCTTCAGAGCTATCAGCCCAAAGAAAAAAAATCGCCGCACCACAACCGGGTGGGCTCGAACCTCCAACCTCTCGGTTAACAGCCGATCGCGCTAGCCCAATGCGCCACGGGGACAGTCTTGCTCCACTCTCACCACCATCAGAACATATCTTCAAAGCTATCAGCACAAAAAAAAGCGCCGGATCACCACCGGGTGGGCTCGAACCTCCAAACTTTCGGTTAACAGCCGATCGCGCAAGCCAATTGCGCCACGGAGACAGTCCTGCTCCACTGTCACCACCATCAGAACATATCTTCAAAGCTATCAGCCCAAAGAAAAAAAGCACCGCACCACCACCGGGTGGGCTCGAACCTCCAAATTCTCGGTTAACAGCCAATCGCGCTAGCCAATTGCGCCACGGAGACAGTCCTGCTCCACTCTCACCACCCTCATAACATATCTTCAAATCTATCAGCACAAAGAAAAAAAAGCGCCACACCATCACCGGGTGGGCTCGAACCTCCAACCTTTCGGTTAACAGCCGATCGCGCAAGCCAATTGCGCCACGGAGACAGTCCTGCTCCACTCTCACCACCGTCAAAACATTTATTCAGAGCTACCACCCCAAAGAAAAAAAAGCGCCGCACCACCACCGGGAGGGCTCGAAGCTCCAACCTTTCGGTTAACAGCCGATCGCGCTAGTCCATTGCGCCACGGACACAGTCTTGCTCCACTCTCACCACCATCAGAACATATCTTCAAAGCTATCAGCGCAAAGAAAAAAAGCGCCGCACCACCACCGGGTGGGCTCGAACCTCCAACCTTTCGGTTAACAGCCGATCGCGCTAGCCCAAGGCGCCACGGAGACAGTCTTGCTCCCTTCTCACCACCATCATAACATATCTTCAAAGCTATCAGCCCAAAGAAAAAAAAGCGCCGCACCACCACCGGGTGGGCTCGAACCTCCAACCTTTCGGTTAACAGCCGATCGCACTAGCCAATTGCGCCACGGAGACAGTTGTGATCCACTCTTACCACCATCAGAACATATCTTCAAAGCTATCAGCGCAAAGAAAAAAGCAACACACCACTCCCGGGAGGGCTCGAACCTCCAACTTTTGGGTTAATAGCCGATCGCGCTGGCCAATTGTGCCACGGAGACAGTCCTGCTGCACTCTCACCACCATTAGAACATTTCTTCAGAGCTATCAGCCCAAAGAAAAAAAAGCGCCGCACCACCACCGGGTGGGCTCGAACCTCCAACCTTTCGGATAACAGCCGATCGCGCTAGCCCACTGCGCCACAGAGACAGTCGTGCTCCACTCACACCACCGTCAGACCATTTCTTCAGAGCTATCGCCCCAAAGAAAAAAAAAGCGCCGCACAACCACCGGGTGGGCTCGAACCGCCAACCTTTCGGTTAACAGCCGATCGCACTAGCCAATTGCGCCACGGAGACAGTCCTGCTCGAATCTCACCGCCGTCAGAACATTTCTTCAGAGCTATCTGCCCAAAGAAAAAAAAGCGCCGCACCACCACCGGGTGGGCTCGAAACTCCAACCTTTCGGTTAACAGCCGATCGCGCTAGCCAATCGCACCATGGAGACAGTCCTGCTCCACTCTCACCACCATCAGAACATATCTTCAAAGCTATCAGTGCAAAGAAAAAAGCAACACACCACTCCCAGGAGGGCTCGAAACTCCAACCTTTCGGTTAACAGCCCATCGCGCTAGCCCTATGCGCCACGGGGACAGTCTTGCTCCACTCTCACCACTATCAGAACATATCTTCAAACCTATCAGCGCAAAGAAAAAAAAAGCGCCGCACCACCACCGGGTGGGCTCGAACCTCCAGCCTTTCGGTTAATAGCCGATCGCGCAAGCCAATTGCGCCACGGAGACAGTCATGCTCCACTCTCACCACCATCAGAACATATCTTCAAAGCTATCAGCCCAAAGAAAAAAAGCACCGCACCACCACCGGGTGGGCTGGAACCTCCAACTTTTCGGTTAACAGCCAATCGCGTTAGCCAATTGCGCCACGGAGACAGTCCTGCTCCACTCTCACCACCATCAGAACATATCTTCAAAGCTATCAGCACAAAGAGAAAAAAGCGCCGCACCACCACCGGGTGGGCTCGAAACTCCAACCTTTCGGTTAACAGCCGATCGCGCTAGCCAATTGCGGCATGGAGACAGTCCTGCTGCACTCTCACCACCATCAGAACATATCTTCAAAGCTATTACCGCAAAGAAAAAAGCAACACACCACTCCCGGGAGGGCTCGAAATTCCAACCTTTCGGTTAACAGCCGATCGCGCTAGCCCATTGCGCCACGGAGACAGTCTTGCTCCACTCTCACCACCATCAGAACATATCTTCAAACTATCAGCGCAAAAAAAGCGCCGCACCACCACCGGGTGGGCTCGAAATTCCAACCTTTTGGTTAACAGCCGATCGAGCTTGCCCATTGCGCCACGGGGACAGTCTTTCTCCACTCTCACCACCATCAGAACATATCATCAAAGCTATCAGCCCAAAGAAAAAAAAGCGCCGCACCACCACCGGGTGGGCTCGAACCTTCAACCTTTCGGTTAACAGCCGATCGCACTAGCCAATTGCGCCACGGAGGCAGTCGTGCTCCACTCTTACCACCATCAGAACATATCTTCAAAGCTATCAGCACAAAGAAAAAAGCAACACACCACTCCCGGGAGGGCTCGAACCTCCAACTTTTCGGTTAACAGCCGATCGCGCTGGCCAATTGCTCCACGGAGACAGTCCTGCTCCACTCTCACCACCATTAGAACATATCTTCAAAGCTATCATCGCAAAGAAAAAAGCAACACACCCCACCCGGGAGGGCTCGAACCTCCAACTTTTTGGTTAACAGCCGATCGCGCTAGCCAATGGCGCCACGGGGACAGTCCTGCTCCACTCTCACCACCGTCAGAACATTTCTTAGGGGCTATCAGCCTAAAGAAAAAAAAGCGCCGCACCACCACCAGGTGGGCTCGAACCTACAACCTTTCGCTTAACAACCGATCGCGCTAGCCAATTGCGCCACAGAGACAGTCGTGCTTCACTCTCACCACCGTCAGACCATTTCTTCAGAGCTATCGCCCCAAAGAAAAAAAAAGCGCCGCACCACCACCGGATGGGCTCGAAACTCCAACCTTTCGGTTATCAGCCGATCGCGCTAGCCAATTGCGCCATGGAGACAGTCCTGCTCCACTCTCACCACCATCAGAACATATTTTCAAAGCTATCAGCACAAAGAAAAAAAAGCGCCACACCATCATCGGGTGGGCTCGAACCTCCAACCTTTCGGTTAACAGCCGATTTCGCTAACCCATTGCGCCACGGGGACAGTCTTGCTCCACTCTCACCACTATCAGAACATATCTTCAAAGCTATCAGCGCAAAGAAAAAAAAGCGCCGCACCACCAGCGGGTGGGCTCGAACCTCCAACCATTCGGTTAACAGCCGATCGCGTTAGCAAACTGCGCCACGGAGACAGTCGTGCTCCTCTCTCACCACCATAAGAACATATCTTCAAAGTTATCAGCCTAAAGAAAGAAAAGCGCTGCACCACCAACGGGTGGGCTCGAAACTCCAACCTTTCAGTTAACAGCCGATCGCGCTAGCCAATTGCGCCACGGAGACAGTCCTCCTCCACTCTCACCACCATCAGAACATATCTTCAAAACAATCAGCCCAAAAAAAAGCAACACACCACTCCCGGGAGGGCTCGAACCTCCAACCTTTCAGGTAACAGCCGATCGCATAGCCAATTACGCCATGGAGACAGTCGTGCTCCACTCTCACCACCGCCAGAACATTTCTTCAGAGCTATCAGCCCAAAGAAAAAAAATCGCCGCACCACAACCGGGTGGGCTCGAACCTCCAACCTCTCGGTTAACAGCCGATCGCGCTAGCCCAATGCGCCACGGGGACAGTCTTGCTCCACTCTCACCACCATCAGAACATATCTTCAAAGCTATCAGCACAAAAAAAAGCGCCGGATCACCACCGGGTGGGCTCGAACCTCCAAACTTTCGGTTAACAGCCGATCGCGCAAGCCAATTGCGCCACGGAGACAGTCCTGCTCCACTGTCACCACCATCAGAACATATCTTCAAAGCTATCAGCCCAAAGAAAAAAAGCACCGCACCACCACCGGGTGGGCTCGAACCTCCAAATTCTCGGTTAACAGCCAATCGCGCTAGCCAATTGCGCCACGGAGACAGTCCTGCTCCACTCTCACCACCCTCATAACATATCTTCAAATCTATCAGCACAAAGAAAAAAAAGCGCCACACCATCACCGGGTGGGCTCGAACCTCCAACCTTTCGTTTAACAGCCGATCGCGCTAGTCCATTGCGCCACGGACACAGTCCCGCTCCACTCTCACCACCATCAGAACATATCTTCAAAAGCTATCAGCGCAAAGAAAAAAAGCGCCGCACCACCACCGGGTAGGCTCGAACCTCCAAACTTTTGGTTAACGGCCGATCGCGCTAGCCAATTGCGCCACGGAGACAATCGTGCTCCACGCTCACCACCATCGGAACATATCTTCAAAGCTATCAGCGCAAAGAAAAAAGCAACACACCCACCCGGGAAGGCTCGAAACTCGAACTTTTTGGTTAACAGCCGATCGCGCTAACCAATGGCGCCACGGGGACAGTCCTGCTCCACTCTCACCACCGTCATAACATTTCTTCAGAGCTATCAGCCCAAAGAAAAAAAAGCGCCGCACCACCACCGGGTGGGCTCGAACCTACAACCTTTCGGTTAACAGCCGACCCCGCAAACCCACTGCGCCACAGAGACAGTCGTGCTCCACTCACACCACCGTCAGACCATTTCTTCAGAGCTATCGCCCCAAAGAAAAAAAAAGCGCCGCACAACCACCGGGTGGGCTCGAACCTCCAACCTTTCGGTTAACAGCCGATCGCACTAGCCAATTGCGCCACGGAGACAGTCCTGCTCGAATCTCACCGCCGTCAGAACATTTCTTCAGAGCTATCAGCCCAAAGAAAAAAAAGCGCCGCACCACCACCGGGTGGGCTCGAAACTCCAACCTTTCGGTTAACAGCCGATCGCGCTAGCCAATCGCGCCATGGAGACAGTCCTGCTCCACTCTCACCACCATCACAACATATCTTCAAAGCTATTACCACAAAGAGAAATGCAACACACCACTCCCGGGAGGGCTCGAAACTCCAACCTTTCGGTAAACAGCCAATCGCGCTGGCCAATTGCTCCACGGAGACAGTCCTGCTCCACTCTCACCACCATTAGAACATATCTTCAAAGCTATCATCGCAAAGAAAAAAGCAACACACCCCACCCGGGAGGGCTCGAACCTCCAACTTTTTGGTTAACAGCCGATCGCGCTAGCCAATGGCGCCACGGGGACAGTCCTGCTCCACTCTCACCACCGTCAGAACATTTCTTAGGGGCTATCAGCCTAAAGAAAAAAAAGCGCCGCACCACCACCAGGTGGGCTCGAACCTACAACCTTTCGCTTAACAACCGATCGCGCTAGCCAATTGCGCCACAGAGACAGTCGTGCTTCACTCTCACCACCGTCAGACCATTTCTTCAGAGCTATCGCCCCAAAGAAAAAAAAAGCGCCGCACCACCACCGGATGGGCTCGAAACTCCAACCTTTCGGTTATCAGCCGATCGCGCTAGCCAATTGCGCCATGGAGACAGTCCTGCTCCACTCTCACCACCATCAGAACATATCTTCAAAGCTATTAGCGCAAAGAAAAAAAGCGCCGCGCCACCACCGGGTGGGCTCGAACCTCCAACCTTTCGGTTAACAGCCGATTTCGCTAACCCATTGCGCCACGGGGACAGTGTGGCTCCACTCTCACCACTATCAGAACATATCTTCAAAGCTATCAGCGCAAAGAATAAAAAGCGCCGCACCACCACCGGGTGGGCTCGAACCTCCAACCTTTCGGTTAACAGCCGATCGCGCTAGCCAATTGCGCCACAGAGACAGTCTTGCTCCACTCTCAACACCATCAGAATATATCTTCAAAGCTACAAGCGCAAAGAAAAAAAAGCGCCGCACCACCACCGGGTGGGCTCGAACCTCCAACCTTTCGGTTAGCAGCCGATCGCGCTAGCCACTTGCGCCACGGGGACAGTCTTGCTCCACTCTCACCACCATCAGAACATATCTTCAAAGCTATCAGCGCAAAGAAAAAAAAGCGCCGCACCACCACCGGGTGGGCTCGAACCTCCAACCTTTCGGTTAACAGCCGATCGCGCTAGCCAATTGCTCCAGGGAGACAGTCCTGCTCCACTCTCACCACCATCAGAACATATCTTCAAAGCTATCAGCCCAAAGAAAAAAAGCACCGCACCACCACCGGGTGGGCTGGAACCTCCAACCGTTCGGTTAACAGCCAATCGCGTTAGCCAATTGCGCCACGGAGAGAGTCCTGCTCCACTCTCACCACCATCAGAACATATCTTCAAAGCTATCAGCACAAAGAGAAAAAAGCGCCGCACCACCACCGGGTGGGCTCGAAACTCCAACCTTTCGGTTAACAGCCGATCGCGCTAGCCAATTGCGCCATGGAGACAGTCCTGCTCCACTCTCACCACCATCAGAACATATCTTCAAAGCTATTACAACAAAGAAAAAAAAGCGCCGCAACACCACCGGGTGGGCTCGAACCTCCAACCTTTCGGTTAACAGCCGATCGCGCTAGCCAATTGCGCAACGAAGACAGTCCTGCTGCACTCTCACTACCATCAGAACATATCTTCAAAGCTATTACCGCAAAGAAAAAAGCAACACACCACTCCCGGGAGGGCTCGAAACTCCAACCTTTCGATAAACAGCCGATCGCGCTAGCCCAATGCGCCACGGAGACAGTCTTGCTCCACTCTCAACACCATCAGAACATATCTTCAAAGCTATCAGCGCAAAGAAGAAAAAGCGCCGCACCACCACCGGGTGGGCTCGAACCTCCAACCTTTCGGTTAACAGCCGATCGCGCTAGCCAATTGCGCCACGGAGACAGTCCTGCTCCACTCTCACTACCACCAGAACATATCTTCAAAGCTATCAGTGCAAAGAAAAAAGCAACACACCACTCCCGGGAGGGCTCGAAACTCCAACCTTTCGGTTAACAGCCAATCGCGTTAGCCAATTGCGCCACGGAGACAGTCCTGCTCCACTCTCACCACCATCAGAACATATCTTCAAAGCTATCAGCACAAAGAGAAAAAAGCAACACACCACTCCCGGGAGGGCTCGAAACTCCAACCTTTCGATAAACAGCCGATCGCGCTAGCCCAATGCGCCACGGAGACAGTCTTGCTCCACTCTCACCACTATCAGAACATATCTTCAAAGCTATCAGCGCAAAGAAAAAAAAGCGCCGCACCACCACCGGGTGGGCTCGAACCTCCAGCCTTTCGGTTAATAGCCGATCGCGCAAGCCAATTGCGCCACGGAGACAGTCATGCTCCACTCTCACCACCATCAGAACATATCTTCAAAGCTATCAGCCCAAAGAAAAAAAGCACCGCACCACCACCGGGTGGGCTGGAACCTCCAACCTTTCGGTTAACAGCCAATCGCGTTAGCCAATTGCGCCACGGAGACAGTCCTGCTCCACTCTCACCACCATCAGAACATATCTTCAAAGCTATCAGCACAAAGAGAAAAAAGCGCCGCACCACCACCGGGTGGGCTCGAAACTCCAACCTTTCGGTTAACAGCCGATCGCGCTAGCCAATTGCGCCATGGAGACAGTCCTGCTCCACTCTCACCACCATCAGAACATATCTTCAAAGCTATTACCACAAAGAAAAAAAAAACGCCGCAACACCACCCGGTGGGCTCGAACCTCCAACCTTTCGGTTAACAGCCGATCGCGCTAGCCAATTGCGCCACGAAGACAGTCCTGCTGCACTCTCACCACCATCAGAACATATCTTCAAAGCTATTACCGCAAAGAAAAAAGCAACACACCACTCCCGGGAGGGCTCGAACCTCCAACTTTTCGGTTAACAGCCGATCGCGCTGGCCAATTGCTCCACGGAGACAGTCCTGCTCCACTCTCACCACCATTAGAACATATCTTCAAAGCTATCATCGCAAAGAAAAAAGCCACACACTCCACCCGGGAGGGCTCGAACCTCCAACTTTTTGGCTAACAGCCGATCGCGCTAGCCAATGGCGCCACGGGGACAGTCCTGCTCCACTCTCACCACCGTCAGAACATTTCTTCAGAGCTATCAGCCTAAAGAAAAAAAGCGCCGCACCACCACCGGGTGGGCTCGAACCTACAACCTTTCGCTTAACAGCCGATCGCGCTAGCCAATTGCGCCACAGAGACAGTCGTGCTTCACTCTCACCACCGTCAGACCATTTCTTCAGAGCTATCGCCCCAAAGAAAAAAAAAGCGCCACACCATCACCGGGTGGGCTCGAACCTCCAACCTTTCGGTTAACAGCCGATCGCGCTAGTCCATTGCGCCACGGACACAGTCCTGCTCCACTCTCACCACCATCAGAACATATCTTCAAAAGCTATCAGCGCAAAGAAAAAAAGCGCCGCACCACCACCGGGTAGGCTCGAACCTCAAAACTTTTGGTTAACGGCCGATCGCGCTAGCCAATTGCGCCACGGAGACAATCGTGCTCCACGCTCACCACCATCGGAACATATCTTCAAAGCTATCAGCGCAAAGAAAAAAGCAACACACCCACCCGGGAAGGCTCGAAACTCCAACTTTTTGGTTAACAGCCGATCGCGCTAACCAATGGCGTTACGGGGACAGTCCTGCTCCACTCTCACCACCGTCATAACATTTCTTCAGAGCTATCAGCCCAAAGAAAAAAAAGCGCCGCACCACCACCGGGTGGGCTCGAACCTACAACCTTTCGGTTAACAGCCGACCCCGCAAACCCACTGCGCCACAGAGACAGTCGTGCTCCACTCACACCACCGTCAGACCATTTCTTCAGAGCTATCGCCCCAAAGAAAAAAAAAGCGCCGCACAACCACCGGGTGGGCTCGAACCTCCAACCTTTCGGTTAACAGCCGATCGCACTAGCCAATTGCGCCACGGAGACAGTCCTGCTCGAATCTCACCGCCGTCAGAACATTTCTTCAGAGCTATCAGCCCAAAGAAAAAAAAGCGCCGCACCACCACCGGGTGGGCTCGAAACTCCAACCTTTCGGTTAACAGCCGATCGCGCTAGCCAATCGCGCCATGGAGACAGTCCTGCTCCACTCTCACCACCATCACAACATATCTTCAAAGCTATTACCACAAAGAGAAAAGCAACACACCACTCCCGGGAGGGCTCGAAACTCCAACCTTTCGGTAAACAGCCAATCGCGCTAGCCCAATGCGCCACGGAGACAGTCTTGCTCCACTCTCAACACCATCAGAACATATCTTCAAAGCTATCAGCGCAAAGAAGAAAAAGCGCCGCACCACCACCGGGTGGGCTCGAACCTCCAACCTTTCGGTTAACAGCCGATCGCGCTAGCCAATTGCGCCACGGAGACAGTCCTGCTCCACTCTCACTACCACCAGAACATATCTTCAAAGTTATCAGCCTAAAGAAAGAAAAGCGCTGCACCACCAACGGGTGGGCTCGAACCTCCAACCTTTCAGTTAACAGCCGATCGCGCTAGCCAATTGCGCCACGGAGACAGTCCTGCTCCACTCTCACCACCATCAGAACATATCTTCAAAGCTATCAGCCCAAAAAAAAAGCAACACACCACTCCCGGGAGGGCTCGAACCTCCAACCTTTCAGGTAACAGCCGATCGCATAGCCAATTACGCCATGGAGACAGTCGTGCTCCACTCTCACCACCGCCAGAACATTTCTTCAGAGCTATCAGCCCAAAGAAAAAAAATCGCCGCACCACAACCGGGTGGGCTCGAACCTCCAACCTCTCGGTTAACAGCCGATCGCGCTAGCCCAATGCGCCACGGGGACAGTCTTGCTCCACTCTCACCACCATCAGAACATATCTTCAAAGCTATCAGCACAAAAAAAAGCGCCGGATCACCACCGGGTGGGCTCGAACCTCCAAACTTTCGGTTAACAGCCGATCGCGCAAGCCAATTGCGCCACGGAGACAGTCCTGCTCCACTGTCACCACCATCAGAACATATCTTCAAAGCTATCAGCCCAAAGAAAAAAAGCACCGCACCACCACCGGGTGGGCTCGAACCTCCAAATTCTCGGTTAACAGCCAATCGCGCTAGCCAATTGCGCCACGGAGACAGTCCTGCTCCACTCTCACCACCCTCATAACATATCTTCAAATCTATCAGCACAAAGAAAAAAAAGCGCCACACCATCACCGGGTGGGCTCGAACCTCCAACCTTTCGGTTAACAGCCGATCGCGCAAGCCAATTGCGCCACGGAGACAGTCCTGCTCCACTCTCACCACCGTCAAAACATTTATTCAGAGCTACCACCCCAAAGAAAAAAAAGCGCCGCACCACCACCGGGAGGGCTCGAAGCTCCAACCTTTCGGTTAACAGCCGATCGCGCTAGTCCATTGCGCCACGGACACAGTCTTGCTCCACTCTCACCACCATCAGAACATATCTTCAAAGCTATCAGCGCAAAGAAAAAAAGCGCCGCACCACCACCGGGTGGGCTCGAACCTCCAACCTTTCGGTTAACAGCCAATCGCGCTAGCCCAAGGCGCCACGGAGACAGTCTTGCTCCCTTCTCACCACCATCATAACATATCTTCAAAGCTATCAGCCCAAAGAAAAAAAAGCGCCGCACCACCACCGGGTGGGCTCGAACCTCCAACCTTTCGGTTAACAGCCGATCGCACTAGCCAATTGCGCCACGGAGACAGTCGTGATCCACTCTTACCACCATCAGAACATATCTTCAAAGCTATCAGCGCAAAGAAAAAAGCAACACACCACTCCCGAGAGGGCTCGAACCTCCAACTTTTGGGTTAACAGCCGATCGCGCTGGCCAATTGTGCCACGGAGACAGTCCTGCTGCACTCTCACCACCATTAGAACATTTCTTCAGAGCTATCAGCCCAAAGAAAAAAAAGCGCCGCACCACCACCGGGTGGGCTCGAACCTCCAACCTTTCGGATAACAGCCGATCGCGCTAGCCCACTGCGCCACAGAGACAGTCGTGCTCCACTCACACCACCGTCAGACCATTTCTTCAGAGCTATCGCCCCAAAGAAAAAAAAAGCGCCGCACAACCACCGGGTGGGCTCGAACCTCCAACCTTTCGGTTAACAGCCGATCGCACTAGCCAATTGCGCCACGGAGACAGTCCTGCTCGAATCTCACCGCCGTCAGAACATTTCTTCAGAGCTATCAGCCCAAAGAAAAAAAAGCGCCGCACCACCACCGGGTGGGCTCGAAACTCCAACCTTTCGGTTAACAGCCGATCGCGCTAGCCAATCGCGCCATGGAGACAGTCCTGCTCCACTCTCACCACCATCAGAACATATCTTCAAAGCTATCAGTGCAAAGAAAAAAGCAACACACCACTCCCGGGAGGGCTCGAAACTCCAACCTTTCGGTTAACAGCCCATCGCGCTAGCCCTATGCGCCACGGGGACAGTCTTGCTCCACTCTCACCACTATCAGAACATATCTTCAAACCTATCAGCGCAAAGAAAAAAAAAGCGCCGCACCACCACCGGGTGGGCTCGAACCTCCAGCCTTTCGGTTAATAGCCGATCGCGCAAGCCAGTTGCGCCACGGAGACAGTCATGCTCCACTCTCACCACCATCAGAACATATCTTCAAAGCTATCAGCCCAAAGAAAAAAAGCACCGCACCACCACCGGGTGGGCTGGAACCTCCAACTTTTCGGTTAACAGCCAATCGCGTTAGCCAATTGCGCCACGGAGACAGTCCTGCTCCACTCTCACCACCATCAGAACATATCTTCAAAGCTATCAGCACAAAGAGAAAAAAGCGCCGCACCACCACCGGGTGGGCTCGAAACTCCAACCTTTCGGTTAACAGCCGATCGCGCTAGCCAATTGCGCCATGGAGACAGTCCTGCTCCACTCTCACCACCATCAGAACATATCTTCAAAGCTATTACCACAAAGAAAAAAAGCGCCGCAACACCACCGGGTGGGCTCGAACCTCCAACCTTTCGGTTAACAGCCGATCGCGCTAGCCAATTGCGCCACGAAGACAGTCCTGCTGCACTCTCACCACCATCAGAACATATCTTCAAAGCTAATACCGCAAAGAAAAAAGCAACACACCACTCCCGGGAGGGCTCGAAATTCCAACCTTTCGGTTAACAGCCGATGCGCTAGCCCATTGCGCCACGGAGACAGTCTTGCTCCACTCTCACCACCATCAGAACATATCTTCAAACTATCAGCGCAAAAAAAAGCGCCGCACCACCACCGGGTGGGCTCGAAATTCCAACCTTTTGGTTAACAGCCGATCGAGCTTGCCCATTGCGCCACGGGGACAGTCTTTCTCCACTCTCACCACCATCAGAACATATCATCAAAGCTATCAGCCCAAAGAAAAAAAAGCGCCGCACCACCACCGGGTGGGCTCGAACCTTCAACCTTTCGGTTAACAGCCGATCGCACTAGCCAATTGCGCCACGGAGGCAGTCGTGCTCCACTCTTACCACCATCAGAACATATCTTCAAAGCTATCAGCACAAAGAAAAAAGCAACACACCACTCCCGGGAGGGCTCGAACCTCCAACTTTTCGGTTAACAGCCGATCGCGCTGGCCAATTGCTCCACGGAGACAGTCCTGCTCCACTCTCACCACCATTAGAACATATCTTCAAAGCTATCATCGCAAAGAAAAAAGCAACACACCCCACCCGGGAGGGCTCGAACCTCCAACTTTTTGGTTAACAGCCGATCGCGCTAGCCAATGGCGCCACGGGGACAGTCCTGCTCCACTCTCACCACCGTCAGAACATTTCTTAGGGGCTATCAGCCTAAAGAAAAAAAAGCGCCGCACCACCACCAGGTGGGCTCGAACCTACAACCTTTCGCTTAACAACCGATCGCGCTAGCCAATTGCGCCACAGAGACAGTCGTGCTGCACTCTCACCACCGTCAGACCATTTCTTCAGAGCTATCGCCCCAAAGAAAAAAAAAGCGCCGCACCACCACCGGATGGGCTCGAAACTCCAACCTTTCGGTTATCAGCCGATCGCGCTAGCCAATTGCGCCATGGAGACAGTCCTGCTCCACTCTCACCACCATCAGAACATATCTTCAAAGCTATTAGCGCAAAGAAAAAAAGCGCCGCGCCACCACCGGGTGGGCTCGAACCTCCAACCTTTCGGTTAACAGCCGATTTCGCTAACCCATTGCGCCACGGGGACAGTGTGGCTCCACTCTCACCACTATCAGAACATATCTTCAAAGCTATCAGCGCAAAGAATAAAAAGCGCCGCACCACCACCGGGTGGGCTCGAACCTCCAACCTTTCGGTTAACAGCCGATCGCGCTAGCCAATTGCGCCACAGAGACAGTCTTGCTCCACTCTCAACACCATCAGAATATATCTTCAAAGCTACAAGCGCAAAGAAAAAAAAGCGCCGCACCACCACCGGGTGGGCTCGAACCTCCAACCTTTCGGTTAACAGCCGATCGCGCTAGCCAATTGCGCCACGGGGACAGTCTTGCTCCACTCTCACCACCATCAGAACATATCTTCAAAGCTATCAGCGCAAAGAAAAAAAAGCGCCGCACCACCACCGGATGGGCTCGAACCTCCAACCTTTCGGTTAACAGCCGATCGCGCTAGCCAATTGCGCCAGGGAGACAGTCCTGCTCCACTCTCACCACCATCAGAACATATCTTCAAAGCTATCAGCCCAAAGAAAAAAAGCACCGCACCACCACCGGGTGGGCTGGAACCTCCAACCGTTCGGTTAACAGCCAATCGCGTTAGCCAATTGCGCCACGGAGACAGTCCTGCTCCACTCTCACCACCATCAGAACATATCTTCAAAGCTATCAGCACAAAGAGAAAAAAGCGCCGCACCACCACCGGGTGGGCTCGAAACTCCAACCTTTCGGTTAACAGCCGATCGCGCTAGCCAATTGCGCCATGGAGACAGTCCTGCTCCACTCTCACCACCATCAGAACATATCTTCAAAGCTATTACAACAAAGAAAAAAAAGCGCCGCAACACCACCGGGTGGGCTCGAACCTCCAACCTTTCGGTTAACAGCCGATCGCGCTAGCCAATTGCGCAACGAAGACAGTCCTGCTGCACTCTCACCACCATCAGAACATATCTTCAAAGCTATTACCGCAAAGAAAAAAGCAACACACCACTCCCGGGAGGGCTCGAAACTCCAACCTTTCGATAAACAGCCGATCGCGCTAGCCCAATGCGCCACGGAGACAGTCTTGCTCCACTCTCAACACCATCAGAAGATATCTTCAAAGCTATCAGCGCAAAGAAGAAAAAGCGCCGCACCACCACCGGGTGGGCTCGAACCTCCAACCTTTCGGTTAACAGCCGATCGCGCTAGCCAGTTGCGCCACGGAGACAGTCCTGCTCCACTCTCACTACCACCAGAACATATCTTCAAAGCTATCAGTGCAAAGAAAAAAGCAACACACCACTCCCGGGAGGGCTCGAAACTCCAACCTTTCGGTTAACAGCCAATCGCGTTAGCCAATTGCGCCACGGAGACAGTCCTGCTCCACTCTCACCACCATCAGAACATATCTTCAAAGCTATCAGCACAAAGAAAAAAAAGCAACACACCACTCCCGGGAGGGCTCGAAACTCCAACCTTTCGATAAACAGCCGATCGCGCTAGCCCAATGCGCCACGGAGACAGTCTTGCTCCACTCTCACCACTATCAGAACATATCTTCAAAGCTATCAGCGCAAAGACAAAAAAGCGCCGCACCACCACCGGGTGGGCTCGAACCTCCAGCATTTCGGTTAATAGCCGATCGCGCAAGCCAACTGCGCCACGGAGACAGTCATGCTCCACTCTCACCACCATCAGAACATATCTTCAAAGCTATCAGCCCAAAGAAAAAAAGCACCGCACCACCACCGGGTGGGCTGGAACCTCCAACCTTTCGGTTAACAGCCAATCGCGTTAGCCAATTGCGCCACGGAGACAGTCCTGCTCCACTCTCACCACCATCAGAACATATCTTCAAAGCTATCAGCACAAAGAGAAAAAAGCGCCGCACCACCACCGGGTGGGCTCGAAACTCCAACCTTTCGGTTAACAGCCGATCGCGCTAGCCAATTGCGCCATGGAGACAGTCCTGCTCCACTCTCACCACCATCAGAACATATCTCCAAAGCTATTACCACAAAGAAAAAAAAACGCCGCAACACCACCCGGTGGGCTCGAACCTCCAACCTTTCGGTTAACAGCCGATCGCGCTAGCCAATTGCGCCACGAAGACAGTCCTGCTGCACTCTCACCACCATCAGAACATATCTTCAAAGCTATTACCGCAAAGAAAAAAGCAACACACCACTCCCGGGAGGGCTCGAACCTCCAACTTTTCGGTTAACAGCCGATCGCGCTGGCCAATTGCTCCACGGAGACAGTCCTGCTCCACTCTCACCACCATTAGAACATATCTTCAAAGCTATCATCGCAAAGAAAAAAGCCACACACTCCACCCGGGAGGGCTCGAACCTCCAACTTTCCAACTTTTTGGCTAACAGCCGATCGCGCTAGCCAATGGCGCCACGGGGACAGTCCTGCTCCACTCTCACCACCGTCAGAACATTTCTTCAGAGCTATCAGCCTAAAGAAAAAAAGCGCCGCACCACCACCGGGTGGGCTCGAACCTACAAACTTTCGCTTAACAGCCGATCGCGCTAGCCCACTGCGCCACAGAGACAGTCGTGCTCCACTCACACCACCGTCAGACCATTTCTTCAGAGCTATCGCCCCAAAGAAAAAAAAAGCGCCGCACAACCACCGGGTGGGCTCGAACCTCCAACCTTTCGGTTAACAGCCGATCGCACTAGCCAATTGCGCCACGGAGACAGTCCTGCTCGAATCTCACCGCCGTCAGAACATTTCTTCAGAGCTATCAGCCCAAAGAAAAAAAAGCGCCGCACCACCACCGGGTGGGCTCGAAACTCCAACCTTTCGGTTAACAGCCGATCGCGCTAGCCAATCGCGCCATGGAGACAGTCCTGCTCCACTCTCACCACCATCAGAACATATCTTCAAAGCTATCAGTGCAAAGAAAAAAGCAACACACCACTCCCGGGAGGGCTCGAAACTCCAACCTTTCGGTTAACAGCCCATCGCGCTAGCCCTATGCGCCACGGGGACAGTCTTGCTCCACTCTCACCACTACCAGAACATATCTTCAAACCTATCAGCGCAAAGAAAAAAAAAGCGCCGCACCACCACCGGGTGGGCTCGAACCTCCAGCCTTTCGGTTAATAGCCGATCGCGCAAGCCAGTTGCGCCACGGAGACAGTCATGCTCCACTCTCACCACCATCAGAACATATCTTCAAAGCTATCAGCCCAAAGAAAAAAAGCACCGCACCACCACCGGGTGGGCTGGAACCTCCAACTTTTCGGTTAACAGCCAATCGCGTTAGCCAATTGCGCCACGGAGACAGTCCTGCTCCACTCTCACCACCATCAGAACATATCTTCAAAGCTATCAGCACAAAGAGAAAAAAGCGCCGCACCACCACCGGGTGGGCTCGAAACTCCAACCTTTCGGTTAACAGCCGATCGCGCTAGCCAATTGCGCCATGGAGACAGTCCTGCTCCACTCTCACCACCATCAGAACATATCTTCAAAGCTATTACCACAAAGAAAAAAAGCGCCGCAACACCACCGGGTGGGCTCGAACCTCCAACCTTTCGGTTAACAGCCGATCGCGCTAGCCAATTGCGCCACGAAGACAGTCCTGCTGCACTCTCACCACCATCAGAACATATCTTCAAAGCTAATACCGCAAAGAAAAAAGCAACACACCACTCCCGGGAGGGCTCGAAATTCCAACCTTTCGGTTAACAGCCGATCGCGCTAGCCCATTGCGCCACGGAGACAGTCTTGCTCCACTCTCACCACCATCAGAACATATCTTCAAACTATCAGCGCAAAAAAAGCGCCGCACCACCACCGGGTGGGCTCGAAATTCCAACCTTTTGGTTAACAGCCGATCGAGCTTGCCCATTGCGCCACGGGGACAGTCTTTCTCCACTCTCACCACCATCAGAACATATCATCAAAGCTATCAGCCCAAAGAAAAAAAAGCGCCGCACCACCACCGGGTGGGCTCGAACCTTCAACCTTTCGGTTAACAGCCGATCGCACTAGCCAATTGCGCCACGGAGGCAGTCGTGCTCCACTCTTACCACCATCAGAACATATCTTCAAAGCTATCAGCACAAAGAAAAAAGCAACACACCACTCCCGGGAGGGCTCGAACCTCCAACTTTTCGGTTAACAGCCGATCGCGCTGGCCAATTGCTCCACGGAGACAGTCCTGCTCCACTCTCACCACCATTAGAACATATCTTCAAAGCTATCATCGCAAAGAAAAAAGCAACACACCCCACCCGGGAGGGCTCGAACCTCCAACTTTTTGGTTAACAGCCGATCGCGCTAGCCAATGGCGCCACGGGGACAGTCCTGCTCCACTCTCACCACCGTCAGAACATTTCTTAGGGGCTATCAGCCTAAAGAAAAAAAAGCGCCGCACCACCACCAGGTGGGCTCGAACCTACAACCTTTCGCTTAACAACCGATCGCGCTAGCCAATTGCGCCACAGAGACAGTCGTGCTTCACTCTCACCACCGTCAGACCATTTCTTCAGAGCTATCGCCCCAAAGAAAAAAAAAGCGCCGCACCACCACCGGATGGGCTCGAAACTCCAACCTTTCGGTTATCAGCCGATCGCGCTAGCCAATTGCGCCATGGAGACAGTCCTGCTCCACTCTCACCACCATCAGAACATATCTTCAAAGCTATTAGCGCAAAGAAAAAAAGCGCCGTGCCACCACCGGGTGGGCTCGAACCTCCAACCTTTCGGTTAACAGCCGATTTCGCTAACCCATTGCGCCACGGGGACAGTGTGGCTCCACTCTCACCACTATCAGAACATATCTTCAAAGCTATCAGCGCAAAGAATAAAAAGCGCCGCACCACCACCGGGTGGGCTCGAACCTCCAACCTTTCGGTTAACAGCCGATCGCGCTAGCCAATTGCGCCACAGAGACAGTCTTGCTCCACTCTCAACACCATCAGAATATATCTTCAAAGCTACAAGCGCAAAGAAAAAAAAGCGCCGCACCACCACCGGGTGGGCTCGAACCTCCAACCTTTCGGTTAACAGCCGATCGCGCTAGCCAATTGCGCCACGGGGACAGTCTTGCTCCACTCTCACCACCATCAGAACATATCTTCAAAGCTATCAGCGCAAAGAAAAAAAAGCGCCGCACCACCACCGGATGGGCTCGAACCTCCAACCTTTCGGTTAACAGCCGATCGCGCTAGCCAATTGCGCCAGGGAGACAGTCCTGCTCCACTCTCACCACCATCAGAACATATCTTCAAAGCTATCAGCCCAAAGAAAAAAAGCACCGCACCACCACCGGGTGGGCTGGAACCTCCAACCGTTCGGTTAACAGCCAATCGCGTTAGCCAATTGCGCCACGGAGACAGTCCTGCTCCACTCTCACCACCATCAGAACATATCTTCAAAGCTATCAGCACAAAGAGAAAAAAGCGCCGCACCACCACCGGGTGGGCTCGAAACTCCAACCTTTCGGTTAACAGCCGATCGCGCTAGCCAATTGCGCCATGGAGACAGTCCTGCTCCACTCTCACCACCATCAGAACATATCTTCAAAGCTATTACAACAAAGAAAAAAAAGCGCCGCAACACCACCGGGTGGGCTCGAACCTCCAACCTTTCGGTTAACAGCCGATCGCGCTAGCCAATTGCGCAACGAAGACAGTCCTGCTGCACTCTCACCACCATCAGAACATATCTTCAAAGCTATTACCGCAAAGAAAAAAGCAACACACCACTCCCGGGAGGGCTCGAAACTCCAACCTTTCGATAAACAGCCGATCGCGCTAGCCCAATGCGCCACGGAGACAGTCTTGCTCCACTCTCAACACCATCAGAACATATCTTCAAAGCTATCAGCGCAAAGAAGAAAAAGCGCCGCACCACCACCGGGTGGGCTCGAACCTCCAACCTTTCGGTTAACAGCCGATCGCGCTAGCCAATTGCGCCACGGAGACAGTCCTGCTCCACTCTCACTACCACCAGAACATATCTTCAAAGCTATCAGTGCAAAGAAAAAAGCAACACACCACTCCCGGGAGGGCTCGAAACTCCAACCTTTCGGTTAACAGCCAATCGCGTTAGCCAATTGCGCCACGGAGACAGTCCTGCTCCACTCTCACCACCATCAGAACATATCTTCAAAGCTATCAGCACAAAGAAAAAAAAGCAACACACCACTCCCGGGAGGGCTCGAAACTCCAACCTTTCGATAAACAGCCGATCGCGCTAGCCCAATGCGCCACGGAGACAGTCTTGCTCCACTCTCACCACTATCAGAACATATCTTCAAAGCTATCAGCGCAAAGACAAAAAAGCGCCGCACCACCACCGGGTGGGCTCGAACCTCCAACCTTTCGGTTAACAGCCGATCGCGCTAGCCAATTGCGCCACGGAGACAGTCCTGCTCCACTCTCACTACCACCAGAACATATCTTCAAAGCTATCAGTGCAAAGAAAAAAGCAACACACCACTCCCGGGAGGGCTCGAAACTCCAACCTTTCGGTTAACAGCCAATCGCGTTAGCCAATTGCGCCACGGAGACAGTCCTGCTCCACTCTCACCACCATCAGAACATATCTTCAAAGCTATCAGCACAAAGAAAAAAAAGCAACACACCACTCCCGGGAGGGCTCGAAACTCCAACCTTTCGGTTAACAGCCGATGCGCTAGCCCATTGCGCCACGGAGACAGTCTTGCTCCACTCTCACCACCATCAGAACATATCTTCAAACTATCAGCGCAAAAAAAAGCGCCGCACCACCACCGGGTGGGCTCGAAATTCCAACCTTTTGGTTAACAGCCGATCGAGCTTGCCCATTGCGCCACGGGGACAGTCTTTCTCCACTCTCACCACCATCAGAACATATCATCAAAGCTATCAGCCCAAAGAAAAAAAAGCGCCGCACCACCACCGGGTGGGCTCGAACCTTCAACCTTTCGGTTAACAGCCGATCGCACTAGCCAATTGCGCCACGGAGGCAGTCGTGCTCCACTCTTACCACCATCAGAACATATCTTCAAAGCTATCAGCACAAAGAAAAAAGCAACACACCACTCCCGGGAGGGCTCGAACCTCCAACTTTTCGGTTAACAGCCGATCGCGCTGGCCAATTGCTCCACGGAGACAGTCCTGCTCCACTCTCACCACCATTAGAACATATCTTCAAAGCTATCATCGCAAAGAAAAAAGCAACACACCCCACCCGGGAGGGCTCGAACCTCCAACTTTTTGGTTAACAGCCGATCGCGCTAGCCAATGGCGCCACGGGGACAGTCCTGCTCCACTCTCACCACCGTCAGAACATTTCTTAGGGGCTATCAGCCTAAAGAAAAAAAAGCGCCGCACCACCACCAGGTGGGCTCGAACCTACAACCTTTCGCTTAACAACCGATCGCGCTAGCCAATTGCGCCACAGAGACAGTCGTGCTGCACTCTCACCACCGTCAGACCATTTCTTCAGAGCTATCGCCCCAAAGAAAAAAAAAGCGCCGCACCACCACCGGATGGGCTCGAAACTCCAACCTTTCGGTTATCAGCCGATCGCGCTAGCCAATTGCGCCATGGAGACAGTCCTGCTCCACTCTCACCACCATCAGAACATATCTTCAAAGCTATTAGCGCAAAGAAAAAAAGCGCCGCGCCACCACCGGGTGGGCTCGAACCTCCAACCTTTCGGTTAACAGCCGATTTCGCTAACCCATTGCGCCACGGGGACAGTGTGGCTCCACTCTCACCACTATCAGAACATATCTTCAAAGCTATCAGCGCAAAGAATAAAAAGCGCCGCACCACCACCGGGTGGGCTCGAACCTCCAACCTTTCGGTTAACAGCCGATCGCGCTAGCCAATTGCGCCACAGAGACAGTCTTGCTCCACTCTCAACACCATCAGAATATATCTTCAAAGCTACAAGCGCAAAGAAAAAAAAGCGCCGCACCACCACCGGGTGGGCTCGAACCTCCAACCTTTCGGTTAACAGCCGATCGCGCTAGCCAATTGCGCCACGGGGACAGTCTTGCTCCACTCTCACCACCATCAGAACATATCTTCAAAGCTATCAGCGCAAAGAAAAAAAAGCGCCGCACCACCACCGGATGGGCTCGAACCTCCAACCTTTCGGTTAACAGCCGATCGCGCTAGCCAATTGCGCCAGGGAGACAGTCCTGCTCCACTCTCACCACCATCAGAACATATCTTCAAAGCTATCAGCCCAAAGAAAAAAAGCACCGCACCACCACCGGGTGGGCTGGAACCTCCAACCGTTCGGTTAACAGCCAATCGCGTTAGCCAATTGCGCCACGGAGACAGTCCTGCTCCACTCTCACCACCATCAGAACATATCTTCAAAGCTATCAGCACAAAGAGAAAAAAGCGCCGCACCACCACCGGGTGGGCTCGAAACTCCAACCTTTCGGTTAACAGCCGATCGCGCTAGCCAATTGCGCCATGGAGACAGTCCTGCTCCACTCTCACCACCATCAGAACATATCTTCAAAGCTATTACAACAAAGAAAAAAAAGCGCCGCAACACCACCGGGTGGGCTCGAACCTCCAACCTTTCGGTTAACAGCCGATCGCGCTAGCCAATTGCGCAACGAAGACAGTCCTGCTGCACTCTCACCACCATCAGAACATATCTTCAAAGCTATTACCGCAAAGAAAAAAGCAACACACCACTCCCGGGAGGGCTCGAAACTCCAACCTTTCGATAAACAGCCGATCGCGCTAGCCCAATGCGCCACGGAGACAGTCTTGCTCCACTCTCAACACCATCAGAACATATCTTCAAAGCTATCAGCGCAAAGAAGAAAAAGCGCCGCACCACCACCGGGTGGGCTCGAACCTCCAACCTTTCGGTTAACAGCCGATCGCGCTAGCCAGTTGCGCCACGGAGACAGTCCTGCTCCACTCTCACTACCACCAGAACATATCTTCAAAGCTATCAGTGCAAAGAAAAAAGCAACACACCACTCCCGGGAGGGCTCGAAACTCCAACCTTTCGGTTAACAGCCAATCGCGTTAGCCAATTGCGCCACGGAGACAGTCCTGCTCCACTCTCACCACCATCAGAACATATCTTCAAAGCTATCAGCACAAAGAAAAAAAAGCAACACACCACTCCCGGGAGGGCTCGAAACTCCAACCTTTCGATAAACAGCCGATCGCGCTAGCCCAATGCGCCACGGAGACAGTCTTGCTCCACTCTCACCACTATCAGAACATATCTTCAAAGCTATCAGCGCAAAGACAAAAAAGCGCCGCACCACCACCGGGTGGGCTCGAACCTCCAGCATTTCGGTTAATAGCCGATCGCGCAAGCCAACTGCGCCACGGAGACAGTCATGCTCCACTCTCACCACCATCAGAACATATCTTCAAAGCTATCAGCCCAAAGAAAAAAAGCACCGCACCACCACCGGGTGGGCTGGAACCTCCAACCTTTCGGTTAACAGCCAATCGCGTTAGCCAATTGCGCCACGGAGACAGTCCTGCTCCACTCTCACCACCATCAGAACATATCTTCAAAGCTATCAGCACAAAGAGAAAAAAGCGCCGCACCACCACCGGGTGGGCTCGAAACTCCAACCTTTCGGTTAACAGCCGATCGCGCTAGCCAATTGCGCCATGGAGACAGTCCTGCTCCACTCTCACCACCATCAGAACATATCTCCAAAGCTATTACCACAAAGAAAAAAAACGCCGCAACACCACCCGGTGGGCTCGAACCTCCAACCTTTCGGTTAACAGCCGATCGCGCTAGCCAATTGCGCCACGAAGACAGTCCTGCTGCACTCTCACCACCATCAGAACATATCTTCAAAGCTATTACCGCAAAGAAAAAAGCAACACACCACTCCCGGGAGGGCTCGAACCTCCAACTTTTCGGTTAACAGCCGATCGCGCTGGCCAATTGCTCCACGGAGACAGTCCTGCTCCACTCTCACCACCATTAGAACATATCTTCAAAGCTATCATCGCAAAGAAAAAAGCCACACACTCCACCCGGGAGGGCTCGAACCTCCAACTTTTTGGCTAACAGCCGATCGCGCTAGCCAATGGCGCCACGGGGACAGTCCTGCTCCACTCTCACCACCGTCAGAACATTTCTTCAGAGCTATCAGCCTAAAGAAAAAAAGCGCCGCACCACCACCGGGTGGGCTCGAACCTACAAACTTTCGCTTAACAGCCGATCGCGCTAGCCCACTGCGCCACAGAGACAGTCGTGCTCCACTCACACCACCGTCAGACCATTTCTTCAGAGCTATCGCCCCAAAGAAAAAAAAAGCGCCGCACAACCACCGGGTGGGCTCGAACCTCCAACCTTTCGGTTAACAGCCGATCGCACTAGCCAATTGCGCCACGGAGACAGTCCTGCTCGAATCTCACCGCCGTCAGAACATTTCTTCAGAGCTATCAGCCCAAAGAAAAAAAAGCGCCGCACCACCACCGGGTGGGCTCGAAACTCCAACCTTTCGGTTAACAGCCGATCGCGCTAGCCAATCGCGCCATGGAGACAGTCCTGCTCCACTCTCACCACCATCAGAACATATCTTCAAAGCTATCAGTGCAAAGAAAAAAGCAACACACCACTCCCGGGAGGGCTCGAAACTCCAACCTTTCGGTTAACAGCCCATCGCGCTAGCCCTATGCGCCACGGGGACAGTCTTGCTCCACTCTCACCACTACCAGAACATATCTTCAAACCTATCAGCGCAAAGAAAAAAAAAGCGCCGCACCACCACCGGGTGGGCTCGAACCTCCAGCCTTTCGGTTAATAGCCGATCGCGCAAGCCAGTTGCGCCACGGAGACAGTCATGCTCCACTCTCACCACCATCAGAACATATCTTCAAAGCTATCAGCCCAAAGAAAAAAAGCACCGCACCACCACCGGGTGGGCTGGAACCTCCAACTTTTCGGTTAACAGCCAATCGCGTTAGCCAATTGCGCCACGGAGACAGTCCTGCTCCACTCTCACCATCATCAGAACATATCTTCAAAGCTATCAGCACAAAGAGAAAAAAGCGCCGCACCACCACCGGGTGGGCTCGAAACTCCAACCTTTCGGTTAACAGCCGATCGCGCTAGCCAATTGCGCCATGGAGACAGTCCTGCTCCACTCTCACCACCATCAGAACATATCTTCAAAGCTATTACCACAAAGAAAAAAAGCGCCGCAACACCACCGGGTGGGCTCGAACCTCCAACCTTTCGGTTAACAGCCGATCGCGCTAGCCAATTGCGCCACGAAGACAGTCCTGCTGCACTCTCACCACCATCAGAACATATCTTCAAAGCTAATACCGCAAAGAAAAAAGCAACACACCACTCCCGGGGGGGCTCGAAATTCCAACCTTTCGGTTAACAGCCGATCGCGCTAGCCCATTGCGCCACGGAGACAGTCTTGCTCCACTCTCACCACCATCAGAACATATCTTCAAACTATCAGCGCAAAAAAAGCGCCGCACCACCACCGGGTGGGCTCGAAATTCCAACCTTTTGGTTAACAGCCGATCGAGCTTGCCCATTGCGCCACGGGGACAGTCTTTCTCCACTCTCACCACCATCAGAACATATCATCAAAGCTATCAGCCCAAAGAAAAAAAAGCGCCGCACCACCACCGGGTGGGCTCGAACCTTCAACCTTTCGGTTAACAGCCGATCGCACTAGCCAATTGCGCCACGGAGGCAGTCGTGCTCCACTCTTACCACCATCAGAACATATCTTCAAAGCTATCAGCACAAAGAAAAAAGCAACACACCACTCCCGGGAGGGCTCGAACCTCCAACTTTTCGGTTAACAGCCGATCGCGCTGGCCAATTGCTCCACGGAGACAGTCCTGCTCCACTCTCACCACCATTAGAACATATCTTCAAAGCTATCATCGCAAAGAAAAAAGCAACACACCCCACCCGGGAGGGCTCGAACCTCCAACTTTTTGGTTAACAGCCGATCGCGCTAGCCAATGGCGCCACGGGGACAGTCCTGCTCCACTCTCACCACCGTCAGAACATTTCTTAGGGGCTATCAGCCTAAAGAAAAAAAAGCGCCGCACCACCACCAGGTGGGCTCGAACCTACAACCTTTCGCTTAACAACCGATCGCGCTAGCCAATTGCGCCACAGAGACAGTCGTGCTTCACTCTCACCACCGTCAGACCATTTCTTCAGAGCTATCGCCCCAAAGAAAAAAAAAGCGCCGCACCACCACCGGATGGGCTCGAAACTCCAACCTTTCGGTTATCAGCCGATCGCGCTAGCCAATTGCGCCATGGAGACAGTCCTGCTCCACTCTCACCACCATCAGAACATATCTTCAAAGCTATTAGCGCAAAGAAAAAAAGCGCCGCGCCACCACCGGGTGGGCTCGAACCTCCAACCTTTCGGTTAACAGCCGATTTCGCTAACCCATTGCGCCACGGGGACAGTGTGGCTCCACTCTCACCACTATCAGAACATATCTTCAAAGCTATCAGCGCAAAGAATAAAAAGCGCCGCACCACCACCGGGTGGGCTCGAACCTCCAACCTTTCGGTTAACAGCCGATCGCGCTAGCCAATTGCGCCACAGAGACAGTCTTGCTCCACTCTCAACACCATCAGAATATATCTTCAAAGCTACAAGCGCAAAGAAAAAAAAGCGCCGCACCACCACCGGGTGGGCTCGAACCTCCAACCTTTCGGTTAACAGCCGATCGCGCTAGCCAATTGCGCCACGGGGACAGTCTTGCTCCACTCTCACCACCATCAGAACATATCTTCAAAGCTATCAGCGCAAAGAAAAAAAAGCGCCGCACCACCACCGGATGGGCTCGAACCTCCAACCTTTCGGTTAACAGCCGATCGCGCTAGCCAATTGCGCCAGGGAGACAGTCCTGCTCCACTCTCACCACCATCAGAACATATCTTCAAAGCTATCAGCCCAAAGAAAAAAAGCACCGCACCACCACCGGGTGGGCTGGAACCTCCAACCGTTCGGTTAACAGCCAATCGCGTTAGCCAATTGCGCCACGGAGACAGTCCTGCTCCACTCTCACCACCATCAGAACATATCTTCAAAGCTATCAGCACAAAGAGAAAAAAGCGCCGCACCACCACCGGGTGGGCTCGAAACTCCAACCTTTCGGTTAACAGCCGATCGCGCTAGCCAATTGCGCCATGGAGACAGTCCTGCTCCACTCTCACCACCATCAGAACATATCTTCAAAGCTATTACAACAAAGAAAAAAAAGCGCCGCAACACCACCGGGTGGGCTCGAACCTCCAACCTTTCGGTTAACAGCCGATCGCGCTAGCCAATTGCGCAACGAAGACAGTCCTGCTGCACTCTCACCACCATCAGAACATATCTTCAAAGCTATTACCGCAAAGAAAAAAGCAACACACCACTCCCGGGAGGGCTCGAAACTCCAACCTTTCGGTTAACAGCCAATCGCGTTAGCCAATTGCGCCACGGAGACAGTCCTGCTCCACTCTCACCACCATCAGAACATATCTTCAAAGCTATCAGCACAAAGAAAAAAAAGCAACACACCACTCCCGGGAGGGCTCGAAACTCCAACCTTTCGATAAACAGCCGATCGCGCTAGCCCAATGCGCCACGGAGACAGTCTTGCTCCACTCTCACCACTATCAGAACATATCTTCAAAGCTATCAGCGCAAAGACAAAAAAGCGCCGCACCACCACCGGGTGGGCTCGAACCTCCAGCATTTCGGTTAATAGCCGATCGCGCAAGCCAATTGCGCCACGGAGACAGTCATGCTCCACTCTCACCACCATCAGAACATATCTTCAAAGCTATCAGCCCAAAGAAAAAAAGCACCGCACCACCACCGGGTGGGCTGGAACCTCCAACCTTTCGGTTAACAGCCAATCGCGTTAGCCAATTGCGCCACGGAGACAGTCCTGCTCCACTCTCACCACCATCAGAACATATCTTCAAAGCTATCAGCACAAAGAGAAAAAAGCGCCGCACCACCACCGGGTGGGCTCGAAACTCCAACCTTTCGGTTAACAGCCGATCGCGCTAGCCAATTGCGCCATGGAGACAGTCCTGCTCCACTCTCACCACCATCAGAACATATCTCCAAAGCTATTACCACAAAGAAAAAAAAACGCCGCAACACCACCCGGTGGGCTCGAACCTCCAACCTTTCGGTTAACAGCCGATCGCGCTAGCCAATTGCGCCACGAAGACAGTCCTGCTGCACTCTCACCACCATCAGAACATATCTTCAAAGCTATTACCGCAAAGAAAAAAGCAACACACCACTCCCGGGAGGGCTCGAACCTCCAACTTTTCGGTTAACAGCCGATCGCGCTGGCCAATTGCTCCACGGAGACAGTCCTGCTCCACTCTCACCACCATTAGAACATATCTTCAAAGCTATCATCGCAAAGAAAAAAGCCACACACTCCACCCGGGAGGGCTCGAACCTCCAACTTTTTGGCTAACAGCCGATCGCGCTAGCCAATGGCGCCACGGGGACAGTCCTGCTCCACTCTCACCACCGTCAGAACATTTCTTCAGAGCTATCAGCCTAAAGAAAAAAAGCGCCGCACCACCACCGGGTGGGCTCGAACCTACAAACTTTCGCTTAACAGCCGATCGCGCTAGCCAATTGCGCCACAGAGACAGTCGTGCTTCACTCTCACCACCGTCAGACCATTTCTTCAGAGCTATCGCCCCAAAGAAAAAAAAAAGCGCCGCACCACCACCGGGTGGGCTCGAACCTCCAACCTTTCGGTTAACAGTTGATCGCGCTAGCCAATTGCGCCACGGAGACAGTCCTGCTCCACTCTCACCACCGTCAGAACATTTCTTCAGAGCTATCAGCCCAAAGAAGAAAAAGCGCCGCGCCACCACCGGGTGGGCTCGAACCTCCAACCTTTCGGTTAACAGCCGATCGCGCTAACCCATTGCGCCACGGGGACAGTCTTGCTCCACTCTCACCACTATCAGAACTCATCTTCAAAGCTATCAGCGCAAAGAAAAAAAAGCGCCGCACCACTGTCACAGAACGAGCGCTAAAAAAAGAGCGCGCCGCCAAATCCTTGCGACAACGGCGGCAGAAACGCCGCGAGGTAAAAAGAAAAAAAAAAGAAAGCAAACATCCAAGGCTCTCGGGCGCGCGCTCTCCCCGCAGAAGCACGGCTTCGCAGACGATCCTCCTCACCCCACATCGGCGGCCCAGCAAGGCCGCGATTTTTCTAGAACGAAGGAGGCGGGGTCAGACCGAGTGAATCATCCTCCGGGGAGGGCAGTCGAACCGTCTCGTGCCTCTCCCCAGCCTTCGCTGCGCTTCGCGCCGACGAAATAAGGAGAACGTTCTGGAAGGTGGCGCGGAACGTATTTAATCGAGCAGCCGAGACGAGAAAGCAGAAGGAGACGGAAGTGAGCGCCAGAGTGCGTAGAGTTTCCGCCGTGTAGTCGGCGAAGTTTTTGGTCCGTAGGGACGGCTCGAGCTACAGGCAAGAGCGTGGGTTTACCGCTATCGAGCGAAGACGCGGGCAACAGCTGCGTGTGTGAAGCCGACGGATTTCCGGCGAAGAAGTTTGAAGCTTGGAGAGTGGCCATTTGAGGACGCGAGGTTTCCTGGAAGAGAAACTTCAAGAGAGATGCGGAACGACAACAACGCTGGACTTTGAGTGAGTGATTCTCGGAAGAGTATCATCTCGACTTTGGTTCCAAGAACTTTGGACTGGATAGGTTTTCTATCTCTTTAGTCTTTAAGTGTCTTGGTTGTTCAATGCATGCGACTGCGTTGTAGTGCGTATTGTTGTCCGTGTCCGTTGTTTTGAGTGTGGCTGATTGTACGGTGTAGTACGTTGATTGATTGGTTTGATTGGTGACGTATTGTATGTAGCTATTGTGGAGTGTGCATTTTTGTGTATTATTTTCGATCTGCCATTATTGAGAATATAATTTGTTTGTTTATCAACTCTCGGCTCTGACTTGTTCTTTGGGCCACAGCCGGCGTCCGCTGGCGCACCAAAAAGGACCACTTCTACAATAATACGGAAAGACGGGCTAGTTGGTACTGCTGCATAATTGAAGTTTTTGCGCACACACACAAGGACACAGACGAAGGGAACACAAGGACCAGCGCAGACTAACAACTGATTTTTATTCAGTAAGAAAACAGAATATATACGCTTACTTGCACCCCATGATCACCGCGCATGAGCAAAAACGGCATCGTACAATCTTAAAAACCAAATATCACATGTTGTTCAGCAATTCAATTTCTTTTTCACTAAGCGATATCGACGGATGGCTGACGCACATATCTTTAAGTCTAGAGATGTGCCACGCTTCTACTATTTCTCTTGTTGTCTGATTTGGGTGTACATACACCACCTCAGTTTGATCAAACAACGGCTTACATGCACTAAAAGAACAACGCGCACAGTGCAGTGCTAAATGTGTTTCCGGCCTCCCTTTCAAGTTGGTCATGTGCTCCTTCAATCTCACATTTAAGCATCGGCCAGTCTGACCGACATAAAAGTTCCCACAACTGAAGGGGGTCTTATAAACTACCTTTCTTTTGCACTCAACCACCTGATGACCTGCACGCTTGGAACAATTGCCTCCGATATCCCTCGTCCTTTCCTCGTACAGATTATTTACAGCCGGACACACGCCCCCTAGTTTGTTCTTTGCCGAGAATACAACTTTGACACCATATTTAGCTGCCACCTTCTTAAGTTTATGGGAGAAACCATGCTCGTAGGGGATTACCGAAATTTTCTTTGTATCTTGGCTTCTTTCCTCTTTCTCCCCGGATTTCATTTTCTTCATTAATCTTTCGCTTGCAGTTAGAAGAAACGAGTTAGGGTATCCTGCCTTTTCCAGCTTTACCTTCTGTTCAAGGAAAGATTCTTTTAGCACAAGTTAAAAGAATCTTTCCTTGAACAGAAGGTAAAGCTGGAAAAGGCAGGATACCCTAACTCGTTTCTTCTAACTGCAAGCGAAAGATTAATGAAGAAAATGAAATCCGGGGAGAAAGAGGAAAGAAGCCAAGATACAAAGAAAATTTCGGTAATCCCCTACGAGCATGGTTTCTCCCATAAACTTAAGAAGGTGGCAGCTAAATATGGTGTCAAAGTTGTATTCTCGGCAAAGAACAAACTAGGGGGCGTGTGTCCGGCTGTAAATAATCTGTACGAGGAAAGGACGAGGGATATCGGAGGCAATTGTTCCAAGCGTGCAGGTCATCAGGTGGTTGAGTGCAAAAGAAAGGTAGTTTATAAGACCCCCTTCAGTTGTGGGAACTTTTATGTCGGTCAGACTGGCCGATGCTTAAATGTGAGATTGAAGGAGCACATGACCAACTTGAAAGGGAGGCCGGAAACACATTTAGCACTGCACTGTGCGCGTTGTTCTTTTAGTGCATGTAAGCCGTTGTTTGATCAAACTGAGGTGGTGTATGTACACCCAAATCAGACAACAAGAGAAATAGTAGAAGCGTGGCACATCTCTAGACTTAAAGATATGTGCGTCAGCCATCCGTCGATATCGCTTAGTGAAAAAGAAATTGAATTGCTGAACAACATGTGATATTTGGTTTTTAAGATTGTACGATGCCGTTTTTGCTCATGCGCGGTGATCATGGGGTGCAAGTAAGCGTATATATTCTGTTTTCTTACTGAATAAAAATCAGTTGTTAGTCTGCGCTGGTCCTTGTGTTCCCTTCGTCTGTGTCCGTGTGTGTGTGCGCAAAAACTTCAATTATAGACCACTTCTAAATTGTCCACGCTTTCGTGGTGCGGTTCGGGGAGCCGATACTTCGGCTCTTGGAATTAGCCCGGCGATCGCCTCCCTAATAAACGGGACAGGTGTGACAATTAATCTGGCGTCCGCGTACAGGACCTTTTGGTGCACAGTGTCCAAAGTAGTGAGAAAGAGCCTCGAGTTGTTGATAGTGCTATCGGAACGATTTTGTGTTTTGTTCAGTGTTCTCGTTAACGAGTGCAGGGGAGTGCTCCGATAGACTGATCTAGGCAGATACTTTTTGCACGCGGCAAGCTTTATTTGCGAGACACCATGGATCTCGAAAAGTTAGTTGCTCTTGGTGAAAAGATGGGTCTTTCTGGCGCCGAACTACGGAAGTGGGTCACCCAGAAGGAAAAAGAAGAAAAAGAGAGAGCCAAAGAAGAAAAAGCAGCCGAGCTGGAAAAAGAGAGGTTGGCGGTCGAAAGAGCCAAAGCGGAAAAAGAAGCTGAGGTGGAGAGAGAGAGGTTGGCGGCAGAGAGGGCGAAGGAAGAAAGAGAGCAGCAGTTGAAGTTGGAGTTGGAGAGAGAAAAGCTTGCAGCTGAAAGTGCGAAAGAAGAAAGAGAAGCGAGGGAGCGCCAGCTGAAAGAAGAAAGAGAGGAAAGGGAGCGGCAGCTCGAGATGGAACTCGAGCGGCTCCGTTTGCAACAGCGAAGTGAAACTCCCGTCCAAGCTAGAGTTGAAAGCAGCGAACGGGAAGATCACGGCTTCCGCTTGAACCCAAGCAAGCTGCTCGTAGCGTTTGATGAAAGGAAGGACGACCTAGACGCGTACCTCCACAGATTTGAGACGATTGCGAGGAGCCAGAATTGGCCGGAACAGCAATGGGCAACTGCTTTGAGTACCTGCTTGAGTGGTGAAGCACTCAGTGTGTACGGTAGGCTGACGCCGACCGATGCAGCCAACTACGCAAAGGTGAAAGCGGCTTTGTTGAAGCGATTTAGATTCACTGTGGAAGGATTCCGGGACAGATTTCGGACAGGAAAGCCAGCTGACGGTGAGACGGCTACGCAATATGCCGCGCGACTTTGCCATTATTTCGACAGGTGGATTGAACTTTCAGGGACAGCGCAGGAGTACGATGAGCTTAGAGAGCTCCTAATTAGAGAACAATTTCTTACTAGTTGCCACCCGAGCCTGTCGCTGTACTTGAAAGAGAGGAAGGCTGAGTTGCTTGAAGGAATGCTTGAATTGGCTGATCAATTCTCGGAAGCGCAAGGTGGCACTAATTTGGCCAAAGTCAAGAAGGATTGTCCCGATGATTCGAAGAAATTGGCTCCCGAAGAAAAGAAGCGTGCGACAGAGAGCATTCCGCGATGTTTTCTGTGCAACCGAGTGGGTCATCGCGCGAAAAACTGTCGAACGATCTTTACGAGCCCTACGGCAGTAAAATGTTTTAAGTGTGGTCAGACTGGGCACAAATCAGATGCTTGTCGGAACGGAGTGAGTCAAACTCACCAGGTATCCTGTGTGCAAGCGGCACCGAAATCTGATAATAATGCCGTCACTGATGGATTCGTATAAATGAAAAATGGGGAGAAAATTCCTATTGTTGGTGCTGTAATGTCAAAACAGCCAACCGGTGCTTCGAAGGGAATGCCAACGCTGCCTGGAAAAGTTGCCGACAAAAAGATTACGGTGTTAAGAGATACCGGCAGCTCCACTGTTATCGTGCGGAGAAATTTGGTACGGGAAAGTGAGTTGACAGGCAGAACGAAGCCGGTTTGCTTAATTGACCGTACAGTTCGGATGCTTCCCGAAGCAGAAATTGAAGTTGAAACCCCGTACTTCAGCGGGAAAGTTACCGCTCTATGTATGACGACCCCCCTTTACGACCTTGTCATCGGAAACATCGTCGGGGCGCGAGGGCCGAATGATCCAGAATGTTTGGGAGAAGACCCGAAGATAGAGCCCTCGCCAACACAGCGGCCGCGAGATACAGTGGAGGAGCAGCCCGTGAAGGATCTCACTAGAGCCCAAGGTGAAGCTGCGGCGCAAGAGACAGCGAAGGAGAAGACGATCGTGTCGAATAAGTTCACAGGCCGAGCAACTGGACGTTCGTCGGCACGACCTCAACCGACTGACAGTGTAAGGGAGACGGAGTTGGCCAGCCGGGCAAAATGTAGAAGCATGATCAAGCGGGTAAATAAACAGACAGGACCCGTCGAATGTAATGACGCGTTAACGGTGTCGGAAGAGACAACGATGGCTGAGACGACGCCTCAGATATCGTCGTTGGAAAGGGCTCGCCGAAAAAGAACGTGGAAGCACAAGAAGAGATCGAGCGAGCACCGCAAAAAGGGGCGCAAGCGCTGTTCGAAGTACTCAAGATAGGTGCTGAGGTGGAATCAGAATGTGTTTGGCAGGGCTGAGTGACATATGTTGTGTTAATGTTCTTGTTATCCTGTGTCACAAGTGTCGAAATGTTGTGCTGTGATGTGATGTATAGTGTTGTATAATTGTTGTATAGACAGAACCTTGTACGTTTGTATTGTTTGGAATGTGTGATGAAGTGTTGTAATCATGTGCCTGTGGTTATATTTCATGTGCTGTGGAATTGAACTACAATGTAAGATTGTATTGCGTGATATATTGTGAATATGACGTGTCACGAGCGATGAATTGTGTTACAGTCTGTGAGAGTGTGTGGTGACTTTTCGCGCTCGTTTGTGTGGTTTGAATATTATGAGATAATATTCTTAAAGTGGGGGGCAGTGTCACAGAACGAGCGCTAAAAAAAGAGCGCGCCGCCAAATCCTTGCGACAACGGGCGGCAGAAACGCCGCGAGGTAAAAAGAAAAAAAAAGAAAGCAAACATCCAAGGCTCCCGGGCGCGCGCTCTCCCCGCAGAAGCACGGCTTCGCAGACGATCCTCCTCACCCCACATCGGCGGCCCAGCAAGGCCGCGATTTTTCTAGAACGAAGTAGGCGGGGTCAGACCGAGTGAATCATCCTCCGGGGAGGGCAATCGAACCGTCTCGTGCCTCTCCCCAGCCTTCGCTGCGCTTCGCGCCGACGAAATTAGGAGAACGTTCTGGAAGGTGGCGCGGAACGTATTTAATCGAGCAGCCGAGACGAGAAAGCAGGAGGAGACGGAAGTGAGCGCCAGAGTGCGTAGAGATTCCGCCGTGTAGTCGGCGAAGTTTTTGGTCCGTAGGGACGGCTCGAGTTACAGGCAAGAGCGTGGGTTTACCGCTATCGAGCGAAGACGCGGGCAACAGCTGCGTGTGTGAAGCCGACGGATTTCCGGCGAAGAAGTTTGAAGCTTGGAGAGTGGCCATTTGAGGACGCGAGGTTTCCTGGAAGAGAAACTTCAAGAGAGCTGCGGAACGACAACAACGCTGGACTTTGAGTGAGTGATTCTCGGAAGAGTATCATCTCGACTTTGGTTCCAAGAACTTTGGACTGGATAGGTTTTCTATCTCTTTAGTCTTTAAGTGTCTTGGTTGTTCAATGCATGCGACTGCGTTGTAGTGCGTATTGTTGTCCGTGTCCGTTGTTTTGAGTGTGGCTGATTGTACGGTGTAGTACGTTGATTGATTGGTTTGATTGGTGACGTATTGTATGTAACTATTGTGGAGTGTGCATTTTTGTGTATTATTTTCGATCTGCCATTATTGAGAATATAATTTGTTTGTTTATCAACTCTCGGCCCTGACTTGTTCTTTGTGCCACAGCCGGCGTCCGCTGACGCACCAAAAAGGACCACTTCTAAATTGTCCACGCTTTCGTGGTGCGGTTCGGGGGGCCGATACTTCGGCTCTTGGAATTAGCCCGGCGATCGCCTCCCTAATAAACGGGACAGGTGTGACAACCACCACCGGGTGGGCTCGAACCTCCAACCTTTCGGTTAACAGCCGATCGCGCTAGCCAATTGCGCCATGGAGACAGTCCTGCTCCACTCTCACCACCATCAGAACATATCTTCAAAGCTATTACCACAAAGAAAAAAAAGCGCCGCAACACCACCGGGTGGGCTCGAACCTTCAACCTTTCGGTTAACAGCCGATCGCGCTAGCCAATTGCGCCACGAAGACAGTCCTGCTGCACTCTCACCACCATCAGAACATATCTTACAAGCTATTACCGCAAAGAAAAAAGCAACACACCACTCCCGGGAAGGCTCGAAATTCCAACCTTTTGGTTAACAGCCGATCGCGCTAGCCCATTGCGCCACCGCGACAGTCTTGCTCCACTCTCACCACCATCAGAACATATCTTCAAACTATCAGCGCAAAAAAAAGCGCCGCACCACCACCGGGTGGGCTGGAAATTCCAACCTTTTGGTTAACAGCCGATCGCGCTTGCCCATTGCGCCACGGGGACAGTCTTGCTCCACTCTCACCACCATCAGAACATATCATTAAAGCTATCAGCCGAAAGAAAAAAAAAGCGCCGCACCACCACCGGGTGGGCTCGAACCTCCAACCTTTCAATTAACAGCCGATCGCGCTAGCCAATTGCGCCACGAAGACAGTCCTGCTGCACTCTCACCACCATCAGAACATATCTTCAAAGCTATTACCGCAAAGAAAAAAGCAACTCACCACTCCCGGGAGGGCTCGAAATTCCAACCTTTCGGTTAACAGCCGATCGCACTAGCCCATTGCGCCACGGAGACAGTCTTGCTCCACTCTCACCACCATCAGAACATATCTTCAAACTATCAGCGCAAAAAAAAGCGCCGCACCACCACCGGGTGGGCTCGAAATTCCAACCTTTTGGTTAACAGCCGATCGCGCTTGCCGATTGCGCCACGGGGACAGTCTTGCTCCACTCTCACCACCATCAGAACATATCATCAAAGCTATCAGCCCAAAGAAAAAAAAGCGCCGCACCACCACCGCGTGGGCTCGAACCTTCAACCTTTCGGTTAACAGCCGATCGCACTAGCCAATTGCGCCACGGAGGCAGTCGTGCTCCACTCTTACCACCATCAGAACATATCTTCAAAGCTATCAGCACAAAGAAAAAAGCAACACACCACTCCCGGGAGGGCTCGAACCTCCAACTTTTCGGTTAACAGCCGATCGCGCTGGCCAATTGCTCCACGGAGACAGTCCTGCTCCACTCTCACCACCATTAGAACATATCTTTCAAGCTATCAGCCCAAAGAAAAAAAAAGCGCCGCACCACCACCGGGTGGGCTCGAACCTCCAACCTTTTGGTTAACGGCCGATCGCGCTAGCCAATTGCGCCACGGAGACAATCGTGCTCCACGCTCACCACCATCAGAAAATATCTTCAAAGCTATCATCGCAAAGAAAAAAGCAACACAGCCGACCCGGGAGGGCTCGAACCTCCAACTTTTTGGTTAACAGCCGATCGCGCTAGCCAATGGCGCCACGGGGACAGTCCTGTTCCACTCTCACCACCGTCAGAACATTTCTTCAGAGCTATCAGCCTAAAGAAAAAAAAGCGCCTCACCACCACCGGGTGGGCTCGAACCTACAACCTTTCGGTTAACAACCGATCACGCTAGCCAATTGCGCCACAGAGACAGTCGTGATTCACTCTCACCACCGTCAGACCATTTCTTCAGAGCTATCGCCCCAAAGAAAAAAAAGCGCCGCACCACCACCGGGTGGGCTCGAACCTCCAACCTTTCGGTTAAAAGTTGATCGCGCTAGCCAATTGCGCCACGGAGACAGTCCTGCTCCAATCTCACCACCGTCAGAACATTTCTTCAGAGCTATCAGCCCAAAGAAGAAAAAGCGCCGCACCACCACCGGGTGGGCTCGAAACTCCAACCTTTCGGTTATCAGCCGATTGCGCTAGCCAATTGCGCCATGGAGACAGTCCTGCTCCACTCTCACCACCATCAGAACATATCTTCAAAGCTATTAGCGCAAAGAAAAAAAGCGCCGCGCCACCTTCGGGTGGGCTCGAACCTCCAACCTTTCGGTTAACAGCCGATCGCGCTAACCCATTGCGCCACGGGGACAGTCTTGCTCCACTCTCACCACTATCAGAACATATCTTCAAAGCTATCAGCGCAAAGAAAAAAAGCGCCGCACCACCACCGGGTGGGCTCGAACCTCCAACCTTTCGGTTAACAGCCCATCGCGCTAGCCAATTGCGCCCCAGAGACAGTCTTGCTCCACTCTCAACACCATCAGAACATATCTTCAAAGCTACAAGCGCACAGAAAAAAAAGCGCCGCACCACAACCGGGTGGGCTCGAACCTCCAACCTTTCGGTTAACAGCCGATCGCGCTAGCCAATTTCGCCACGGGGACAGTCTTGCTCCACCCTCACCACCATCAGAACATATCTTCAAAGCTATCAGCGCAAAGAAAAAAAAGCGCCGCACCACCACCGGGTGTGCTCGAACCTCCAACCTATCGGTTAACAGCCGATCGCGCTAGACAATTGCGCCACGGAGACAGTCTTGCTCCACTCTCAACACCATCAGAACATATCTTCAAAGCTACAAGCGCAAAGGAAAAAAAGCGCCGCACCACCACTGGGTGGGCTCGAACCTCCAACCTTTCGGTTAACAGCCAATCGCGTTAGCCAATTGCGCCACAGAGACAGTCCTGCTCCACTCTCACCACCATCAGAACATATCTTCAAAGCTATCAGCACAAAGAGAAAAAAGCGCCGCACCACCACCGGGTGGGCTGGAAACTCCAACCTTTCGGTTAACAGCCGATCGCGCTAGCCAATTGCGCCATGGAGACAGTCCTGCTCCACTCTCACCACCATCAGAACATATCTTCAAAGCTATTACCACAAAGAAAAAAGCAACACACCACTCCTGGGAGGGCTCGAAACTCCAAGCATCGGTTAACAGCCGATCGCGCTAGCCCATTGCGCCACGGAGACAGCCTTGCTCCAATCTCAACACCATCAGAACATATCTTCAAAGCTATTAGCGCAAAGAAATAAAGCGCCGCACCACCACCGGGTGGGCTCGAACATCCAACCTTTCGGTTAACAGCCGATCGCGCAAGCCAATTGCGCCACGGAGACAGTCCTGCTCCACTCTCACCACCATCAGAACATACCTTCAAAGCTATTAGCGCAAAGAAAAAAGCAGCACACCACTCCCGGGAGGGCTCGAAACTCCAACCTTTCGGTTAACAGCCGATCGCGCAAGCCAATTGCGCCACGGAGACAGTCCTGCTCCACTCTCACCACCATCAGAACATATCTTCAAAGCTATCAGCCCAAAGAAAAAAACACCGCACCACCACCGGGTGGGCTCGAACTTCCAACCTTTCGGTTAACAGCCAATCGCGCTAGCCAATTGCGCCACGGAGACAGTCCTGCTTCACTCTCACCACCATCAGAACATATCTTCAAAGCTATCAGCACAAAGAAAAAAAAGCGCCACACCATCATCGGGTGGGCTCGAACCTCTAACCTTTCGGTTAACAGCCGATCGCGCAAGCCAATTGCGCCACGGAGACAGTCCTGCTCCACACTCACCACCGTCAAAACATTTCTTCATAGCTATCACCCCAAAGAAAAAAAAGCGCCGCACCACCACCGGGTGGGCTCGAACCTCCAACCTTTCAATTAACAGCCGATCGCGCTAGCCGATTGCGCCACGGAGACAGTCCTGGTCCACTCTCACCACCATCAGAACATATCTTCAAAGCTATCAGCGCAAAGAAAAAAGAGCGCCGCGCCACCACCGGGTGGGCTCGAACCTCCAACCTTTCGGTTAACAGCCGATCGCGCTAACCCATTGCGCCACGGGGACAGTCTTGCTCCACTCTCACCACTATCAGAACATATCTTCAAAGCTATCAGCGCAAAGAAAAAAAAGCGCCGCACCACCACCGGGTGGGCTCGAACCTCCAACTTTTCGGTTAACAGGCGATCGCGCTAGCCAATTGCGCCACAGAGACAGTCTTGCTCCACTCTCAACACCATCAGAACATATCTTCAAAGCTACAAGCGCAAAGAAAAAAAAGCGCCGCACCACCACCGGGTGGGCTCGAACCTCCAACCTTTCGGTTAACAGCCGATCGCGCTAGCCAATTGCGCCACGGGGACAGTCTTGCTCCACTCTCACCACCATCAGAACATATCTTCAAAGCTATAAGCGCAAAGAAAAAAAAGCGCCGCACCACCACCGGGTGGGCTCGAACCTCCAACCTTTCGGTTAACAGCCGATCGCGCTAGCCAATTGCGCCAGGGAGACAGTCCTGCTCCACTCTCACCACCATCAGAACATATCTTCAAAGCTATCAGCCCAAAGAAAAAAAGCACCGCACCACCACCGGGTGGGCTGGAACCTCCAACCTTTCGGTTAACAGCCAATCGCGTTAGCCAATTGCGCCATGGAGACAGTCCTGCTCCACTCTCACCACCATCAGAACATATCTTCAAAGCTATCAGCACAAAGAGAAAAAAGCGCCGCACCACCACCGGGTGGGCTCGAAACTCCAACCTTTCGGTTAACAGCCGATCGCGCTAGCCAATTGCGCCATGGAGACAGTCCTGCTCCACTCTCACCACCATCAGAACATATCTTCAAAGCTATTACCACAAAGAAAAAAAAAGCGCCGCAACACCACCGGGTGGGCTCGAACGTCCAACCTTTCGGTTAACAGCCGATCGCACTAGCCGCTTGCGCCACGAAGACAGTCCTGCTGCACTCTCACCACCATCAGAACATATCTTCAAAGCTATTACCGCAAAGAAAAAAGCAACACACCACTCCCGGGAGGGCTCGAAATTCCAACCTTTCGGTTAACAGCCGATCGCGCTAGCCCATTGCGCCACGGAGACAGTCTTGCTCCACTCTCACCACCATCAGAACATATCTTCAAACTATCAGCGCAAAAAAAAGCGCCGCACCACCACCGGGTGGGCTCGAAATTCCAACCTTTTGGTTAACAGCCGATCGCGCTTGCCCATTGCGCCACGGGGACAGTCTTGCTCCACTCTCACCACCATCAGAACATATCATCAAAGCTATCAGCCCAAAGAAAAAAAAGCGCTGCACCACCACCGGGTGGGCTCGAACCTTCAACCTTTCGGTTAACAGCCGATCGCACTAGCCAATTGCGCCACGGAGGCAGTCGTGCTCCCCTCTTACCACCATCAGAACATATCTTCAAAGCTATCAGCACAAAGAAAAAAGCAACACACCACTCCCGGGAGGGCTCGAACCTCCAACTTTTCGGTTAACAGCCGATCGCGCTGGCCAATTGCTCCACGGAGACAGTCCTGCTCCACTCTCACCACCATTAGAACATATCTTTCAAGCTATCAGCCCAAAGAAAAAAAAAGCGCCGCACCACCACCGGGTGGGCTCGAACCTCCAACCTTTTGGTTAAGAGCCGATCGCGCCAGCCAATTGCGCCACGAAGACAGTCTTGCTCCACTCTCAACACCATCAGAACATATCTTCAAAGCTACAAGCGCAAAGAAAAAAAAGCGCCGCACCACCACTAGGTGGACTCGAACCTCCAACCTTTCGGTTAACAGCCAATCGCGTTAGCCAATTGCGCCACAGAGACAGTCCTGCTCCACTCTCACCACCATCAGAACATATCTTCAAAGCTATTACCGCAAAGAAAAAAGCAACACACCACTCCCGGGAAGGCTCGAAATTCCAACCTTTCGGTTAACAGCCGATCGCGCTAGCCCATTGCGCCACGGAGACAGTCTTGCTCTACTCTCACCACCATCAGAACATAACTTCAAACTATCAGCGCAAAAAAAAGCGCCGCACCACCACCGGGTGGGCTGGAAATTCCAACCTTTTGGTTAACAGCCGATCGCGCTTGCCCATTGCGCCACGGGGACAGTCTTGCTCCACTCTCACCACCATCAGAACATATCATTAAAGCTATCAGCCCAAAGAAAAAAAAGCGCCGCACCACCACCGGGTGGGCTCGAACCTCCAACCTTTCAATTAACAGCCGATCGCGCTAGCCAATTGCGCCACGAAGACAGTCCTGCTGCACTCTCACCACCATCAGAACATATCTTCAAAGCTATTACCGCAAAGAAAAAAGCAACACACCACTCCCGGGAGGGCTCGAAACTCCAACCTTTCGGTTATCAGCCGATTGCGCTAGCCAATTGCGCCATGGAGACAGTCCTGCTCCACTCTCACCACTATTAGAACATATCTTCAAAGCTATTAGCGCAAAGAAAAAAAGCGCCGCGCCACCTTCAGGTGGGCTCGAACCTCCAACCTTTCGGTTAACAGCCGATCGCGCTAACCCATTGCGCCACGGGGACAGTCTTGCTCCACTCTCACCACTATCAGAACATATCTTCAAAGCTATCAGCGCAAAGAAAAAAAAGCGCCGCACCACCACCGGGTGGGCTCGAACCTCCAACCTTTCGGTTAACAGCCCATCGCGCTAGCCAATTGCGCCACAGAGACAGTCTTGCTCCACTCTCAACACCATCAGAACATATCTTCAAAGCTACAAGCGCACAGAAAAAAAAGCGCCGCACCACCACCGGGTGGGCTCGAACCTCCAACCTTTCGGTTAACAGCCGATCGCGCTAGCCAATTGCGCCACGGGGACAGTCTTGCTCCACCCTGACCACCATCAGAACATATCTTCAAAGCTATCAGCGCAAAGAAAAAAAAGCGCCGCACCACCACCGGGTGTGCTCGAACCTCCAACCTTTCGGTTAACAGCCGATCGCGCTAGCCAATTGCGCCACGGAGACAGTCTTGCTCCACTCTCAACACCATCAGAACATATCTTCAAAGCTACAAGCGCAAAGAAAAAAAAGCGCCGCACCACCACTAGGTGGGCTCGAACCTCCAACCTTTCGGTTAACAGCCAATCGCGTTAGCCAATTGCGCCACAGAGACAGTCCTGCTCCACTCTCACCACCATCAGAACATATCTTCAAAGCTATCAGCACAAAGAGAAAAAAGCGCCGCACCACCACCGGGTGGGCTGGAAACTCCAACCTTTCGGTTAACAGCCGATCGCGCTAGCCAATTGCGCCATGGAGACAGTCCTGCTCCACTCTCACCACCATCAGAACATATCTTCAAAGCTATTACCACAAAGAAAAAAGCAACACACCACTCCTGGGAGGGCTCGAAACTCCAAGCATCGGTTAACAGCCGATCGCGCTAGCCCATTGCGCCACGGAGACAGCCTTGCTCCAATCTCAACACCATCAGAACATATCTTCAAAGCTATTAGCGCAAAGAAATAAAGCGCCGCACCACCACCGGGTGGGCTCGAACATCCAACCTTTCGGTTAACAGCCGATCGCGCAAGCCAATTGCGCCACGGAGACAGTCCTGCTCCACTCTCACCACCATCAGAACATACCTTCAAAGCTATTAGCGCAAAGAAAAAAGCAGCACACCACTCCCGGGAGGGCTCGAAACTCCAACCTTTCGGTTAACAGCCGATCGCGCAAGCCAATTGCGCCACGGAGACAGTCCTGCTCCACTCTCACCACCATCAGAACATATCTTCAAAGCTATCAGCCCAAAGAAAAAAACACCGCACCACCACCGGGTGGGCTCGAACTTCCAACCTTTCGGTTAACAGCCAATCGCGCTAGCCAATTGCGCCACGGAGACAGTCCTGCTTCACTCTCACCACCATCAGAACATATCTTCAAAGCTATCAGCACAAAGAAAAAAAAGCGCCACACCATCATCGGGTGGGCTCGAACCTCTAACCTTTCGGTTAACAGCCGATCGCGCAAGCCAATTGCGCCACGGAGACAGTCCTGCTCCACACTCACCACCGTCAAAACATTTCTTCATAGCTATCACCCCAAAGAAAAAAAAGCGCCGCACCACCACCGGGTGGGCTCGAACCTCCAACCTTTCAATTAACAGCCGATCGCGCTAGCCGATTGCGCCACGGAGACAGTCCTGGTCCACTCTCACCACCATCAGAACATATCTTCAAAGCTATCAGCGCAAAGAAAAAAGAGCGCCGCGCCACCACCGGGTGGGCTCGAACCTCCAACCTTTCGGTTAACAGCCGATCGCGCTAACCCATTGCGCCACGGGGACAGTCTTGCTCCACTCTCACCACTATCAGAACATATCTTCAAAGCTATCAGCGCAAAGAAAAAAAAGCGCCGCACCACCACCGGGTGGGCTCGAACCTCCAACTTTTCGGTTAACAGGCGATCGCGCTAGCCAATTGCGCCACAGAGACAGTCTTGCTCCACTCTCAACACCATCAGAACATATCTTCAAAGCTACAAGCGCAAAGAAAAAAAAGCGCCGCACCACCACCGGGTGGGCTCGAACCTCCAACCTTTCGGTTAACAGCCGATCGCGCTAGCCAATTGCGCCACGGGGACAGTCTTGCTCCACTCTCACCACCATCAGAACATATCTTCAAAGCTATAAGCGCAAAGAAAAAAAAGCGCCGCACCACCACCGGGTGGGCTCGAACCTCCAACCTTTCGGTTAACAGCCGATCGCGCTAGCCAATTGCGCCAGGGAGACAGTCCTGCTCCACTCTCACCACCATCAGAACATATCTTCAAAGCTATCAGCCCAAAGAAAAAAAGCACCGCACCACCACCGGGTGGGCTGGAACCTCCAACCTTTCGGTTAACAGCCAATCGCGTTAGCCAATTGCGCCATGGAGACAGTCCTGCTCCACTCTCACCACCATCAGAACATATCTTCAAAGCTATCAGCACAAAGAGAAAAAAGCGCCGCACCACCACCGGGTGGGCTCGAAACTCCAACCTTTCGGTTAACAGCCGATCGCGCTAGCCAATTGCGCCATGGAGACAGTCCTGCTCCACTCTCACCACCATCAGAACATATCTTCAAAGCTATTACCACAAAGAAAAAAAAAGCGCCGCAACACCACCGGGTGGGCTCGAACGTCCAACCTTTCGGTTAACAGCCGATCGCACTAGCCGCTTGCGCCACGAAGACAGTCCTGCTGCACTCTCACCACCATCAGAACATATCTTCAAAGCTATTACCGCAAAGAAAAAAGCAACACACCACTCCCGGGAGGGCTCGAAATTCCAACCTTTCGGTTAACAGCCGATCGCGCTAGCCCATTGCGCCACGGAGACAGTCTTGCTCCACTCTCACCACCATCAGAACATATCTTCAAACTATCAGCGCAAAAAAAAGCGCCGCACCACCACCGGGTGGGCTCGAAATTCCAACCTTTTGGTTAACAGCCGATCGCGCTTGCCCATTGCGCCACGGGGACAGTCTTGCTCCACTCTCACCACCATCAGAACATATCATCAAAGCTATCAGCCCAAAGAAAAAAAAGCGCTGCACCACCACCGGGTGGGCTCGAACCTTCAACCTTTCGGTTAACAGCCGATCGCACTAGCCAATTGCGCCACGGAGGCAGTCGTGCTCCCCTCTTACCACCATCAGAACATATCTTCAAAGCTATCAGCACAAAGAAAAAAGCAACACACCACTCCCGGGAGGGCTCGAACCTCCAACTTTTCGGTTAACAGCCGATCGCGCTGGCCAATTGCTCCACGGAGACAGTCCTGCTCCACTCTCACCACCATTAGAACATATCTTTCAAGCTATCAGCCCAAAGAAAAAAAAAGCGCCGCACCACCACCGGGTGGGCTCGAACCTCCAACCTTTTGGTTAAGAGCCGATCGCGCCAGCCAATTGCGCCACGAAGACAGTCTTGCTCCACTCTCAACACCATCAGAACATATCTTCAAAGCTACAAGCGCAAAGAAAAAAAAGCGCCGCACCACCACTAGGTGGACTCGAACCTCCAACCTTTCGGTTAACAGCCAATCGCGTTAGCCAATTGCGCCACAGAGACAGTCCTGCTCCACTCTCACCACCATCAGAACATATCTTCAAAGCTATTACCGCAAAGAAAAAAGCAACACACCACTCCCGGGAAGGCTCGAAATTCCAACCTTTCGGTTAACAGCCGATCGCGCTAGCCCATTGCGCCACGGAGACAGTCTTGCTCTACTCTCACCACCATCAGAACATAACTTCAAACTATCAGCGCAAAAAAAAGCGCCGCACCACCACCGGGTGGGCTGGAAATTCCAACCTTTTGGTTAACAGCCGATCGCGCTTGCCCATTGCGCCACGGGGACAGTCTTGCTCCACTCTCACCACCATCAGAACATATCATTAAAGCTATCAGCCCAAAGAAAAAAAAGCGCCGCACCACCACCGGGTGGGCTCGAACCTCCAACCTTTCAATTAACAGCCGATCGCGCTAGCCAATTGCGCCACGAAGACAGTCCTGCTGCACTCTCACCACCATCAGAACATATCTTCAAAGCTATTACCGCAAAGAAAAAAGCAACACACCACTCCCGGGAGGGCTCGAAACTCCAACCTTTCGGTTATCAGCCGATTGCGCTAGCCAATTGCGCCATGGAGACAGTCCTGCTCCACTCTCACCACTATTAGAACATATCTTCAAAGCTATTAGCGCAAAGAAAAAAAGCGCCGCGCCACCTTCAGGTGGGCTCGAACCTCCAACCTTTCGGTTAACAGCCGATCGCGCTAACCCATTGCGCCACGGGGACAGTCTTGCTCCACTCTCACCACTATCAGAACATATCTTCAAAGCTATCAGCGCAAAGAAAAAAAAGCGCCGCACCACCACCGGGTGGGCTCGAACCTCCAACCTTTCGGTTAACAGCCCATCGCGCTAGCCAATTGCGCCACAGAGACAGTCTTGCTCCACTCTCAACACCATCAGAACATATCTTCAAAGCTACAAGCGCACAGAAAAAAAAGCGCCGCACCACCACCGGGTGGGCTCGAACCTCCAACCTTTCGGTTAACAGCCGATCGCGCTAGCCAATTGCGCCACGGGGACAGTCTTGCTCCACCCTGACCACCATCAGAACATATCTTCAAAGCTATCAGCGCAAAGAAAAAAAAGCGCCGCACCACCACCGGGTGTGCTCGAACCTCCAACCTTTCGGTTAACAGCCGATCGCGCTAGCCAATTGCGCCACGGAGACAGTCTTGCTCCACTCTCAACACCATCAGAACATATCTTCAAAGCTACAAGCGCAAAGAAAAAAAAGCGCCGCACCACCACTAGGTGGGCTCGAACCTCCAACATTTCGGTTAACAGCCAATCGCGTTAGCCAATTGCGCCACAGAGACAGTCCTGCTCCACTCTCACCACCATCAGAACATATCTTCAAAGCTATCAGCACAAAGAGAAAAAAGCGCCGCACCACCACCGGGTGGGCTGGAAACTCCAACCTTTCGGTTAACAGCCGATCGCGCTAGCCAATTGCGCCATGGAGACAGTCCTGCTCCACTCTCACCACCATCAGAACATATCTTCAAAGCTATTACCACAAAGAAAAAAGCAACACACCACTCCTGGGAGGGCTCGAAACTCCAACCTTTCAGTTAACAGCCGATCGCGCTAGCCCATTGCGCCACGGAGACAGCCTTGCTCCAATCTCAACACCATCAGAACATATCTTCAAAGCTATTAGCGCAAAGAAAAAAAGCGCCGCACCACCACCGGGTGGGCTCGAACATCCAACCTTTCGGTTAACAGCCGATCGCGCTAGCCAATTGCGCCACGGAGACAGTCCTGCTCCACTCTCACCACCATCAGAACATATCTTCAAAGCTATTAGTGCAAAGAAAGAAGCAGCACACCACTCCCGGGAGGGCTCGAAACTCCAACCTTTCGGTTAACAGCCGATCGCGCTAGCCCATTGCGCCACGGGGACAGTCTTGCTCCACTCTCACCACCATCAGTACATATCTTCAAAGCTATCAGCACAAAGAAAAAAAAACGCCGCACCACCACCGGGTGGGCTCGAACCTCCAACCTTTCGGTTAACAGCCGATCGCGCAAGCCAATTGCGCCACGGAGACAGTCCTGCTCCACTCTCACCACCATCGGAACATATCTTCAAAGCTATCGGCCCAAAGAAAAAAAGTACCGCACCACCACCGGGTGGGCTCGAACCTCCAACCTTTCGGTCAACAGGTAATCGCGCTAGCCAATTGCGCAACGGAGACAGTCCTGCTCCACTCTCACCACCATCAGAACATATCTTCAAAGCTATCAGCACAAGGAAAAAAAGCGGCACACCATCACCGCGTGGGCTCGAACCTCCAACCTTTCGGTTAACAGCCGATCGCGCTAGCCAACTGCGCCTCGGAGACAGTCGTGCTCCACTCTCACCACCATCAGAACATATCTTCAAAGCTATCAGCCCAAAGAAAAAAAAGCGCCGCACCCCCCCCGGGTGGGCTCGAACCTCCAACCTTTCGGTTAACAGCCGATCGCGCTAGCCTATTGCCCCACGGAGACAGTCGTGCACCACTCTCACCACCGTCAGAACATTTCTTCAGAGCTATCACCCCAAAGAAAAAAAGTAGCCGCAGCACCACCGGGTGGGCTCGAACCTCCAACCTTTCGGTTAACAGCCGATCGCGCTAGCCCATTGCGCCAAGAAGACAGTCCTGCTGCACTCTCACCACCATCAGAACATATCTTCAAAGCTATTACTGCAAAGAAAAAAGCAACACACCACTCCTGGGAGGGCTCGAAATTCCAACTTTTCGGTAAACAGCCGATCGCGCTAGCCCATTGCGCCACCGAGACAGTCTTGCTCCACTCTCACCACCATCAGAACATATCTTCAAACTATCAGCGCAAAAAAAGCGCCGCACCACCACCGGGTTGGCTCGAAACTCCAACCTTTTGGTTAACAGTCGATCACGCTTGCCCATTGCGCCACGGGGACAGTCTTGCTCCACACTCACCACCATCAGAACATATCTTCAAAGCTATCAGCCCAAAGAAAAAAAGCGCCGCACCACCACCGGGTGGGCTCGAACCTTCAACCTTTCGGTTAACAGCTGATCGCACTCGCCAATTGCGCCACGGAGGCAGTCGTGCTCCACTCTTACCACCATCAGAACATATCTTCAAAGCCATCAGCACAAAGAAAAAAAAAGCGCCGCATCACCACCGGGTGGGCTCGAACCTCCAACCTTTCGGTTAACAGCCGATCGCGCTAGCCCATTGCGCCACGGAGATAGCCTTGCTCCACTCTCAACACCATCAAAACATATCTTCAAAGCTATTAGCGCAAAGAAAAAAAGCGCCGCACCTCCACCGGGTGGGCTCGAACCTCCAACCTTTCGGTTAAAAGCCGATCGCGCTAGCCAATCGCGCCACGAAGACAGTCCTGCTCCACTTTCACCACCATCAGAACATATCTTCAAAGCTATTAGTGCAAAGTAAAAAGCAACACACCATTCCCGGGAGGGCTCGAAACTCCAACCCTTCGGTTTACAGCAGATCGCGCTAGCCCATTGCGCCACGAGGACAGTCTTGCTCCACTCTCATCACCATCAGAACATATCTTCAAAGCTATCAGCACAAAGAAAAAAAAGCGCCGCACAACCACCGGGTGGGCTCGAACCTCCAACCTTTCGGTTAACAGCCGATTGCGCAAGCCAATTGCGCCACGGAGACAGTCCTGCTCCACTCTCACCACCATCAGAACATATCTTCAAAGCTATCAGCCCAAAGAAAAAAAGCACCGCACCACCACCGGGTGGGCTCGAACTTCCAACCTTTCGGTTGACAGCCAAACGCGCTAGCCAATTGCGCCACGGAGACAGTCCTGCTTCACTCTCACCACCATCAGAACATATCTACAAAGCTATCAGCACAAAGAAAAAAAGCGCCACACCATCATCGGGTGGGCTCGAACCTCCAACCTTTCGGTTAACAGCCGATCGCGCAAGCCAATTGCGCCACGGACATAGTCCTGCTCCACACTCACCACCGTCAAAACATTTCTTCAGAGCTATCACCCCAAAGAAAAAAAAGCGCCGCAACACCACCGGGTGGGCTCGAACCTCCAACCTTTCAGTTAACAGCTGATCGCGCTAGCCGATTGCGCCACGGAGACAGTCCTTGTCCACTCTCACCACCATCAGAACATATCTTCAAAGCTATCAGCGCCAAGAAAAAAAAGCGCCGCACCACCACCGGGTGGGCTCGAACCTCCAACATTTCGGTTAACAGCCGATCGCGCAAGCCAATCTCGCCACGGAGACAGTCCTGCTTCACTCTCACCACCATCAGAACATATCTTCAAAGCTAGTAGTGCAAAGAAAAAAGCAACACACCACTCCCGGGAGGGCTCGAAACTCCAAACTTTCGGTTGACAGCCGATCGCGCTAGCCCAATGCGCCACGGGGACAGTCTTGCTCCACTCTCACCACCATCAGAACATATCTTCAAAGCTATCAGCACAAAGAAAAAAAAAGCGCCGCACCACCACCGGGTGGGCTCGAACCTCCAAACTTTCGGTTAACAGCCGATCGCGCAAGCCAATTGCGCCACGGAGACAGTCTTGCTCCACTCTCAACACCATCAGAACATATCTTCAAAGCTACAAGCGCAAAGAAAAAAAAGCGCCGCACCACCACTAGGTGGGCTCGAACCTCCAACATTTCGGTTAACAGCCAATCGCGTTAGCCAATTGCGCCACAGAGACAGTCCTGCTCCACTCTCACCACCATCAGAACATATCTTCAAAGCTATCAGCACAAAGAGAAAAAAGCGCCGCACCACCACCGGGTGTGCTCGAACCTCCAACCTTTCGGTTAACAGCCGATCGCGCTAGCCAATTGCGCCACGGAGACAGTCTTGCTCCACTCTGAACACCATCAGAACATATCTTCAAAGCTACAAGCGCAAAGAAAAAAAAGCGCCGCACCACCACTAGGTGGGCTCGAACCTCCAACATTTCGGTTAACAGCCAATCGCGTTAGCCAATTGCGCCACAGAGACAGTTCTGCTCCACTCTCACCACCATCAGAACATATCTTCAAAGCTATCAGCACAAAGAGAAAAAAGCGCCGCACCACCACCGGGTGGGCTGGAAACTCCAACCTTTCGGTTAACAGCCGATCGCGCTAGCCAATTGCGCCATGGAGACAGTCCTGCTCCACTCTCACCACCATCAGAACATATCTTCAAAGCTATTACCACAAAGAAAAAAGCAACACACCACTCCTGGGAGGGCTCGAAACTCCAACCTTTCAGTTAACAGCCGATCGCGCTAGCCCATTGCGCCACGGAGACAGCCTTGCTCCAATCTCAACACCATCAGAACATATCTTCAAAGCTATTAGCGCAAAGAAAAAAAGCGCCGCACCACCACCGGGTGGGCTCGAACATCCAACCTTTCGGTTAACAGCCGATCGCGCTAGCCAATTGCGCCACGGAGACAGTCCTGCTCCACTCTCACCACCATCAGAACATATCTTCAAAGCTATCAGCACAAGGAAAAAAAGCGGCACACCATCACCGCGTGTGCTCGAACCTCCAACCTTTCGGTTAACAGCCGATCGCGCTAGCCAACTGCGCCTCGGAGACAGTCGTGCTCCACTCTCACCACCATCAGAACATATCTTCAAAGCTATCAGCCCAAAGAAAAAAAAGCGCCGCACCCCCCCCGGGTGGGCTCGAACCTCCAACCTTTCGGTTAACAGCCGATCGCGCTAGCCTATTGCCCCACGGAGACAGTCGTGCTCCACTCTCACCACCGTCAGAACATTTCTTCAGAGCTATCACCCCAAAGAAAAAAAATAGCCGCAGCACCACCGGGTGGGCTCGAACCTCCAACCTTTCGGTTAACAGCCGATCGCGCTAGCCCATTGCGCCAAGAAGACAGTCCTGCTGCACTCTCACCACCATCAGAACATATCTTCAAAGCTATTACTGCAAAGAAAAAAGCAACACACCACTCCTGGGAGGGCTCGAAATTCCAACTTTTCGGTAAACAGCCGATCGCGCTAGCCCATTGCGCCACCGAGACAGTCTTGCTCCACTCTCACCACCATCAGAACATATCTTCAAACTATCAGCGCAAAAAAAGCGCCGCACCACCACCGGGTTGGCTCGAAACTCCAACCTTTTGGTTAACAGCCGATCACGCTTGCCCATTGCGCCACGGGGACAGTCTTGCTCCACACTCACCACCATCAGAACATATCTTCAAAGCTATCAGCCCAAAGAAAAAAAGCGCCGCACCACCACCGGGTGGGCTCGAACCTTCAACCTTTCGGTTAACAGCTGATCGCACTCGCCAATTGCGCCACGGAGGCAGTCGTGCTCCACTCTTACCACCATCAGAACATATCTTCAAAGCCATCAGCACAAAGAAAAAAAAAGCGCCGCATCACCACCGGGTGGGCTCGAACCTCCAACCTTTCGGTTAACAGCCGATCGCGCTAGCCCATTGCGCCACGGAGATAGCCTTGCTCCACTCTCAACACCATCAAAACATATCTTCAAAGCTATTAGCGCAAAGAAAAAAAGCGCCGCACCTCCACCGGGTGGGCTCGAACCTCCAACCTTTCGGTTAAAAGCCGATCGCGCTAGCCAATCGCGCCACGAAGACAGTCCTGCTCCACTTTCACCACCATCAGAACATATCTTCAAAGCTATTAGTGCAAAGTAAAAAGCAACACACCATTCCCGGGAGGACTCGAAACTCCAACCCTTCGGTTTACAGCAGATCGCGCTAGCCCATTGCGCCACGAGGACAGTCTTGCTCCACTCTCATCACCATCAGAACATATCTTCAAAGCTATCAGCACAAAGAAAAAAAAGCGCCGCACAACCACCGGGTGGGCTCGAACCTCCAACCTTTCGGTTAACAGCCGATTGCGCAAGCCAATTGCGCCACGGAGACAGTCCTGCTCCACTCTCACCACCATCAGAACATATCTTCAAAGCTATCAGCCCAAAGAAAAAAAGCACCGCACCACCACCGGGTGGGCTCGAACTTCCAACCTTTCGGTTGACAGCCAAACGCGCTAGCCAATTGCGCCACGGAGACAGTCCTGCTTCACTCTCACCACCATCAGAACATATCTACAAAGCTATCAGCACAAAGAAAAAAAGCGCCACACCATCATCGGGTGGGCTCGAACCTCCAACCTTTCGGTTAACAGCCGATCGCGCAAGCCAATTGCGCCACGGACATAGTCCTGCTCCACACTCACCACCGTCAAAACATTTCTTCAGAGCTATCACCCCAAAGAAAAAAAAGCGCCGCAACACCACCGGGTGGGCTCGAACCTCCAACCTTTCAGTTAACAGCTGATCGCGCTAGCCGATTGCGCCACGGAGACAGTCCTTGTCCACTCTCACCACCATCAGAACATATCTTCAAAGCTATCAGCGCCAAGAAAAAAAAGCGCCGCACCACCACCGGGTGGGCTCGAACCTCCAACATTTCGGTTAACAGCCGATCGCGCAAGCCAATCTCGCCACGGAGACAGTCCTGCTTCACTCTCACCACCATCAGAACATATCTTCAAAGCTAGTAGTGCAAAGAAAAAAGCAACACACCACTCCCGGGAGGGCTCGAAACTCCAAACTTTCGGTTGACAGCCGATCGCGCTAGCCCAATGCGCCACGGGGACAGTCTTGCTCCACTCTCACCACCATCAGAACATATCTTCAAAGCTATCAGCACAAAGAAAAAAAAAGCGCCGCACCACCACCGGGTGGGCTCGAACCTCCAAACTTTCGGTTAACAGCCGATCGCGCAAGCCAATTGCGCCACGGAGACAGTCTTGCTCCACTCTCAACACCATCAGAACATATCTTCAAAGCTACAAGCGCAAAGAAAAAAAAGCGCCGCACCACCACTAGGTGGGCTCGAACCTCCAACATTTCGGTTAACAGCCAATCGCGTTAGCCAATTGCGCCACAGAGACAGTCCTGCTCCACTCTCACCACCATCAGAACATATCTTCAAAGCTATCAGCACAAAGAGAAAAAAGCGCCGCACCACCACCGGGTGTGCTCGAACCTCCAACCTTTCGGTTAACAGCCGATCGCGCTAGCCAATTGCGCCACGGAGACAGTCTTGCTCCACTCTCAACACCATCAGAACATATCTTCAAAGCTACAAGCGCAAAGAAAAAAAAGCGCCGCACCACCACTAGGTGGGCTCGAACCTCCAACATTTCGGTTAACAGCCAATCGCGTTAGCCAATTGCGCCACAGAGACAGTCCTGCTCCACTCTCACCACCATCAGAACATATCTTCAAAGCTATCAGCACAAAGAGAAAAAAGCGCCGCACCACCACCGGGTGGGCTGGAAACTCCAACCTTTCGGTTAACAGCCGATCGCGCTAGCCAATTGCGCCATGGAGACAGTCCTGCTCCACTCTCACCACCATCAGAACATATCTTCAAAGCTATTACCACAAAGAAAAAAGCAACACACCACTTCTGGGAGGGCTCGAAACTCCAACCTTTCAGTTAACAGCCGATCGCGCTAGCCCATTGCGCCACGGAGACAGCCTTGCTCCAATCTCAACACCATCAGAACATATCTTCAAAGCTATTAGCGCAAAGAAAAAAAAACGCCGCACCACCACCGGGTGGGCTCGAACCTCCAACCTTTCGGTTAACAGCCGATCGCGCAAGCCAATTGCGCCACGGAGACAGTCCTGCTCCACTCTCACCACCATCGGAACATATCTTCAAAGCTATTAGTGCAAAGAAAGAAGCAGCACACCACTCCCGGAAGGGCTCGAAACTCCAACCTTTCGGTTAACAGCCGATCGCGCTAGCCCATTGCGCCACGGGGACAGTCTTGCTCCACTCTCACCACCATCAGTACATATCTTCAAAGCTATCAGCACAAAGAAAAAAAAACGCCGCACCACCACCGGGTGGGCTCGAACCTCCAACCTTTCGGTTAACAGCCGATCGCGCAAGCCAATTGCGCCACGGAGACAGTCCTGCTCCACTCTCACCACCATCGGAACATATCTTCAAAGCTATCGGCCCAAAGAAAAAAAGTACCGCACCACCACCGGGTGGGCTCGAACCTCCAACCTTTCGGTCAACAGGTAATCGCGCTAGCCAATTGCGCAACGGAGACAGTCCTGCTCCACTCTCACCACCATCAGAACATATCTTCAAAGCTATCAGCACAAGGAAAAAAAGCGGCACACCATCACCGCGTGGGCTCGAACCTCCAACCTTTCGGTTAACAGCCGATCGCGCTAGCCAACTGCGCCTCGGAGACAGTCGTGCTCCACTCTCACCACCATCAGAACATATCTTCAAAGCTATCAGCCCAAAGAAAAAAAAGCGCCGCACCCCCCCCCCGGGTGGGCTCGAACCTCCAACCTTTCGGTTAACAGCCGATCGCGCTAGCCTATTGCCCCACGGAGACAGTCGTGCTCCACTCTCACCACCGTCAGAACATTTCTTCAGAGCTATCACCCCAAAGAAAAAAAATAGCCGCAGCACCACCGGGTGGGCTCGAACCTCCAACCTTTCGGTTAACAGCCGATCGCGCTAGCCCATTGCGCCAAGAAGACAGTCCTGCTGCACTCTCACCACCATCAGAACATATCTTCAAAGCTATTACTGCAAAGAAAAAAGCAACACACCACTCCTGGGAGGGCTCGAAATTCCAACTTTTCGGTAAACAGCCGATCGCGCTAGCCCATTGCGCCACCGAGACAGTCTTGCTCCACTCTCACCACCATCAGAACATATCTTCAAACTATCAGCGCAAAAAAAGCGCCGCACCACCACCGGGTTGGCTCGAAACTCCAACCTTTTGGTTAACAGCCGATCACGCTTGCCCATTGCGCCACGGGGACAGTCTTGCTCCACACTCACCACCATCAGAACATATCTTCAAAGCTATCAGCCCAAAGAAAAAAAGCGCCGCACCACCACCGGGTGGGCTCGAACCTTCAACCTTTCGGTTAACAGCTGATCGCACTCGCCAATTGCGCCACGGAGGCAGTCGTGCTCCACTCTTACCACCATCAGAACATATCTTCAAAGCCATCAGCACAAAGAAAAAAAAAGCGCCGCATCACCACCGGGTGGGCTCGAACCTCCAACCTTTCGGTTAACAGCCGATCGCGCTAGCCCATTGCGCCACGGAGATAGCCTTGCTCCACTCTCAACACCATCAAAACATATCTTCAAAGCTATTAGCGCAAAGAAAAAAAGCGCCGCACCTCCACCGGGTGGGCTCGAACCTCCAACCTTTCGGTTAAAAGCCGATCGCGCTAGCCAATCGCGCCACGAAGACAGTCCTGCTCCACTTTCACCACCATCAGAACATATCTTCAAAGCTATTAGTGCAAAGTAAAAAGCAACACACCATTCCCGGGAGGGCTCGAAACTCCAACCCTTCGGTTTACAGCTGATCGCGCTAGCCCATTGCGCCACGAGGACAGTCTTGCTGCACTCTCATCACCATCAGAACATATCTTCAAAGCTATCAGCACAAAGAAAAAAAAGCGCCGCACAACCACCGGGTGGGCTCGAACCTCCAACCTTTCGGTTAACAGCCGATTGCGCAAGCCAATTGCGCCACGGAGACAGTCCTGCTCCACTCTCACCACCATCAGAACATATCTTCAAAGCTATCAGCCCAAAGAAAAAAAGCACCGCACCACCACCGGGTGGGCTCGAACTTCCAACCTTTCGGTTGACAGCCAAACGCGCTAGCCAATTGCGCCACGGAGACAGTCCTGCTTCACTCTCACCACCATCAGAACATATCTACAAAGCTATCAGCACAAAGAAAAAAAGCGCCACACCATCATCGGGTGGGCTCGAACCTCCAACCTTTCGGTTAACAGCCGATCGCGCAAGCCAATTGCGCCACGGACATAGTCCTGCTCCACACTCACCACCGTCAAAACATTTCTTCAGAGCTATCACCCCAAAGAAAAAAAAGCGCCGCAACACCACCGGGTGGGCTCGAACCTCCAACATTTCGGTTAACAGCCGATCGCGCAAGCCAATCTCGCCACGGAGACAGTCCTGCTTCACTCTCACCACCATCAGAACATATCTTCAAAGCTAGTAGTGCAAAGAAAAAAGCAACACACCACTCCCGGGAGGGCTCGAAACTCCAAACTTTCGGTTGACAGCCGATCGCGCTAGCCCAATGCGCCACGGGGACAGTCTTGCTCCACTCTCACCACCATCAGAACATATCTTCAAAGCTATCAGCACAAAGAAAAAAAAAGCGCCGCACCACCACCGGGTGGGCTCGAACCTCCAAACTTTCGGTTAACAGCCGATCGCGCAAGCCAATTGCGCCACGGAGACAGTCTTGCTCCACTCTCAACACCATCAGAACATATCTTCAAAGCTACAAGCGCAAAGAAAAAAAAAAGCGCCGCACCACCACTAGGTGGGCTCGAACCTCCAACATTTCGGTTAACAGCCAATCGCGTTAGCCAATTGCGCCACAGAGACAGTCCTGCTCCACTCTCACCACCATCAGAACATATCTTCAAAGCTATCAGCACAAAGAGAAAAAAGCGCCGCACCACCACCGGGTGTGCTCGAACCTCCAACCTTTCGGTTAACAGCCGATCGCGCTAGCCAATTGCGCCACGGAGACAGTCTTGCTCCACTCTCAACACCATCAGAACATATCTTCAAAGCTACAAGCGCAAAGAAAAAAAAGCGCCGCACCACCACTAGGTGGGCTCGAACCTCCAACATTTCGGTTAACAGCCAATCGCGTTAGCCAATTGCGCCACAGAGACAGTCCTGCTCCACTCTCACCACCATCAGAACATATCTTCAAAGCTATCAGCACAAAGAGAAAAAAGCGCCGCACCACCACCGGGTGGGCTGGAAACTCCAACCTTTCGGTTAACAGCCGATCGCGCTAGCCAATTGCGCCATGGAGACAGTCCTGCTCCACTCTCACCACCATCAGAACATATCTTCAAAGCTATTACCACAAAGAAAAAAGCAACACACCACTCCTGGGAGGGCTCGAAACTCCAACCTTTCAGTTAACAGCCGATCGCGCTAGCCCATTGCGCCACGGAGACAGCCTTGCTCCAATCTCAACACCATCAGAACATATCTTCAAAGCTATTAGCGCAAAGAAAAAAAGCGCCGCACCACCACCGGGTGGGCTCGAACATCCAACCTTTCGGTTAACAGCCGATCGCGCTAGCCAATTGCGCCACGGAGACAGTCCTGCTCCACTCTCACCACCATCAGAACATATCTTCAAAGCTATTAGTGCAAAGAAAGAAGCAGCACACCACTCCCGGGAGGGCTCGAAACTCCAACCTTTCGGTTAACAGCCGATCGCGCTAGCCCATTGCGCCACGGGGACAGTCTTGCTCCACTCTCACCACCATCAGTACATATCTTCAAAGCTATCAGCACAAAGAAAAAAAAACGCCGCACCACCACCGGGTGGGCTCGAACCTCCAACCTTTCGGTTAACAGCCGATCGCGCAAGCCAATTGCGCCACGGAGACAGTCCTGCTCCACTCTCACCACCATCGGAACATATCTTCAAAGCTATCGGCCCAAAGAAAAAAAGTACCGCACCACCACCGGGTGGGCTCGAACCTCCAACCTTTCGGTCAACAGGTAATCGCGCTAGCCAATTGCGCAACGGAGACAGTCCTGCTCCACTCTCACCACCATCAGAACATATCTGCAAAGCTATCAGCACAAGGAAAAAAAGCGGCACACCATCACCGCGTGGGCTCGAACCTCCAACCTTTCGGTTAACAGCCGATCGCGCTAGCCAACTGCGCCTCGGAGACAGTCGTGCTCCACTCTCACCACCATCAGAACATATCTTCAAAGCTATCAGCCCAAAGAAAAAAAAGCGCCGCACCCCCCCCGGGTGGGCTCGAACCTCCAACCTTTCGGTTAACAGCCGATCGCGCTAGCCTATTGCCCCACGGAGACAGTCGTGCTCCACTCTCACCACCGTCAGAACATTTCTTCAGAGCTATCACCCCAAAGAAAAAAAATAGCCGCAGCACCACCGGGTGGGCTCGAACCTCCAACCTTTCGGTTAACAGCCGATCGCGCTAGCCCATTGCGCCAAGAAGACAGTCCTGCTGCACTCTCACCACCATCAGAACATATCTTCAAAGCTATTACTGCAAAGAAAAAAGCTACACACCACTCCTGGGAGGGCTCGAAATTCCAACTTTTCGGTAAACAGCCGATCGCGCTAGCCCATTGCGCCACCGAGACAGTCTTGCTCCACTCTCACCACCATCAGAACATATCTTCAAACTATCAGCGCAAAAAAAGCGCCGCACCACCACCGGGTTGGCTCGAAACTCCAACCTTTTGGTTAACAGCCGATCACGCTTGCCCATTGCGCCACGGGGACAGTCTTGCTCCACACTCACCACCATCAGAACATATCTTCAAAGCTATCAGCCCAAAGAAAAAAAGCGCCGCACCACCACCGGGTGGGCTCGAACCTTCAACCTTTCGGTTAACAGCTGATCGCACTCGCCAATTGCGCCACGGAGGCAGTCGTGCTCCACTCTTACCACCATCAGAACATATCTTCAAAGCCATCAGCACAAAGAAAAAAAAAAGCGCCGCATCACCACCGGGTGGGCTCGAACCTCCAACCTTTCGGTTAACAGCCGATCGCGCTAGCCCATTGCGCCACGGAGATAGCCTTGCTCCACTCTCAACACCATTAAAACATATCTTCAAAGCTATTAGCGCAAAGAAAAAAAGCGCCGCACCTCCACCGGGTGGGCTCGAACCTCCAACCTTTCGGTTAAAAGCCGATCGCGCTAGCCAATCGCGCCACGAAGACAGTCCTGCTCCACTTTCACCACCATCAGAACATATCTTCAAAGCTATTAGTGCAAAGTAAAAAGCAACACACCATTCCCGGGAGGGCTCGAAACTCCAACCCTTCGGTTTACAGCATATCGCGCTAGCCCATTGCGCCACGAGGACAGTCTTGCTCCACTCTCATCACCATCAGAACATATCTTCAAAGCTATCAGCACAAAGAAAAAAAAGCGCCGCACAACCACCGGGTGGGCTCGAACCTCCAACATTTCGGTTAACAGCCGATTGCGCAAGCCAATTGCGCCACGGAGACAGTCCTGCTCCACTCTCACCACCATCAGAACATATCTTCAAAGCTATCAGCCCAAAGAAAAAAAGCACCGCACCACCACCGGGTGGGCTCGAACTTCCAACCTTTCGGTTGACAGCCAAACGCGCTAGCCAATTGCGCCACGGAGACAGTCCTGCTTCACTCTCACCACCATCAGAACATATCTACAAAGCTATCAGCACAAAGAAAAAAAGCGCCACACCATCATCGGGTGGGCTCGAACCTCCAACCTTTCGGTTAACAGCCGATCGCGCAAGCCAATTGCGCCACGGAGACAGTCCTGCTCCACACTCACCACCGTCAAAACATTTCTTCAGAGCTATCACCTCAAAGAAAAAAAAAGCGCCGCAACACCACCGGGTGGGCTCGAACCTCCAACCTTTCAGTTAACAGCTGATCGCGCTAGCCGATTGCGCCACGGAGACAGTCCTTGTCCACTCTCACCACCATCAGAACATATCTTCAAAGCTATCAGCGCCAAGAAAAAAAAGCGCCGCACCACCACCGGGTGGGCTCGAACCTCCAACATTTCGGTTAACAGCCGATCGCGCAAGCCAATCTCGCCACGGAGACAGTCCTGCTTCACTCTCACCACCATCAGAACATATCTTCAAAGCTAGTAGTGCAAAGAAAAAAGCAACACACCACTCCCGGGAGGGCTCGAAACTCCAAACTTTCGGTTGACAGCCGATCGCGCTAGCCCAATGCGCCACGGGGACAGTCTTGCTCCACTCTCACCACCATCAGAACATATCTTCAAAGCTATCAGCACAAAGAAAAAAAAGCGCCGCACCACCACCGGGTGGGCTCGAACCTCCAAACTTTCGGTTAACAGCCGATCGCGCAAGCCAATTGCGCCACGGAGACAGTCCTGCTCCACTGTCACCACCATCAGAACATATCTTCAAAGCTATCAGCCCAAAGAAAAAAAGCACCGCACCACCACCGGGTGGGCTCGAACCTCCAACCTCTCGGTTAACAGCCAATCGCGCTAGCCAATTGCGCCACGGAGACAGTCCTGCTCCACTCTCACCACCCTCAGAAGATATCTTCAAATCTATCAGCACAAAGAAAAAAAAGCGCCACAACATCACCGGGTGGGCTCGAACCCCCAACCTTTCGGTTAACAGCCGATCGCGCAAGCCAATTGCGCCACGGAGACAGTCCTGCTCCACTCTCACCACCGTCAAAACATTTATTCAGAGCTATCACCCCAAAGAAAAAAAAGCACCGCACCACCACCGGGAGGGCTCGAAACTCCAACCTTTCGGTTAACAGCCGATCGCGCTAGTCCATTGCGCCACGGACACAGTCTTGCTCCACTCTCACCACCATCAGAACATATCTTCAAAGCTATCAGCGCAAAGAAAAAAAAGCGCCGCACCACCACCGGGTGGGCTCGAACCTCCAACCTTTCGGTTAACAGCCGATCGCGCTAGCCCAGTGCGCCACCGAGACAGTCTTGCTCCCTTCTCACCACCATCAGAACATATCTTCAAAGCTATCAGCCCAAAGAAAAAAAAAGCGCCGCACCACCACCGGGTGGGCTCGAACCTCCAACCTTTCGGTTAACAGCCGATCGCACTAGACAATTGCGCCAAGGAGACAGTCGTGCTCCACTCTTACCACCATCAGAACATATCTTCAAAGCTATCAGCGCAAAGAAAAAAGCAACACACCACTCCCGGGAGGGCTCGAACCTCCAACTTTTGGGTTAACAGCCGATCACGCTGGCCAATTGCGCCACGGAGACAGTCCTGCTGCACTCTCACCACCATTAGAACATATCTTTCAAGCTATCAGCCCAAAAAATAAAAAGCGCCGACACCACCGGGTGGGCTCGAACCTCCAACCTTTTGGTTAACGGCCGATCGCACTAGCCAATTGCGCCACGGAGACAATCGTGCTCCACGCTCACCACCATCAGAACATATCTTCAAAGCTATCAGCGCAAAGAAAAAAGCAACACACACCCACCCGGGAAGGCTCGAACCTCCAACTTTTTGGTTAACAGCCGATCGCGCTAGCCAATGGCGCCACGGGGACAGTCCTGCTCCACTCTCACCACCGTCAGAACATTTCTTCAGAGCTATCAGCCCAAAGAAAAAAAAGCGCCGCACCATCACCGGGTGGGCTCGAACCTCCAACCTTTCGGTTAATAGCCGATCGCGCTAGCCCACTGCGCCACAGAGACAGTCGTGCTCCACTCTCACCACCGTCAGACCATTTCTTCAGAGCTATCGCCCCAAAGAAAAAAAAGAGCCGCACCACCACCGGGTGGGCTCGAACCTCCAACCTTTCGGTTAACAGCCGATCGCCCTAGCCAATTGCGCCACGAAGACAGTCCTGCTGCACTCTCACCACCATCAGAACATATCTTCAAAGCTATTACCGCAAAGAAAAAAGCAACACACCACTCCCGGGAGGGCTCGAAATTCCAACCTTTCGGTTAACAGCCGATCGCGCTAGCCCATTGCGCCACGGAGACAGTCTTGCTCCACTCTCACCACCATCAGAACATATCTTCAAACTATCAGCGCAAAAAAAAGCGCCGCACCACCACCGGGTGGGCTCGAAACTCCAACCTTTTGGTTAACAGCCGATCGCGCTTGCCCATTGCGCCACGGGGACGGTCTTGCTCCACTCTCACCACCATCAGATCATATCTTCAAAGCTATCAGCCCAAAGAAAAAAAAGCGCCGCACCACCACCGGGTGGGCTCGAACCTTCAACCTTTCGGTTAACAGCTGATCGCACTCGCCAATTGCGCCACGGAGGCAGTCGTGCTCCACTCTTACCACCATCAGAACATATCTTCAAAGCTATCAGCACAAAGAAAAAAAAAAGCGCCGCACCACCACCGGGTGGGCTCGAACCTCCAACCTTTCGGTTAAAAGCCGATCACGCTAGCCCATTGCGCCACGGAGATAGCCTTGCTCCACTCTCAACACCATCAGAACATATCTTCAAAGCTATTAGCGCAAAGAAAAAAAGCGCCGCACTATCACCGGGTGGGCTCGCACCTCCAACCTTTCGGTTAAAAGCCGATCGCGCTAGCCAATCGCGCCACGGAGACAGTCCTGCTCCACTTTCACCACCATCAGAACATATCTTCAAAGCTATTAGTGCAAAGAAAAAAGCAACACACCATTCCCGGGAGGGCTCGAAACTCCAACCCTTCGGTTTACAGCCGATCGCGTTAGCCCATTGCGCCACGAGGACAGTCTTGCTCCACTCTCACCACCATCAGAACATATCTTCAAAGCTATCAGCACAAAGAAAAAAAAGCGCCGCACCACCACCGGGTGGGCTCGAACCTCCAACCTTTCGGTTAACAGCCGATTGCGCAAGCCAATTGCGCCACAGAGACAGTCCTGCTCCATTCTCACCACCATCAGAACATATCTTCAAAGCTATCAGCCCAAAGAAAAAAAGCACCGCACCACCACCGGGTGGGCTCGAGCTTCCAACCTTTCGGTTAACAGCCAATCGCGCTAGCCAATTGCGCCACGGAGACAGTCCTGCTTCACTCTCACCACCATCAGAACATATCTTCAAAGCTATCAGCACAAAGAAAAAAAGCGCCACACCATCATCGGGTTGGCTCGAACCTTCAACCTTTCGGTTAAGAGCCGATCGCGCAAGCCAATTGCGCCACGGAGACAGTCCTGCTCCACACTCACCACCGTCAAAACATTTATTCAGAGCTATCACCCCAAAGAAAAAAAAGCGCCGCACCACCACCGGGTTGGCTCGAACCTCCAACCTTTCAGTTAACAGCCGTTCGCGCTAGCCGATTGCGCCACGAAGACAGTTCGCTCCACTCTCACCACCATCAGAACATATCTTCAAAGCTATCAGCGCAAAGAAAAAAAAGCGCCGCACCACCACCGGGTGGGCTCGAACCTCCAACCTTTCGGTTAACAGCCGATCGTGCAAGCCAATTGCGCCACGGAGACAGTCCTGCTTCACTCCCACCACCATCAGAACATATATTCAAAGCTATCAGCCCAAAGAAAAAAAAGCGCCGCACCACCACCGGGTGGGCTCGAACCTCCAACCTTTCGGTTAACAGCCGATCGCGCTAGCCAATTTCGCCACGGGGACAGTCTTGCTCCACCCTCACCACCATCAGAACATATCTTCAAAGCTATCAGCGCAAAGAAAAAAAAGCGCCGCACCACCACCGGGTGTGCTCGAACCTCCAACCTTTCGGTTAACAGCCGATCGCGCTAGCCAATTGCGCCATGGAGACAGTCCTGCTCCACTCTCACCACCATCAGAACATATCTTCAAAGCTATCAGCCCAAAGAAAAAAGCAACACACCACTCCTGGGAGGGCTCGAACCTCCAACCTTTTGGTTAACAGCCGATCGCGAGAGCCAATTGCGCCACGGAGACAGCCCTGCTCCACTCTCACCACCATCAGAACATATCTTCAAAGCTATCAGCCCAAAGAAAAAAAGCACCGCACCACCACCGGGTGGGCTCGAACCTCCAACCTTTCGGTTAACAGCCAATCGCGCTAGCCAATTGCGCCACGGAGACAGTCCTGCTCCACTCTCACCACCATCAGAACATATCTTCAAAGCTATTAGCGCAAAGAAAAAAAGCGCCGCGCCACCACCGGGTGGGCTCGAACCTCCAACCTTTCGGTTAACAGCCGATCGCGCTAGCCAATTGCGCCACGGGGACAGTCTTGCTCCACTCTCACCACCATCAGAACATATCTTCAAAGCTATCAGCACAAAGAAAAAAAAAGCACCGCACCACCACCGGGTGGGCTCGAACCTCCAAACTTTCGGTTAACAGCCGATCGCGCAAGCCAATTGCGCCACGGAGACAGTCTTGCTCCACTCTCAACACCATCAGAACATATCTTCAAAGCTACAAGCGCAAAGAAAAAAAAAGCGCCGCACCACCACTAGGTGGGCTCGAACCTCCAACATTTCGGTTAACAGCCAATCGCGTTAGCCAATTGCGCCACAGAGACAGTCCTGCTCCACTCTCACCACCATCAGAACATATCTTCAAAGCTATCAGCACAAAGAGAAAAAAGCGCCGCACCACCACCGGGTGTGCTCGAACCTCCAACCTTTCGGTTAACAGCCGATCGCGCTAGCCAATTGCGCCACGGAGACAGTCTTGCTCCACTCTCAACACCATCAGAACATATCTTCAAAGCTACAAGCGCAAAGAAAAAAAAGCGCCGCACCACCACTAGGTGGGCTCGAACCTCCAACATTTCGGTTAACAGCCAATCGCGTTAGCCAATTGCGCCACAGAGACAGTCCTGCTCCACTCACACCACCATCAGAACATATCTTCAAAGCTATCAGCACAAAGAGAAAAAAGCGCCGCACCACCACCGGGTGGGCTGGAAACTCCAACCTTTCGGTTAACAGCCGATCGCGCTAGCCAATTGCGCCATGGAGACAGTCCTGCTCCACTCTCACCACCATCAGAACATATCTTCAAAGCTATTACCACAAAGAAAAAAGCAACACACCACTCCTGGGAGGGCTCGAAACTCCAACCTTTCAGTTAACAGCCGATCGCGCTAGCCCATTGCGCCACGGAGACAGCCTTGCTCCAATCTCAACACCATCAGAACATATCTTCAAAGCTATTAGCGCAAAGAAAAAAAGCGCCGCACCACCACCGGGTGGGCTCGAACATCCAACCTTTCGGTTAACAGCCGATCGCGCTAGCCAATTGCGCCACGGAGACAGTCCTGCTCCACTCTCACCACCATCAGAACATATCTTCAAAGCTATTAGTGCAAAGAAAGAAGCAGCACACCACTCCCGGGAGGGCTCGAAACTCCAACCTTTCGGTTAACAGCCGATCGCGCTAGCCCATTGCGCCACGGGGACAGTCTTGCTCCACTCTCACCACCATCAGTACATATCTTCAAAGCTATCAGCACAAAGAAAAAAAAAACGCCGCACCACCACCGGGTGGGCTCGAACCTCCAACCTTTCGGTTAACAGCCGATCGCGCAAGCCAATTGCGCCACGGAGACAGTCCTGCTCCACTCTCACCACCATCGGAACATATCTTCAAAGCTATCGGCCCAAAGAAAAAAAGTACCGCACCACCACCGGGTGGGCTCGAACCTCCAACCTTTCGGTCAACAGGTAATCGCGCTAGCCAATTGCGCAACGGAGACAGTCCTGCTCCACTCTCACCACCATCAGAACATATCTGCAAAGCTATCAGCACAAGGAAAAAAAGCGGCACACCATCACCGCGTGGGCTCGAACCTCCAACCTTTCGGTTAACAGCCGATCGCGCTAGCCAACTGCGCCTCGGAGACAGTCGTGCTCCACTCTCACCACCATCAGAACATATCTTCAAAGCTATCAGCCCAAAGAAAAAAAAGCGCCGCACCCCCCCCGGGTGGGCTCGAACCTCCAACCTTTCGGTTAACAGCCGATCGCGCTAGCCTATTGCCCCACGGAGACAGTCGTGCTCCACTCTCACCACCGTCAGAACATTTCTTCAGAGCTATCACCCCAAAGAAAAAAAATAGCCGCAGCACCACCGGGTGGGCTCGAACCTCCAACCTTTCGGTTAACAGCCGATCGCGCTAGCCCATTGCGCCAAGAAGACAGTCCTGCTGCACTCTCACCACCATCAGAACATATCTTCAAAGCTATTACTGCAAAGAAAAAAGCTACACACCACTCCTGGGAGGGCTCGAAATTCCAACTTTTCGGTAAACAGCCGATCGCGCTAGCCCATTGCGCCACCGAGACAGTCTTGCTCCACTCTCACCACCATCAGAACATATCTTCAAACTATCAGCGCAAAAAAAGCGCCGCACCACCACCGGGTTGGCTCGAAACTCCAACCTTTTGGTTAACAGCCGATCACGCTTGCCCATTGCGCCACGGGGACAGTCTTGCTCCACACTCAACACCATCAGAACATATCTTCAAAGCTATCAGCCCAAAGAAAAATAGCGCCGCACCACCACCGGGTGGGCTCGAACCTTCAACCTTTCGGTTAACAGCTGATCGCACTCGCCAATTGCGCCACGGAGGCAGTCGTGCTCCACTCTTACCACCATCAGAACATATCTTCAAAGCCATCAGCACAAAGAAAAAAAAAAGCGCCGCATCACCACCGGGTGGGCTCGAACCTCCAACCTTTCGGTTAACAGCCGATCGCGCTAGCCCATTGCGCCACGGAGATAGCCTTGCTCCACTCTCAACACCATTAAAACATATCTTCAAAGCTATTAGCGCAAAGAAAAAAAGCGCCGCACCTCCACCGGGTGGGCTCGAACCTCCAACCTTTCGGTTAAAAGCCGATCGCGCTAGCCAATCGCGCCACGAAGACAGTCCTGCTCCACTTTCACCACCATCAGAACATATCTTCAAAGCTATTAGTGCAAAGTAAAAAGCAACACACCATTCCCGGGAGGGCTCGAAACTCCAACCCTTCGGTTTACAGCATATCGCGCTAGCCCATTGCGCCACGAGGACAGTCTTGCTCCACTCTCATCACCATCAGAACATATCTTCAAAGCTATCAGCACAAAGAAAAAAAAGCGCCGCACAACCACCGGGTGGGCTCGAACCTCCAACATTTCGGTTAACAGCCGATTGCGCAAGCCAATTGCGCCACGGAGACAGTCCTGCTCCACTCTCACCACCATCAGAACATATCTTCAAAGCTATCAGCCCAAAGAAAAAAAGCACCGCACCACCACCGGGTGGGCTCGAACTTCCAACCTTTCGGTTGACAGCCAAACGCGCTAGCCAATTGCGCCACGGAGACAGTCCTGCTTCACTCTCACCACCATCAGAACATATCTTCAAAGCTACAAGCGCAAAGAAAAAAAAGCGCCGCACCACCACCGGGTGGGCTCGAACCTCCAACCTTTCGGTTAACAGCCAATCGCGTTAGCCAATTGCGCCAAAGAGACAGTCCTGCTCCACTCTCACCACCATCAGAACATATCTTCAAAGCTATCAGCACAAAGAGAAAAAAGCGCCGCACCACCACCGGGTGGGCTCGAAACTCCAACCTTTCGGTTAACAGCCGATCGCGCTAGCCAATTGCGCCATGGAGACAGTCCTGCTCCACTCTCACCACCATCAGAACATATCTTCAAAGCTATTACCACAAAGAAAAAAGCAACACACCACTCCTGGGAGGGCTCGAAACTCCAACCTTTCGGTTAACAGCCGATCGCGCTAGCCCACTGCGCCACGGAGACAGCCTTGCTCCAATCTCAACACCATCAGAACATATCTTCAAAGCTATTAGCGCAAAGAAAAAAAGCGCCGCACCACCACCGGGTGGGCTCGAACATCCAACCTTTCGGTTAACAGCCGATCGCGCTAGCCAATTGCGCCACGGAGACAGTCCTGCTCCACTCTCACCACCATCAGAGCATATCTTCAAAGCTATTAGTGCAAAGAAAAAAGCAGCACACCACTCCCGGGAGGGCTCGAAACTCCAACCTTTCGGTTAACAGCCGATCGCGCTAGCCCATTGCGCCACGGGGACAGTCTTGCTCCACTCTCACCACCATCAGTACATATCTTCAAAGCTATCAGCACAAAGAAAAAAAAACGCCGCACCACCACCAGGTCGGCTCGAACCTCCAACCTTTCGGTTAACAGCCGATCGCGCTTGCCCATTGCGCCACGGGGACGGTCTTGCTCCACTCTCACCACCATCAGATCATATTTTCAAAGCTATCAGCCCAAAGAAAAAAAAGCGCCGCACCACCACCGGGTGGGCTCGAACCTTCAACCTTTCGGTTAACAGCTGATCGCACTCGCCAATTGCGCCACGGAGGCAGTCGTGCTCCACTCTTACCACCATCAGAACATATCTTCAAAGCTATCAGCACAAAGAAAAAAAAAGCGCCGCACCACCACCGGGTGGGCTCGAACCTCCAACCTTTCGGTTAACAGCCGATCGCGCTAGCCCATTGCGCCACGGAGATTGCCTTGCTCCACTCTCAACACCATCAGAACATATCTTCAAAGCTATCAGCACAAAGAGAAAAAAGCGCCGCACCACCACCGGGTGGGCTGGAAACTCCAACCTTTCGGTTAACAGCCGATCGCGCTAGCCAATTGCGCCATGGAGACAGTCCTGCTCCACTCTCACCACCATCAGAACATATCTTCAAAGCTATTACCACAAAGAAAAAAGCAACACACCACTCCTGGGAGGGCTCGAAACTCCAACCTTTCAGTTAACAGCCGATCGCGCTAGCCCATTGCGCCACGGAGACAGCCTTGCTCCAATCTCAACACCATCAGAACATATCTTCAAAGCTATTAGCGCAAAGAAAAAAAGCGCCGCACCACCACCGGGTGGGCTCGAACATCCAACCTTTCGGTTAACAGCCGATCGCGCTAGCCAATTGCGCCACGGAGACAGTCCTGCTCCACTCTCACCACCATCAGAACATATCTTCAAAGCTATTAGTGCAAAGAAAGAAGCAGCACACCACTCCCGGGAGGGCTCGAAACTCCAACCTTTCGGTTAACAGCCGATCGCGCTAGCCCATTGCGCCACGGGGACAGTCTTGCTCCACTCTCACCACCATCAGTACATATCTTCAAAGCTATCAGCACAAAGAAAAAAAAACGCCGCACCACCACCGGGTGGGCTCGAACCTCCAACCTTTCGGTTAACAGCCGATCGCGCAAGCCAATTGCGCCACGGAGACAGTCCTGCTCCACTCTCACCACCATCAGAACATATCTTCAAAGCTATCAGCACAAGGAAAAAAAGCGGCACACCATCACCGCGTGGGCTCGAACCTCCAACCTTTCGGTTAACAGCCGATCGCGCTAGCCAACTGCGCCTCGGAGACAGTCGTGCTCCACTCTCAACACCATCAGAACATATCTTCAAAGCTATCAGCCCAAAGAAAAAAAAGCGCCGCACCCCCCCCGGGTGGGCTCGAACCTCCAACCTTTCGGTTAACAGCCGATCGCGCTAGCCCATTGCGCCACGGAGACAGTCTTGCTCCACTCTCACCACCATCAGAACATATCTTCAAACTATCAGCGCAAAAAAAGCGCCGCACCACCACCGGGTTGGCTCGAAACTCCAACCTTTTGGTTAACAGCCGATCACGCTTGCCCATTGCGCCACGGGGACAGTCTTGCTCCACACTCACCACCATCAGAACATATCTTCAAAGCTATCAGCCCAAAGAAAAAAAGCGCCGCACCACCACCGGGTGGGCTCGAACCTTCAACCTTTCGGTTAACAGCTGATCGCACTCGCCAATTGCGCCACGGAGGCAGTCGTGCTCCACTCTTACCACCATCAGAACATATCTTCAAAGCCATCAGCACAAAGAAAAAAAAAGCGCCGCATCACCACCGGGTGGGCTCGAACCTCCAACCTTTCGGTTAACAGCCGATCGCGCTAGCCCATTGCGCCACGGAGATAGCCTTGCTCCACTCTCAACACCATCAAAACATATCTTCAAAGCTATTAGCGCAAAGAAAAAAAGCGCCGCACCTCCACCGGGTGGGCTCGAACCTCCAACCCTTCGGTTTACAGCAGATCGCGCTAGCCAATTGCGCCACGGAGACAGTCCTGCTTCACTCTCACCACCATCAGAACATATCTACAAAGCTATCAGCACAAAGAAAAAAAGCGCCACACCATCATCGGGTGGGCTCGAACCTCCAACCTTTCGGTTAACAGCCGATCGCGCAAGCCAATTGCGCCACGGAGACAGTCCTGCTCCACACTCACCACCGTCAAAACATTTCTTCAGAGCTATCACCCCAAAGAAAAAAAAGCGCCGCAACACCACCGGGTGGGCTCGAACCTCCAACCTTTCAGTTAACAGCTGATCGCGCTAGCCGATTGCGCCACGGAGACAGTCCTTGTCCACTCTCACCACCATCAGAACATATCTTCAAAGCTATCAGCGCCGAGAAAAAAAAGCGCCGCACCACCACCGGGTGGGCTCGAACCTCCAACATTTCGGTTAACAGCCGATTGCGCAAGCCAATCTCGCCACGGAGACAGTCCTGCTTCACTCTCACCACCATCAGAACATATCTTCAAAGCTAGTAGTGCAAAGAAAAAAGCAACACACCACTCCCGGGAGGGCTCGAAACTCCAAACTTTCGGTTGACAGCCGATCGCGCTAGCCCAATGCGCCACGGGGACAGTCTTGCTCCACTCTCACCACCATCAGAACATATCTTCAAAGCTATCAGCACAAAGAAAAAAAAAGCGCCGCACCACCACCGGGTGGGCTCGAACCTCCAACCTTTCGGTTAACAGCCGATCGCACTAGACAATTGCGCCAAGGAGACAGTCGTGCTCCACTCTTACCACCATCAGAACATATCTTCAAAGCTATCAGCGCAAAGAAAAAAGCAACACACCACTCCCGGGAGGGCTCGAACCTCCAACTTTTGGGTTAACAGCCGATCACGCTGGCCAATTGCGCCACGGAGACAGTCCTGCTGCACTCTCACCACCTTTAGAACATATCTTTCAAGCTATCAGCCCAAAGAATAAAAAGCGCCGACACCACCGGGTGGGCTCGAACCTCCAACCTTTTGGTTAACGGCCGATCGCACTAGCCAATTGCGCCACGGAGACAATCGTGCTCCACGCTCACCACCATCAGAACATATCTTCAAAGCTATCAGCGCAAAGAAAAAAGCAACACACACCCACCCGGGAAGGCTCGAACCTCCAACTTTTTGGTTAACAGCCGATCGCGCTAGCCAATGGCGCCACGGGGACAGTCCTGCTCCACTCTCACCACCGTCAGAACATTTCTTCAGAGCTATCAGCCCAAAGAAAAAAAAGCGCCGCACCATCACCGGGTGGGCTCGAACCTCCAACCTTTCGGTTAATAGCCGATCGCGCTAGCCCACTGCGCCACAGAGACAGTCGTGCTCCACTCTCACCACCGTCAGACCATTTCTTCAGAGCTATCGCCCCAAAGAAAAAAAAGAGCCGCACCACCACCGGGTGGGCTCGAACCTCCAACCTTTCGGTTAACAGCCGATCGCCCTAGCCAATTGCGCCACGAAGACAGTCCTGCTGCACTCTCACCACCATCAGAACATATCTTCAAAGCTATTACCGCAAAGAAAAAAGCAACACACCACTCCCGGGAGGGCTCGAAATTCCAACCTTTCGGTTAACAGCCGATCGCGCTAGCCCATTGCGCCACGGAGACAGTCTTGCTCCACTCTCACCACCATCAGAACATATCTTCAAACTATCAGCGCAAAAAAAAAAGCGCCGCACCACCACCGGGTGGGCTCGAAACTCCAACCTTTTGGTTAACAGCCGATCGCGCTTGCCCATTGCGCCACGGGGACGGTCTTGCTCCACTCTCACCACCATCAGATCATATCTTCAAAGCTATCAGCCCAAAGAAAAAAAAAGCGCCGCACCACCACCGGGTGGGCTCGAACCTTCAACCTTTCGGTTAACAGCTGATCGCACTCGCCAATTGCGCCACGGAGGCAGTCGTGCTCCACTCTTACCACCATCAGAACATATCTTCAAAGCTATCAGCACAAAGAAAAAAAAAGCGCCGCACCACCACCGGGTGGGCTCGAACCTCCAACCTTTCGGTTAACAGCCGATCGCGCTAGCCCATTGCGCCACGGAGATAGCCTTGCTCCACTCTCAACACCATCAGAACATATCTTCAAAGCTATTAGCGCAAAGAAAAAAAGCGCCGCACTATCACCGGGTGGGCTCGCACCTCCAACCTTTCGGTTAAAAGCCGATCGCGCTAGCCAATCGCGCCACGGAGACAGTCCTGCTCCACTTTCACCACCATCAGAACATATCTTCAAAGCTATTAGTGCAAAGAAAAAAGCAACACACCATTCCCGGGAGGGCTCGAAACTCCAACCCTTTGGTTTACAGCCGATCGCGTTAGCCCATTGCGCCACGAGGACAGTCTTGCTCCAGTCTCACCACCATCAGAACATATCTTCAAAGCTATCAGCACAAAGAAAAAAAAGCGCCGCACCACCACCGGGTGGGCTCGAACCTCCAACCTTTCGGTTAACAGCCGATTGCGCAAGCCAATTGCGCCACAGAGACAGTCCTGCTCCATTCTCACCACCATCAGAACATATCTTCAAAGCTATCAGCCCAAAGAAAAAAAGCACCGCACCACCACCGGGTGGGCTCGAGCTTCCAACCTTTCGGTTAACAGCCAATCGCGCTAGCCAATTGCGCCACGGAGACAGTCCTGCTTCACTCTCACCACCATCAGAACATATCTTCAAAGCTATCAGCACAAAGAAAAAAAGCGCCACACCATCATCGGGTGGGCTCGAACCTTCAACCTTTCGGTTAAGAGCCGATCGCGCAAGCCAATTGCGCCACGGAGACAGTCCTGCTCCACACTCACCACCGTCAAAACATTTATTCAGAGCTATCACCCCAAAGAAAAAAAAGCGCCGCACCACCACCGGGTTGCCTCGAACCTCCAACCTTTCAGTTAACAGCCGATCGCGCTAGCCGATTGCGCCACGAAGACAGTTCGCTCCACTCTCACCACCATCAGAACATATCTTCAAAGCTATCAGCGCAAAGAAAAAAAAGCGCCGCACCACCACCGGGTGGGCTCGAACCTCCAACCTTTCGGTTAACAGCCGATCGTGCAAGCCAATTGCGCCACGGAGACAGTCCTGCTTCACTCCCACCACCATCAGAACATATATTCAAAGCTATCAGCCCAAAGAAAAAAAAGCGCCGCACCACCACCGGGTGGGCTCGAACCTCCAACCTTTCGGTTAACAGCCGATCGCGCTAGCCAATTTCGCCACGGGGACAGTCTTGCTCCACCCTCACCACCATCAGAACATATCTTCAAAGCTATCAGCGCAAAGAAAAAAAAGCGCCGCACCACCACCGGGTGTGCTCGAACCTCCAACCTTTCGGTTAACAGCCGATCGCGCTAGCCAATTGCGCCATGGAGACAGTCCTGCTCCACTCTCACCACCATCAGAACATATCTTCAAAGCTATCAGCCCAAAGAAAAAAGCAACACACCACTCCTGGGAGGGCTCGAACCTCCAACCTTTTGGTTAACAGCCGATCGCGAGAGCCAATTGCGCCACGGAGACAGTCCTGCTCCACTCTCACCACCATCAGAACATATCTTCAAAGCTATCAGCCCAAAGAAAAAAAGCACCGCACCACCACCGGGTGGGCTCGAACCTCCAACCTTTCGGTTAACAGCCAATCGCGCTAGCCAATTGCGCCACGGAGACAGTCCTGCTCCACTCTCACCACCATCAGAACATATCTTCAAAGCTATTAGCGCAAAGAAAAAAAGCGCCGCGCCACCACCGGGTGGGCTCGAACCTCCAACCTTTCGGTTAACAGCCGATCGCGCTAACCCATTGCGCCACGGGGACAGTCTTGCTCCACTCTCACCACCATCAGAACATATCTTCAAAGCTATCAGCGCAAAGAAAAAAAAGCGCCGCACCACCACCGGGTGGGCTCGAACCTCCAACCTTTCGGTTAACAGCCTATCGCGCTAGCCAATTGCGCCACGGAGACAGTCTTGCTCCACTCTCAACGCCATCAGAACATATCTTCAAAGCTACAAGCGCAAAGAAAAAAAAGCGCCGCACCACCACCGGGTGGGCTCGAACCTCCAACCTTTCGGTTAACAGCCAATCGCGTTAGCCAATTGCGCCAAAGAGACAGTCCTGCTCCACTCTCACCACCATCAGAACATATCTTCAAAGCTATCAGCACAAAGAGAAAAAAGCGCCGCACCACCACCGGGTGGGCTCGAAACTCCAACCTTTCGGTTAACAGCCGATCGCGCTAGCCAATTGCGCCATGGAGACAGTCCTGCTCCACTCTCACCACCATCAGAACATATCTTCAAAGCTATTACCACAAAGAAAAAAGCAACACACCACTCCTGGGAGGGCTCGAAACTCCAACCTTTCGGTTAACAGCCGATCGCGCTAGCCCATTGCGCCACGGAGACAGCCTTGCTCCAATCTCAACACCATCAGAACATATCTTCAAAGCTATTAGCGCAAAGAAAAAAACCGCCGCACCACCACCGGGTGGGCTCGAACATCCAACCTTTCGGTTAACAGCCGATCGCGCTAGCCAATTGCGCCACGGAGACAGTCCTGCTCCACTCTCACCACCATCAGAGCATATCTTCAAAGCTATTAGTGCAAAGAAAAAAGCAGCACACCACTCCCGGGAGGGCTCGAAACTCCAACCTTTCGGTTAACAGCCGATCGCGCTAGCCCATTGCGCCACGGGGACAGTCTTGCTCCACTCTCACCACCATCAGTACATATCTTCAAAGCTATCAGCACAAAGAAAAAAAACGCCGCACCACCACCGGGTCGGCTCGAACCTCCAACCTTTCGGTTAACAGCCGATCGCGCTTGCCCATTGCGCAACGGGGACGGTCTTGCTCCACTCTCACCACCATCAGATCATATCTTCAAAGCTATCAGCCCAAAGAAAAAAAAGCGCCGCACCACCACCGGGTGGGCTCGAACCTTCAACCTTTCGGTTAACAGCTGATCGCACTCGCCAATTGCGCCACGGAGGCAGTCGTGCTCCACTCTTACCACCATCAGAACATATCTTCAAAGCTATCAGCACAAAGAAAAAAAAAGCGCCGCACCACCACCGGGTGGGCTCGAACCTCCAACCTTTCGGTTAACAGCCGATCGCGCTAGCCCATTGCGCCACGGAGATTGCCTTGCTCCACTCTCAACACCATCAGAACATATCTTCAAAGCTATTAGCGCAAAGAAAAAAAGCGCCGCACTATCACCGGGTGGGCTCGCACCTCCAACCTTTCGGTTAAAAGCCGATCGCGCTAGCCAATCGCGCCACGGAGACAGTCCTGCTCCACTTTCACCACCATCAGAACATATCTTCAAAGCTATTAGTGCAAAGAAAAAAGCAACACACCATTCCCGGGAGGGCTCGAAACTCCAACCCTTCGGTTTACAGCCGATCGCGCTAGCCCATTGCGCCACGAGGACAGTCTTGCTCCACTCTCACCACCATCAGAACATATCTTCAAAGCTATCAGCACAAAGAAAAAAAAGCGCCGCACCACCACCGGGTGGGCTCGAACCTCCAACCTTTCGGTTAACAGCCGATTGCGCAAGCCAATTGCGCCACAGAGACAGTCCTGCTCCATTCTCACCACCATCAGAACATATCTTCAAAGCTATCAGCCCAAAGAAAAAAAGCACCGCACCACCACCGGGTGGGCTCGAGCTTCCAACCTTTCGGTTAACAGCCAATCGCGCTAGCCAATTTCGCCACGGAGACAGTCCTGCTTCACTCTCACCACCATCAGAACATATCTTCAAAGCTATCAGCACAAAGAAAAAAAGCGCCACACCATCATCGGGTGGGCTCGAACCTCCAACCTTTCGGTTAAGAGCCGATCGCGCAAGCCAATTGCGCCACGGAGACAGTCCTGCTCCACACTCACCACCGCCAAAACATTTATTCAGAGCTATCACCCCAAAGAAAAAAAAGCGCCGCACCACCACCGGGTTGGCTCGAACCTCCAACCTTTCAGTTAACAGCCGATCGCGCTAGCCGATTGCGCCACGAAGACAGTTCGCTCCACTCTCACCACCATCAGAACATATCTTCAAAGCTATCAGCGCAAAGAAAAAAAAGCGCCGCACCACCACCGGGTGGGCTCGAACCTCCAACCTTTCGGTTAACAGCCGATCGCGCAAGCCAATTGCGCCACGGAGACAGTCCTGCTTCACTCCCACCACCATCAGAACATATATTCAAAGCTATCAGCCCAAAGAAAAAAAAGCGCCGCACCACCACCGGGTGGGCTCGAACCTCCAACCTTTCGGTTAACAGCCGATCGCGCTAGCCAATTGCGCCACGGGGACAGTCTTGCTCCACCCTCACCACCATCAGAACATATCTTCAAAGCTATCAGCGCAAAGAAAAAAAAGCGCCGCACCACCACCGGGTGTGCTCGAACCTCCAACCTTTCGGTTAACAGCCGATCGCGCTAGCCAATTGCGCCATGGAGACAGTCCTGCTCCACTCTCACCACCATCAGAACATATCTTCAAAGCTATCAGCCCAAAGAAAAAAGCGACACACCACTCCTGGGAGGGCTCGAACCTCCAACCTTTTGGTTAACAGCCGATCGCGAGAGCCAATTGCGCCACGGAGACTGTCCTGCTCCACTCTCACCACCATCAGAACATATCTTCAAAGCTATCAGCCCAAAGAAAAAAAGCACCGCACCACCACCGGGTGGGCTCGAACCTCCAACCTTTCGGTTAACAGCCAATCGCGCTAGCCAATTGCGCCACGGAGACAGTCCTGCTCCACTCTCACCACCATCAGAACATATCTTCAAAGCTATTAGCGCAAAGAAAAAAAGCGCCGCGCCACCACCGGGTGGGCTCGAACCTCCAACTTTTCGGTTAACAGCCGATCGCGCTAACCCATTGCGCCACGGGGACAGTCTTGCTCCACTCTCACCACCATCAGAACATATCTTCAAACCTATCAGCGCAAAGAAAAAAAAGCGCCGCACCACCACCGGGTGGGCTCGAACCTCCAACCTTTCGGTTAACAGCCTATCGCGCTAGCCAATTGCGCCACGGAGACAGTCTTCCTCCACTCTCAACGCCATCAGAACATATCTTCAAAGCTACAAGCGCAAAGAAAAAAAAGCGCCGCACCACCACCGGGTGGGCTCGAACCTCCAACCTTTCGGTTAACAGCCAATCGCGTTAGCCAATTGCGCCAAAGAGACAGTCCTGCTCCACTCTCACCACCATCAGAACATATCTTCAAAGCTATCAGCACAAAGAGAAAAAAGCGCCGCACCACCACCGGGTGGGCTCGAAACTCCAACCTTTCGGTTAACAGCCGATCGCGCTAGCCAATTGCGCCATGGAGACAGTCCTGCTCCACTCTCACCACCATCAGAACATATCTTCAAAGCTATTACCACAAAGAAAAAAGCAACACACCACTCCTGGGAGGGCTCGAAACTCCAACCTTTCGGTTAACAGCCGATCGCGCTAGCCCATTGCGCCACGGAGACAGCCTTGCTCCAATCTCAACACCATCAGAACATATCTTCGAAGCTATTAGCGCAAAGAAAAAAAGCGCCGCACCACCACCGGGTGGGCTCGAACATCCAACCTTTCGGTTAACAGCCGATCGCGCTAGCCAATTGCGCCACGGAGACAGTCCTGCTCCACTCTCACCACCATCAGAACATATCTTCAAAGCTATTAGTGCAAAGAAAAAAGCAGCACACCACTCCCGGGAGGGCTCGAAACTCCAACCTTTCGGTTAACAGCCGATCGCGCTAGCCCATTGCGCCACGGGGACAGTCTTGCTCCACTCTCACCACCATCAGTACATATCTTCAAAGCTATCAGCACAAAGAAAAAAAAAACGCCGCACCACCACCGGGTGGGCTCGAACCTCCAACCTTTCGGTTAACAGCAGATCGCGCAAGCCAATTGCGCCACGGAGACAGTCCTGCTCCACTCTCACCACCATCGGAACATATCTTCAAAGCTATCGGCCCAAAGAAAAAAAGCACCGCACCAACACCGGGTGGGCTCGAACCTCCAACCTTTCGGTCAACAGGTAATCGCGCTAGCCAATTGCGCCACGGAGACAGTCCTGCTCCACTCTCACCACCATCAGAACATATCTTCAAAGCTATCAGCACAAGGAAAAAAAGCGGCACACCATCACCGCGTGGGCTCGAACCTCCAATCTTTCGGTTAACAGCCGATCGCGCTAGCCAACTGCGCCACGGAGACAGTCGTGCTCCACTCTCACCACCATCAGAACATATCTTCAAAGCTATCAGCCCAAAGAAAAAAAAAGAGCCGCACCACCCCCGGGTGGGCTCGAACCTCCAACCTTTCGGTTAACAGCCGATCGCGCTAGCCTATTGCCCCACGGAGACAGTCGTGCTCCACTCTCACCACCGTCAGAACATTTCTTCAGAGCTATCACCCCAAAGAAAAAAAAGAGCCGCAGCACCACCGGGTGGGCTCGAACCTCCAACCTTTCGGTTAACAGCCGATCGCGCTAGCCAATTGCGCCACGAAGACAGTCCTGCTGCACTCTCACCACCATCAGAACATATCTTCAAAGCTATTACTGCAAAGAAAAAAGCAACACACCACTCCCGGGAGGGCTCGAAATTCCAACCTTTCGGTTAACAGCCGATCGCGCTAGCCCATTGCGCCACGGAGACAGTCTCGCTCCACTCTCACCACCATCAGAACATATCTTCAAACCTATCAGCCAAAAGAAAAAAAAGCGCCGCACCACCACCGGGTGGGCTCGTACCTCCAACCTTTCGGTTAACAGCCGATTGCGCAAGCCAATTGCGCCACGGAGACAGTCCTGCTCCACTCTCACCACCATCAGAACATATCTTCAAAGCTATCAGCCCAAAGATAAAAGCACCGCACCACCACCGGGTGGGCTCGAACTTCCAACCTTTCAGTTGACAGCCAAACGCGCTAGCCAATTGCGCCACGGAGACAGTCCTGCTTCACTCTCACCACCATCAGAACATATCTACAAAGCTATCAGTACAAAGAAAAAAAAGCGCCACACCATCATCGGGTGGGCTCGAACCTCCAAACTTTCGGTTAACAGCCGATCGCGCAAGCCAATTGCGCCACGAAGACAGTCCTGCTCCACTTTCACCACCATCAGAACATATCTTCAAAGCTATTAGTGCAAAGTAAAAAGCAACACACCATTCCCGGGAGGGCTCGAAACTCCAACCCTTCGGTTTACAGCAGATCGCGCTAGCCCATTGCGCCACGAGGAAAGTCTTGCTCTACTCTCACCACCATCAGAACATATCTTCAAAGCTATCAGCACAAAGAAAAAAAAAGCGCCGCACCACCACCGGGTGGGCTCGAACCTTCAACCTTTCGGTTAACAGCTGATCGCACTCGCCAATTGCGCCACGGAGGCAGTCGTGCTCCACTCTTACCACCATCAGAACATATCTTCAAAGTTATCAGCACAAAGAAAAAAAAGCGCCGCACCACCACCGGGTGGGCTCGAACCTCCAACCTTTCGGTTAACAGGCGATCGCGCTAGCCCATTGCGCCACGGAGATAGCCTTGCTCCACTCTCAACACCATCAAAACATATCTTCAAAGCTATTAGCGCAAAGAAAAAAAGCGCCGCACCTCCACCGGGTGGGCTCGAACCTCCAACCTTTCGGTTAAAAGCCGATCGCGCTAGCCAATCGCGCCACGAAGACAGTCCTGCTCCACTTTCACCACCATCAGAACATATCTTCAAAGCTATTAGTGCAAAGTAAAAAGCAACACACCATTCCCGGGAGGGCTCGAAACTCCAACCCTTCGGTTTACAGCAGATCGCGCTAGCCCATTGCGCCACGAGGACAGTCTTGCTCTACTCTCACCACCATCAGAACATATCTTCAAAGCTATCAGCACAAAGAAAAAAAAAAGCGCCGCACCACCACCGGGTGGGCTCGAACCTCCAACCTTTCGGTTAACAGCCGATTGCGCAAGCCAATTGCGCCACGGAGACAGTCCTGCTCCACTCTCACCACCATCAGAACATATCTTCAAAGCTATCAGCCCAAAGAAAAAAAAGCGCCACACCATCATCGGGTGGGCTCGAACCTCCAACCTTTCGGTTAACAGCCGATCGCGCAAGCCAATTGCGCCACGGAGACAGTCCTGCTCCACACTCACCACCGTCAAAACATTTCTTCAGAGCTATCACCCCAAAGAAAAAAAAGCCCCGCAACACCACCGGGTGGGCTCGAACCTCCAACCTTTCAGTTAACAGCCGATCGCGCTAGCCGATTGCGCCACGGAGACAGTCCTTGTCCACTCTCACCACCATCAGAACATATCTTCAAAGCTATCAGCGCAAAGAAAAAAAAGCGCCGCACCACCACCGGGTGGGCTCGAACCTCCAACATTTCGGTTAACAGCCGATCGCGCAAGCCAATTGCGCCACGGAGAAAGTCCTGCTTCACTCTCACCACCATCAGAACATATCTTCAAAGCTAATAGTGCAAAGAAAAAAGCAACACACCACTCCCGGGAGGGCTCGAAACTCCAAACTTTCGGTTAACAGCCGATCGCGCTAGCCAATTGCGCCACGGAGACAGTCCTGCTTCACTCTCACCACCATCAGAACATATCTACAAAGCTATCAGCACAAAGAAAAAAAGCGCCACACCATCATCGGGTGGGCTCGAACCTCCAACCTTTCGGTTAACAGCCGATCGCGCAAGCCAATTGCGCCACGGACATAGTCCTGCTCCACACTCACCACCGTCAAAACATTTCTTCAGAGCTATCACCCCAAAGAAAAAAAAGCGCCGCAACACCACCGGGTGGGCTCGAACCTCCAACCTTTCAGTTAACAGCTGATCGCGCTAGCCGATTGCGCCACGGAGACAGTCCTTGTCCACTCTCACCACCATCAGAACATATCTTCAAAGCTATCAGCGCCAAGAAAAAAAAGCGCCGCACCACCACCGGGTGGGCTCGAACCTCCAACATTTCGGTTAACAGCCGATCGCGCAAGCCAATCTCGCCACGGAGACAGTCCTGCTTCACTCTCACCACCATCAGAACATATCTTCAAAGCTAGTAGTGCAAAGAAAAAAGCAACACACCACTCCCGGGAGGGCTCGAAACTCCAAACTTTCGGTTGACAGCCGATCGCGCTAGCCCAATGCGCCACGGGGACAGTCTTGCTCCACTCTCACCACCATCAGAACATATCTTCAAAGCTATCAGCACAAGGAAAAAAAAAGCGCCGCACCACCACCGGGTGGGCTCGAACCTCCAAACTTTCGGTTAACAGCCGATCGCGCAAGCCAATTGCGCCACGGAGACAGTCTTGCTCCACTCTCAACACCATCAGAACATATCTTCAAAGCTACAAGCGCAAAGAAAAAAAAGCGCCGCACCACCACTAGGTGGGCTCGAACCTCCAACATTTCGGTTAACAGCCAATCGCGTTAGCCAATTGCGCCACAGAGACAGTCCTGCTCCACTCTCACCACCATCAGAACATATCTTCAAAGCTATCAGCACAAAGAGAAAAAAGCGCCGCACCACCACCGGGTGTGCTCGAACCTCCAACCTTTCGGTTAACAGCCGATCGCGCTAGCCAATTGCGCCACGGAGACAGTCTTGCTCCACTCTCAACACCATCAGAACATATCTTCAAAGCTACAAGCGCAAAGAAAAAAAAGCGCCGCACCACCACTAGGTGGGCTCGAACCTCCAACATTTCGGTTAACAGCCAATCGCGTTAGCCAATTGCGCCACAGAGACAGTCCTGCTCCACTCTCACCACCATCAGAACATATCTTCAAAGCTATCAGCACAAAGAGAAAAAAGCGCCGCACCACCACCGGGTGGGCTGGAAACTCCAACCTTTCGGTTAACAGCCGATCGCGCTAGCCAATTGCGCCATGGAGACAGTCCTGCTCCACTCTCACCACCATCAGAACATATCTTCAAAGCTATTACCACAAAGAAAAAAGCAACACACCACTCCTGGGAGGGCTCGAAACTCCAACCTTTCAGTTAACAGCCGATCGCGCTAGCCCATTGCGCCACGGAGACAGCCTTGCTCCAATCTCAACACCATCAGAACATATCTTCAAAGCTATTAGCGCAAAGAAAAAAAGCGCCGCACCACCACCGGGTGGGCTCGAACATCCAACCTTTCGGTTAACAGCCGATCGCGCTAGCCAATTGCGCCACGGAGACAGTCCTGCTCCACTCTCACCACCATCAGAACATATCTTCAAAGCTATCAGCACAAGGAAAAAAAGCGGCACACCATCACCGCGTGGGCTCGAACCTCCAACCTTTCGGTTAACAGCCGATCGCGCTAGCCAACTGCGCCTCGGAGACAGTCGTGCTCCACTCTCACCACCATCAGAACATATCTTCAAAGCTATCAGCCCAAAGAAAAAAAAGCCCCGCACCCCCCCCGGGTGGGCTCGAACCTCCAACCTTTCGGTTAACAGCCGATCGCGCTAGCCTATTGCCCCACGGAGACAGTCGTGCTCCACTCTCACCACCGTCAGAACATTTCTTCAGAGCTATCACCCCAAAGAAAAAAAATTGCCGCAGCACCACCGGGTGGGCTCGAACCTCCAACCTTTCGGTTAACAGCCGATCGCGTTAGCCCATTGCGCCAAGAAGACAGTCCTGCTGCACTCTCACCACCATCAGAACATATCTTCAAAGCTATTACTGCAAAGAAAAAAGCAACACACCACTCCTGGGAGGGCTCGAAATTCCAACTTTTCGGTAAACAGCCGATCGCGCTAGCCCATTGCGCCACCGAGACAGTCTTGCTCCACTCTCACCACCATCAGAACATATCTTCAAACTATCAGCGCAAAAAAAGCGCCGCACCACCACCGGGTTGGCTCGAAACTCCAACCTTTTGGTTAACAGCCGATCACGCTTGCCCATTGCGCCACGGGGACAGTCTTGCTCCACACTCACCACCATCAGAACATATCTTCAAAGCTATCAGCCCAAAGAAAAAAAGCGCCGCACCACCACCGGGTGGGCTCGAACCTTCAACCTTTCGGTTAACAGCTGATCGCACTCGCCAATTGCGCCACGGAGGCAGTCGTGCTCCACTCTTACCACCATCAGAACATATCTTCAAAGCCATCAGCACAAAGAAAAAAAAGCGCCGCATCACCACCGGGTGGGCTCGAACCTCCAACCTTTCGGTTAACAGCCGATCGCGCTAGCCCATTGCGCCACGGAGATAGCCTTGCTCCACTCTCAACACCATCAAAACATATCTTCAAAGCTATTAGCGCAAAGAAAAAAAGCGCCGCACCTCCACCGGGTGGGCTCGAACCTCCAACCTTTCGGTTAAAAGCCGATCGCGCTAGCCAATCGCGCCACGAAGACAGTCCTGCTCCACTTTCACCACCATCAGAACATATCTTCAAAGCTATTAGTGCAAAGTAAAAAGCAACACACCATTCCCGGGAGGGCTCGAAACTCCAACCCTTCGGTTTACAGCAGATCGCGCTAGCCCATTGCGCCACGAGGACAGTCTTGCTCCACTCTCATCACCATCAGAACATATCTTCAAAGCTATCAGCACAAAGAAAAAAAAGCGCCGCACAACCACCGGGTGGGCTCGAACCTCCAACCTTTCGGTTAACAGCCGATTGCGCAAGCCAATTGCGCCACGGAGACAGTCCTGCTCCACTCTCACCACCATCAGAACATATCTTCAAAGCTATCAGCCCAAAGAAAAAAAGCACCGCACCACCACCGGGTGGGCTCGAACTTCCAACCTTTCGGTTGACAGCCAAACGCGCTAGCCAATTGCGCCACGGAGACAGTCCTGCTTCACTCTCACCACCATCAGAACATATCTACAAAGCTATCAGCACAAAGAAAAAAAGCGCCACACCATCATCGGGTGGGCTCGAACCTCCAACCTTTCGGTTAACAGCCGATCGCGCAAGCCAATTGCGCCACGGACATAGTCCTGCTCCACACTCACCACCGTCAAAACATTTCTTCAGAGCTATCACCCCAAAGAAAAAAAAGCGCCGCAACACCACCGGGTGGGCTCGAACCTCCAACCTTTCAGTTAACAGCTGATCGCGCTAGCCGATTGCGCCACGGAGACAGTCCTTGTCCACTCTCACCACCATCAGAACATATCTTCAAAGCTATCAGCGCCAAGAAAAAAAAGCGCCGCACCACCACCGGGTGGGCTCGAACCTCCAACATTTCGGTTAACAGCCGATCGCGCAAGCCAATCTCGCCACGGAGACAGTCCTGCTTCACTCTCACCACCATCAGAACATATCTTCAAAGCTAGTAGTGCAAAGAAAAAAGCAACACACCACTCCCGGGAGGGCTCGAAACTCCAAACTTTCGGTTGACAGCCGATCGCGCTAGCCCAATGCGCCACGGGGACAGTCTTGCTCCACTCTCACCACCATCAGAACATATCTTCAAAGCTATCAGCACAAAGAAAAAAAAAGCGCCGCACCACCACCGGGTGGGCTCGAACCTCCAAACTTTCGGTTAACAGCCGATCGCGCAAGCCAATTGCGCCACGGAGACAGTCTTGCTCCACTCTCAACACCATCAGAACATATCTTCAAAGCTACAAGCGCAAAGAAAAAAAAGCGCCGCACCACCACTAGGTGGGCTCGAACCTCCAACATTTCGGTTAACAGCCAATCGCGTTAGCCAATTGCGCCACAGAGACAGTCCTGCTCCACTCTCACCACCATCAGAACATATCTTCAAAGCTATCAGCACAAAGAGAAAAAAGCGCCGCACCACCACCGGGTGTGCTCGAACCTCAAACCTTTCGGTTAACAGCCGATCGCGCTAGCCAATTGCGCCACGGAGACAGTCTTGCTCCACTCTCAACACCATCAGAACATATCTTCAAAGCTACAAGCGCAAAGAAAAAAAAGCGCCGCACCACCACTAGGTGGGCTCGAACCTCCAACATTTCGGTTAACAGCCAATCGCGTTAGCCAATTGCGCCACAGAGACAGTCCTGCTCCACTCTCACCACCATCAGAACATATCTTCAAAGCTATCAGCACAAAGAGAAAAAAGCGCCGCACCACCACCGGGTGGGCTGGAAACTCCAACCTTTCGGTTAACAGCCGGTCGCGCTAGCCAATTGCGCCATGGAGACAGTCCTGCTCCACTCTCACCACCATCAGAACATATCTTCAAAGCTATTACCACAAAGAAAAAAGCAACACACCACTCCTGGGAGGGCTCGAAACTCCAACCTTTCAGTTAACAGCCGATCGCGCTAGCCCATTGCGCCACGGAGACAGCCTTGCTCCAATCTCAACACCATCAGAACATATCTTCAAAGCTATTAGCGCAAAGAAAAAAAGCGCCGCACCACCACCGGGTGGGCTCGAACATCCAACCTTTCGGTTAACAGCCGATCGCGCTAGCCAATTGCGCCACGGAGACAGTCCTGCTCCACTCTCACCACCATCAGAACATGTCTTCAAAGCTATTAGTGCAAAGAAAGAAGCAGCACACCACTCCCGGGAGGGCTCGAAACTCCAACCTTTCGGTTAACAGCCGATCGCGCTAGCCCATTGCGCCACGGGGACAGTCTTGCTCCACTCTCACCACCATCAGTACATATCTTCAAAGCTATCAGCACAAAGAAAAAAAAACGCCGCACCACCACCGGGTGGGCTCGAACCTCCAACCTTTCGGTTAACAGCCGATCGCGCAAGCCAATTGCGCCACGGAGACAGTCCTGCTCCACTCTCACCACCATCGGAACATATCTTCAAAGCTATCGGCCCAAAGAAAAAAAGTACCGCACCACCACCGGGTGGGCTCGAACCTCCAACCTTTCGGTCAACAGGTAATCGCGCTAGCCAATTGCGCAACGGAGACAGTCCTGCTCCACTCTCACCACCATCAGAACATATCTTCAAAGCTATCAGCACAAGGAAAAAAAGCGGCACACCATCACCGCGTGGGCTCGAACCTCCAACCTTTCGGTTAACAGCCGATCGCGCTAGCCAACTGCGCCTCGGAGACAGTCGTGCTCCACTCTCACCACCATCAGAACATATCTTCAAAGCTATCAGCCCAAAGAAAAAAAAGCGCCGCACCCCCCCCGGGTGGGCTCGAACCTCCAACCTTTCGGTTAACAGCCGATCGCGCTAGCCTATTGCCCCACGGAGACAGTCGTGCTCCACTCTCACCACCGTCAGAACATTTCTTCAGAGCTATCACCCCAAAGAAAAAAAATAGCCGCAGCACCACCGGGTGGGCTCGAACCTCCAACCTTTCGGTTAACAGCCGATCGCGCTAGCCCATTGCGCCAGGAAGACAGTCCTGCTGCACTCTCACCACCATCAGAACATATCTTCAAAGCTATTACTGCAAAGAAAAAAGCAACACACCACTCCTGGGAGGGCTCGAAATTCCAACTTTTCGGTAAACAGCCGATCGCGCTAGCCCATTGTGCCACCGAGACAGTCTTGCTCCACTCTCACCACCATCAGAACATATCTTCAAACTATCAGCGCAAAAAAAGCGCCGCACCACCACCGGGTTGGCTCGAAACTCCAACCTTTTGGTTAACAGCCGATCACGCTTGCCCATTGCGCCACGGGGACAGTCTTGCTCCACACTCACCACCATCAGAACATATCTTCAAAGCTATCAGCCCAAAGAAAAAAAGCGCCGCACCACCACCGGGTGGGCTCGAACCTTCAACCTTTCGGTTAACAGCTGATCGCACTCGCCAATTGCGCCACGGAGGCAGTCGTGCTCCACTCTTACCACCATCAGAACATATCTTCAAAGCCATCAGCACAAAGAAAAAAAAAGCGCCGCATCACCACCGGGTGGGCTCGAACCTCCAACCTTTCGGTTAACAGCCGATCGCGCTAGCCCATTGCGCCACGGAGATAGCCTTGCTCCACTCTCAACACCATCAAAACATATCTTCAAAGCTATTAGCGCAAAGAAAAAAAGCGCCGCACCTCCACCGGGTGGGCTCGAACCTCCAACCTTTCGGTTAAAAGCCGATCGCGCTAGCCAATCGCGCCACGAAGACAGTCCTGCTCCACTTTCACCACCATCAGAACATATCTTCAAAGCTATTAGTGCAAAGTAAAAAGCAACACACCATTCCCGGGAGGGCTCGAAACTCCAACCCTTCGGTTTACAGCAGATCGCGCTAGCCCATTGCGCCACGAGGACAGTCTTGCTCCACTCTCATCACCATCAGAACATATCTTCAAAGCTATCAGCACAAAGAAAAAAAAGCGCCGCACAACCACCGGGTGGGCTCGAACCTCCAACCTTTCGGTTAACAGCCGATTGCGCAAGCCAATTGCGCCACGGAGACAGTCCTGCTCCACTCTCACCACCATCAGAACATATCTTCAAAGCTATCAGCCCAAAGAAAAAAAGCACCGCACCACCACCGGGTGGGCTCGAACTTCCAACCTTTCGGTTGACAGCCAAACGCGCTAGCCAATTGCGCCACGGAGACAGTCCTGCTTCACTCTCACCACCATCAGAACATATCTACAAAGCTATCAGCACAAAGAAAAAAAGCGCCACACCATCATCGGGTGGGCTCGAACCTCCAACCTTTCGGTTAACAGCCGATCGCGCAAGCCAATTGCGCCACGGACATAGTCCTGCTCCAAACTCACCACCGTCAAAACATTTCTTCAGAGCTATCACCCCAAAGAAAAAAAAGCGCCGCAACACCACCGGGTGGGCTCGAACCTCCAACCTTTCAGTTAACAGCTGATCGCGCTAGCCGATTGCGCCACGGAGACAGTCCTTGTCCACTCTCACCACCATCAGAACATATCTTCAAAGCTATCAGCGCCAAGAAAAAAAAGCGCCGCACCACCACCGGGTGGGCTCGAACCTCCAACATTTCGGTTAACAGCCGATCGCGCAAGCCAATCTCGCCACGGAGACAGTCCTGCTTCACTCTCACCACCATCAGAACATATCTTCAAAGCTAGTAGTGCAAAGAAAAAAGCAACACACCACTCCCGGGAGGGCTCGAAACTCCAAACTTTCGGTTGACAGCCGATCGCGCTAGCCCAATGCGCCACGGGGACAGTCTTGCTCCACTCTCACCACCATCAGAACATATCTTCAAAGCTATCAGCACAAAGAAAAAAAAAGCGCCGCACCACCACCGGGTGGGCTCGAACCTCCAAACTTTCGGTTAACAGCCGATCGCGCAAGCCAATTGCGCCACGGAGACAGTCTTGCTCCACTCTCAACACCATCAGAACATATCTTCAAAGCTACAAGCGCAAAGAAAAAAAAGCGCCGCACCACCACTAGGTGGGCTCGAACCTCCAACATTTCGGTTAACAGCCAATCGCGTTAGCCAATTGCGCCACAGAGACAGTCCTGCTCCACTCTCACCACCATCAGAACATATCTTCAAAGCTATCAGCACAAAGAGAAAAAAGCGCCGCACCACCACCGGGTGCGCTCGAACCTCCAACCTTTCGGTTAACAGCCGATCGCGCTAGCCAATTGCGCCACGGAGACAGTCTTGCTCCACTCTCAACACCATCAGAACATATCTTCAAAGCTACAAGCGCAAAGAAAAAAAAGCGCCGCACCACCACTAGGTGGGCTCGAACCTCCAACATTTCGGTTAACAGCCAATCGCGTTAGCCAATTGCGCCACAGAGACAGTCCTGCTCCACTCTCACCACCATCAGAACATATCTTCAAAGCTATCAGCACAAAGAGAAAAAAGCGCCGCACCACCACCGGGTGGGCTGGAAACTCCAACCTTTCGGTTAACAGCCGATCGCGCTAGCCAATTGCGCCATGGAGACAGTCCTGCTCCACTCTCACCACCATCAGAACATATCTTCAAAGCTATTACCACAAAGAAAAAAGCAACACACCACTCCTGGGAGGGCTCGAAACTCCAACCTTTCAGTTAACAGCCGATCGCGCTAGCCCATTGCGCCACGGAGACAGCCTTGCTCCAATCTCAACACCATCAGAACATATCTTCAAAGCTATTAGCGCAAAGAAAAAAAGCGCCGCACCACCACCGGGTGGGCTCGAACATCCAACCTTTCGGTTAACAGCCGATCGCGCTAGCCAATTGCGCCACGGAGACAGTCCTGCTCCACTCTCACCACCATCAGAACATATCTTCAAAGCTATTAGTGCAAAGAAAGAAGCAGCACACCACTCCCGGGAGGGCTCGAAACTCCAACCTTTCGGTTAACAGCCGATCGCGCTAGCCCATTGCGCCACGGGGACAGTCTTGCTCCACTCTCACCACCATCAGTACATATCTTCAAAGCTATCAGCACAAAGAAAAAAAAACGCCGCACCACCACCGGGTGGGCTCGAACCTCCAACCTTTCGGTTAACAGCCGATCGCGCAAGCCAATTGCGCCACGGAGACAGTCCTGCTCCACTCTCACCACCATCGGAACATATCTTCAAAGCTATCGGCCCAAAGAAAAAAAGTACCGCACCACCACCGGGTGGGCTCGAACCTCCAACCTTTCGGTCAACAGGTAATCGCGCTAGCCAATTGCGCAACGGAGACAGTCCTGCTCCACTCTCACCACCATCAGAACATATCTGCAAAGCTATCAGCACAAGGAAAAAAAGCGGCACACCATCACCGCGTGGGCTCGAACCTCCAACCTTTCGGTTAACAGCCGATCGCGCTAGCCAACTGCGCCTCGGAGACAGTCGTGCTCCACTCTCACCACCATCAGAACATATCTTCAAAGCTATCAGCCCAAAGAAAAAAAAGCGCCGCACCCCCCCGGGTGGGCTCGAACCTCCAACCTTTCGGTTAACAGCCGATCGCGCTAGCCTATTGCCCCACGGAGACAGTCGTGCTCCACTCTCACCACCGTCAGAACATTTCTTCAGAGCTATCACCCCAAAGAAAAAAAATAGCCGCAGCACCACCGGGTAGGCTCGAACCTCCAACCTTTCGGTTAACAGCCGATCGCGCTAGCCCATTGCGCCAAGAAGACAGTCCTGCTGCACTCTCACCACCATCAGAACATATCTTCAAAGCTATTACTGCAAAGAAAAAAGCTACACACCACTCCTGGGAGGGCTCGAAATTCCAACTTTTCGGTAAACAGCCGATCGCGCTAGCCCATTGCGCCACCGAGACAGTCTTGCTCCACTCTCACCACCATCAGAACATATCTTCAAACTATCAGCGCAAAAAAAGCGCCGCACCACCACCGGGTTGGCTCGAAACTCCAACCTTTTGGTTAACAGCCGATCACGCTTGCCCATTGCGCCACGGGGACAGTCTTGCTCCACACTCACCACCATCAGAACATATCTTCAAAGCTATCAGCCCAAAGAAAAAAAGCGCCGCACCACCACCGGGTGGGCTCGAACCTTCAACCTTTCGGTTAACAGCTGATCGCACTCGCCAATTGCGCCACGGAGGCAGTCGTGCTCCACTCTTACCACCATCAGAACATATCTTCAAAGCCATCAGCACAAAGAAAAAAAAAGCGCCGCATCACCACCGGGTGGGCTCGAACCTCCAACCTTTCGGTTAACAGCCGATCGCGCTAGCCCATTGCGCCACGGAGATAGCCTTGCTCCACTCTCAACACCATTAAAACATATCTTCAAAGCTATTAGCGCAAAGAAAAAAAGCGCCGCACCTCCACCGGGTGGGCTCGAACCTCCAACCTTTCGGTTAAAAGCCGATCGCGCTAGCCAATCGCGCCACGAAGACAGTCCTGCTCCACTTTCACCACCATCAGAACATATCTTCAAAGCTATTAGTGCAAAGTAAAAAGCAACACACCATTCCCGGGAGGGCTCGAAACTCCAACCCTTCGAGGGTGGCGACTTGGGCTTGTTGGTATGGTTGCATGATGATAGATGGTAGCGCAGACAACGAACACGGACAAGAGAAGGCACATAGACACAACACAGCGCTAACTTTCAACAACAGTTTATTACACGCAGATCTCCGTGGTGTATGCGATCCACCACGCCAACGTCGCACGTGCGTAGCTCTAAAAACCATCAAATATAACCAACGCGCGTGTTCCAATACTTTACAATTTTATATTTTTCAATCTTTTTTTGCTTTTTCTTTCTTCCTTTTATCCCATGTTACCACAAACCCTATCGCGAATACATGTAATCAAGTTCCTTATCTGTCAACACCACTGATGGGCTGCTCACACACGTGTCACCTAGCTCTGCAATTTTGCCGGCCTCCAATACCAATCGCGTCATCTCGTGCCTACTTCTATTGATTATAACCGTTTCCTTGAATTTCGGTGTGCACTTACATCTCAGGCAATGAAGGGAAAGAAAACCATCAGGAACAACACTATTTACTTTGTTATTGTGCTCGCGCAAGCGATCGTTTATGCATCTACTGGTCTGACCGATATAACACTTTCCACAAGTAAGTGGAATGAGGTATACCACACACATGATGCACTCCACAAATAGGTTTCTATGTTTCTTTTGGCATACATTTGATTTTCCCTTGTCTGGTCTTGTGCTTCTGCAAAGACTCCCCAACTTATTGGGTGCCGAGAAAACTACGTTAGTGCCACATTTTTCCGCAATCTTTTTTATCCTGTGAGAAACCTTATGCATGTATGGAATTACGGCAAAACTTTCCTTTCTTGAGCTCACCCTATCCATCGCTTCACATCTTTTCTCCAGCACTTTTCTGTGCAATCCTTCAGCAACGGACACGACGAGGCTCTTGGGGTACCCGGCATTGCTTAGCCTCGAGACCTGTTGTCTGAAGCTTTCATTCATGAGGCACCGGCAGGACTTCTTTAGTGCCTCACTCAAGCACATCTTCGCAATGCCTCGTTTTACCAGTTTAGTATGCGCTGAGTGAAACTGTAGTAAAGGCTTACTTGCTCTGGGCTCGTAACACCAGCATGTCTTTTCATCTGAGAATTGAAAGTTAATGTCAAGAAATCTGAGCCTTCCGTCACATGGCATTTCAAAAGTCACTTCAAGTGGGTTAAGACCCTCACGAAAAACGCTACACACGCTACTACATTGAGTAGTAAAATCTGCAGTTCTGTCATTGATAAACACTAAAAAGTCATCGACGTACCTAAATACGTGCACAACATTGTATTCATTTAGGCGTCCTGATAGCCTCCTGTCCATTTCAGCCAAAAACAAATTACTTAAAACTGGTGCTAAGCACGAGCCAATGCATACTCCTTGTTTTTGCAGATACAGGGTACCATTGTTTTCAATAAACGTTGACGACAAGTAAAACCTAAGTAATTCTAAGAAATTGTCGACGGACGTACCTGCTTGTGCGCTAAATCTAACGGCACCGTACTCATCGATGCATTCGCCAACACATGTTAATACTGCTGATTGTGGCAGAGAATAGTACAGATCTTTTATGTCAGCCGAAAACGCTTTTAACCCTATGTTTTTTCGTTCCCTGACGAAACTTATCACCTGTTCCGAATTTTTTGTCAGGAAGGGGTCATTTATGTCAAGCAAGTTTAATGTTCTTTGCAGATACACAGCTACAGCTTTTTGCCACGTGTCCTTCTCCGACACTATCACTCTGAACGGTACTCCTTCCTTATGCGTTTTAGCACTAAAGAACACATCCAGACTGTCATTTTTACTTTTTCTGATACCGCTAAGCACACCTTCTAGATTCATCCTCTTACAAAGTTCTATTGCTTTTCCCCTCACTTTTTCAATCGAAATACTTTTCCTTTCGCTGAACACTGCCGTAATAGCACTTTTAGCCTTTTCTTTAAATTCATCATGCGAGAAAACCGCAAACCCTCCTTCTTTATCGACTGGAAGTACACTCAGAGCATGCTGTGTCAAGTAAGTTTCCACGCGTTTGAGAGGCAAACTGCGGCATGGAGGCCTACACAATTTTAAAGCGTCCACACCTTCGTTGATGATCCTGGTGGCTTGATCCTCGGGAACCCGCTTCGACACTTGACGTACAATTGATACGAGTTCCGGCTTGTTCTTTTGAGGTTGCACGGCAAACTTTGGCCCAAGTCCCAATACTTCTAGTACAAAGTCCGGTAGGCAGATGCCTTCTGCCACATGAACGTTGGAAGTTGCACTCACGCGCACTTTGTCCACCAAATCACGTAACAGTCGTAATTGAAGCTTCCAGTGGAATTCTATCATTTGGTCTGCCAGACGTAGATGCTTTCGAAAGTGAATCTCCGCTGCATACGACTCGTAAGTTCGATGCATCTGCGCCCGTAGGTAGGCTCTGAAAAGGCGTACCTGTCGAAGCCATTCTGAGCGCTGAATTTTCATGATCCTCGTTCTGTGCCCATCTGAAGGGGTACACCCTCCGAAGAGCGCTCGAACATCCTCTGGTAGAATCTTGTTCCTTATGGAAAAGCTGAGCGTTCTTGCCTTGCACACGGCGTTGACGATGAGGGCTACAACACCCGAAGGATCTCGCAGTACATGAACGAAAGAGCCCGTTGAACGAGAAATGAAGTCAATGAGGGTGGCGACTTGGGCTTGTTGGTATGGTTGCATGATGATAGATGGTAGCGCAGACAACGAACACGGACAAGAGAAGGCACATAGACACAACACAGCGCTAACTTTCAACAACAGTTTATTACACGCAGATCTCCGTGGTGTATGCGATCCACCACGCCAACGTCGCACGTGCGTAGCTCTAAAAACCATCAAATATAACCAACGCGCGTGTTCCAATACTTTACAATTTTATATTTTTCAATCTTTTTTTGCTTTTTCTTTCTTCCTTTTATCCCATGTTACCACAAACCCTATCGCGAATACATGTAATCAAGTTCCTTATCTGTCAACACCACTGATGGGCTGCTCACACACGTGTCACCTAGCTCTGCAATTTTGCCGGCCTCCAATACCAATCGCGTCATCTCGTGCCTACTTCTATTGATTATAACCGTTTCCTTGAATTTCGGTGTGCACTTACATCTCAGGCAATGAAGGGAAAGAAAACCATCAGGAACAACACTATTTACTTTGTTATTGTGCTCGCGCAAGCGATCGTTTATGCATCTACTGGTCTGACCGATATAACACTTTCCACAAGTAAGTGGAATGAGGTATACCACACACATGATGCACTCCACAAATAGGTTTCTATGTTTCTTTTGGCATACATTTGATTTTCCCTTGTCTGGTCTTGTGCTTCTGCAAAGACTCCCCAACTTATTGGGTGCCGAGAAAACTACGTTAGTGCCACATTTTTCCGCAATCTTTTTTATCCTGTGAGAAACCTTATGCATGTATGGAATTACGGCAAAACTTTCCTTTCTTGAGCTCACCCTATCCATCGCTTCACATCTTTTCTCCAGCACTTTTCTGTGCAATCCTTCAGCAACGGACACGACGAGGCTCTTGGGGTACCCGGCATTGCTTAGCCTCGAGACCTGTTGTCTGAAGCTTTCATTCATGAGGCACCGGCAGGACTTCTTTAGTGCCTCACTCAAGCACATCTTCGCAATGCCTCGTTTTACCAGTTTAGTATGCGCTGAGTGAAACTGTAGTAAAGGCTTACTTGCTCTGGGCTCGTAACACCAGCATGTCTTTTCATCTGAGAATTGAAAGTTAATGTCAAGAAATCTGAGCCTTCCGTCACATGGCATTTCAAAAGTCACTTCAAGTGGGTTAAGACCCTCACGAAAAACGCTACACACGCTACTACATTGAGTAGTAAAATCTGCAGTTCTGTCATTGATAAACACTAAAAAGTCATCGACGTACCTAAATACGTGCACAACATTGTATTCATTTAGGCGTCCTGATAGCCTCCTGTCCATTTCAGCCAAAAACAAATTACTTAAAACTGGTGCTAAGCACGAGCCAATGCATACTCCTTGTTTTTGCAGATACAGGGTACCATTGTTTTCAATAAACGTTGACGACAAGTAAAACCTAAGTAATTCTAAGAAATTGTCGACGGACGTACCTGCTTGTGCGCTAAATCTAACGGCACCGTACTCATCGATGCATTCGCCAACACATGTTAATACTGCTGATTGTGGCAGAGAATAGTACAGATCTTTTATGTCAGCCGAAAACGCTTTTAACCCTATGTTTTTTCGTTCCCTGACGAAACTTATCACCTGTTCCGAATTTTTTGTCAGGAAGGGGTCATTTATGTCAAGCAAGTTTAATGTTCTTTGCAGATACACAGCTACAGCTTTTTGCCACGTGTCCTTCTCCGACACTATCACTCTGAACGGTACTCCTTCCTTATGCGTTTTAGCACTAAAGAACACATCCAGACTGTCATTTTTACTTTTTCTGATACCGCTAAGCACACCTTCTAGATTCATCCTCTTACAAAGTTCTATTGCTTTTCCCCTCACTTTTTCAATCGAAATACTTTTCCTTTCGCTGAACACTGCCGTAATAGCACTTTTAGCCTTTTCTTTAAATTCATCATGCGAGAAAACCGCAAACCCTCCTTCTTTATCGACTGGAAGTACACTCAGAGCATGCTGTGTCAAGTAAGTTTCCACGCGTTTGAGAGGCAAACTGCGGCATGGAGGCCTACACAATTTTAAAGCGTCCACACCTTCGTTGATGATCCTGGTGGCTTGATCCTCGGGAACCCGCTTCGACACTTGACGTACAATTGATACGAGTTCCGGCTTGTTCTTTTGAGGTTGCACGGCAAACTTTGGCCCAAGTCCCAATACTTCTAGTACAAAGTCCGGTAGGCAGATGCCTTCTGCCACATGAACGTTGGAAGTTGCACTCACGCGCACTTTGTCCACCAAATCACGTAACAGTCGTAATTGAAGCTTCCAGTGGAATTCTATCATTTGGTCTGCCAGACGTAGATGCTTTCGAAAGTGAATCTCCGCTGCATACGACTCGTAAGTTCGATGCATCTGCGCCCGTAGGTAGGCTCTGAAAAGGCGTACCTGTCGAAGCCATTCTGAGCGCTGAATTTTCATGATCCTCGTTCTGTGCCCATCTGAAGGGGTACACCCTCCGAAGAGCGCTCGAACATCCTCTGGTAGAATCTTGTTCCTTATGGAAAAGCTGAGCGTTCTTGCCTTGCACACGGCGTTGACGATGAGGGCTACAACACCCGAAGGATCTCGCAGTACATGAACGAAAGAGCCCGTTGAACGAGAAATGAAGTCAATGAGGGTGTACTACTCAATGAGAAATGAAGTCAATGAGGGTGTACCGGACTTTGTACTAGAAGTATTGGGACTTGGGCCAAAGTTTGCCGTGCAACCTCAAAAGAACAAGCCGGAACTCGTATCAATTGTACGTCAAGTGTCGAAGCGGGTTCCCGAGGATCAAGCCACCAGGATCATCAACGAAGGTGTGGACGCTTTAAAATTGTGTAGGCCTCCATGCCGCAGTTTGCCTCTCAAACGCGTGGAAACTTACTTGACACAGCATGCTCTGAGTGTACTTCCAGTCGATAAAGAAGGAGGGTTTGCGGTTTTCTCGCATGATGAATTTAAAGAAAAGGCTAAAAGTGCTATTACGGCAGTGTTCAGCGAAAGGAAAAGTATTTCGATTGAAAAAGTGAGGGGAAAAGCAATAGAACTTTGTAAGAGGATGAATCTAGAAGGTGTGCTTAGCGGTATCAGAAAAAGTAAAAATGACAGTCTGGATGTGTTCTTTAGTGCTAAAACGCATAAGGAAGGAGTACCGTTCAGAGTGATAGTGTCGGAGAAGGACACGTGGCAAAAAGCTGTAGCTGTGTATCTGCAAAGAACATTAAACTTGCTTGACATAAATGACCCCTTCCTGACAAAAAATTCGGAACAGGTGATAAGTTTCGTCAGGGAACGAAAAAACATAGGGTTAAAAGCGTTTTCGGCTGACATAAAAGATCTGTACTATTCTCTGCCACAATCAGCAGTATTAACATGTGTTGGCGAATGCATCGATGAGTACGGTGCCGTTAGATTTAGCGCACAAGCAGGTACGTCCGTCGACAATTTCTTAGAATTACTTAGGTTTTACTTGTCGTCAACGTTTATTGAAAACAATGGTACCCTGTATCTGCAAAAACAAGGAGTATGCATTGGCTCGTGCTTAGCACCAGTTTTAAGTAATTTGTTTTTGGCTGAAATGGACAGGAGGCTATCAGGACGCCTAAATGAATACAATGTTGTGCACGTATTTAGGTACGTCGATGACTTTTTAGTGTTTATCAATGACAGAACTGCAGATTTTACTACTCAATGTAGTAGCGTGTGTAGCGTTTTTCGTGAGGGTCTTAACCCACTTGAAGTGACTTTTGAAATGCCATGTGACGGAAGGCTCAGATTTCTTGACATTAACTTTCAATTCTCAGATGAAAAGACATGCTGGTGTTACGAGCCCAGAGCAAGTAAGCCTTTACTACAGTTTCACTCAGCGCATACTAAACTGGTAAAACGAGGCATTGCGAAGATGTGCTTGAGTGAGGCACTAAAGAAGTCCTGCCGGTGCCTCATGAATGAAAGCTTCAGACAACAGGTCTCGAGGCTAAGCAATGCCGGGTACCCCAAGAGCCTCGTCGTGTCCGTTGCTGAAGGATTGCACAGAAAAGTGCTGGAGAAAAGATGTGAAGCGATGGATAGGGTGAGCTCAAGAAAGGAAAGTTTTGCCGTAATTCCATACATGCATAAGGTTTCTCACAGGATAAAAAAGATTGCGGAAAAATGTGGCACTAACGTAGTTTTCTCGGCACCCAATAAGTTGGGGAGTCTTTGCAGAAGCACAAGACCAGACAAGGGAAAATCAAATGTATGCCAAAAGAAACATAGAAACCTATTTGTGGAGTGCATCATGTGTGTGGTATACCTCATTCCACTTACTTGTGGAAAGTGTTATATCGGTCAGACCAGTAGATGCATAAACGATCGCTTGCGCGAGCACAATAACAAAGTAAATAGTGTTGTTCCTGATGGTTTTCTTTCCCTTCATTGCCTGAGATGTAAGTGCACACCGAAATTCAAGGAAACGGTTATAATCAATAGAAGTAGGCACGAGATGACGCGATTGGTATTGGAGGCCGGCAAAATTGCAGAGCTAGGTGACACGTGTGTGAGCAGCCCATCAGTGGTGTTGACAGATAAGGAACTTGATTACATGTATTCGCGATAGGGTTTGTGGTAACATGGGATAAAAGGAAGAAAGAAAAAGCAAAAAAAGATTGAAAAATATAAAATTGTAAAGTATTGGAACACGCGCGTTGGTTATATTTGATGGTTTTTAGAGCTACGCACGTGCGACGTTGGCGTGGTGGATCGCATACACCACGGAGATCTGCGTGTAATAAACTGTTGTTGAAAGTTAGCGCTGTGTTGTGTCTATGTGCCTTCTCTTGTCCGTGTTCGTTGTCTGCGCTACCATCTATCATCATCCAACCCTTCGGTTTACAGCATATCGCGCTAGCCCATTGCGCCACGAGGACAGTCTTGCTCCACTCTCATCACCATCAGAACATATCTTCAAAGCTATCAGCACAAAGAAAAAAAAGCGCCGCACAACCACCGGGTGGGCTCGAACCTCCAACCTTTCGGTTAACAGCCGATTGCGCAAGCCAATTGCGCCACGGAGACAGTCCTGCTCCACTCTCACCACCATCAGAACATATCTTCAAAGCTATCAGCCCAAAGAAAAAAAGCACCGCACCACCACCGGATGGGCTCGAACTTCCAACCTTTCGGTTGACAGCCAAACGCGCTAGCCAATTGCGCCACGGAGACAGTCCTGCTTCACTCTCACCACCATCAGAACATATCTACAAAGCTATCAGCACAAAGAAAAAAAGCGCCACACCATCATCGGGTGGGCTCGAACCTCCAACCTTTCGGTTAACAGCCGATCGCGCAAGCCAATTGCGCCACGGAGACAGTCCTGCTCCACACTCACCACCGTCAAAACATTTCTTCAGAGCGATCACCCCAAAGAAAAAAAAAGCGCCGCAACACCACCGGGTGGGCTCGAACCTCCAACCTTTCAGTTAACAGCTGATCGCGCTAGCCGATTGCGCCACGGAGACAGTCCTTGTCCACTCTCACCACCATCAGAACATATCTTCAAAGCTATCAGCGCCAAGAAAAAAAAGCGCCGCACCACCACCGGGTGGGCTCGAACCTCCAACATTTCGGTTAACAGCCGATCGCGCAAGCCAATCTCGCCACGGAGACAGTCCTGCTTCACTCTCACCACCATCAGAACATATCTTCAAAGCTAGTAGTGCAAAGAAAAAAGCAACACACCACTCCCGGGAGGGCTCGAAACTCCAAACTTTCGGTTGACAGCCGATCGCGCTAGCCCAATGCGCCACGGGGACAGTCTTGCTCCACTCTCACCACCATCAGAACATATCTTCAAAGCTATCAGCACAAAGAAAAAAAAAGCGCCGCACCACCACCGGGTGGGCTCGAACCTCCAAACTTTCGGTTAACAGCCGATCGCGCAAGCCAATTGCGCCACGGAGACAGTCCTGCTCCACTGTCACCACCATCAGAACATATCTTCAAAGCTATCAGCCCAAAGAAAAAAAGCACCGCACCACCACCGGGTGGGCTCGAACCTCCAACCTCTCGGTTAACAGCCAATCGCGCTAGCCAATTGCGCCACGGAGACAGTCCTGCTCCACTCTCACCACCCTCAGAACATATCTTCAAATCTATCAGCACAAAGAAAAAAAAGCGCCACAACATCACCGGGTGGGCTCGAACCCCCAACCTTTCGGTTAACAGCCGATCGCGCAAGCCAATTGCGCCACGGAGACAGTCCTGCTCCACTCTCACCACCGTCAAAACATTTATTCAGAGCTATCACCCCAAAGAAAAAAAAGCACCGCACCACCACCGGGAGGGCTCGAAACTCCAACCTTTCGGTTAACAGCCGATCGCGCTAGTCCATTGCGCCACGGACACAGTCTTGCTCCACTCTCACCACCATCAGAACATATCTTCAAAGCTATCAGCGCAAAGAAAAAAAAGCGCCGCACCACCACCGGGTGGGCTCGAACCTCCAACCTTTCGGTTAACAGCCGATCGCGCTAGCCCAGTGCGCCACCGAGACAGTCTTGCTCCCTTCTCACCACCATCAGAACATATCTTCAAAGCTATCAGCCAAAAGAAAAAAAAAGCGCCGCACCACCACCGGGTGGGCTCGAACCTCCAACCTTTCGGTTAACAGCCGATCGCACTAGACAATTGCGCCAAGGAGACAGTCGTGCTCCACTCTTACCACCATCAGAACATATCTTCAAAGCTATCAGCGCAAAGAAAAAAGCAACACACCACTCCCGGGAGGGCTCGAACCTCCAACTTTTGGGTTAACAGCCGATCACGCTGGCCAATTGCGCCACGGAGACAGTCCTGCTGCACTCTCACCACCATTAGAACATATCTTTCAAGCTATCAGCCCAAAAAATAAAAAGCGCCGACACCACCGGGTGGGCTCGAACCTCCAATCTTTTGGTTAACGGCCGATCGCACTAGCCAATTGCGCCACGGAGACAATCGTGCTCCACGCTCACCACCATCAGAACATATCTTCAAAGCTATCAGCGCAAAGAAAAAAGCAACACACACCCACCCGGGAAGGCTCGAACCTCCAACTTTTTGGTTAACAGCTGATCGCGCTAGCCAATGGCGCCACGGGGACAGTCCTGCTCCACTCTCACCACCGTCAGAACATTTCTTCAGAGCTATCAGCCCAAAGAAAAAAAAGCGCCGCACCATCACCGGGTGGGCTCGAACCTCCAACCTTTCGGTTAATAGCCGATCGCGCTAGCCCACTGCGCCACAGAGACAGTCGTGCTCCACTCTCACCACCGTCAGACCATTTCTTCAGAGCTATCGCCCCAAAGAAAAAAAAGAGCCGCACCACCACCGGGTGGGCTCGAACCTCCAACCTTTCGGTTAACAGCCGATCGCCCTAGCCAATTGCGCCACGAAGACAGTCCTGCTGCACTCTCACCACCATCAGAACATATCTTCAAAGCTATTACCGCAAAGAAAAAAGCAACACACCACTCCCGGGAGGGCTCGAAATTCCAACCTTTCGGTTAACAGCCGATCGCGCTAGCCCATTGCGCCACGGAGACAGTCTTGCTCCACTCTCACCACCATCAGAACATATCTTCAAACTATCAGCGCAAAAAAAAGCGCCGCACCACCACCGGGTGGGCTCGAAACTCCAACATTTTGGTTAACAGCCGATCGCGCTTGCCCATTGCGCCACGGGGACGGTCTTGCTCCACTCTCACCACCATCAGATCATATCTTCAAAGCTATCAGCCCAAAGAAAAAAAAGCGCCGCACCACCACCGGGTGGGCTCGAACCTTCAACCTTTCGGTTAACAGCTGATCGCACTCGCCAATTGCGCCACGGAGGCAGTCGTGCTCCACTCTTACCACCATCAGAACATATCTTCAAAGCTATCAGCACAAAGAAAAAAAAAGCGCCGCACCACCACCGGGTGGGCTCGAACCTCCAACCTTTCGGTTAACAGCCGATCACGCTAGCCCATTGCGCCACGGAGATAGCCTTGCTCCACTCTCAACACCATCAGAACATATCTTCAAAGCTATTAGCGCAAAGAAAAAAAGCGCCGCACTATCACCGGGTGGGCTCGCACCTCCAACCTTTCGGTTAAAAGCCGATCGCGCTAGCCAATCGCGCCACGGAGACAGTCCTGCTCCACTTTCACCACCATCAGAACATATCTTCAAAGCTATTAGTGCAAAGAAAAAAGCAACACACCATTCCCGGGAGGGCTCGAAACTCCAACCCTTCGGTTTACAGCCGATCGCGTTAGCCCATTGCGCCACGAGGACAGTCTTGCTCCACTCTCACCACCATCAGAACATATCTTCAAAGCTATCAGCACAAAGAAAAAAAAGCGCCGCACCACCACCGGGTGGGCTCGAACCTCCAACCTTTCGGTTAACAGCCGATTGCGCAAGCCAATTGCGCCACAGAGACAGTCCTGCTCCATTCTCACCACCATCAGAACATATCTTCAAAGCTATCAGCCCAAAGAAAAAAAGCACCGCACCACCACCGGGTGGGCTCGAGCTTCCAACCTTTCGGTTAACAGCCAATCGCGCTAGCCAATTGCGCCACGGAGACAGTCCTGCTTCACTCTCACCACCATCAGAACATATCTTCAAAGCTATCAGCACAAAGAAAAAAAGCGCCACACCATCATCGGGTTGGCTCGAACCTTCAACCTTTCGGTTAAGAGCCGATCGCGCAAGCCAATTGCGCCACGGCGACAGTCTTGCTCCACACTCACCACCGTCAAAACATTTATTCAGAGCTATCACCCCAAAGAAAAAAAAGCGCCGCACCACCACCGGGTTGGCTCGAACCTCCAACCTTTCAGTTAACAGCCGATCGCGCTAGCCGATTGCGCCACGAAGACAGTTCGCTCCACTCTCACCACCATCAGAACATATCTTCAAAGCTATCAGCGCAAAGAAAAAAAAGCGCCGCACCACCACCGGGTGGGCTCGAACCTCCAACCTTTCGGTTAACAGCCGATCGTGCAAGCCAATTGCGCCACGGAGACAGTCCTGCTTCACTCCCACCACCATCAGAACATATATTCAAAGCTATCAGCCCAAAGAAAAAAAAGCGCCGCACCACCACCGGGTGGGCTCGAACCTCCAACCTTTCGGTTAACAGCCGATCGCGCTAGCCAATTTCGCCACGGGGACAGTCTTGCTCCACCCTCACCACCATCAGAACATATCTTCAAAGCTATCAGCGCAAAGAAAAAAAAGCGCCGCACCACCACCGGGTGTGCTCGAACCTCCAACCTTTCGGTTAACAGCCGATCGCGCTAGCCAATTGCGCCATGGAGACAGTCCTGCTCCACTCTCACCACCATCAGAACATATCTTCAAAGCTATCAGCCCAAAGAAAAAAGCAACACACCACTCCTGGGAGGGCTCGAACCTCCAACCTTTTGGTTAACAGCCGATCGCGAGAGCCAATTGCGCCACGGAGACAGCCCTGCTCCACTCTCACCACCATCAGAACATATCTTCAAAGCTATCAGCCCAAAGAAAAAAAGCACCGCACCACCACCGGGTGGGCTCGAACCTCCAACCTTTCGGTTAACAGCCAATCGCGCTAGCCAATTGCGCCACGGAGACAGTCCTGCTCCACTCTCACCACCATCAGAACATATCTTCAAAGCTATTAGCGCAAAGAAAAAAAGCGCCGCGCCACCACCGGGTGGGCTCGAACCTCCAACCTTTCGGTTAACAGCCGATCGCGCTAACCCATTGCGCCACGGGGACAGTCTTGCTCCACTCTCACCACCATCAGAACATATCTTCAAAGCTATCAGCGCAAAGAAAAAAAAGCGCCGCACCACCACCGGGTGGGCTCGAACCTCCAACCTTTCGGTTAACAGCCTATCGCGCTAGCCAATTGCGCCACGGAGACAGTCTTGCTCCACTCTCAACGCCATCAGAACATATCTTCAAAGCTACAAGCGCAAAGAAAAAAAAGCGCCGCACCACCACCGGGTGGGCTCGAACCTCCAACCTTTCGGTTAACAGCCAATCGCGTTAGCCAATTGCGCCAAAGAGACAGTCCTGCTCCACTCTCACCACCATCAGAACATATCTTCAAAGCTATCAGCACAAAGAGAAAAAAGCGCCGCACCACCACCGGGTGGGCTCGAAACTCCAACCTTTCGGTTAACAGCCGATCGCGCTAGCCAATTGCGCCATGGAGACAGTCCTGCTCCACTCTCACCACCATCAGAACATATCTTCAAAGCTATTACCACAAAGAAAAAAGCAACACACCACTCCTGGGAGGGCTCGAAACTCCAACCTTTCGGTTAACAGCCGATCGCGCTAGCCCACTGCGCCACGGAGACAGCCTTGCTCCAATCTCAACACCACCAGAACATATCTTCAAAGCTATTAGCGCAAAGAAAAAAAGCGCCGCACCACCACCGGGTGGGCTCGAACATCCAACCTTTCGGTTAACAGCCGATCGCGCTAGCCAATTGCGCCACGGAGACAGTCCTGCTCCACTCTCACCACCATCAGAGCATATCTTCAAAGCTATTAGTGCAAAGAAAAAAGCAGCACACCACTCCCGGGAGGGCTCGAAACTCCAACCTTTCGGTTAACAGCCGATCGCGCTAGCCCATTGCGCCACGGGGACAGTCTTGCTCCACTCTCACCACCATCAGTACATATCTTCAAAGCTATCAGCACAAAGAAAAAAAAACGCCGCACCACCACCGGGTCGGCTCGAACCTCCAACCTTTCGGTTAACAGCCGATCGCGCTTGCCCATTGCGCCACGGGGACGGTCTTGCTCCACTCTCACCACCATCAGATCATATTTTCAAAGCTATCAGCCCAAAGAAAAAAAAGCGCCGCACCACCACCGGGTGGGCTCGAACCTTCAACCTTTCGGTTAACAGCTGATCGCACTCGCCAATTGCGCCACGGAGGCAGTCGTGCTCCACTCTTACCACCATCAGAACATATCTTCAAAGCTATCAGCACAAAGAAAAAAAAAGCGCCGCACCACCACCGGGTGGGCTCGAACCTCCAACCTTTCGGTTAACAGCCGATCGCGCTAGCCCATTGCGCCACGGAGATTGCCTTGCTCCACTCTCAACACCATCAGAACATATCTTCAAAGCTATCAGCACAAAGAGAAAAAAGCGCCGCACCACCACCGGGTGGGCTGGAAACTCCAACCTTTCGGTTAACAGCCGATCGCGCTAGCCAATTGCGCCATGGAGACAGTCCTGCTCCACTCTCACCACCATCAGAACATATCTTCAAAGCTATTACCACAAAGAAAAAAGCAACACACCACTCCTGGGAGGGCTCGAAACTCCAACCTTTCAGTTAACAGCCGATCGCGCTAGCCCATTGCGCCACGGAGACAGCCTTGCTCCAATCTCAACACCATCAGAACATATCTTCAAAGCTATTAGCGCAAAGAAAAAAAGCGCCGCACCACCACCGGGTGGGCTCGAACATCCAACCTTTCGGTTAACAGCCGATCGCGCTAGCCAATTGCGCCACGGAGACAGTCCTGCTCCACTCTCACCACCATCAGAACATATCTTCAAAGCTATTAGTGCAAAGAAAGAAGCAGCACACCACTCCCGGGAGGGCTCGAAACTCCAACCTTTCGGTTAACAGCCGATCGCGCTAGCCCATTGCGCCACGGGGACAGTCTTGCTCCACTCTCACCACCATCAGTACATATCTTCAAAGCTATCAGCACAAAGAAAAAAAAACGCCGCATCACCACCGGGTGGGCTCGAACCTCCAACCTTTCGGTTAACAGCCGATCGCGCAAGCCAATTGCGCCACGGAGACAGTCCTGCTCCACTCTCACCACCATCAGAACATATCTTCAAAGCTATCAGCACAAGGAAAAAAAGCGGCACACCATCACCGCGTGGGCTCGAACCTCCAACCTTTCGGTTAACAGCCGATCGCGCTAGCCAACTGCGCCTCGGAGACAGTCGTGCTCCACTCTCACCACCATCAGAACATATCTTCAAAGCTATCAGCCCAAAGAAAAAAAAGCGCCGCACCCCCCCGGGTGGGCTCGAACCTCCAACCTTTCGGTTAACAGCCGATCCGATCGCGCTAGCCCATTGCGCCACGGAGACAGTCTTGCTCCACTCTCACCACCATCAGAACATATCTTCAAACTATCAGCGCAAAAAAAGCGCCGCACCACCACCGGGTTGGCTCGAAACTCCAACCTTTTGGTTAACAGCCGATCACGCTTGCCCATTGCGCCACGGGGACAGTCTTGCTCCACACTCACCACCATCAGAACATATCTTCAAAGCTATCAGCCCAAAGAAAAAAAGCGCCGCACCACCACCGGGTGGGCTCGAACCTTCAACCTTTCGGTTAACAGCTGATCGCACTCGCCAATTGCGCCACGGAGGCAGTCGTGCTCCACTCTTACCACCATCAGAACATATCTTCAAAGCCATCAGCACAAAGAAAAAAAAAGCGCCGCATCACCACCGGGTGGGCTCGAACCTCCAACCTTTCGGTTAACAGCCGATCGCGCTAGCCCATTGCGCCACGGAGATAGCCTTGCTCCACTCTCAACACCATCAAAACATATCTTCAAAGCTATTAGCGCAAAGAAAAAAAGCGCCGCACCTCCACCGGGTGGGCTCGAACCTCCAACCTTTCGGTTAAAAGCCGATCGCGCTAGCCAATCGCGCCACGAAGACAGTCCTGCTCCACTTTCACCACCATCAGAACATATCTTCAAAGCTATTAGTGCAAAGTAAAAAGCAACACACCATTCCCGGGAGGGCTCGAAACTCCAACCCTTCGGTTTACAGCAGATCGCGCTAGCCCATTGCGCCACGAGGACAGTCTTGCTCCACTCTCATCACCATCAGAACATATCTTCAAAGCTATCAGCACAAAGAAAAAAAAAGCGCCGCACAACCACCGGGTGGGCTCGAACCTCCAACCTTTCGGTTAACAGCCGATTGCGCAAGCCAATTGCGCCACGGAGACAGTCCTGCTCCACTCTCACCACCATCAGAACATATCTTCAAAGCTATCAGCCCAAAGAAAAAAAGCACCGCACCACCACCGGGTGGGCTCGAACTTCCAACCTTTCGGTTGACAGCCAAACGCGCTAGCCAATTGCGCCACGGAGACAGTCCTGCTTCACTCTCACCACCATCAGAACATATCTACAAAGCTATCAGCACAAAGAAAAAAAAGCGCCACACCATCATCGGGTGGGCTCGAACCTCCAACCTTTCGGTTAACAGCCGATCGCGCAAGCCAATTGCGCCACGGAGACAGTCCTGCTCCACACTCACCACCGTCAAAACATTTCTTCAGAGCTATCACCCCAAAGAAAAAAAAGCGCCGCAACACCACCGGGTGGGTTCGAACCTCCAACCTTTCAGTTAACAGCTGATCGCGCTAGCCGATTGCGCCACGGAGACAGTCCTTGTCCACTCTCACCACCATCAGAACATATCTTCAAAGCTATCAGCGCCGAGAAAAAAAAGCGCCGCACCACCACCGGGTGGGCTCGAACCTCCAACATTTCGGTTAACAGCCGATTGCGCAAGCCAATCTCGCCACGGAGACAGTCCTGCTTCACTCTCACCACCATCAGAACATATCTTCAAAGCTAGTAGTGCAAAGAAAAAAGCAACACACCACTCCCGGGAGGGCTCGAAACTCCAAACTTTCGGTTGACAGCCGATCGCGCTAGCCCAATGCGCCACGGGGACAGTCCTGCTCCACTCTCACCACCCTCAGAACATATCTTCAAAGCTATCAGCACAAAGAAAAAAAAAGCGCCGCACCACCACCGGGTGGGCTCGAACCTCCAAACTTTCGGTTAACAGCCGATCGCGCAAGCCAATTGCGCCACGGAGACAGTCCTGCTCCACTGTCACCACCATCAGAACATATCTTCAAAGCTATCAGCCCAAAGAAAAAAAGCACCGCACCACCACCGGGTGGGCTCGAACCTCCAACCTCTCGGTTAACAGCCAATCGCGCTAGCCAATTGCGCCACGGAGACAGTCCTGCTCCACTCTCACCACCCTCAGAACATATCTTCAAATCTATCAGCACAAAGAAAAAAAAGCGCCACAACATCACCGGGTGGGCTCGAACCCCCAACCTTTCGGTTAACAGCCGATCGCGCAAGCCAATTGCGCCACGGAGACAGTCCTGCTCCACTCTCACCACCGTCAAAACATTTATTCAGAGCTATCACCCCAAAGAAAAAAAAGCACCGCACCACCACCGGGAGGGCTCGAAACTCCAACCTTTCGGTTAACAGCCGATCGCGCTAGTCCATTGCGCCACGGACACAGTCTTGCTCCACTCTCACCACCATCAGAACATATCTTCAAAGCTATCAGCGCAAAGAAAAAAAAGCGCCGCACCACCACCGGGTGGGCTCGAACCTCCAACCTTTCGGTTAACAGCCGATCGCGCTAGCCCAGTGCGCCACCGAGACAGTCTTGCTCCCTTCTCACCACCATCAGAACATATCTTCAAAGCTATCAGCCCAAAGAAAAAAAAAGCGCCGCACCACCACCGGGTGGGCTCGAACCTCCAACCTTTCGGTTAACAGCCGATCGCACTAGACAATTGCGCCAAGGAGACAGTCGTGCTCCACTCTTACCACCATCAGAACATATCTTCAAAGCTATCAGCGCAAAGAAAAAAGCAACACACCACTCCCGGGAGGGCTCGAACCTCCAACTTTTGGGTTAACAGCCGATCACGCTGGCCAATTGCGCCACGGAGACAGTCCTGCTGCACTCTCACCACCTTTAGAACATATCTTTCAAGCTATCAGCCCAAAGAATAAAAAGCGCCGACACCACCGGGTGGGCTCGAACCTCCAACCTTTTGGTTAACGGCCGATCGCACTAGCCAATTGCGCCACGGAGACAATCGTGCTCCACGCTCACCACCATCAGAACATATCTTCAAAGCTATCAGCGCAAAGAAAAAAGCAACACACACCCACCCGGGAAGGCTCGAACCTCCAACTTTTTGGTTAACAGCCGATCGCGCTAGCCAATGGCGCCACGGGGACAGTCCTGCTCCACTCTCACCACCGTCAGAACATTTCTTCAGAGCTATCAGCCCAAAGAAAAAAAAGCGCCGCACCATCACCGGGTGGGCTCGAACCTCCAACCTTTCGGTTAATAGCCGATCGCGCTAGCCCACTGCGCCACAGAGACAGTCGTGCTCCACTCTCACCACCGTCAGACCATTTCTTCAGAGCTATCGCCCCAAAGAAAAAAAAGAGCCGCACCACCACCGGGTGGGCTCGAACCTCCAACCTTTCGGTTAACAGCCGATCGCCCTAGCCAATTGCGCCACGAAGACAGTCCTGCTGCACTCTCACCACCATCAGAACATATCTTCAAAGCTATTACCGCAAAGAAAAAAGCAACACACCACTCCCGGGAGGGCTCGAAATTCCAACCTTTCGGTTAACAGCCGATCGCGCTAGCCCAATGCGCCACGGAGACAGTCTTGCTCCACTCTCACCACCATCAGAACATATCTTCAAACTATCAGCGCAAAAAAAAAGCGCCGCACCACCACCGGGTGGGCTCGAAACTCCAACCTTTTGGTTAACAGCCGATCGCGCTTGCCCATTGCGCCACGGGGACGGTCTTGCTCCACTCTCACCACCATCAGATCATATCTTCAAAGCTATCAGCCCAAAGAAAAAAAAGCGCCGCACCACCACCGGGTGGGCTCGAACCTTCAACCTTTCGGTTAACAGCTGATCGCACTCGCCAATTGCGCCACGGAGGCAGTCGTGCTCCACTCTTACCACCATCAGAACATATCTTCAAAGCTATCAGCACAAAGAAAAAAAAAGCGCCGCACCACCACCGGGTGGGCTCGAACCTCCAACCTTTCGGTTAACAGCCGATCGCGCTAGCCCATTGCGCCACGGAGATAGCCTTGCTCCACTCTCAACACCATCAGAACATATCTTCAAAGCTATTAGCGCAAAGAAAAAAAGCGCCGCACTATCACCGGGTGGGCTCGCACCTCCAACCTTTCGGTTAAAAGCCGATCGCGCTAGCCAATCGCGCCACGGAGACAGTCCTGCTCCACTTTCACCACCATCAGAACATATCTTCAAAGCTATTAGTGCAAAGAAAAAAGCAACACACCATTCCCGGGAGGGCTCGAAACTCCAACCCTTCGGTTTACAGCCGATCGCGTTAGCCCATTGCGCCACGAGGACAGTCTTGCTCCACTCTCACCACCATCAGAACATATCTTCAAAGCTATCAGCACAAAGAAAAAAAAGCGCCGCACCACGACCGGGTGGGCTCGAACCTCCAACCTTTCGGTTAACAGCCGATTGCGCAAGCCAATTGCGCCACAGAGACAGTCCTGCTCCATTCTCACCACCATCAGAACATATCTTCAAAGCTATCAGCCCAAAGAAAAAAAGCACCGCACCACCACCGGGTGGGCTCGAGCTTCCAACCTTTCGGTTAACAGCCAATCGCGCTAGCCAATTGCGCCATGGAGACAGTCCTGCTTCACTCTCACCACCATCAGAACATATCTTCAAAGCTATCAGCACAAAGAAAAAAGCGCCACACCATCATCGGGTGGGCTCGAACCTTCAACCTTTCGGTTAAGAGCCGATCGCGCAAGCCAATTGCGCCACGGAGACAGTCCTGCTCCACACTCACCACCGTCAAAACATTTATTCAGAGCTATCACCCCAAAGAAAAAAAAGCGCCGCACCACCACCGGGTTGCCTCGAACCTCCAACCTTTCAGTTAACAGCCGATCGCGCTAGCCGATTGCGCCACGAAGACAGTTCGCTCCACCCTCACCACCATCAGAACATATCTTCAAAGCTATCAGCGCAAAGAAAAAAAAGCGCCGCACCACCACCGGGTGTGCTCGAACCTCCAAACTTTCGGTTAACAGCCGATCGCGCTAGCCAATTGCGCCATGGAGACAGTCCTGCTCCACTCTCACCACCATCAGAACATATCTTCAAAGCTATCAGCCCAAAGAAAAAAGCAACACACCACTCCTGGGAGGGCTCGAACCTCCAACCTTTTGGTTAACAGCCGATCGCGAGAGCCAATTGCGCCACGGAGACAGTCCTGCTCCACTCTCACCACCATCAGAACATATCTTCAAAGCTATCAGCCCAAAGAAAAAAAGCACCGCACCACCACCGGGTGGGCTCGAACCTCCAACCTTTCGGTTAACAGCCAATCGCGCTAGCCAATTGCGCCACGGAGACAGTCCTGCTCCACTCTCACCACCATCAGAACATATCTTCAAAGCTATTAGCGCAAAGAAAAAAAGCGCCCCGCCACCACCGGGTGGGCTCGAACCTCCAACCTTTCGGTTAACAGCCGATCGCGCTAACCCATTGCGCCACGGGGACAGTCTTGCTCCACTCTCACCACCATCAGAACATATCTTCAAAGCTATCAGCGCAAAGAAAAAAAAGCGCCGCACCACCACCGGGTGGGCTCGAACCTCCAACCTTTCGGTTAACAGCCTATCGCGCTAGCCAATTGCGCCACGGAGACAGTCTTGCTCCACTCTCAACGCCATCAGAACATATCTTCAAAGCTACAAGCGCAAAGAAAAAAAAGCGCCGCACCACCACCGGGTGGGCTCGAACCTCCAACCTTTCGGTTAACAGCCAATCGCGTTAGCCAATTGCGCCAAAGAGACAGTCCTGCTCCACTCTCACCACCATCAGAACATATCTTCAAAGCTATCAGCACAAAGAGAAAAAAGCGCCGCACCACCACCGGGTGGGCTCGAAACTCCAACCTTTCGGTTAACAGCCGATCGCGCTAGCCAATTGCGCCATGGAGACAGTCCTGCTCCACTCTCACCACCATCAGAACATATCTTCAAAGCTATTACCACAAAGAAAAAAGCAACACACCACTCCTGGGAGGGCTCGAAACTCCAACCTTTCGGTTAACAGCCGATCGCGCTAGCCCATTGCGCCACGGAGACAGCCTTGCTCCAATCTCAACACCATCAGAACATATCTTCAAAGCTATTAGCGCAAAGAAAAAAAGCGCCGCACCACCACCGGGTGGGCTCGAACATCCAACCTTTCGGTTAACAGCCGATCGCGCTAGCCAATTGCGCCACGGAGACAGTCCTGCTCCACTCTCACCACCATCAGAGCATATCTTCAAAGCTATTAGTGCAAAGAAAAAAGCAGCACACCACTCCCGGGAGGGCTCGAAACTCCAACCTTTCGGTTAACAGCCGATCGCGCTAGCCCATTGCGCCACGGGGACAGTCTTGCTCCACTCTCACCACCATCAGTACATATCTTCAAAGCTATCAGCACAAAGAAAAAAAAACGCCGCACCACCACCGGGTCGGCTCGAACCTCCAACCTTTCGGTTAACAGCCGATCGCGCTTGCCCATTGCGCCACGGGGACGGTCTTGCTCCACTCTCACCACCATCAGATCATATCTTCAAAGCTATCAGCCCAAAGAAAAAAAAGCGCCGCACCACCACCGGGTGGGCTCGAACCTTCAACCTTTCGGTTAACAGCTGATCGCACTCGCCAATTGCGCCACGGAGGCAGTCGTGCTCCACTCTTACCACCATCAGAACATATCTTCAAAGCTATCAGCACAAAGAAAAAAAAAGCGCCGCACCACCACCGGGTGGGCTCGAACCTCCAACCTTTCGGTTAACAGCCGATCGCGCTAGCCCATTGCGCCACGGAGATTGCCTTGCTCCACTCTCAACACCATCAGAACATATCTTCAAAGCTATTAGCGCAAAGAAAAAAAGCGCCGCACTATCACCGGGTGGGCTCGCACCTCCAACCTTTCGGTTAAAAGCCGATCGCGCTAGCCAATCGCGCCACGGAGACAGTCCTGCTCCACTTTCACCACCATCAGAACATATCTTCAAAGCTATTAGTGCAAAGAAAAAAGCAACACACCATTCCCGGGAGGGCTCGAAACTCCAACCCTTCGGTTTACAGCCGATCGCGCTAGCCCATTGCGCCACGAGGACAGTCTTGCTCCACTCTCACCACCATCAGAACATATCTTCAAAGCTATCAGCACAAAGAAAAAAAAGCGCCGCACCACCACCGGGTGGGCTCGAACCTCCAACCTTTCGGTTAACAGCCGATTGCGCAAGCCAATTGCGCCACAGAGACAGTCCTGCTCCATTCTCACCACCATCAGAACATATCTTCAAAGCTATCAGCCCAAAGAAAAAAAGCACCGCACCACCACCGGGTGGGCTCGAGCTTCCAACCTTTCGGTTAACAGCCAATCGCGCTAGCCAATTTCGCCACGGAGACAGTCCTGCTTCACTCTCACCACCATCAGAACATATCTTCAAAGCTATCAGCACAAAGAAAAAAAGCGCCACACCATCATCGGGTGGGCTCGAACCTCCAACCTTTCGGTTAAGAGCCGATCGCGCAAGCCAATTGCGCCACGGAGACAGTCCTGCTCCACACTCACCACCGCCAAAACATTTATTCAGAGCTATCACCCCAAAGAAAAAAAAGCGCCGCACCACCACCGGGTTGGCTCGAACCTCCAACCTTTCAGTTAACAGCCGATCGCGCTAGCCGATTGCGCCACGAAGACAGTTCGCTCCACTCTCACCACCATCAGAACATATCTTCAAAGCTATCAGCGCAAAGAAAAAAAAGCGCCGCACCACCACCGGGTGGGCTCGAACCTCCAACCTTTCGGTTAACAGCCGATCGCGCAAGCCAATTGCGCCACGGAGACAGTCCTGCTTCACTCCCACCACCATCAGAACATATATTCAAAGCTATCAGCCCAAAGAAAAAAAAGCGCCGCACCACCACCGGGTGGGCTCGAACCTCCAACCTTTCGGTTAACAGCCGATCGCGCTAGCCAATTGCGCCACGGGGACAGTCTTGCTCCACCCTCACCACCATCAGAACATATCTTCAAAGCTATCAGCGCAAAGAAAAAAAAGCGCCGCACCACCACCGGGTGTGCTCGAACCTCCAACCTTTCGGTTAACAGCCGATCGCGCTAGCCAATTGCGCCATGGAGACAGTCCTGCTCCACTCTCACCACCATCAGAACATATCTTCAAAGCTATCAGCCCAAAGAAAAAAGCGACACACCACTCCTGGGAGGGCTCGAACCTCCAACCTTTTGGTTAACAGCCGATCGCGAGAGCCAATTGCGCCACGGAGACAGTCCTGCTCCACTCTCACCACCATCAGAACATATCTTCAAAGCTATCAGCCCAAAGAAAAAAAGCACCGCACCACCACCGGGTGGGCTCGAACCTCCAACCTTTCGGTTAACAGCCAATCGCGCTAGCCAATTGCGCCACGGAGACAGTCCTGCTCCACTCTCACCACCATCAGAACATATCTTCAAAGCTATTAGCGCAAAGAAAAAAAGCGCCGCGCCACCACCGGGTGGGCTCGAACCTCCAACTTTTCGGTTAACAGCCGATCGCGCTAACCCATTGCGCCACGGGGACAGTCTTGCTCCACTCTCACCACCATCAGAACATATCTTCAAACCTATCAGCGCAAAGAAAAAAAAGCGCCGCACCACCACCGGGTGGGCTCGAACCTCCAACCTTTCGGTTAACAGCCTATCGCGCTAGCCAATTGCGCAACGGAGACAGTCTTGCTCCACTCTCAACGCCATCAGAACATATCTTCAAAGCTACAAGCGCAAAGAAAAAAAAGCGCCGCACCACCACCGGGTGGGCTCGAACCTCCAACCTTTCGGTTAACAGCCAATCGCGTTAGCCAATTGCGCCAAAGAGACAGTCCTGCTCCACTCTCACCACCATCAGAACATATCTTCAAAGCTATCAGCACAAAGAGAAAAAAGCGCCGCACCACCACCGGGTGGGCTCGAAACTCCAACCTTTCGGTTAACAGCCGATCGCGCTAGCCAATTGCGCCATGGAGACAGTCCTGCTCCACTCTCACCACCATCAGAACATATCTTCAAAGCTATTACCACAAAGAAAAAAGCAACACACCACTCCTGGGAGGGCTCGAAACTCCAACCTTTCGGTTAACAGCCGATCGCGCTAGCCCATTGCGCCACGGAGACAGCCTTGCTCCAATCTCAACACCATCAGAACATATCTTCGAAGCTATTAGCGCAAAGAAAAAAAGCACCGCACCACCACCGGGTGGGCTCGAACATCCAACCTTTCGGTTAACAGCCGATCGCGCTAGCCAATTGCGCCACGGAGACAGTCCTGCTCCACTCTCACCACCATCAGAACATATCTTCAAAGCTATTAGTGCAAAGAAAAAAGCAGCACACCACTCCCGGGAGGGCTCGAAACTCCAACCTTTCGGTTAACAGCCGATCGCGCTAGCCCATTGCGCCACGGGGACAGTCTTGCTCCACTCTCACCACCATCAGTACATATCTTCAAAGCTATCAGCACAAAGAAAAAAAAACGCCGCACCACCACCGGGTGGGCTCGAACCTCCAACCTTTCGGTTAACAGCAGATCGCGCAAGCCAATTGCGCCACGGAGACAGTCCTGCTCCACTCTCACCACCATCGGAACATATCTTCAAAGCTATCGGCCCAAAGAAAAAAAGCACCGCACCAACACCGGGTGGGCTCGAACCTCCAACCTTTCGGTCAACAGGTAATCGCGCTAGCCAATTGCGCCACGGAGACAGTCCTGCTCCACTCTCACCACCATCAGAACATATCTTCAAAGCTATCAGCACAAGGAAAAAAAGCGGCACACCATCACCGCGTGGGCTCGAACCTCCAATCTTTCGGTTAACAGCCGATCGCGCTAGCCAACTGCGCCACGGAGACAGTCGTGCTTCACTCTCACCACCATCAGAACATATCTTCAAAGCTATCAGCCCAAAGAAAAAAAAGAGCCGCACCACCCCCGGGTGGGCTCGAACCTCCAACCTTTCGGTTAACAGCCGATCGCGCTAGCCTATTGCCCCACGGAGACAGTCGTGCTCCACTCTCACCACCGTCAGAACATTTCTTCAGAGCTATCACCCCAAAGAAAAAAAAGAGCCGCAGCACCACCGGGTGGGCTCGAACCTCCAACCTTTCGGTTAACAGCCGATCGCGCTAGCCAATTGCGCCACGAAGACAGTCCTGCTGCACTCTCACCACCATCAGAACATATCTTCAAAGCTATTACTGCAAAGAAAAAAGCAACACCCCACTCCCGGGAGGGCTCGAAATTCCAACCTTTCGGTTAACAGCCGATCGCGCTAGCCCATTGCGCCACGGAGACAGTCTCGCTCCACTCTCACCACCATCAGAACATATGTTCAAACCTATCAGCCAAAAGAAAAAAAAGCGCCGCACCACCACCGGGTGGGCTCGTACCTCCAACCTTTCGGTTAACAGCCGATTGCGCAAGCCAATTGCGCCACGGAGACAGTCCTGCTCCACTCTCACCACCATCAGAACATATCTTCAAAGCTATCAGCCCAAAGAAAAAAAGCACCGCACCACCACCGGGTGGGCTCGAACTTCCAACCTTTCAGTTGACAGCCAAACGCGCTAGCCAATTGCGCCACGGAGACAGTCCTGCTTCACTCTCACCACCATCAGAACATATCTACAAAGCTATCAGTACAAAGAAAAAAAAGCGCCACACCATCATCGGGTGGGCTCGAACCTCCAACCTTTCGGTTAACAGCCGATCGCGCAAGCCAATTGCGCCACGAAGACAGTCCTGCTCCACTTTCACCACCATCAGAACATATCTTCAAAGCTATTAGTGCAAAGTAAAAAGCAACACACCATTCCCGGGAGGGCTCGAAACTCCAACCCTTCGGTTTACAGCAGATCGCGCTAGCCCATTGCGCCACGAGGACAGTCTTGCTCTACTCTCACCACCATCAGAACATATCTTCAAAGCTATCAGCACAAAGAAAAAAAAAGCGCCGCACCACCACCGGGTGGGCTCGAACCTTCAACCTTTCGGTTAACAGCTGATCGCACTCGCCAATTGCGCCACGGAGGCAGTCGTGCTCCACTCTTACCACCATCAGAACATATCTTCAAAGCTATCAGCACAAAGAAAAAAAAGCGCCGCACCACCACCGGGTGGGCTCGAACCTCCAACCTTTCGGTTAACAGCCGATCGCGCTAGCCCATTGCGCCACGGAGATAGCCTTGCTCCACTCTCAACACCATCAAAACATATCTTCAAAGCTATTAGCGCAAAGAAAAAAAGCGCCGCACCTCCACCGGGTGGGCTCGAACCTCCAACCTTTCGGTTAAAAGCCGATCGCGCTAGCCAATCGCGCCACGAAGACAGTCCTGCTCCACTTTCACCACCATCAGAACATATCTTCAAAGCTATTAGTGCAAAGTAAAAAGCAACACACCATTCCCGGGAGGGCTCGAAACTCCAACCCTTCGGTTTACAGCAGATCGCGCTAGCCCATTGCGCCACGAGGACAGTCTTGCTCTACTCTCACCACCATCAGAACATATCTTCAAAGCTATCAGCACAAAGAAAAAAAAAGCGCCGCACCACCACCGGGTGGGCTCGAACCTCCAACCTTTCGGTTAACAGCCGATTGCGCAAGCCAATTGCGCCACGGAGACAGTCCTGCTCCACTCTCACCACCATCAGAACATATCTTCAAAGCTATCAGCCCAAAGAAAAAAAAGCGCCACACCATCATCGGGTGGGCTCGAACCTCCAACCTTTCGGTTAACAGCCGATCGCGCAAGCCAATTGCGCCACGGAGACAGTCCTGCTCCACACTCACCACCGTCAAAACATTTCTTCAGAGCTATCACCCCAAAGAAAAAAAAGCGCCGCAACACCACCGGGTGGGCTCGAACCTCCAACCTTTCAGTTAACAGCCGATCGCGCTAGCCGATTGCGCCACGGAGACAGTCCTTGTCCACTCTCACCACCATCAGAACATATCTTCAAAGCTATCAGCGCAAAGAAAAAAAAGCGCCGCACCACCACCGGGTGGGCTCGAACCTCCAACATTTCGGTTAACAGCCGATCGCGCAAGCCAATTGCGCCACGGAGAAAGTCCTGCTTCACTCTCACCACCATCAGAACATATCTTCAAAGCTAATAGTGCAAAGAAAAAAGCAACACACCACTCCCGGGAGGGCTCGAAACTCCAAACTTTCGGTTAACAGCCGATCGCGCTAGCCCAATGCGCCACGGGGACAGTCTTGCTCCACTCTCACCACCATCAGAACATATCTTCGAAGCTATCAGCACAAAGAATAAAAAAGCGCCGCACCACCACCGGGTGGGCTCGAACCTCCAAACTTTCGGTTAACAGCCGATCGCGCCAGCCAATTGCGCCACGGAGACAGTCCTGCTCCACTGTCACCACCATCAGAACATATCTTCAAAGCTATCAGCGCAAAGAAAAAAAAGCGCCGCACCACCACCGGGTGTGCTCGAACCTCCAACCTTTCGGTTAACAGCCGATCGCGCTAGCCAATTGCGCCATGGAGACAGTCCTGCTCCACTCTCACCACCATCAGAACATATCTTCAAAGCTATTACCACAAAGAAAAAAGCAACACACCACTCCTGGGAGGGCTCGAAACTCCAACCTTTCGGTTAACAGCCGATCGCGCTAGCCCATTGCGCCACGGAGACAGCCTTGCTCCAATCTCAACACCATCAGAACATATCTTCGAAGCTATTAGCGCAAAGAAAAAAAGCGCCGCACCACCACCGGGTGGGCTCGAACATCCAACCTTTCGGTTAACAGCCGATCGCGCTAGCCAATTGCGCCACGGAGACAGTCCTGCTCCACTCTCACCACCATCAGAACATATCTTCAAAGCTATTAGTGCAAAGAAAAAAGCAGCACACCACTCCCGGGAGGGCTCGAAACTCCAACCTTTCGGTTAACAGCCGATCGCGCTAGCCCATTGCGCCACGGGGACAGTCTTGCTCCACTCTCACCACCATCAGTACATATCTTCAAAGCTATCAGCACAAAGAAAAAAAAACGCCGCACCACCACCGGGTGGGCTCGAACCTCCAACCTTTCGGTTAACAGCAGATCGCGCAAGCCAATTGCGCCACGGAGACAGTCCTGCTCCACTCTCACCACCATCGGAACATATCTTCAAAGCTATCGGCCCAAAGAAAAAAAGCACCGCACCAACACCGGGTGGGCTCGAACCTCCAACCTTTCGGTCAACAGGTAATCGCGCTAGCCAATTGCGCCACGGAGACAGTCCTGCTCCACTCTCACCACCATCAGAACATATCTTCAAAGCTATCAGCACAAGGAAAAAAAGCGGCACACCATCACCGCGTGGGCTCGAACCTCCAATCTTTCGGTTAACAGCCGATCGCGCTAGCCAACTGCGCCACGGAGACAGTCGTGCTTCACTCTCACCACCATCAGAACATATCTTCAAAGCTATCAGCCCAAAGAAAAAAAAGAGCCGCACCACCCCCGGGTGGGCTCGAACCTCCAACCTTTCGGTTAACAGCCGATCGCGCTAGCCTATTGCCCCACGGAGACAGTCGTGCTCCACTCTCACCACCGTCAGAACATTTCTTCAGAGCTATCACCCCAAAGAAAAAAAAGAGCCGCAGCACCACCGGGTGGGCTCGAACCTCCAACCTTTCGGTTAACAGCCGATCGCGCTAGCCAATTGCGCCACGAAGACAGTCCTGCTGCACTCTCACCACCATCAGAACATATCTTCAAAGCTATTACTGCAAAGAAAAAAGCAACACCCCACTCCCGGGAGGGCTCGAAATTCCAACCTTTCGGTTAACAGCCGATCGCGCTAGCCCATTGCGCCACGGAGACAGTCTCGCTCCACTCTCACCACCATCAGAACATATCTTCAAACCTATCAGCCAAAAGAAAAAAAAGCGCCGCACCACCACCGGGTGGGCTCGTACCTCCAACCTTTCCGTTAACAGCCGATTGCGCAAGCCAATTGCGCCACGGAGACAGTCCTGCTCCACTCTCACCACCATCAGAACATATCTTCAAAGCTATCAGCCCAAAGAAAAAAAGCACCGCACCACCACCGGGTGGGCTCGAACTTCCAACCTTTCAGTTGACAGCCAAACGCGCTAGCCAATTGCGCCACGGAGACAGTCCTGCTTCACTCTCACCACCATCAGAACATATCTACAAAGCTATCAGTACAAAGAAAAAAAAGCGCCACACCATCATCGGGTGGGCTCGAACCTCCAACCTTTCGGTTAACAGCCGATCGCGCAAGCCAATTGCGCCACGAAGACAGTCCTGCTCCACTTTCACCACCATCAGAACATATCTTCAAAGCTATTAGTGCAAAGTAAAAAGCAACACACCATTCCCGGGAGGGCTCGAAACTCCAACCCTTCGGTTTACAGCAGATCGCGCTAGCCCATTGCGCCACGAGGACAGTCTTGCTCTACTCTCACCACCATCAGAACATATCTTCAAAGCTATCAGCACAAAGAAAAAAAAAGCGCCGCACCACCACCGGGTGGGCTCGAACCTTCAACCTTTCGGTTAACAGCTGATCGCACTCGCCAATTGCGCCACGGAGGCAGTCGTGCTCCACTCTTACCACCATCAGAACATATCTTCAAAGCTATCAGCACAAAGAAAAAAAAGCGCCGCACCACCACCGGGTGGGCTCGAACCTCCAACCTTTCGGTTAACAGCCGATCGCGCTAGCCCATTGCGCCACGGAGATAGCCTTGCTCCACTCTCAACACCATCAAAACATATCTTCAAAGCTATTAGCGCAAAGAAAAAAAGCGCCGCACCTCCACCGGGTGGGCTCGAACCTCCAACCTTTCGGTTAAAAGCCGATCGCGCTAGCCAATCGCGCCACGAAGACAGTCCTGCTCCACTTTCACCACCATCAGAACATATCTTCAAAGCTATTAGTGCAAAGTAAAAAGCAACACACCATTCCCGGGAGGGCTCGAAACTCCAACCCTTCGGTTTACAGCAGATCGCGCTAGCCCATTGCGCCACGAGGACAGTCTTGCTCTACTCTCACCACCATCAGAACATATCTTCAAAGCTATCAGCACAAAGAAAAAAAAAGCGCCGCACCACCACCGGGTGGGCTCGAACCTCCAACCTTTCGGTTAACAGCCGATTGCGCAAGCCAATTGCGCCACGGAGACAGTCCTGCTCCACTCTCACCACCATCAGAACATATCTTCAAAGCTATCAGCCCAAAGAAAAAAAAGCGCCACACCATCATCGGGTGGGCTCGAACCTCCAACCTTTCGGTTAACAGCCGATCGCGCAAGCCAATTGCGCCACGGAGACAGTCCTGCTCCACACTCACCACCGTCAAAACATTTCTTCAGAGCTATCACCCCAAAGAAAAAAAAGCGCCGCAACACCACCGGGTGGGCTCGAACCTCCAACCTTTCAGTTAACAGCCGATCGCGCTAGCCGATTGCGCCACGGAGACAGTCCTTGTCCACTCTCACCACCATCAGAACATATCTTCAAAGCTATCAGCGCAAAGAAAAAAAAGCGCCGCACCACCACCGGGTGGGCTCGAACCTCCAACATTTCGGTTAACAGCCGATCGCGCAAGCCAATTGCGCCACGGAGAAAGTCCTGCTTCACTCTCACCACCATCAGAACATATCTTCAAAGCTAATAGTGCAAAGAAAAAAGCAACACACCACTCCCGGGAGGGCTCGAAACTCCAAACTTTCGGTTAACAGCCGATCGCGCTAGCCCAATGCGCCACGGGGACAGTCTTGCTCCACTCTCACCACCATCAGAACATATCTTCGAAGCTATCAGCACAAAGAATAAAAAAGCGCCGCACCACCACCGGGTGGGCTCGAACCTCCAAACTTTCGGTTAACAGCCGATCGCGCAAGCCAATTGCGCCACGGAGACAGTCCTGCTCCACTGTCACCACCATCAGAACATATCTTCAAAGCTATCAGCCCAAAGAAAAAAAGCACCGCACCACCACCGGGTGGGCTCGAACCTCCAACCTCTCGGTTAACAGCCAATCGCGCTAGCCAATTGCGCCACGGAGACAGTCCTGCTCCACTCTCACCACCCTCAGAACATATCTTCAAATCTATCAGCACAAAGAAAAACAAGCGCCACACCATCACCGGGTGGGCTCGAACCTCCAACCTTTCGGTTAACAGCCGATCGCGCAAGCCAATTGCGCCACGGAGACAGTCCTGCTCCACTCTCACCACCGTCAAAACATTTATTCAGAGCTATCACCCCAAAGAAAAAAAAGCACCGCACCACCACCGGGAGGGCTCGAAACTCCAACCTTTCGGTTAACAGCCGATCGCGCTAGTCCATTGCTCCACGGACACAGTCTTGCTCCACTCTCACCACCATCAGAACATATCTTCAAAGCTATCAGCGCAAAGAAAAAGAAGCGCCGCACCACCACCGGGTGGGCTCGAACCTCCAACCTTTCGGTTAACAGCCGATCGCGCTAGCCCAGTGCGCCACTGAGACAGTCTTGCTCCCTTCTCACCACCATCAGAACATATCTTCAAAGCTATCAGCCCAAAGAAAAAAAAGCGCCGCACCACCACCGGGTGGGCTCGAACCTCCAACCTTTCGGTTAACAGCCGATCGCACTAGCCAATTGCGCCAAGGAGACAGTCTTGCTCCACTCTTACCACCATCAGAACATATCTTCAAAGCTATCAGCGCAAAGAAAAAAGCAACACACCACTCCCGGGAGGGCTCGAACCTCCAACTTTTTGGCTAACAGCCGATCGCGCTGGCCAATTGCGCCACGGAGACAGTCCTGCTGCACTCTCACCACCATTAGAACATATCTTTCAAGCTATCAGCCCAAAGAATAAAAAGCGCCGACACCACCGGGTGGGCTCGAACCTCCAACCTTTTGGTTAACGGCCGATCGCGCTAGCCAATTGCGCCACGGAGACAATCGTGCTCCACGCTCACCACCATCAGAACATATCTTCAAAGCTATCAGCGCAAAGAAAAAAGCAACACACACCCACCCGGGAAGGCTCGAACCTCCAACTTTTTCGTTAACAGCCGATCGCGCAAGCCAATGGCGCCACGGGGACAGTCCTGCTCCACTCTCACCACCGTCAGAACATTTCTTCAGAGCTATCAGCCCAAAGAAAAAAAAGCACCGCACCACCACCGGGTGGGCTCGAACCTCCAACCTTTCGGTTAACAGCCGATCGCGCTAGCCAATTGCGCCACGAAGACAGTCCTGCTGCACTCTCACCACCATCAGAACATATCTTCAAAGCTATTACCGCAAAGAAAAAAGCAACACACCACTCCCGGGAGGGCTCGAAATTCCAACCTTTCGGTTAACAGCCGATTGCGCTAGCCCATTGCGCCACGGAGACAGTCTTGCTCCACTCTCACCACCATCAGAACATATCTTCAAACTATCAGCGCAAAAAAAAGCGCCGCAACACCACCGGGTGGGCTCGAAACTCCAACCTTTTGGTTAACAGCCGATCGCGCTTGCCCATTGCGCCATGGGGACGGTCTTGCTCCACTCTCACCACCATCAGATCATATCTTCAAAGCTATCAGCCCAAAGAAAAAAAGCGCCGCATCACCACCGGGTGGGCTCGAACCTTCAACCTTTCGGTTAACAGCTGATCGCACTCGCCAATTGCGCCACGGAGGCAGTCGTGCTCCACTCTTACCACCATCAGAACATATCTTCAAAGCTATCAGCACAAAGAAAAAAAAAGCGCCGCACCACCACCGGGTGGGCTCGAACCTCCAACCTTTCGGTTAACAGCCGATCGCGCTAGCCCATTGCGCCACGGAGATAGCCTTGCTCCACTATCAACACCATCAGAACATATCTTCAAAGCTATTAGTGCAAAGAAAAAAGCAACACACCATTCCCGGGAGGGCTCGAAACTCCAACCCTTCGGTTTACAGCCGATCGCGCTAGCCCATTGCGCCACGAGGACAGTCTTGCTCCACTCTCACCACCATCAGAACATATCTTCAAAGCTATCAGCACAAAGAAAAAAAAGCGCCGCACCACCACCGGGTGGGCTCGAACCTCCAACCTTTCGGTTAACAGCCGATTGCGCAAGCCAATTGCGCCACGGAGACAGTCCTGCTCCACTCTCACCACCATCAGAACATATCTTCAAAGCTATCAGCCCAAAGAAAAAAAGCACCGCACCACCACCGGGTGGGCTCGAACTTCCAACCTTTCGGTTAACAGCCAATCGCGCTAGCCAATTGCGCCACGGAGACAGTCCTGCTTCACTCTCACCACCATCAGAACATATCTTCAAAGCTATCAGCGCAAAGAAAAAAAAGCGCCGCACCACCACCGGGTGGGCTCGTACCTCCAACCTTTCGGTTAACAGCCGATCGCGCAAGCCAATTGCGCCACGGAGACAGCCTTGCTCCAATCTCAACACCATCAGAACATATCTTCAAAGCTATTAGCGCAAAGAAAAAAAGCGCCGCACCACCACCGGGTGGGCTCGAACATCCAACCTTTCGGTTAACAGCCGATCGCGCTAGCCAATTGCGCCACGGAGACAGTCCTGCTCCACTCTCACCACCATCAGAACATATCTTCAAAGCTATTAGTGCAAAGAAAAAAGCAGCACACCACTCCCGGGAGGGCTCGAAACTCCAACCTTTCGGTTAACAGCCGATCGCGCTAGCCCATTGCGCCACGGGGACAGTCTTGCTCCACTCTCACCACCATCAGTACATATCTTCAAAGCTATCAGCACAAAGAAAAAAAAACGCCGCACCACCACCGGGTGGGCTCGAACCTCCAATCTTTCGGTCAACAGGTAATCGCGCTAGCCAATTGCGCCACGGAGACAGTCCTGCTCCACTCTCACCACCATCAGAACATATCTTCAAAGCTATCAGCACAAGGAAAAAAAGCGGCACACCATCACCGCGTGGGCTCGAACCTCCAATCTTTCGGTTAACAGCCGATCGCGCTAGCCAACTGCGCCACGGAGACAGTCGTGCTCCACTCTCACCACCATCAGAACATATCTTCAAAGCTATCAGCCCAAAGAAAAAAAAGAGCCGCACACCCCGGGTGGGCTCGAACCTCCAACCTTTCGGTTAACAGCCGATCGCGCTAGCCTATTGCCCCACGGAGACAGTCGTGCTCCACTCTCACCACCGTCAGAACATTTCTTCAGAGCTATCACCCCAAAGAAAAAAAAGAGCCGCAGCACCACCGGGTGGGCTCGAACCTCCAACCTTTCGGTTAACAGCCGATCGCGCTAGCCAATTGCGCCACGAAGACAGTCCTGCTGCACTCTCACCACCATCAGAACATATCTTCAAAGCTATTACTGCAAAGAAAAAAGCAACACACCACTCCCGGGAGGGCTCGAAATTCCAACCTTTCGGTTAACAGCCGATCGCGCTAGCCCATTGCGCCACGGAGACAGTCTCGCTCCACTCTCACCACCATCAGAACATATCTTCAAAGCTATCAGCCCAAAGAAAAAAAAGCGCCGCACCACCACCGGGTGGGCTCGAACCTCCAACCTTTCGGTTAACAGCCGATTGCGCAAGCCAATTGCGCCACGGAGACAGTCCTGCTCCACTCTCACCACCATCAGAACATATCTTCAAAGCTATCAGCCCAAAGAAAAAAAGCACCGCACCACCACCGGGTGGGCTCGAACTTCCAACCTTTCAGTTGACAGCCAAACGCGCTAGCCAATTGCGCCACGGAGACAGTCCTGCTTCACTCTCACCACCATCAGAACATATCTACAAAGCTATCAGTACAAAGAAAAAAAAGCGCCACACCATCATCGGGTGGGCTCGAACCTCCAACCTTTCGGTTAACAGCCGATCGCGCAAGCCAATTGCGCCACGAAGACAGTCCTGCTCCAGTTTAACCACCATCAGAACATATCTTCAAAGCTATTAGTGCAAAGTAAAAAGCAACACACCATTCCCGGGAGGGCTCGAAACTCCAACCCTTCGGTTTACAGCAGATCGCGCTAGCCCATTGCGCCACGAGGACAGTCTTGCTCTACTCTCACCACCATCAGAACATATCTTCAAAGCTATCAGCACAAAGAAAAAAAAAAGCGCCGCACCACCACCGGGTGGGCTCGAACCTTCAACCTTTCGGTTAACAGCTGATCGCACTCGCCAATTGCGCCACGGAGGCAGTCGTGCTCCACTCTTACCACCATCAGAACATATCTTCAAAGCTATCAGCACAAAGAAAAAAAAAGCGCCGCACCACCACCGGGTGGGCTCGAACCTCCAACCTTTCGGTTAACAGCCGATCGCGCTAGCCCATTGCGCCTCGGAGATAGCCTTGCTCCACTCTCAACACCATCAAAACATATCTTCAAAGCTATTAGCGCAAGGAAAAAAAGCGCCGCACCTCCACCAGGTGGGCTCGAACCTCCAAGCTTTCGGTTAAAAGCCGATCGTGCTAGCCAATCGCGCCACGAAGACAGTCCTGCTCCACTTTCACCACCATCAGAACATATCTTCAAAGCTATTAGTGCAAAGTAAAAAGCAACACACCATTCCCGGGAGGGCTCGAAACTCCAACCCTTCGGTTTACAGCAGATCGCGCTAGCCCATTGCGCCACGAGGACAGTCTTGCTCTACTCTCACCACCATCAGAACATATCTTCAAAGCTATCAGCACAAAGAAAAAAAAAGCGCCGCACCACCACCGGGTGGGCTCGAACCTCCAACCTTTCGGTTAACAGCCGATTGCGCAAGTCAATTGCGCCACGGAGACAGTCCTGCTCCACTCTCACCACCATCAGAACATATCTTCAAAGCTATCAGCCCAAAGAAAAAAAGCACCGCACCACCACCGGGTGGGCTCGAACTTCCAACCTTTCAGTTGACAGCCAAACGCGCTAGCCAATTGCGCCACGGAGACAGTCCTGCTTCACTCTCACCACCATCAGAACATATCTACAAAGCTATCAGTACAAAGAAAAAAAAGCGCCACACCACTCCCGGGAGGGCTCAAAATTCCAACCTTTCGGTTAACAGCCGATCGCGCTAGCCCATTGCGCCACGGAGACAGTCTCGCTCCACTCTCACCACCATCAGAAAATATCTTCAAAGCTATCAGCCCAAAGAAAAAAAAGCGCCGCACCACCACCGGGTGGGCTCAAACCTCCAACCTTTCGGTTAACAGCCGATTGCGCAAGCCAATTGCGCCACGGAGACAGTCCTGCTCCACTCTCACCACCATCAGAACATATCTTCAAAGCTATCAGCCCAAAGAAAAAAAGCACCGCACCACCACCGGGTGGGCTCGAACTTCCAACCTTTCAGTTGACAGCCAAACGCGCTAGCCAATTGCGCCACGGAGACAGTCCTGCTTCACTCTCACCAACATCAGTACATATCTACAAAGCTATCAGTACAAAGAAAAAAAAGCGCCACACCATCATCGGGTGGGCTCGAACCTCCAACCTTTCGGTTAACAGCCGATCGCGCAAGCCAATTGCGCCACGAAGACAGCCCTGCTCCACTTTAACCACCATCAGAACATATCTTTAAAGCTATTAGTGCAAAGTAAAAAGCAACACACCATTCCCGGGAGGGCTCGAAACTCCAACCCTTCGGTATACAGCAGATCGCGCTAGCCCATTGCGCCACGAGGACAGTCTTGCTCTACTCTCACCACCATCAGAACATATCTTCAAAGCTATCAGCACAAAGAAAAAAAAAGCGCCGCACCACCACCGGGTGGGCTCGAACCTTCAACCTTTCGGTTAACAGCTGATCGCACTCGCCAATTGCGCCACGGAGGCAGTCGTGCTCCACTCTTACCACCATCAGAACATATCTTCAAAGCTATCAGCACAAAGAAAAAAAAAGCGCCGCACCACCACCGGGTGGGCTCGAACCTCCAACCTTTCGGTTAACAGCCGATCGCGCTAGCCCATTGCGCCACGGAGATAGCCTTGCTCCACTCTCAACACCATCAAAACATATCTTCAAAGCTATTAGCGCAAAGAAAAAAAGCGCCGCACCTCCACCGGGTGGGCTCGAACCTCCAACCTTTCGGTTAAAAGCCGATCGTGCTAGCCAATCGCGCCACGAAGACAGTCCTGCTCCACATTCACCACCATCAGAACATATCTTCAAAGCTATTAGTGCAAAGTAAAAAGCAACACACCATTCCCGGGAGGGCTCGAAACTCCAACCCTTCGGTTTACAGCAGATCGCGCTAGCCCATTGCGCCACGAGGACAGTCTTGCTCTACTCTCACCACCATCAGAACATATCTTCAAAGCTATCAGCACAAAGAAAAAAAAAGCGCCGCACCACCACCGGGTGGGTTCGAACCTCCAACCTTTCGGTTAACAGCCGATTGCGCAAGCCAATTGCGCCACGGAGACAGTCCTGCTCCACACTCACCACCGTCAAAACATTTCTTCAGAGCTATCACCCCAAAGAAAAAAAAGCGCCGCAACACCACCGGGTGGGCTCGAACCTCCAACCTTTCAGTTAACAGCCGATCGCGCTAGCCGATTGCGCCACGGAGACAGTCCTTGTCCACTCTCACCACCATCAGAACATATCTTCAAAGCTATTAGCGCAAAGAAAAAAAGCGCCGCACCACCACCGGGTGGGCTCGAACATCCAACCTTTCGGTTAACAGCCGATCGCGCTAGCTAATTGCGCCACGGAGACAGTCCTGCTCCACTCTCACCACCATCAGAACATATCTTCAAAGCTATTAGTGCAAAGAAAAAAGCAGCACACCACTCCCGGGAGGGCTCGAAACTCCAACCTTTCGGTTAACAGCCGATCGCGCTAGCCCATTGCGCCACGGAGATAGCCTTGCTCCACTCTCAACACCATCAAAACATATCTTCAAAGCTATTAGCGCAAAGAAAAAAAAGCGCCGCACCACCACCGGGTGGGCTCGAACCTCCAACCTTTCGGTTAACAGCCGATCGCACTAGCCAATTGCGCCAAGGAGACAGTCGTGCTCCACTCTTACCACCATCAGAACATATCTTCAAAGCTATCAGCGCAAAGAAAAAAGCAACACACCACTCCCGGGAGGGCTCGAACCTCCAACTTTTTGGCTAACAGCCGATCGCGCTGGCCAATTGCGCCACGGAGACAGTCCTGCTGCACTCTCACCACCATTAGAACATATCTTTCAAGCTATCAGCCCAAAGAATAAAAAGCGCCGACACCACCGGGTGGGCTCGAACCTCCAACCTTTTGGTTAACGGCCGATCGCGCTAGCCAATTGCGCCACGCAGACAATCGTGCTCCACGCTCACCACCATCAGAACATATCTTCAAAGCTATCAGCGCAAAGAAAAAAGCAACACACACCCACCCGGGAAGGCTCGAACCTCCAACTTTTTGGTTAACAGCCGATCGCGCTAGCCAATGGCGCCACGGGGACAGTCCTGCTCCACTCTCACCACCGTCAGAACATTTCTTCAGAGCTATCAGCCCAAAGAAAAAAAAGCGCCGCACCACCACCGGGTGGGCTCGAACCTCCAACCTTTCGGTTAACAGCCGATCGCGCTAGCCAATTGCGCCACGAAGACAGTCCTGCTGCACTCTCACCACCATCAGAACATATCTTCAAAGCTATTACCGCAAAGAAAAAAGCAACACACCACTCCCGGGAGGGCTCGAAATTCCAACCTTTCGGTTAACAGCCGATTGCGCTAGCCCATTGCGCCACGGAGACAGTCTTGCTCCACTCTCACCACCATCAGAACATATCTTCAAACTATCAGCGCAAAAAAAAGCGCCGCACCACCACCGGGTGGGCTCGAAACTCCAACCTTTTGGTTAACAGCCGATCGCGCTTGCCCATTGCGCCAGGGGGACGGTCTTGCTCCACTCTCACCACCATCAGATCATATCTTCAAAGCTATCAGCCCAAAGAAAAAAAAGCGCCGCACCACCACCGGGTGGGCTCGAACCTCCAACCTTTCGGTTAACAGCCGATCGCGCTAGCCAATTGCGCCACGAAGACAGTCCTGCTGCACTCTCACCACCATCAGAACATATCTTCAAAGCTATTACCGCAAAGAAAAAAGCAACACACCACTCCCGGGAGGGCTCGAAATTCCAACCTTTCGGTTAACAGCCGATTGCGCTAGCCCATTGCGCCACGGAGACAGTCTTGCTCCACTCTCACCACCATCAGAACATATCTTCAAACTATCAGCGCAAAAAAAAGCGCCGCACCACCACCGGGTGGGCTCGAAACTCCAACCTTTTGGTTAACAGCCGATCGCGCTTGCCCATTGCGCCACGGGGACGGTCTTGCTCCACTCTCACCACCATCAGATCATATCTTCAAAGCTATCAGCCCAAAGAAAAAAAAGCGCCGCACCACCACCGGGTGGGCTCGAACCTTCAACCTTTCGGTTAACAGCTGATCGCACTCGCCAATTGCGCCACGGAGGCAGTCGTGCTCCACTCTTACCACCATCAGAACATATCTTCAAAGCTATCAGCACAAAGAAAAAAAAAGCGCCGCACCACCACCGGGTGGGCTCGAACCTCCAACCTTTCGGTTAACAGCCGATCGCGCAAGCCAATTGCGCCACGAAGACAGTCCTGCTCCACTTTAACCACCATCAGAACATATCTTCAAAGCTATTAGTGCAAAGTAAAAAGCAACACACCATTCCCGGGAGGGCTCGAAACTCCAACCCTTCGGTTTACAGCATATCGCGCTAGCCCATTGCGCCACGAGGACAGTCTTGCTCTACTCTCACCACCATCAGAACATATCTTCAAAGCTATCAGCACAAAAAAAAGCGCCGCACCACCACCGGGTGGGCTCGAACCTTCAACCTTTCGGTTAACAGCTGATCGCACTCGCCAATTGCGCCACGGAGGCAGTCGTGCTCCACTCTTACCACCATCAGAACATATCTTCAAAGCTATCAGCACAAAGAAAAAAAAAGCGCCGCACCACCACCGGGTGGGCTCGAACCTCCAACCTTTCGGTTAACAGCCGATCGCGCTAGCCCATTGCGCCACGGAGATAGCCTTGCTCCACTCTCAACACCATCAAAACATATCTTCAAAGCTATTAGCGCAAAGAAAAAAAAGCGCCGCACCACCACCGGGTGGGCTCGAACCTCCAACCTTTCGGTTAACAGCCGATCGCACTAGCCAATTGCGCCAGGGAGACAGTCGTGCTCCACTCTTACCACCATCAGAACATATCTTCAAAGCTATCAGCGCAAAGAAAAAAGCAACACACCACTCCCGGGAGGGCTCGAACCTCCAACTTTTTGGCTAACAGCCGATCGCGCTGGCCAATTGCGCCACGGAGACAGTCCTGCTGCACTCTCACCACCATTAGAACATATCTTTCAAGCTATCAGCCCAAAGAATAAAAAGCGCCGACACCACCGGGTGGGCTCGAACCTCCAACCTTTTGGTTAACGGCCGATCGCGCTAGCCAATTGCGCCACGGAGACAATCGTGCTCCACGCTCACCACCATCAGAACATATCTTCAAAGCTATCAGCGCAAAGAAAAAAGCAACACACACCCACCCGGGAAGGCTCGAACCTCCAACTTTTTGGTTAACAGCCGATCGCGCTAGCCAATGGCGCCACGGGGACAGTCCTGCTCCACTCTCACCACCGTCAGAACATTTCTTCAGAGCTATCAGCCCAAAGAAAAAAAAGCGCCGCACCACCACCGGGTGGGCTCGAACCTCCAACCTTTCGGTTAACAGCCGATCGCGCTAGCCAATTGCGCCACGAAGACAGTCCTGCTGCACTCTCACCACCATCAGAACATATCTTCAAAGCTATTACCGCAAAGAAAAAAGCAACACACCACTCCCGGGAGGGCTCGAAATTCCAACCTTTCGGTTAACAGCCGATTGCGCTAGCCCATTGCGCCACGGAGACAGTCTTGCTCCACTCTCACCACCATCAGAACATATCTTCAAACTATCAGCGCAAAAAAAAGCGCCGCACCACCACCGGGTGGGCTCGAAACTCCAACCTTTTGGTTAACAGCCGATCGCGCTTGCCCATTGCGCCACGGGGACGGTCTTGCTCCACTCTCACCACCATCAGATCATATCTTCAAAGCTATCAGCCCAAAGAAAAAAAAGCGCCGCACCACCACCGGGTGGGCTCGAACCTTCAACCTTTCGGTTAACAGCTGATCGCACTCGCCAATTGCGCCACGGAGGCAGTCGTGCTCCACTCTTACCACCATCAGAACATATCTTCAAAGCTATCAGCACAAAGAAAAAAAAAGCGCCGCACCACCACCGGGTGGGCTCGAACCTCCAACCTTTCGGTTAACAGCCGATCACGCTCGCCCATTGCGCCACGGAGATAGCCTTGCTCCACTCTCAACACCATCAGAACATATCTTCAAAGCTATTAGCGCAAAGAAAAAAAGCGCCGCACCATCACCGGGTGGGCTCGAACCTCCAACCTTACGGTTAAAAGCCGATCGCGCTAGCCAATCGCGCCACGGAGACAGTCCTGCTCAACTTTCACCACCATCAGAACATATCTTCAAAGCTATTAGTGCAAAGAAAAAAGCAACACACCATTCCCGGGAGGGCTCGAAACTCCAACCCTTCGGTTTACAGCCGATCGCGCTAGCCCATTGCGCCACGAGGACAGTCTTGCTCCACTCTCACCACCATCAGAACATATCTTCAAAGCTATCAGCACAAAGAAAAAAAAGCGCCGCACCACCACCGGGTGGGCTCGAACCTCCAACCTTTTGGTTAACAGCCGATCGCGCAAGCCAATTGCGCCACGGAGACAGTCCTGCTCCACTCTCACCACCATCAGAACATATCTTCAAAGCTATCAGCCCAAAGAAAAAAAAGCGCCGCACCACCACCGGGTGGGCTCGAACCTCCAACTTTTCCGTTAACAGCCGATCACGCTAGCCAATTGCGCCACGGAGACAGTCCTGCTTCACTCTCACCACCATCAGAACATATCTTCAAAGCTATCAGCACAAAGAAAAAAAGCGCCACACCATCATCGGGTGGGCTCGAACCTCCAACCTTTCGGTTAACAGCCGATCGCGCAAGCCAATTGCGCCACGGAGACAGTCCTGCTCCACACTCACCACCGTCAAAACATTTATTCAGAGCTATCACCCCAAAGAAAAAAAAGCGCCGCACCACCACCGGGTGGGCTCGAACCTCCAACCTTTCAATTAACAGCCGATCGCGCTAGCCGATTGTGCCACGGAGACAGTTCGCTCCACTCTCACCACCATCAGAACATATCTTCAAAGCTATCAGCGCAAAGAAAAAAAAGCGCCGCACCACCACCGGGTGGGCTCGAACCTCCAACCTTTCGGTTAACAGCAGATCGCGCAAGCCCATTGCGCCACGGAGATAGCCTTGCTCCACTCTCACCACCATCAGAACATATCTTCAAAGCTATCAGCACAAAGAAAAAAAAAGCGCCGCACCACCACCGGGTGGGCTCGAACCTCCAACCTTTCGGTTAACAGCCGATCGCGCTAGCCCAGTGCGCCACGGGGACAGTCTTGCTCCACTCTCACCACCATCAGAACATATCTTCAAAGCTATCAGCACAAAGAAAAAAAAAGCGCCGCACCACCACCGGGTGGGCTCGAACCTCCAAACTTTCGGTTAACAGCCGATCGCGCAAGCCAATTGCGCCACGGAGACAGTCCTGCTCCACTGTCACCACCATCAGAACATATCTTCAAAGCTATCAGCCCAAAGAAAAAAAGCACCGCACCACCACCGGGTGGGCTCGAACCTCCAACCTCTTGGTTAACAGCCAATCGCGCTAGCCAATAGCGCCAGGGAGACAGTCCTGCTCCACTCTCACCACCCTCAGAACATATCTTCAAATCTATCAGCACAAAGAAAAAAAAGCGCCACACCATCACCGGGTGGGCTCGAACCTCCAACCTTTCGGTTAACAGCCGATCGCGCAAGCCAATTGCGCCACGGAGACAGTCCTGCTCCACTCTCACCACCGTCAAAACATTTATTCAGAGCTATAACCCCAAAGAAAAAAAAGCGCCGCACCACCACCGGGAGGGCTCGAAACTCCAACCTTTCGGTTAACAGCCGATCGCGCTAGTCCATTGCGCCACGGACACAGTCTTGCTCCACTCTCACCACCATCAGAACATATCTTCAAAGCTATCAGCGCAAAGAAAAAAATGCGCCGCACCACCACCGGGTGGGCTCGAACCTCCAACCTTTCAGTTAACAGCCGATCGCGCTAGCCCATTGCGCCACGGAGACAGTCTTGCTCCCTTTTCACCACCATCAGAACATATCTTCAAAGCTATCAGCCCAAAGAAAAAGAAGCGCCGCACCACCACCGGGTGGGCTCGAACCTTCAACCTTTCGGTTAACAGCCGATCGCACTAGCCAATTGCGCCAGGGAGACAGTCGTGCTCCACTCTTACCACCATCAGAACATATCTTCAAAGCTATCAGCGCAAAGAAAAAAGCAACACACCACTCCGGGGAGGGCTCGAACCTCCAACTTTTGGGTTAACAGCGGATCGCGCTGGCCAATTGCGCCACGGAGACAGTCCTGCTGCACTCTCACCACCATTAGAACATATCTTTCAAGCTATCAGCCCAAAGAATAAAAAGCGCCGACACCACCGGGTGGGCTCGAACCTCCAACCTTTTGGTTAACGGCCGATCGCGCTAGCCAATTGCGCCACGGAGACAATCGTGCTCCACGCTCACCACCATCAGAACATATCTTCAAAGCTATCAGCGCAAAGAAAAAAGCAACACACACCCACCCGGGAAGGCTCGAACCTCCAACTTTTTGGTTAACAGCCGATCGCGCTAACCAATGGAGCCACGGGGACAGTCCTGCTCCACTCTCACCACCGTCAGAACATTTCTTCAGAGCTATCAGCCCAAAGAAAAAAAAGCGCCGCACCACCACCGGGTGGGCTCGAACCTCCAACCTTTCGGTTAACAGCCGATCGCGCTAGCCCACTGCGCCACAGAGCAATCACGCTCCACTCTCACCACCGTCAGACCATTTCTTCAGAGCTATCGCCCCAAAAAAAAAAAGAGCCGCTCCACCACCGGGTGGGCTCGAACCTCCAACCTTTCGGTTAACAGCCGATCGCGCTAGCCAATTGCGCCACGAAGACAGACCTGCTGCACTCTCACCACCATCAGAACATATCTTCAAAGCTATTACCGCAAAGAAAAAAGCAACACACCACTCCCGGGAGGGCTCGAAATTCCAACCTTTCGGTTAACAGCCGATCGCGCTAGCCCATTGCGCCACGGAGACAGTCTTGCTCCACTCTCACCACCATCAGAACATATCTTCAAACTATCAGCGCAAAAAAAAGCGCCGCACCACCACCGGGTGGGCTCGAAACTCCAACCTTTTGGCTAACAGCCGATCGCGCTTGCCCATTGCGCCACGGGGACGGTCTTGCTCCACTCTCAGCACCATCAGAACATATCTTCAAAGCTATCAGCCCAATGAAAAAAAAGCGCCGCACCACCACCGGGTGGGCTCGAACCTTCAACCTTTCGGTTAACAGCTGATCGCACTCGCCAATTGCGCCACGGAGGCAGTCGTGCTCCACTCTTACCACCATCAGAACATATCTTCAAAGCTATCAGCACAAAGAAAAAAAAGCGCCGCACCACCACCGGGTGGGCTCGAACCTCCAACCTTTCAGTTAAAAGCCGATCGCGCTAGCCCATTGCGCCACGGAGATAGCCTTGCTCCACTCTCAACACCATCAGAACATATCTTCAAAGCTATTAGCGCAAAAAAAAGCGCCGCACCATCACCGGGTGGGCTCGAACCTCCAACCTTTCGATTAAAAGCCGATCGCGCTAGCCAATCGCGCCACGGAGACAGTCATGCTCCACTTTCACCACCATCAGAACATATCTTCAAAGCTATTAGTGCAAAGAAAAAAGCAACACACCATTCCCGGGAGGGCTCGAAACTCCAACCCTTCGGTTTACAGCCGATCGCGCTAGCCCATTGCGCCACGAGGAAAGTCTTCCTCCACTCTCACCACCATCAGAACATATCTTTAAAGCTATCAGCACAAAGAAAAAAAAGCGCCGCACCACCACCGGGTGGGCTCGAACCTCCAACCTTTCAGTTAACAGCCGATCGCGCTAGCCGATTGCGCCACGGAGACAGTTCGCTCCACTCTCACCACCATCAGAACATATCTTCAAAGCTATCAGCGCAAAGAAAAAAAAGCGCCGCACCATCACCGGGTGGGCTCGAACCTCCAACCTTTCGGTTAACAGCCGATCGCGCAAGCCAATTGCGCCACGGAGACAGTCCTGCTTCAATCCCACCACCATCAGAACATATATTCAAAGCTATCAGCCCAAAGAAAAAAAAGAGCCGCACCACCACCGGGTGGGCTCGAACCTCCAACCTTTCGGTTAACAGCCAATCGCGCTAGCCAATTGCGCCACGGAGACAGCCTTGCTCCACTCTCAACACCATCAGAACATATCTTCAAAGCTATTAGCGCAAAGAAAAAAAGCGCCGCGCCACCACCGGGTGGGCTCGAACCTCCAACCTTTCGGTTAACAGCCGATCGCGCTAGCCAATTGCGCCACGGAGACAGTCCTGCTTCATTTTCACCACCATCAGAACATAACTTCAAAGCTAATAGTGCAAAGAAAAAAGCAACACAGCACTCCCGGGAGGGCTCCAAACTCCAAACTTTCGGTTAACAGCCGATCGCGCTAGCCCAATGCGCCACGCGGACAGTCTTGCTTCACTCTCACCACCATCAGAACATATCTTCAAAGCTATCAGCACAAAAAAAAAGCGCCGCACCACCACCGGGTGGGCTCGAACCTCCAATCTTTCGGTTAACAGCCGATCGCGCAAGCCAATTGCGCCACGGAGACAGTCCTGCTCCACTGTCACCACCATCAGAACATATCTTCAAAGCTATCAGCCCAAAGAAAAAAAGCACCGCACCACCACCGGGTGGGCTCGAACCTCCAACCTCTCGGTTAACAGCCAATCGCGCTAGCCAATTGCGCCACGGAGACAGTCCTGCTCCACTCTCACCACCCTCATAACATATCTTCAAATCTATCAGCACAAAGAAAAAAAAGCGCCACACCATCACCGGGTGGGCTCGAACCTCCAACCTTTCGGTTAACAGCCGATCGCGCAAGCCAATTGCGCCACGGAGACAGTCCTGCTCCACTCTCACCACCGTCAAAACATTTATTCAGAGCTATCACCCCAAAGAAAAAAAAGCGCCGCACCACCACCGGGAGGGCTCTAAACTCCAACCTTTCGGTTAACAGCCGATCGCGCTAGCCCAATGCGCCACGGGGACAGTCTTGCTTCACTCTCACCACCATCAGAACATATCTTCAAAGCTATCAGCACAAAAAAAAGCGCCGCACCACCACCGGGTGGGCTCGAACCTCCAATCTTTCGGTTAACAGCCGATCGCGCAAGCCAATTGCGCCACGGAGACAGTCCTGCTCCACTGTCACCACCATCAGAACATATCTTCAAAGCTATCAGCCCAAAGAAAAAAAGCACCGCACCACCACCGGGTGGGCTCGAACCTCCAACCTCTCGGTTAACAGCCAATCGCGCTAGTCCATTGCGCCACGGACACAGTCATGCTCCACTCTCACCACCATCAGAACATATCTTCAAAGCTATCAGCGCAAAGAAAAAAAAGCGCCGCACCACCACTGGGTGGGCTCGAGCCTCCAACCTTTCGGTTAACAGCCGATCGCGCTAGCCCATTGCGCCACGGAGACAGTCTTGCTCCCTTCTCACCACCATCAGAACATATCTTCAAAGCTATCAGCCCAAAGAAAAAAAAGCGCCGCACTACCACCGGGTGGGCTCGAACCTCCAACCTTTCGGTTAACAGCCGATCGCACTAGCCAATTGCGCCACGGAGACAGTCGTGCTCCACTCTTACCACCATCAGAACATATCTTCAAAGCTATCAGCGCAAAGAAAAAAGAAACACACCACTCTCGGGAGGGCTCGAACCTCCAACTTTTGGGTTAACAGCTGATCGCGCTGGCCAATTGCGCCACGGAGGCAGTCCTGCTGCACTCTCACCACCATTAGAACATATCTTTCAAGCTATCAGCCCAAAGAATAACAAGCGCCGACACTACCGGGTGGGCTCGAACCTCCAACCTTTCGGTTAACAGCCGATCACGCTAGCCCACTGCGCCACAGAGACAGTCGTGCTCCACTCTCACCCCCGTCAGACCATTTCTTCAGAGCTATCGCCCCAAAGAAAAAAAAAAGCGCCGCACCACCACCGGGTGGGCTCGAACCTCCAACCTTTCGGTTAACAGCCGATCGCACTAGCCAATTGCGCCACGGAGACAGTCCTGCTCAACTCTTACCGCCGTCAGAACATTTCTTCAGAGCTATCAGCCCAAAGAAAAAAAAGCGCCACACCACCACCGGGTGGGCTCGAAACTCAAACGTTTCGGTTAACAGCCGATCGCGCTAGCCAATCGCGCCACGGAGACAGTTCTGCTCTACTCTCACTACCACCAGAACATATCTTCAAAGTTATCAGTGCAAAGAAAAAAGCAACACACCACTCCCGGGAGGGCTCAAAACTCCAACCTTTCGGTTAACAGCCCATCGCGCTAGCCCTATGCGCCACGGGGACAGTCTTGCTCCACTCTCACCACTATCAGAACATATCTTCAAAGCTATCAGCGCAAAGAAAAAAAAGCGCCGCACCACCACCGGGTGGGCTCGAACCTCCAGCCTTTCGGTTATTAGCCGATCGCGCAAGCCAATTGACCCACGGAGGCAGTCATGTTCCACTCTCACCACCATCAGAACATATCTTCAAAGCTATCAGCCCAAAGAAAAAAAGCACCGCACCACCACCGGGTGGGCTGGAACCTCCAACCTTTCGGTTAACAGCCGATCGCGCTAGCCAATGGCGCCACGGGGACAGTCCTGCTCCACTCTCACCACCGTCAGAACATTTCTTCAGAGCTATCAGCCTAAAGAAAAAAAGCGCCGCACCACCACCGGGTGGGCTCGAACCTCCAACCTTTCGGTTAACAGCCGATCGCGCTAGCCAATTGCGCCACGGAGACAGTCCTGCTCCACTCTCACCACCGTCAGAACATTTCTTCAGAGCTATCAGCCCAAAGAAGAAAAAGCGCCGCACCACCACCGGGTGGGCTCGAAACTCCAACCTTTCGGTTATCAGCCGATCGCGCTAGCCAATTGCACCATGGAGACAGTCCTGCTCCACTCTCACCACCATCAGAACATTTCTTCAAAGCTATTAGCGCAAAGAAAAAAAGCGCCGCGCCACCACCGGGTGGGCTCGAACCTCCAACCTTTCGGTTAACAGCCGATCGCGCTAACCCATTGCGCCACGGGGACAGTCTTGCTCCACTCTCACCACCATCAGAACATATCTTCAAAGCAGCGCAAACAAAAAAAGCGCCGCACCACCACCGGGTGGGCTCGAACCTCCAACCTTTCGGTTAACAGCCGATCGCGCTAGCCAATTGCGCCACGTAGACAGTCTCGCTCCACTCTCAACACCATCAGAACATATCTTCAAAGCTACAAGCGCAAAGAAAAAAAAGTGCCGCACCACCACCGGGTGGGCTTGAACCTCCAACCTTTCGGTTAACAGCCGATCGCGCTAGCCAATTGCGCCACGGGGACAGTCTTGCTCCACTCTCACCACCATCAGAACATATCTTCAAAGCTATCAGCACAAAGAAAAAAAAAGCGCCGCACCACCACCGGGTGGGCTCGAACCTCCAAACTTTCGGTTAACAGCCGATCGCGCAAGCCAATTGCGCCACGGAGACAGTCCTGCTCCACTGTCACCACCATCAGAACATATCTTCAAAGCTATCAGCCCAAAGAAAAAAAGCACCGCACCACCACCGGGTGGGCTCGAACCTCCAACCTCTTGGTTAACAGCCAATCGCGCTAGCCAATAGCGCCACGGAGACAGTCCTGCTCCACTCTCACCACCCTCAGAACATATCTTCAAATCTATCAGCACAAAGAAAAAAAAGCGCCACACCATCACCGGGTGGGCTCGAACCTCCAACATTTCGGTTAACAGCCGATCGCGCAAGCCAATTGCGCCACGGAGACAGTCCTGCTCCACTCTCACCACCGTCAAAACATTTATTCAGAGCTATAACCCCAAAGAAAAAAAGCGCCGCACCACCACCGGGAGGGCTCGAAACTCCAACCTTTCGGTTAACAGCCGATCGCGCTAGTCCATTGCGCCACGGACACAGTCTTGCTCCACTCTCACCACCATCAGAACATATCTTCAAAGCTATCAGCGCAAAGAAAAAAATGCGCCGCACCACCACCGGGTGGGCTCGAACCTCCAACCTTTCGGTTAACAGCCGATCGCGCTAGCCCATTGCGCCACGGAGACAGTCTTGCTCCCTTTTCACCACCATCAGAACATATCTTCAAAGCTATCAGCCCAAAGAAAAAGAAGCGCCGCACCACCACCGGGTGGGCTCGAACCTCCAACCTTTCGGTTAACAGCCGATCGCACTAGCCAATTGCGCCAGGGAGACAGTCGTGCTCCACTCTTACCACCATCAGAACATATCTTCAAAGCTATCAGCGCAAAGAAAAAAGCAACACACCACTCCGGGGAGGGCTCGAACCTCCAACTTTTGGGTTAACAGCGGATCGCGCTGGCCAATTGCGCCACGGAGACAGTCCTGCTGCACTCTCACCACCATTAGAACATATCTTTCAAGCTATCAGCCCAAAGAATAAAAAGCGCCGACACCACCGGGTGGGCTCGAACCTCCAACCTTTTGGTTAACGGCCGATCGCGCTAGCCAATTGCGCCACGGAGACAATCGTGCTCCACGCTCACCACCATCAGAACATATCTTCAAAGCTATCAGCGCAAAAAAAAAAGCAACACACACCCACCCGGGAAGGCTCGAACCTCCAACTTTTTGGTTAACAGCCGATCGCGCTAACCAATGGAGCCACGGGGACAGTCCTGCTCCACTCTCACCACCGTCAGAACATTTCTTCAGAGCTATCAGCCCAAAGAAAAAAAAAGCGCCGCACCACCACCGGGTGGGCTCGAACCTCCAACCTTTCGGTTAACAGCCGATCGCGCTAGCCCACTGCGCCACAGAGCAATCACGCTCCACTCTCACCACCGTCAGACCATTTCTTCAGAGCTATCGCCCCAAAAAAAAAAGAGCCGCTCCACCACCGGGTGGGCTCGAACCTCCAACCTTTCGGTTAACAGCCGATCGCGCTAGCCAATTGCGCCACGAAGACAGACCTGCTGCACTCTCACCACCATCAGAACATATCTTCAAAGCTATTACCGCAAAGAAAAAAGCAACACACCACTCCCGGGAGGGCTCGAAATTCCAACCTTTCGGTTAACAGCCGATCGCGCTAGCCCATTGCGCCACGGAGACAGTCTTGCTCCACTCTCACCACCATCAGAACATATCTTCAAACTATCAGCGCAAAAAAAAGCGCCGCACCACCACCGGGTGGGCTCGAAACTCCAACCTTTTGGCTAACAGCCGATCGCGCTTGCCCATTGCGCCACGGGGACGGTCTTGCTCCACTCTCAGCACCATCAGAACATATCTTCAAAGCTATCAGCCCAATGAAAAAAAAGCGCCGCACCACCACCGGGTGGGCTCGAACCTTCAACCTTTCGGTTAACAGCTGATCGCACTCGCCAATTGCGCCACGGGGGCAGTCGTGCTCCACTCTTACCACCATCAGAACATATCTTCAAAGCTATCAGCACAAAGAAAAAAAAGCGCCGCACCACCACCGGGTGGGCTCGAACCTCCAACCTTTCGGTTAAAAGCCGATCGCGCTAGCCCATTGCGCCACGGAGATAGCCTTGCTCCACTCTCAACACCATCAGAACATATCTTCAAAGCTATTAGCGCAAAAAAAAGCGCCGCACCATCACCGGGTGGGCTCGAACCTCCAACCTTTCGGTTAAAAGCCGATCGCGCTAGCCAATCGCGCCACGGATACAGTCATGCTCCACTTTCACCACCATCAGAACATATCTTCAAAGCTATTAGTGCAAAGAAAAAAGCAACACACCATTCCCGGGAGGGCTCGAAACTCCAACCCTTCGGTTTACAGCCGATCGCGCTAGCCCATTGCGCCACGAGGAAAGTCTTCCTCCACTCTCACCACCATCAGAACATATCTTTAAAGCTATCAGCACAAAGAAAAAAAAGCGCCGCACCACCACCGGGTGGGCTCGAACCTCCAACCTTTCAGTTAACAGCCGATCGCGCTAGCCGATTGCGCCACGGAGATAGTTCGCTCCACTCTCACCACCATCAGAACATATCTTCAAAGCTATCAGCGCAAAGAAAAAAAAGCGCCGCACCATCACCGGGTGGGCTCGAACCTCCAACCTTCCGGTTAACAGCCGATCGCGCAAGCCAATTGCGCCACGGAGACAGTCCTGCTTCAATCCCACCACCATCAGAACATATATTCAAAGCTATCAGCCCAAAGAAAAAAAAGAGCCGCACCACCACCGGGTGGGCTCGAACCTCCAACCTTACGGTTAACAGCCAATCGCGCTAGCCAATTGCGCCACGGAGACAGCCTTGCTCCACTCTCAACACCATCAGAACATACCTTCAAAGCTATTAGCGCAAAGAAAAAAAGCGCCGCGCCACCACCGGGTGGGCTCGAACCTCCAACCTTTCGGTTAACAGCCGATCGCGCTAGCCAATTGCGCCACGGAGACAGTCCTGCTTCATTTTCACCACCATCAGAACATAACTTCAAAGCTAATAGTGCAAAGAAAAAAGCAACACAGCACTCCCGGGAGGGCTCCAAACTCCAAACTTTCGGTTAACAGCCGATCGCGCTAGCCCAATGCGCCACGGGGACAGTCTTGCTTCACTCTCACCACCATCAGAACATATCTTCAAAGCTATCAGCACAAAAAAAAGCGCCGCACCACCACCGGGTGGGCTCGAACCTCCAATCTTTCGGTTAACAGCCGATCGCGCAAGCCAATTGCGCCACGGAGACAGTCCTGCTCCACTGTCGCCACCATCAGAACATATCTTCAAAGCTATCAGCCCAAAGAAAAAAAGCACCGCACCACCACCGGGTGGGCTCGAACCTCCAACCTCTCGGTTAACAGCCAATCGCGCTAGCCAATTGCGCCACGGAGACAGTCCTGCTCCACTCTCACCACCCTCATAACATATCTTCAAATCTATCAGCACAAAGAAAAAAAAGCACCACACCATCACCGGGTGGGCTCGAACCTCCAACCTTTCGGTTAACAGCCGATCGCGCAAGCCAATTGCGCCACGGAGACAGTCCTGCTCCACTCTCACCACCGTCAAAACATTTATTCAGAGCTATCACCCCAAAGAAAAAAAAGCGCCGCACCACCACCGGGAGGGCTCTAAACTCCAACCTTTCGGTTAACAGCCGATCGCGCTAGCCCAATGCGCCACGGGGACAGTCTTGCTTCACTCTCACCACCATCAGAACATATCTTCAAAGCTATCAGCACAAAAAAAAGCGCCGCACCACCACCGGGTGGGCTCGAACCTCCAATCTTTCGGTTAACAGCCGATCGCGCAAGCCAATTGCGCCACGGAGACAGTCCTGCTCCACTGTCACCACCATCAGAACATATCTTCAAAGCTATCAGCCCAAAGAAAAAAAGCACCGCACCACCACCGGGTGGGCTCGAACCTCCAACCTCTCGGTTAACAGCCAATCGCGCTAGCCAATTGCGCCACGGAGACAGTCCTGCTCCACTCTCACCACCCTCATAACATATCTTCAAATCTATCAGCACAAAGAAAAAAAAGCGCCACACCATCACCGGGTGGGCTCGAACCTCCAACCTTTCGGTTAACAGCCGATCGCGCAAGCCAATTGCGCCACGGAGACAGTCCTGCTCCACTCTCACCACCGTCAAAACATTTATTCAGAGCTATCACCCCAAAGAAAAAAAAGCGCCGCACCACCACCGGGAGGGCTCGAAACTCCAACCTTTCGGTTAACAGCCGATCGCGCTAGTCCATTGCGCCACGGACACAGTCATGCTCCACTCTCACCACCATCAGAACATATCTTCAAAGCTATCAGCGCAAAGAAAAAAAAGCGCCGCACCACCACTGGGTGGGCTCGAGCCTCCAACCTTTCGGTTAACAGCCGATCGCGCTAGCCCATTGCGCCACGGAGACAGTCTTGCTCCCTTCTCACCACCATCAGAACATATCTTCAAAGCTATCAGCCCAAAGAAAAAAAAGCGCCGCACTACCACCGGGTGGGCTCGAACCTCCAACCTTTCGGTTAACAGCCGATCACGCTAGCCCACTGCGCCACAAAGACAGTCGTGCTCCACTCTCACCCCCGTCAGACCATTTCTTCAGAGCTATCGCCCCAAAGAAAAAAAAAAGCGCCGCACCACCACCGGGTGGGCTCGAACCTCCAACCTTTCGGTTAACAGCCGATCGCACTAGCCAATTGCGCCACGGAGACAGTCCTGCTCAACTCTTACCGCCGTCAGAACATTTCTTCAGAGCTATCAGCCCAAAGAAAAAAAAGCGCCACACCACCACCGGGTGGGCTCGAAACTCAAACGTTTCGGTTAACAGCCGATCGCGCTAGCCAATCGCGCCACGGAGACAGTTCTGCTCTACTCTCACTACCACCAGAACATATCTTCAAAGTTATCAGTGCAAAGAAAAAAGCAACACACCACTCCCGGGAGGGCTCAAAACTCCAACCTTTCGGTTAACAGCCCATCGCGCTAGCCCTATGCGCCACGGGGACAGTCTTGCTCCACTCTCACCACTATCAGAACATATCTTCAAAGCTATCAGCGCAAAGAAAAAAAAGCGCCGCACCACCACCGGGTGGGCTCGAACCTCGAGCCTTTCGGTTATTAGCCGATCGCGCAAGCCAATTGACCCACGGAGACAGTCATGTTCCACTCTCACCACCATCAGAACATATCTTCAAAGCTATCAGCCCAAAGAAAAAAAGCACCGCACCACCACCGGGTGGGCTGGAACCTCCAACCTTTCGGTTAACAGCCGATCGCGCTAGCCAATGGCGCCACGGGGACAGTCCTGCTCCACTCTCACCACCGTCAGAACATTTCTTCAGAGCTATCAGCCTAAAGAAAAAAAGCGCCGCACCACCACCGGGTGGGCTCGAACCTCCAACCTTTCGGTTAACAGCCGATCGCGCTAGCCATTTGCGCCACAGAGACAGTCGTGCTTCACTCTCACCACCGTCAGACCATTTCTTCAGTGCTATCGCCCCAAAGAAAATAAAAGCGCCGCACCACCACCGGGTGGGCTCGAACCTCCAACCTTTCGGTTAACAGTTGATCGCGCTAGCCAATTGCGCCACGGAGACAGTCCTGCTCCACTCTCACCACCATCAGAACATTTCTTCAAAGCTATTAGCGCAAAGAAAAAAAGCGCCGCGCCACCACCGGGTGGGCTCGAACCTCCAACCTTTCGGTTAACAGCCGATCGCGCTAACCCATTGCGCCACGGGGACAGTCTTGCTCCACTCTCACCACCATCAGAACATATCTTCAAAGCAGCGCAAACAAAAAAAGCGCCGCACCACCACCGGGTGGGCTCGAACCTCCAACCTTTCGGTTAACAGCCGATCGCGCTAGCCAATTGCGCCACGTAGACAGTCTCGCTCCACTCTCAACACCATCAGAACATATCTTCAAAGCTACAAGCGCAAAGAAAAAAAAGTGCCGCACCACCACCGGGTGGGCTTGAACCTCCAACCTTTCGGTTAACAGCCGATCGCGCTAGCCAATTGCGCCACGGGGACAGTCTTGCTCCACTCTCACCACCATCAGAACATACCTTCAAAGCTATTAGCGCAAAGAAAAAAAGCGCCGCGCCACCACCGGGTGGGCTCGAACCTCCAACCTTTCGGTTAACAGCCGATCGCGCTAGCCAATTGCGCCACGGAGACAGTCCTGCTTCATTTTCACCACCATCAGAACATAACTTCAAAGCTAATAGTGCAAAGAAAAAAGCAACACAGCACTCCCGGGAGGGCTCCAAACTCCAAACTTTCGGTTAACAGCCGATCGCGCTAGCCCAATGCGCCACGGGGACAGTCTTGCTTCACTCTCACCACCATCAGAACATATCTTCAAAGCTATCAGCACAAAAAAAAGCGCCGCACCACCACCGGGTGGGCTCGAACCTCCAATCTTTCGGTTAACAGCCGATCGTGCAAGCCAATTGCGCCACGGAGACAGTCCTGCTTCACTGTCACCACCATCAGAACATATCTTCAAAGCTATCAGCCCAAAGAAAAAAAGCACCGCACCACCACCGGGTGGGCTCGAACCTCCAACCTCTCGGTTAACAGCCAATCGCGCTAGCCAATTGCGCCACGGAGACAGTCCTGCTCCACTCTCACCACCCTCATAACATATCGTCAAATCTATCAGCACAAAGAAAAAAAAGCGCCACACCATCACCGGGTGGGCTCGAACCTCCAACCTTTCGGTTAACAGCCGATCGCGCAAGCCAATTGCGCCACGGAGACAGTCCTGCTCCACTCTCACCACCGTCAAAACATTTATTCAGAGCTATCACCCCAAAGAAAAAAAAGCGCCGCACCACCACCGGGAGGGCTCGAAACTCCAACCTTTCGGTTAACAGCCGATCGCGCTAGCCCAATGCGCCACGGGGACAGTCTTGCTTCACTCTCACCACCATCAGAACATATCTTCAAAGCTATCAGCACAAAAAAAAGCGCCGCACCACCACCGGGTGGGCTCGAACCTCCAATCTTTCGGTTAACAGCCGATCGCGCAAGCCAATTGCGCCACGGAGACAGTCCTGCTCCACTGTCACCACCATCAGAACATATCTTCAAAGCTATCAGCCCAAAGAAAAAAAGCACCGCACCACCACCGGGTGGGCTCGAACCTCCAACCTCTCGGTTAACAGCCAATCGCGCTAGCCAATTGCGCCACGGAGACAGTCCTGCTCCACTCTCACCACCCTCATAACATATCTTCAAATCTATCAGCACAAAGAAAAAAAGCGCCACACCATCACCGGGTGGGCTCGAACCTCCAACCTTTCGGTTAACAGCCGATCGCGCAAGCCAATTGCGCCACGGAGACAGTCCTGCTCCACTCTCACCACCGTCAAAACATTTATTCAGAGCTATCACCCCAAAGAAAAAAAAGCGCCGCACCACCACCGGGAGGGCTCGAAACTCCAACCTTTCGGTTAACAGCCGATCGCGCTAGTCCATTGCGCCACGGACACAGTCTTGCTCCACTCTCACCACCATCAGAACATATCTTCAAAGCTATCAGCGCAAAGAAAAAAAAGCGCCGCACCACCACTGGGTGGGCTCGAGCCTCCAACCTTTCGGTTAACAGCCGATCGCGCTAGCCCATTGCGCCACGGAGACAGTCTTGCTCCCTTCTCACCACCATCAGAACATATCTTCAAAGCTATCAGCCCAAAGAAAAAAAAGCGCCGCACTACCACCGGGTGGGCTCGAACCTCCAACCTTTCGGTTAACAGCCGATCGCACTAGCCAATTGCGCCACGGAGACAGTCGTGCTCCACTCTTACCACCATCAGAACATATCTTCAAAGCTATCAGCGCAAAGAAAAAAGAAACACACCACTCCCGGGAGGGCTCGAACCTCCAACTTTTGGGTTAACAGCTGATCGCGCTGGCCAATTGCGCCACGGAGGCAGTCCTGCTGCACTCTCACCACCATTAGAACATATCTTTCAAGCTATCAGCCCAAAGAATAACAAGCGCCGACACCACCGGGTGGGCTCGAACCTCCAACCTTTCGGTTAACAGCCGATCACGCTAGCCCACTGCGCCACAGAGACAGTCGTGCTCCACTCTCACCCCCGTCAGACCATTTCTTCAGAGCTATCGCCCCAAAGAAAAAAAAAAGCGCCGCACCACCACCGGGTGGGCTCGAACCTCCAACCTTTCGGTTAACAGCCGATCGCACTAGCCAATTGCGCCACGGAGACAGTCCTGCTCAACTCTTACCGCCGTCAGAACATTTCTTCAGAGCTATCAGCCCAAAGAAAAAAAAGCGCCACACCACCACCGGGTGGGCTCGAAACTCAAACGTTTCGGTTAACAGCCGATCGCGCTAGCCAATCGCGCCACGGAGACAGTTCTGCTCTACTCTCACTACCACCAGAACATATCTTCAAAGTTATCAGTGCAAAGAAAAAAGCAACACACCACTCCCGGGAGGGCTCAAAACTCCAACCTTTCGGTTAACAGCCCATCGCGCTAGCCCTATGCGCCACGGGGACAGTCTGGCTCCACTCTCACCACTATCAGAACATATCTTCAAAGCTATCAGCGCAAAGAAAAAAAAGCGCCGCACCACCACCGGGTGGGCTCGAACCTCCAGCCTTTCGGTTATTAGCCGATCGCGCAAGCCAATTGACCCACGGAGACAGTCATGTTCCACTCTCACCACCATCAGAACATATCTTCAAAGCTATCAGCCCAAAGAAAAAAAGCACCGCACCACCACCGGGTGGGCTGGAACCTCCAACCTTTCGGTTAACAGCCGATCGCGCTAGCCAATGGCGCCACGGGGACAGTCCTGCTCCACTCTCACCACCGTCAGAACATTTCTTCAGAGCTATCAGCCTAAAGAAAAAAAGCGCCGCACCACCACCGGGTGGGCTCGAACCTCCAACCTTTCGGTTAACAGCCGATCGCGCTAGCCATTTGCGCCACAGAGACAGTCGTGCTTCACTCTCACCACCGTCAGACCATTTCTTCAGTGCTATCGCCCCAAAGAAAATAAAAGCGCCGCACCACCACCGGGTGGGCTCGAACCTCCAACCTTTCGGTTAACAGTTGATCGCGCTAGCCAATTGCGCCACGGAGACAGTCCTGCTCCACTCTCACCACCGTCAGAACATTTCTTCAGAGCTATCAGCCCAAAGAAGAAAAAGCGCCGCACCACCACCGGGTGGGCTCGAAACTCCAACCTTTCGGTTATCAGCCGATCGCGCTAGCCAATTGCGCCATGGAGACAGTCCTGCTCCACTCTCACCACCATCAGAACATATCTTCAAAGCTATTAGCGCAAAGAAAAAAAGCGCCGCGCCACCACCGGGTGGGCTCGAACCTCCAACCTTTCGGTTAACAGCCGATCGCGCTAACCCATTGCGCCACGGGGACAGTCTTGCTCCACTCTCACCACCATCAGAACATATCTTCAAAGCTATCAGCGCAAACAAAAAAAGCGCCGCACCACCACCGGGTGGGCTCGAACCTCCAACCTTTCGGTTAACAGCCGATCGCGCTAGCCAATTGCGCCACGTAGACAGTCTCGCTCCACTCTCAACACCATCAGAACATATCTTCAAAGCTACAAGCGCAAAGAAAAAAAAGTGCCGCACCACCACCGGGTGGGCTTGAACCTCCAACCTTTCGGTTAACAGCCGATCGCGCTAGCCAATTGCGCCACGGGGACAGTCTTGCTCCACTCTCACCACCATCAGAACATATCTTCAAAGCTATCAGCGCAAAGAAAAAAAAGCGCCGCACCACCACCGGGTGGGCTCGAACCTCCAACTTTTCGGTTAACAGCCGATCGCGCTAGCCAATGGCTCCAGGGAGACAGTCCTGCTCCACTCTCACCACCATCAGAACATATCTTCAAAGCTATCAGCCCAAAGAAAAAAAAGCACCGCACCACCACCGGGTGGGCTCGAACCTCCAACCTTTCGTTTAACAGCCAATCGCGCTAGCCAATTGCGCCACGGAGACAGTCCTGCTCCACTCTCCACCATCAGAACATATCTTCAAAGCTATCAGCACAAAGAAAAAATAGCGCCGCACCACTACTCGGTGGGCTCGAAACTCCAACCTTTCGGTTAACAGCCGATCGCGCTAGCCAATTGCGCCATGGAGACAGTCCTGCTCCACTCTCACCACCATCAGAACATATCTTCAAAGCTATTACCACAAAGAAAAAAGCAACACACCACTCCTGGGAGGGCTCGAACCTCCAACCTTTTGGTTAACAACCGATCGCGCAAGCCAATTGCGCCACGGAGACAGTCCTGCTCCACTCTCACCACCATCAGAACATATCTTCAAAGCTATTAGCCCAAAGAAAAAAAAGCACCGCACCACCACCGGGTGGGCTCGAACCTCCAACCTTTCGGTTAACAGCCAATCGCGCTAGCCAATTGCGCCACGGAGACAGTCCTGCTCCACACTCACCACCATCAGAACATATCTTCAAAGCTATCAGCACAAAGAAAAAAAAGCGCCGCACCACCTCCGGGTGGGCTCGAAACTCCAACCTTTCGGTTAACAGCCGATCGCGCTAGCCAATTGCGCCATGGAGACAGTCCTGCTCCACTCTCACCACCATCAGAACATAATTCAAAGCTATTACCACAAAGAAAAAAAAGCGCCACACCATCACCGGGTGGGCTCCAACCTCCAACCTTTCGGTTAACAGCCCATCACGCAAGACAATTGCGCCACGGAGACAGTCCTGCTCCACTCTCACCACCGTCAAAACATTTATTCAGAGCTATCACCAAAAGAAAAAAAAGCGCCGCACCACCACCGGGTGGGCTCAAACCTCCAACCTTTCGGTTAACAGCCGATCGCGCTAGCCGATTGCGCCCCGGAGACAGTCCTGCTCCACTCTCACCACCATCAGAACATATCTTCAAAGCTATCAGCGCAAAGAAAAAAAAGCGCCGCACCACCACCGGGTGGGCTCGAACCTCCAACCTTTCGGTTAACAGCCGATCGCACAAGCCAATTGCGCCACGGAGACAGTCCTGCTTCACTCTCACCACCATCAGAACATATCTTCAAAGCTATCAGCCCAAAGAAAAAAAAGAACCGCACCACCACCGGGTGGGCTCGAACCTCCAACCTTTCGGTTAACAGCCAATCGCGCTAGCCCATTGCGCCACGGAGACAGTCCTGCTCCACTCTCCACCATCAGAACATATCTTCAAAGCTATCAGCACAAAGAAAAAAAGCGCCGCACCACCACTGGGTGGGCTCGAAACTCCAACCTTTCGGTTAACAGCCGATCGCGCTAGCCAATTGCGCCATGGAGACAGTCCTGCTCCACTTTCACCACCATCAGAACATATCTTCAAAGCTATTACCACAAAAAAAAAAGCAACACACCACTCCTGGGAGGGCTCGAAACTCCAACCTTTCGGTTAACAGCCGATCGCGCTAGCCCATTGCGCCACGGAGACAGTCCTGCTCCACTCTCACCACCATTAGAACATATCTTTCAAGCTATCAGCCCAAAGAAAAAAAAGCGCCGCACCACCACCAGGTGGGCTCGAACCTCCAACCTTTTGGTTAACGGCCGATCGCGCTAGCCAATTGCGCCACGGAGACAATCGTGCTCCACGCTCACCACCATCAGAAAATATCTTCAAAGCTATCATCGCAAAGAAAAAAGCAACACACCCCACCCGGGAGGGCTCGAACCTCCAACTTTTTGGTTAACAACCGATCGCGCTAGCCAATGGCGCCACGGGGACAGTCCTGCTCCACTCTCACCACAGTCAGAACATTTCTTCAGAGCTATCAGCCTAAAGAAAAAGAAGCGCCGCACCACCACCGGGTGGGCTCGAACCTCCAACCTTTCGGTTAACAGCCGATCGCGCTAGCCAATTGCGCCACAGAGACAGTCGTGCTTCACTCTCACCACCGTCAGACCATTTCTTCAGAGCTATCGCCCCAAAGAAAAAAAAGCGCCGCACCACCACCGGGTGGGCTCGAACCTCCAACCTTTCGGTTAACAGTTGATCGCGCTAGCCAATTGCGCCACGGAGACAGTCCTGCTCCACTCTCACCACCGTCAGAACATTTCTTCAGAGCTATCAGCCCAAAGAAGAAAAAGCGCCGCACCACCACCGGGTGGGCTCGAAACTCCAACCTTTCGGTTATCAGCCGATCGCGCTAGCCAATTGCGCCATGGAGACATTCCTGCTCCACTCTCACCACCATCAGAACGTATCTTCAAAGCTATTAGCGCAAAGAAAAAAAGCGCCGCGCCTCCACCGGGTGGGCTCGAACCTCCAACCTTTCGGTTAACAGCCGATCGGGCTAACCCATTGCGCCACGGGGACAGTCTTGCTCCACTCTCACCACCATCAGAACATATCTTCAAAGCTATCAGCGCACACAAAAAAAAGCGCCGCACCACCACCGGGTGGGGTCGAACCTCCAACCTTTCGGTTAACAGCCGATCGCGCTAGCCAATTGCGCCACGGAGACAGTCTTGCTCCACTCTCAACACCATCAGAACATATCTTCAAAGCTACAAGCGCAAAGAAAAAAAAGCGCCGCACCACCACCGGGTGGGCTCGAACCTCCAACCTTTCGGTTAACAGCCGATCGCGCTAGCCAATTGCGCCACGGGGACAGTCTTGCTCCACTCTCACCACCATCAGAACATACCTTCAAAGCTATCAGCGCAAAGAAAAAAAAGCGCCGCACCACCACCGGGTGGGCTCGAACCTCCAACCTTCCGGTTAACAGCCGATCGCGCTAGCCAATGGCGCCAGGGAGACAGTCCTGCTCCACTCTCACCACCATCAGAACATATCTTCAAAGCTACCAGCCCAAAGAAAAAAAAGCACCGCACCACCACCGGGGGGGCTCGAACCTCCAACCTATCGTTTAACCGCCAATCGCGCTAGCCAATTGCGCCACGGAGACAGTCTTGCTCCACTCTCAACACCATCAGAACATATCTTCAAAGCTACAAGCGCAAAGAAAAAAAAGCGCCGCACCACCACCGGGTGGGCTCGAACATCCAACCTTTCGGTTAACAGCCAATCGCGCTATCCAATTGCGCCACGGAGACAGTCCTGCTCCACTCTCACCACCATCAGAACATATCTTCAAAGCTATCAGCACAAAGAAAAAAAAGCGCCGCACCACCACCGGGTGGGCTCGAAACTTCAACCTTTCGGTTAACAGCCGATCGCGCTAGCCAATTGCGCCATGGAGACAGTCCTGCTCTACTCTCACCACCATCAGAACATAATTCAAAGCTATTACCACAAAGAAAAAAGCAACACACCACTCCTGGGAGGGCTCGACACTCCAACCTTTCGGTTAACAGCCGATCGCGCTAGCCCATTGCGCCACGGAGATAGCCTTGCTCCACTCTCAACACCATCAGATCATATCTTCAAAGCTATTAGCGCAAAGAAAAAAAGCGCCGCACCACCACCGGGTGGGCACGAACCTCCAACCTTTCGGTTAAAAGCCGATCGCGCTAGCCAATCGCGCCACGGAGACAGTACTGCTCCACTTTCACCACCATCAGAACATATCTTCAAAGCTATTAGTGCAAAGAAAAAGCAACACACCATTCCCTGGAGGGCTCAAAACTCCAACCCTTCGGTTTACAGCCGATCGCGCTAGCCCATTGCGCCACGAGGACAGTCTTGCTCCCATCTCACCACCATCAGAACATATCTTCAAAGCTATCAGCACAAAGAAAAAAAAAGCGCCGCACCACCAGGTGGGCTCGAACCTTCAACCTTTCGGCTAACAGCCGATTGCGCAAGCCAATTGCGCCACGGAGGCAGTCCTGCTCCACTCTCACCACCATCAGAACATATCTTCAAAGCTATCAGCCCAAAGAAAAAAAGCACCGCACCACCACCGGGTGGGCTCGAACCTCCAACCTTTCGGTTAACAGCCAATCGCGCTAGCCAATTGCGCCACGGAGACAGTCCTGCTTCACTCTCACCACCATCAGAACATATCTTCAAAGCTATCAGCACAAAGAAAAAAAAGCGCCACACCATCACCGGGTGGGCTCGAACCTCCAACCTTTCGGTTAACAGCCGATCGCGCAAGCAAATTGCGCCACGGAGACAGTCCTGCTCCACTCTCACCACCGTAAAAACAATTATTCAGAGCTATCACCCCAAAGAAAAAAAAGCGCCGCACCAACACCGGGTGGGCTCAAACTTCCAACCTTTCGGTTAACAGCCGATCGCGCTAGCCGATTGCGCGCCGGAGACAGTCCTGCTCCACTCTCACCACCATCAGAACATATCTTCAAAGCTATCAGCGCAAAGAAAAAAAGCGCTGCACCACCACCGGGTGGGCTCGAACCTCCAACCTTTCGGTTAACAGCCGATCGCACAAGCCAATCGCGCCATGGAGACAGTCCTGCTCCACTCTCACCACCATCAGAACATATCTTCAAAGCTATTACCACAAAAAAAAGCAACACACCACTCCTGGGAGGGCTCGAAACTCCAACCTTTCGGTTAACGGCCGATCGCGCTAGCCCATTGCGCCACGGAGACAGCCTTGCTCCACTCTCAACACCATCAGAACATATCTTCAAAGCTATTAGCGCAAAGAAAAAAAGCGCCGCGCCACCACAGGGTGGGCTCGAACCTCCAACCTTTCGGTTAACAGCCGATCGCGCTAGCCAATTGCGCCACGGAGACAGTGCTGCTCCACTCTCACCACCATCAGAACATATCTTCAAAGCTATCAGCACAAAGAAAAAAAAGCGCCGCACCACTACTCGGTGGGCTCGAAACTCCAACTTTTCGGTTAACAGCCGATCGCGCTAGCCAATGGCTCCAGGGAGACAGTCCTGCTCCACTCTCACCACCATCAGTACATATCTTCAAAGCTATCAGCCCAAAGAAAAAAAAGCACCGCACCACCACCGGGTTGGCTCGAACCTCCAACCTTTCGGTTAACAGCCAATCGCGCTAGCCAATTGCGCCACGGAGACAGTCCTGCTCCACACTCACCACCATCAGAACATATCTTCAAAGCTATCAGCACAAAGAAAAAAAAGCGCCGCACCACTACTCGGTGGGCTCGAAACTCCAACTTTTCGGTTAACAGCCGATCGCGCTAGCCAATGGCTCCAGGGAGACAGTCCTGCTCCATTCTCACCACCATCAGAACATATCTTCAAAGCTATCAGCCCAAAGAAAAAAAAGCACCGCACCACCACCGGGTTGGCTCGAACCTCCAACCTTTCGGTTAACAGCCAATCGCGCTACCCAATTGCGCCACGGAGACAGTCCTGCTCCACACTCACCACCATCAGAACATATCTTCAAAGCTATCAGCACAAACAAAAAAAGCGCCGCACCACTACTCGGTGGGCTCGAAACTCCAACCTTTCGGTTAACAGCCGATCGTCTAGCCAATTGCGCCATGGAGACAGTCCTGCTCCACTCTCACCACCATCAGTACATATCTTCAAAGCTATCAGCACAAAGAAAAAAAAACGCCGCACCACCACCGGGTGGGCTCGAACCTCCAACCTTTCGGACAACAGCCGATCGCGCAAGCCAATTGCGCCACGGAGACAGTCCTGCTCCACTCTCACCACCATCAGAACATATCTTCAAAGCTATCGGCCCAAAGAAAAAAAGCACCGCACCACCACCGGGTGGGCTCGAACCTCCAACCTTTCGGTAAACAGGTAATCGCGCTAGCCAATTGCACCACGGAGACAGTCCTGCTCCACTCTCACCACCATCAGAACATATCTTCAAAGCTATCAGCACAAAGAAAAAAAAGCGCCGCACCACTACTCGGTGGGCTCGAAACTCCAACTTTTCGGTTAACAGCCGATCGCGCTAGCCAATGGCTCCAGGGAGACAGTCCTGCTCCACTCTCACCACCATCAGAACATATCTTCAAAGCTATCAGCCCAAAGAAAAAAAAGCACCGCACCACCACCGGGTTGGCTCGAACCTCCAACCTTTCGGTTAACAGCCAATCGCGCTAGCCAATTGCGCCACGGAGACAGTCCTGCTCCACACTCACCACCATCAGAACATATCTTCAAAGCTATCAGCACAAAGAAAAAAAAGCGCCGCACCACCTCCGGGTGGGCTCGAAACTCCAACCTTTCGGTTAACAGCCGATCGCGCTAGCCAATTGCGCCATGGAGACAGTCCTGCTCCACTCTCACCACCATCAGAACATAATTCAAAGCTATTACCACAAAGAAAAAAAGCGCCACACCATCACCGGGTGGGCTCGAACCTCCAACCTTTCGGTTAACAGCCCATCACGCAAGCCAATTGCGCCACGGAGACAGTCCTGCTCCACTCTCACCACCGTCAAAACATTTATTCAGAGCTATCACCAAAAGAAAAAAAAGCGCCGCACCACCACCGGGTGGGCTCAAACCTCCAACCTTTCGGTTAACAGCCGATCGCGCTAGCCGATTGCGCCCCGGAGACAGTCCTGCTCCACTCTCACCACCATCAGAACATATCTTCAAAGCTATCAGCGCAAAGAAAAAAAAGCGCCGCACCACCACCGGGTGGGCTCGAACCTCCAACCTTTCGGTTAACAGCCGATCGCACAAGCCAATTGCGCCACGGAGACAGTCCTGCTTCACTCTCACCACCATCAGAACATATCTTCAAAGCTATCAGCCCAAAGAAAAAAAAGAACCGCACCACCACCGGGTGGGCTCGAACCTCCAACCTTTCGGTTAACAGCCAATCGCGCTAGCCCATTGCGCCACGGAGACAGTCCTGCTCCACTCTCCACCATCAGAACATATCTTCAAAGCTATCAGCACAAAGAAAAAAAAGCGCCGCACCACCACTGGGTGGGCTCGAAACTCCAACCTTTCGGTTAACAGCCGATCGCGCTAGCCAATTGCGCCATGGAGACAGTCCTGCTCCACTTTCACCACCATCAGAACGTATCTTCAAAGCTATTACCACAAAAAAAAGCAACACACCACTCCTGGGAGGGCTCGAAACTCCAACCTTTCGGTTAACAGCCGATCGCGCTAGCCCATTGCGCCACGGAGACAGTCCTGCTCCACTCTCACCACCATTAGAATATATCTTTCAAGCTATCAGCCCAAAGAAAAAAAAAGCGCCGCACCACCACCAGGTGGGCTCGAACCTCCAACATTTTGGTTAACGGCCGATCGCGCTAGCCAATTGCGCCACGGAGACAATCGTGCTCCACGCTCACCACCATCAGAAAATATCTTCAAAGCTATCATCGCAAAGAAAAAAGCAACACACCCCTCCCGGGAGGGCTCGAACCTCCAACTTTTTGGTTAACAGCCGATCGCGCTAGCCAATGGCGCCACGGGGACAGTCCTGCTCCACTCTCACCACAGTCAGAACATTTCTTCAGAGCTATCAGCCTAAAGAAAAAGAAGCGCCGCACCACCACCGGGTGGGCTCGAACCTCAAACCTTTCGGTTAACAGCCGATCGCGCTAGCCAATTGCGCCACACAGACAGTCGTGCTTCACTCTCACCACCGTCAGACCATTTCTTCAGAGCTATCGCCCCAAAGAAAAAAAAAGCGCCGCACCACCACCGGGTGGGCTCGAACCTCCAACCTTTCGGTTAACAGTTGATCGCGCTAGCCAATTGCGCCACGGAGACAGTCCTGCTCCACTCTCACCACCGTCAGAACATTTCTTCAGAGCTATCAGCCCAAAGAAGAAAAAGCGCCGCACCACCACCGGGTGGGCTCGAAACTCCAACCTTTCGGTTATCAGCCGATCGCGCTAGCCAATTGCGCCATGGAGACATTCCTGCTCCACTCTCACCACCATCAGAACGTATCTTCAAAGCTATTAGCGCAAAGAAAAAAAGCGCCGCGCCACCACCGGGTGGGCTCGAACCTCCAACCTTTCGGTTAACAGCCGATCGCGCTAACCCATTGCGCCACGGGGACAGTCTTGCTCCACTCTCACCACCATCAGAACATATCTTCAAAGCTATCAGCGCACACAAAAAAAAGCGCCGCACCACCACCGGGTGGGCTCGAACCTCCAACCTTTCGGTTAACAGCCGATCGCGCTAGCCAATTGCGCCACGGAGACAGTCTTGCTCCACTCTCAACACCATCAGAACATATCTTCAAAGCTATCAGCGCAAAGAAAAAAAAGCGCCGCACCACCACCGGGTGGGCTCGAACCTCCAACCTTCCGGTTAACAGCCGATCGCGCTAGCCAATGGCGCCAGGGAGACAGTCCTGCTCCACTCTCACCACCATCAGAACATATCTTCAAAGCTATCAGCCCAAAGAAAAAAAAGCACCGCACCACCACCGGGTGGGCTCGAACCTCCAACCTATCGTTTAACAGCCAATCGCGCTAGCCAATTGCGCCACGGAGACAGTCCTGCTCCACTCTCCACCATCAGAACATATCTTCAAAGCTATCAGCACAAAGAAAAAAAAAGCGCCGCACCACCACCAGGTGGGCTCGAACCTTCAACCTTTCGGCTAACAGCCGATTGCGCAAGCCAATTGCGCCACGGAGGCAGTCCTGCTCCACTCTCACCACCATCAGAACATATCTTCAAAGCTATCAGCCCAAAGAAAAAAAGCACCGCACCACCACCGGGTGGGCTCGAACCTCCAACCTTTCGGTTAACAGCCGATCGCACAAGCCAATTGCGCCACGGAGACAGTCCTGCTCCACTCTCACCACCATCAGAACATATCTTCAAAGCTATCAGCCCAAAGAAAAAAAAAGAACCGCACCACCACCGGGTGGGCTCGAACCTCCAATCTTTCGGTTAACAGCCAATCGCGATAGCCAATTGCGCCACGGAGACAGTCCTGCTCCACTCTCCACCATCAGAACATATCTTCAAAGCTATCAGCACAAAGAAAAAAAAGCGCCGCACCACCACTGGGTGGGCTCGAAACTCCAACCTTTCGGTTAACAGCCGATCGCGCTAGCCAATCGCGCCTTGGAGACAGTCCTGCTCCACTCTCACCACCATCAGAACATATCTTCAAAGCTACTACCACAAAAAAAGGCAACACACCACTCCTGGGAGGGCTCGAAACTCCAACCTTTCGGTTAACGGCCGATCGCGCTAGCCCATTGCGCCACGGAGACAGCCTTGCTCCACTCTCAACACCATCGGAACATATCTTCAAAGCTATTAGCGCAAAGAAAAAAAGCGCCGCGCCACCACAGGGTGGGCTCGAACCTCCAACCTTTCGGTTAACAGCCGATCGCGCTAGCCAATTGCGCCACGGAGACAGTCCTGCTACCCTTTCACCACCATCAGAACATATCTTCAAAGCTAATAGTGCAAAGAAAAAAGCAACACACCACTCCCGGGAGGGCTCGAAACTCCAAACTTTCGGTTAACAGCCGATCGCGCTAGCCCAATGCGCCACGGGGACAGTCTTGCTCCACTCTCACCACAATCAGAACATATCTTCAAAGCTATCAGCACAAAGAACAAAAAAGCGCCGCACCACCACCGGGTGGGCCGGAACCTCCAAACTTTCGGTTAACAGCCGATCGCGCTAGCCCATTGCGCCACGGAGACAGTCCTGCTCCACTCTCCACCATCAGAACATATCTTCAAAGCTATCAGCACAAAGAAAAAAAAGCGCCGCACCACCACTGGGTGGGCTCGAAACTCCAACCTTTCGGTTAACAGCCGATCGCGCTAGCCAATTGCGCCATGGAGACAGTCCTGCTCCACTTTCACCACCATCAGAACATATCTTCAAAGCTATTACCACAAAAAAAAAAGCAACACACCACTCCTGGGAGGGCTCGAAACTCCAACCTTTCGGTTAACAGCCGATCGCGCTAGCCCATTGCGCCACGGAGACAGTCCTGCTCCACTCTCACCACCATTAGAACATATCTTTCAAGCTATCAGCCCAAAGAAAAAAAAAGCGCCGCACCACCACCGGGTGGGCTCGAACCTCCAACATTTTGGTTAACGGCCGATCGCGCTAGCCAATTGCGCCACGGAGACAATCGTGTCCACGCTCACCACCATCAGAAAATATCTTCAAAGCTATCATCGCAAAGAAAAAAGCAACACACCCCACCCGGGAGGGCTCGAACCTCCAACTTTTTGGTTAACAGCCGATCGCGCTAGCCAATGGCGCCACGGGGACAGTCCTGCTCCACTCTCACCACAGTCAGAACATTTCTTCAGAGCTATCAGCCTAAAGAAAAAGAAGCGCCGCACCACCACCGGGTGGGCTTCGAACCTCCAACCTTTCGGTTAACAGCCGATCGCGCTAGCCAATTGCGCCACAGAGACAGTCGTGCTTCACTCTCACCACCGTCAGACCATTTCTTCAGAGCTATCGCCCCAAAGAAAAAAAAGCGCCGCACCACCACCGGGTGGGCTCGAACCTCCAACCTTTCGGTTAACAGTTGATCGCGCTAGCCAATTGCGCCACGGAGACAGTCCTGCTCCACTCTCACCACCGTCAGAACATTTCTTCAGAGCTATCAGCCCAAAGAAGAAAAAGCGCCGCACCACCACCGGGTGGGCTCGAAACTCCAACCTTTCGGTTATCAGCCGATCGCGCTAGCCAATTGCGCCATGGAGACATTCCTGCTCCACTCTCACCACCATCAGAACGTATCTTCAAAGCTATTAGCGCAAAGAAAAAAAGCGCCGCGCCACCACCGGGTGGGCTCGAACCTCCAACCTTTCGGTTAACAGCCGATCGCGCTAACCCATTGCGCCACGGGGACAGTCTTGCTCCACTCTCACCACCATCAGAACATATCTTCAAAGCTATCAGCGCACACACAAAAAAGCGCCGCACCACCACCGGGTGGGCTCGAACCTCCAACCTTTCGGTTAACAGCCGATCGCGCTAGCCAATTGCGCCACGGAGACAGTCTTGCTCCACTCTCAACACCATCAGAACATATCTTCAAAGCTACAAGCGCAAAGAAAAAAAAAGCGCCGCACCACCACCGGGTGGGCTCGAACCTCCAACCTTTCGGTTAACTGCCGATCGCGCTAGCCAATTGCGCCACGGGGACAGTCTTGCTCCACTCTCACCACCATCAGAACATACCTTCAAAGCTATCAGCGCAAAGAAAAAAAAGCGCCGCACCACCACCGGGTGGGCTCGAGCCTCCAACCTTCCAGTTAACAGCCGATCGCGCTAGCCAATGGCGCCAGGGAGACAGTCCTGCTCCACTCTCACCACCATCAGAACATATCTTCAAAGCTATCAGCCCAAAGAAAAAAAAGCACCGCACCACCATCGGGTGGGCTCGAACCTCCAACCTATCGTTTAACAGCCAATCGCGCTAGCCAATTGCGCCACGGAGACAGTCCTGCTCCACTCTCCACCATCAGAACATATCTACAAAGCTATCAGCACAAAGAAAAAAAAGCGCCGCACCACTACTGGGTGGGCTCGAAACTCCAACCGTTCGGTGAACAGCCGATCGCGCAAGCCAATTGCGCCACGGAGACAGTCCTGCTCCACTCTCACCACCATCAGAACATATCTTCAAAGCTATCAGCCCAAAAAAAAAGCACCGCACCACCACCGGGTGGGCTCGAACCTCCAACCTTTCGGTTAACAGCCAATCGAGCTAGCTAATTGCGCCACGGAGACAGTCCTGCTCCACTCTCACCACCATCAGAACATATCTTCAAAGCTATCAGCACAAAGAAAAAAAATCGCCGCACCACCACCGGGTGGGCTCGAAACTTGATTGATTGATATATGGGGTTTTAACGTCCCAAAACCACCATATGATTATGAGAGACGCCGTAGTGGAGGGCTCCGGAAATTTTGACCACCTGGGGTTCTTTAACGTGCACCCAAATCTGAGCACACGGGCCTACGACATGGGCTCGAAACTTCAACCTTTCGGTTAACAGCCGATCGCGCTAGCCAATTGCGCCATGGAGACAGTCCTGCTCTACTCTCACCACCATCAGAACATAATTCAAAGCTATTACCACAAAGAAAAAAGCAACACACCACTCCTGGGAGGGCTCGACACTCCAACCTTTCGGTTAACAGCCGATCGCGCTAGCCCATTGCGCCACGGAGATAGCCTTGCTCCACTCTCAACACCATCAGATCATATCTTCAAAGCTATTAGCGCAAAGAAAAAAAGCGCCGCACCACCACCAGGTGGGCTCGAACCTCCAACCTTTCGGTTAAAAGCCGATCGCGCTAGCCAATCGCGCCACGGAGACAGTACTGCTCCACTTTCACCACCATCAGAACATATCTTCAAAGCTATTATTGCAAAGAAAAAAGCAACACACCATTCCCGGGAGGGCTCAAAACTCCAACCCTTCGGTTTACAGCCGATCGCGCTAGCCCATTGCGCCACGAGGACAGTCTTGCTCCCATCTCACCACCATCAGAACATATCTTCAAAGCTATCAGCACAAAGAAAAAAAAAGCGCCGCACCACCACCAGGTGGGCTCGAACCTTCAACCTTTCGGCTAACAGCCGATTGCGCAAGCCAATTGCGCCACGGAGGCAGTCCTGCTCCACTCTCACCACCATCAGAACATATCTTCAAAGCTATCAGCCCAAAGAAAAAAAGCACCGCACCACCACCGGGTGGGCTCGAACCTCCAACCTTTCGGTTAACAGCCAATCACGCTAGCCAATTGCGCCACGGAGACAGTCCTGCTTCACTCTCACCACCATCAGAACATATCTTCAAAGCTATCAGCACAAAGAAAAAAAAGCGCCACACCATCACCGGGTGGGCTCGAACCTCCAACCTTTCGGTTAACAGCCGATCGCGCAAGCAAATTGCCCCACGGAGACAGTCCTGCTCCACTCTCACCACCGTAAAAGAATTATTCAGAGCTATCACCCCAAAGAAAAAAAAGCGCCGCACCACCACCGGGTGGGCTCAAACCTCTAACCTTTCGGTTAACAGCCGATCGCGCTAGCCGATTGCGCCCCGGAGACAGTCCTGCTCCACTCTCACCACCATCAGAACATATCTTCAAAGCTATCAGCGCAAAGAAAAAAAAGCGCCGCACCACCACCGGGTGGGCTCGAACCTCCAACCTTTCGGTTAACAGCCGATCGCACAAGCCAATTGCGCCACGGAGACAGTCCTGCTCCACTCTCACCACCATCAGAACATATCTTCAAAGCTATCAGCCCAAAGAAAAAAAAAGAACCGCACCACCACCGGGTGGGCTCGAACCTCCAATCTTTCGGTTAACAGCCAATCGCGCTAGCCAATTGCGCCACGGAGACAGTCCTGCTCCACACTAACCACCATCAGAACATATCTTCAAAGCTATCAGCACAAAGAAAAAAAAGCGCCGCACCACTACTCGGTGGGCTCGAAACTCCAACTTTTCGGTTAACAGCCGATCGCGCTAGCCAATGGCTCCAGGGAGACAGTCCTGCTCCACTCTCACCACCATCAGAACATATCTTCAAAGCTATCAGCCCAAAGAAAAAAAAGCACCGCACCACCACCGGGTTGGCTCGAACCTCCAACCTTTCGGTTAACAGCCAATCGCGCTACCCAATTGCGCCACGGAGACAGTCCTGCTCCACACTCACCACCATCAGAACATATCTTCAAAGCTATCAGCACAAAGAAAAAAAAGCGCCGCACCACTACTCGGTGGGCTCGAAACTCCAACCTTTCGGTTAACAGCCGATCGTCTAGCCAATTGCGCCATGGAGACAGTCCTGCTCCACTCTCACCACCATCAGTACATATCTTCAAAGCTATCAGCACAAAGAAAAAAAAACGCCGCACCACCACCGGGTGGGCTCGAACCTCCAACCTTTCGGACAACAGCCGATCGCGCAAGCCAATTGCGCCACGGAGACAGTCCTGCTCCACTCTCACCACCATCAGAACATATCTTCAAAGCTATCGGCCCAAAGAAAAAAAGCACCGCACCACCACCGGGTGGGCTCGAACCTCCAACCTTTCGGTAAACAGGTAATCGCGCTAGCCAATTGCACCACGGAGACAGTCCTGCTCCACTCTCACCACCATCAGAACATATCTTCAAAGCTATCAGCACAAAGAAAAAAAAGCGCCGCACCACTACTCGGTGGGCTCGAAACTCCAACTTTTCGGTTAACAGCCGATCGCGCTAGCCAATGGCTCCAGGGAGACAGTCCTGCTCCACTCTCACCACCATCAGAACATATCTTCAAAGCTATCAGCCCAAAGAAAAAAAAGCACCGCACCACCACCGGGTTGGCTCGAACCTCCAACCTTTCGGTTAACAGCCAATCGCGCTAGCCAATTGCGCCACGGAGACAGTCCTGCTCCACACTCACCACCATCAGAACATATCTTCAAAGCTATCAGCACAAAGAAAAAAAAGCGCCGCACCACCTCCGGGTGGGCTCGAAACTCCAACCTTTCGGTTAACAGCCGATCGCGCTAGCCAATTGCGCCATGGAGACAGTCCTGCTCCACTCTCACCACCATCAGAACATAATTCAAAGCTATTACCACAAAGAAAAAAAGCGCCACACCATCACCGGGTGGGCTCGAACCTCCAACCTTTCGGTTAACAGCCCATCACGCAAGCCAATTGCGCCACGGAGACAGTCCTGCTCCACTCTCACCACCGTCAAAACATTTATTCAGAGCTATCACCAAAAGAAAAAAAAGCGCCGCACCACCACCGGGTGGGCTCAAACCTCCAACCTTTCGGTTAACAGCCGATCGCGCTAGCCGATTGCGCCCCGGAGACAGTCCTGCTCCACTCTCACCACCATCAGAACATATCTTCAAAGCTATCAGCGCAAAGAAAAAAAAGCGCCGCACCACCACCGGGTGGGCTCGAACCTCCAACCTTTCGGTTAACAGCCGATCGCACAAGCCAATTGCGCCACGGAGACAGTCCTGCTTCACTCTCACCACCATCAGAACATATCTTCAAAGCTATCAGCCCAAAGAAAAAAAAGAACCGCACCACCACCGGGTGGGCTCGAACCTCCAACCTTTCGGTTAACAGCCAATCGCGCTAGCCCATTGCGCCACGGAGACAGTCCTGCTCCACTCTCCACCATCAGAAAATATCTTCAAAGCTATCAGCACAAAGAAAAAAAAGCGCCGCACCACCACTGGGTGGGCTCGAAACTCCAACCTTTCGGTTAACAGCCGATCGCGCTAGCCAATTGCGCCATGGAGACAGTCCTGCTCCACTTTCACCACCATCAGAACGTATCTTCAAAGCTATTACCACAAAAAAAAGCAACACACCACTCCTGGGAGGGCTCGAAACTCCAACATTTCGGTTAACAGCCGATCGCGCTAGCCCATTGCGCCACGGAGACAGTCCTGCTCCACTCTCACCACCATTAGAATATATCTTTCAAGCTATCAGCCCAAAGAAAAAAAAAGCGCCGCACCACCACCAGGTGGGCTCGAACCTCCAACATTTTGGTTAACGGCCGATCGCGCTAGCCAATTGCGCCACGGAGACAATCGTGCTCCACGCTCACCACCATCAGAAAATATCTTCAAAGCTATCATCGCAAAGAAAAAAGCAACACACCCCTCCCGGGAGGGCTCGAACCTCCAACTTTTTGGTTAACAGCCGATCGCGCTAGCCAATGGCGCCACGGGGACAGTCCTGCTCCACTCTCACCACAGTCAGAACATTTCTTCAGAGCTATCAGCCTAAAGAAAAAGAAGCGCCGCACCACCACCGGGTGGGCTCGAACCTCAAACCTTTCGGTTAACAGCCGATCGCGCTAGCCAATTGCGCCACACAGACAGTCGTGCTTCACTCTCACCACCGTCAGACCATTTCTTCAGAGCTATCGCCCCAAAGAAAAAAAAAGCGCCGCACCACCACCGGGTGGGCTCGAACCTCCAACCTTTCGGTTAACAGTTGATCGCGCTAGCCAATTGCGCCACGGAGACAGTCCTGCTCCACTCTCACCACCGTCAGAACATTTCTTCAGAGCTATCAGCCCAAAGAAGAAAAAGCGCCGCACCACCACCGGGTGGGCTCGAAACTCCAACCTTTCGGTTATCAGCCGATCGCGCTAGCCAATTGCGCCATGGAGACATTCCTGCTCCACTCTCACCACCATCAGAACGTATCTTCAAAGCTATTAGCGCAAAGAAAAAAAGCGCCGCGCCACCACCGGGTGGGCTCGAACCTCCAACCTTTCGGTTAACAGCCGATCGCGCTAACCCATTGCGCCACGGGGACAGTCTTGCTCCACTCTCAACACCATCAGAACATATCTTCAAAGCTATCAGCGCACACAAAAAAAAGCGCCGCACCACCACCGGGTGGGCTCGAACCTCCAACCTTTCGGTTAACAGCCGATCGCGCTAGCCAATTGCGCCACGGAGACAGTCTTGCTCCACTCTCAACACCATCAGAACATATCTTCAAAGCTATCAGCGCAAAGAAAAAAAAGCGCCGCACCACCACCGGGTGGGCTCGAACCTCCAACCTTCCGGTTAACAGCCGATCGCGCTAGCCAATGGCGCCAGGGAGACAGTCCTGCTCCACTCTCACCACCATCAGAACATATCTTCAAAGCTATCAGCCCAAAGAAAAAAAAGCACCGCACCACCACCGGGTGGGCTCGAACCTCCAACCTATCGTTTAACAGCCAATCGCGCTAGCCAATTGCGCCACGGAGACAGTCCTGCTCCACTCTCCACCATCAGAACATATCTACAACGCTATCAGCACAAAGAAAAAAAAGCGCCGCACCACTACTGGGTGGGCTCGAAACTCCAACCGTTCGGTTAACAGCCGATCGCGCAAGCCAATTGCGCCACGGAGACAGTCCTGCTCCACTCTCACCACCATCAGAACATATCTTCAAAGCTATCAGCCCAAAGAAAAAAAAGCACCGCACCACCACCGGGTGGGCTCGAACCTCCAACCTTTCGGTTAACAGCCAATCGAGCTAGCTAATTGCGCCACGGAGACAGTCCTGCTCCACTCTCACCACCATCAGAACATATCTTCAAAGCTATCAGCACAAAGAAAAAAAATCGCCGCACCACCACCGGGTGGGCTCGAAACTTGATTGATTGATATATGGGGTTTTAACGTCCCAAAACCACCATATGATTATGAGAGACGCCGTAGTGGAGGGCTCCGGAAATTTTGACCACCTGGGGTTCTTTAACGTGCACCCAAATCTGAGCACACGGGCCTACGACATGGGCTCGAAACTTCAACTTTCGGTTAACAGCCGATCGCGCTAGCCAATTGCGCCATGGAGACAGTCCTGCTCTACTCTCACCACCATCAGAACATAATTCAAAGCTATTACCACAAAGAAAAAAGCAACACACCACTCCTGGGAGGGCTCGACACTCCAACCTTTCGGTTAACAGCCGATCGCGCTAGCCCATTGCGCCACGGAGATAGCCTTGCTCCACTCTCAACACCATCAGATCATATCTTCAAAGCTATTAGCGCAAAGAAAAAAAGCGCCGCACCACCACCGGGTGGGCTCGAACCTCCAACCTTTCGGTTAAAAGCCGATCGCGCTAGCCAATCGCGCCACGGAGACAGTACTGCTCCACTTTCACCACCATCAGAACATATCTTCAAAGCTATTATTGCAAAGAAAAAAGCAACACACCATTCCCGGGAGGGCTCAAAACTCCAACCCTTCGGTTTACAGCCGATCGCGCTAGCCCATTGCGCCACGAGGACAGTCTTGCTCCCATCTCACCACCATCAGAACATATCTTCAAAGCTATCAGCACAAAGAAAAAAAAGCGCCGCACCACCACCAGGTGGGCTCGAACCTTCAACCTTTCGGCTAACAGCCGATTGCGCAAGCCAATTGCGCCACGGAGGCAGTCCTGCTCCACTCTCACCACCATCAGAACATATCTTCAAAGCTATCAGCCCAAAGAAAAAAAGCACCGCACCACCACCGGGTGGGCTCGAACCTCCAACCTTTCGGTTAACAGCCAATCACGCTAGCCAATTGCGCCACGGAGACAGTCCTGCTTCACTCTCACCACCATCAGAACATATCTTCAAAGCTATCAGCACAAAGAAAAAAAAGCGCCACACCATCACCGGGTGGGCTCGAACCTCCAACCTTTCGGTTAACAGCCGATCGCGCAAGCAAATTGCCCCACGGAGACAGTCCTGCTCCACTCTCACCACCGTAAAAGAATTATTCAGAGCTATCACCCCAAAGAAAAAAAAGCGCCGCACCACCACCGGGTGGGCTCAAACCTCTAACCTTTCGGTTAACAGCCGATCGCGCTAGCCGATTGCGCCCCGGAGACAGTCCTGCTCCACTCTCACCACCATCAGAACATATCTTCAAAGCTATCAGCGCAAAGAAAAAAAAGCGCCGCACCACCACCGGGTGGGCTCGAACCTCCAACCTTTCGGTTAACAGCCGATCGCACAAGCCAATTGCGCCACGGAGACAGTCCTGCTCCACTCTCACCACCATCAGAACATATCTTCAAAGCTATCAGCCCAAAGAAAAAAAAAGAACCGCACCACCACCGGGTGGGCTCGAACCTCCAATCTTTCGGTTAACAGCCAATCGCGATAGCCAATTGCGCCACGGAGACAGTCCTGCTCCACTCTCCACCATCAGAACATATCTTCAAAGCTATCAGCACAAAGAAAAAAAAGCGCCGCACCACCACTGGGTGGGCTCGAAACTCCAACCTTTCGGTTAACAGCCGATCGCGCTAGCCAATCGCGCCTTGGAGACAGTCCTGCTCCACTCTCACCACCATCAGAACATATCTTCAAAGCTATTACCACAAAAAAAGGCAACACACCACTCCTGGGAGGGCTCGAAACTCCAACCTTTCGGTTAACGGCCGATCGCGCTAGCCCATTGCGCCACGGAGACAGCCTTGCTCCACTCTCAACACCATCGGAAAATATCTTCAAAGCTATTAGCGCAAAGAAAAAAAGCGCCGCGCCACCACAGGGTGGGCTCGAACCTCCAACCTTTCGGTTAACAGCCGATCGCGCTAGCCAATTGCGCCACGGAGACAGTCCTGCTACCCTTTCACCACCATCAGAACATATCTTCAAAGCTAATAGTGCAAAGAAAAAAGCAACACACCACTCCCGGGAGGGCTCGAAACTCCAAACTTTCGGTTAACAGCCGATCGCGCTAGCCCAATGCGCCACGGGGACAGTCTTGCTCCACTCTCACCACCATCAGAACATATCTTCAAAGCTATCAGCACAAAGAACAAAAAAGCGCCGCACCACCACCGGGTGGGCCGGAACCTCCAAACTTTCGGTTAACAGCCGATCGCGCTAGCCCATTGCGCCACGGAGACAGTCCTGCTCCACTCTCCACCATCAGAACATATCTTCAAAGCTATCAGCACAAAGAAAAAAAAGCGCCGCACCACCACTGGGTGGGCTCGAAACTCCAACCTTTCGGTTAACAGCCGATCGCGCTAGCCAATTGCGCCATGGAGACAGTCCTGCTCCACTTTCACCACCATCAGAACATATCTTCAAAGCTATTACCACAAAAAAAAGCAACACACCACTCCTGGGAGGGCTCGAAACTCCAACCTTTCGGTTAACAGCCGATCGCGCTAGCCCATTGCGCCACGGAGACAGTCCTGCTCCACTCTCACCACCATTAGAACATATCTTTCAAGCTATCAGCCCAAAGAAAAAAAAAGCGCCGCACCACCACCGGGTGGGCTCGAACCTCCAACATTTTGGTTAACGGCCGATCGCGCTAGCCAATTGCGCCACGGAGACAATCGTGTCCACGCTCACCACCATCAGAAAATATCTTCAAAGCTATCATCGCAAAGAAAAAAGCAACACACCCCACCCGGGAGGGCTCGAACCTCCAACTTTTTGGTTAACAGCCGATCGCGCTAGCCAATGGCGCCACGGGGACAGTCCTGCTCCACTCTCACCACAGTCAGAACATTTCTTCAGAGCTATCAGCCTAAAGAAAAAGAAGCGCCGCACCACCACCGGGTGGGCTTCGAACCTCCAACCTTTCGGTTAACAGCCGATCGCGCTAGCCAATTGCGCCACAGAGACAGTCGTGCTTCACTCTCACCACCGTCAGACCATTTCTTCAGAGCTATCGCCCCAAAGAAAAAAAAGCGCCGCACCACCACCGGGTGGGCTCGAACCTCCAACCTTTCGGTTAACAGTTGATCGCGCTAGCCAATTGCGCCACGGAGACAGTCCTGCTCCACTCTCACCACCGTCAGAACATTTCTTCAGAGCTATCAGCCCAAAGAAGAAAAAGCGCCGCACCACCACCGGGTGGGCTCGAAACTCCAACCTTTCGGTTATCAGCCGATCGCGCTAGCCAATTGCGCCATGGAGACATTCCTGCTCCACTCTCACCACCATCAGAACGTATCTTCAAAGCTATTAGCGCAAAGAAAAAAAGCGCCGCGCCACCACCGGGTGGGCTCGAACCTCCAACCTTTCGGTTAACAGCCGATCGCGCTAACCCATTGCGCCACGGGGACAGTCTTGCTCCACTCTCACCACCATCAGAACATATCTTCAAAGCTATCAGCGCACACACAAAAAAGCGCCGCACCACCACCGGGTGGGCTCGAACCTCCAACCTTTCGGTTAACAGCCGATCGCGCTAGCCAATTGCGCCACGGAGACAGTCTTGCTCCACTCTCAACACCATCAGAACATATCTTCAAAGCTACAAGCGCAAAGAAAAAAAAGCGCCGCACCACCACCGGGTGGGCTCGAACCTCCAACCTTTCGGTTAACTGCCGATCGCGCTAGCCAATTGCGCCACGGGGACAGTCTTGCTCCACTCTCACCACCATCAGAACATACCTTCAAAGCTATCAGCGCAAAGAAAAAAAAGCGCCGCACCACCACCGGGTGGGCTCGAGCCTCCAACCTTCCAGTTAACAGCCGATCGCGCTAGCCAATGGCGCCAGGGAGACAGTCCTGCTCCACTCTCACCACCATCAGAACATATCTTCAAAGCTATCAGCCCAAAGAAAAAAAAGCACCGCACCACCATCGGGTGGGCTCGAACCTCCAACCTATCGTTTAACAGCCAATCGCGCTAGCCAATTGCGCCACGGAGACAGTCCTGCTCCACTCTCCACCATCAGAACATATCTACAAAGCTATCAGCACAAAGAAAAAAAAGCGCCGCACCACTACTGGGTGGGCTCGAAACTCCAACCGTTCGGTGAACAGCCGATCGCGCAAGCCAATTGCGCCACGGAGACAGTCCTGCTCCACTCTCACCACCATCAGAACATATCTTCAAAGCTATCAGCCCAAAAAAAAAGCACCGCACCACCACCGGTTGGGCTCGAACCTCCAACCTTTCGGTTAACAGCCAATCGAGCTAGCCAATTGCGCCACGGAGACAGTCCTGCTCCACTCTCACCACCATCAGATTATATCTTCAAAGCTATCAGCACAAAGAAAAAAAAGCGCCGCACCACCACCGGGTGGGCTCGAAACTTGATTGATTGATATATGGGGTTTTAACGTCCCAAAACCACCATATGATTATGAGAGACGCCGTAGTGGAGGGCTCCGGAAATTTTGACCACCTGGGGTTCTTTAACGTGCACCCAAATCTGAGCACACGGGCCTACGACATGGGCTCGAAACTTCAACCTTTCGGTTAACAGCCGATCGCGCTAGCCAATTGCGCCATGGAGACAGTCCTGCTCTACTCTCACCACCATCAGAACATAATTCAAAGCTATTACCACAAAGAAAAAAGCAACACACCACTCCTGGGAGGGCTCGACACTCCAACCTTTCGGTTAACAGCCGATCGCGCTAGCCCATTGCGCCACGGAGATAGCCTTGCTCCACTCTCAACACCATCAGATCATATCTTCAAAGCTATTAGCGCAAAGAAAAAAAGCGCCGCACCACCACCGGGTGGGCTCGAACCTCCAACCTTTCGGTTAAAGCCGATCGCGCTAGCCAATCGCGCCACGGAGACAGTACTGCTCCACTTTCACCACCATCAGAACATATCTTCAAAGCTATTAGTGCAAAGAAAAAAGCAACACACCATTCCCGGGAGGGCTCAAAACTCCAACCCTTCGGTTTACAGCCGATCGCGCTAGCCCATTGCGCCACGAGGACAGTCTTGCTCCCATCTCACCACCATCAGAACATATCTTCAAAGCTATCAGCACAAAGAAAAAAAAGCGCCGCACCACCACCAGGTGGGCTCGAACCTTCAACCTTTCGGCTAACAGCCGATTGCGCAAGCCAATTGCGCCACGGAGGCAGTCCTGCTCCACTCTCACCACCATCAGAACATATCTTTAAACCTATCAGCCCAAAGAAAAAAAGCACCGCACCACCACCGGGTGGGCTCGAACCTCCAACCTTTTGGTTAACAGCCAATCGCGCTAGCCAATTGCGCCACGGAGACAGTCCTGCTTCACTCTCACCACCATCAGAACATATCTTCAAAGCTATCAGCACAAAGAAAAAAAAGCGCCACACCATCACCGGGTGGGCTCGAACCTCCAACCTTTCGGTTAACAGCCGATCGCGCAAGCAAATTGCGCCACGGAGACAGTCCTGCTCCACTCTCACCACCGTAAAAACAATTATTCAGAGTTATCACCCCAAAGAAAAAAAAGCGCCGCACCACCACCGGGTGGGCTCAAACCTCCAACCTTTCGGTTAACAGCCGATCGCGCTAGCCGATTGCGCCCCGGAGACAGTCCTGCTCCACTCTCACCACCATCAGAACATATCTTCAAAGCTATCAGCGCAAAGAAAAAAAAGCGCCGCACCACCACCGGGTGGGCTCGAACCTCCAACCTTTCGGTTAACAGCCGATCGCACAAGCCAATTGCGCCACGGAGACAGTCCTGCTCCACTCTCACCACCATCAGAACATATCTTCAAAGCTATCAGCCCAAAGAAAAAAAAGAACCGCACCACCACCGGGTGGGCTCGAACCTCCAATCTTTCGGTTAACAGCCAATCGCGATAGCCAATTGCGCCACGGAGACAGTCCTGCTCCACTGTCCACCATCAGAACATATCTTCAAAGCTATCAGCACAAAGAAAAAAAAGCGCCGTACCACCACTGGGTGGGCTCGAAACTCCAACCTTTCGGTTAACAGCCGATCGCGCTAGCCAATCGCGCCATGGAGACAGTCCTGCTCCACTCTCACCACCATCAGAACATATCTTCAAAGCTATTACCACAAAAAAAGCAACACACCACTCCTGGGAGGGCTCGAAACTCCAACCTTTAGGTTAACGGCCAATCGCGCTAGCCCATTGCGCCACGGAGACAGCCTTGCTCCACTCTCAACACCATCGGAACATATCTTCAAAGCTATTAGCGCAAAGAAAAAAAGCACCGCGCCACCACAGGGTGGGCTCGAACCTCCAACCTTTTGGTTAACAGCCGATCGCGCTAGCCAATTGCGCCACGGAGACAGTCCTTCTACCCTTTCACCACCATCAGAACATATCTTCAAAGCTATTAGTGCAAAGAAAAAAGCAACACACCACTCCCGGGAGGGCTCGAAACTCCAAACTTTCGGTTAACAGCCGATCGCGCTAGCCCAATGCGCCACGGGGACAGTCTTGCTCCACTCTCACCACCATCAGAACATATCTTCAAAGCTATCAGTACAAAGAACAAAAAAGCGCCGCACCACCACCGGGTGGGCCGGAACCTCCAAACTTTCGGTTAACAGCCGATCGCGCAAGCCAATTGCGCCACGGAGACAGTCCTGCTCCACTGTCACCACCATCAGACAATATCTTCAAAGCTATCAGCCCAAAGAAAAAAAGCACCGCACCACCACCGGGTGGGCTCGAACCTTCAACCTTTCGGTTAACAGCCAATCGCGCTAGCCAATTGCGCCACGGAGACAGTCCTGCTCCGCTCTCACCACCCTCAGAACATATCTTCAAATCTATCAGCACAAAGAAAAAAAAGCGCCACACCATCACCGGGTGGGCTCGAACCTCCAATCTTTCGGTTAACAGCCGATCGCGCAAGCCAATTGCGCCACGGAGACAGTCCTGCTCCACTCTCACCACCGTCAAAACATTTATTCAGAGCTATCACCCCAAAGAAAAAAAAGCGCCGCACCACCACCGGGAGGGCTCGAAACTCCAACCTTTCGGTTAACAGCCGATCGCGCTAGCCCATTGCGCCACGGGGACAGTCTTGCTCCACTCTCACCACCATCAGTACATATCTTCAAAGCTATCAGCACAAAGAAAAAAACGCCGCACCACCACCGCGTGGGCTCGAACCTCCAACCTTTCGGTTAACAGCCGATCGCGCAAGCCAATTGCGCCACGGAGACAGTCCTGCTCCACTCTCACCACCATCAGAACATATCTTCAAAGCTATCGGCCCAAAGAAAAAAAGCACCGCACCCCCACCGGGTGGGCTCGAACCTCCAACCTTCTGGTTAACAGGTAATCGCGCTAGCCAATTGCGCCACGGAGACAGTCCTGCTCGACTCTCACCACCATCAGAACATATCTTCAAAGCTATCAGCACAAAGAGAAAAAAGCGCCGCACCACCACCGGGTGGGCTCGAAACTCCAACCTTTCTGTTAACAGCCGATCGCGCTAGCCTATTGCGCCATGGAGACAGTCCTCCTCCACTCTCACCACCATCAGAACATATCTTCAAAGCTATTACCACAAAGAAAAAATCAACACACTACTCCTGGGAGGGCTCGAAACTCCAACCTTTCGGTTAACAGCCGATCGCGCTAGCCCATTGCGCCACGGAGACAGCCTTGCTCCACTCTCAACACCATCAGAACATATCTTCAAAGCTATTAGCGCAAAGAAAAAAAGCGCCGCACCACCACCGGGTGGGCTAGAACCTCCGACCTTTCGGTTAACAGCCGATCGCGCTAGCCAATTGCGCCACGGAGACAGTCCTGCTCCACTCTCACCACCATCAGAACATATTTTCAAAGCTATTAGTGCAAATAAAAAAGCAGCACACCACACCCGGGAGGGCTCGAACCTCCAACCTTTCGATTAACAGCCGATCGCGCTAGCCAATTGCGCCACGGAGACAGTCTTGCTCCACTCTCACCACCATCAGTACATATCTTCAAAGCTATCAGCACAAAGAAAAAAAACGCCGCACCACCACCGGGTGGGCTCGAACCTCCAACCTTTCGGACAACAGCCGATCGCGCAAGCCAATTGCGCCACGGAGACAGTCCTGCTCCACTCCCACCACCATCAGAACATATCTTCAAAGCTATCGGCCCAAAGAAAAAAAGCACCGCACCACCACCGGGTGGGCTCGAACCTCCAACCTTTCGGTAAACAGGTAATCGCGCTAGCCAATTGCACCACGGAGACAGTCCTGCTCCACTCTCACCACCATCAGAACATATCTTCAAAGCTGTCAGCACAAAGAGAAAAAAGCGCCGCACCAACACCGGTTGGGCTCGAAACTCCAACCTTTCGGTTAACAGCCGATCGCGCTAGCCAATTGCGCAATGGAGACAGTCCTGCTCCACTCTCACCACCATCAGAACATATCTTCAAAGCTATTAGTGCAAAGAAAAAAGCAGCACACCACTCCCGGGAGGACTCGAAACTCCAACCTTTCGGTTAACAGCCGATCGCGCTAGCCCATTGCGCCACGGGGACAGTCTTGCTCCACTCTCACCACCATCAGTACATATCTTCAAAGCTATCAGCACAAAGAAAAAAAAAACGCTGCACCACCACTGGGTGGGCTCGAACCTCCAACCTTTCGGTTAACAGCCGATCGCGCAAGCCGATTGCGCCACGGAGACAGTCCTGCTCCACTCTCACCACCATCAGAACATATCTTCAAAGCTATCGGCCCGGTGAAAAAAAGCACCGCACCACCACCGGGTGGGCTCGAACCTCCAACCTTTCGGTTAACAGGTAATTGCGCTAGCAAATTGCGCCACGGAGACAGTCCTGCTCCACTCTCACCACCATCAGAACATATCTTCAAAGCTATCAGCACAAAGAAAAAAAGCGCCACACCAACACCGGGTGGGCTCGAACCTCCAACCTTTCGGATAACAGCCGATCGCGCTAGCCAACTGCGCCACGGAGACAGTCCTGCTCCACTCTCACCACCGTCAGAACATTTCTTCAGAGCTATCAGCCCAAAGAAAAAAAAAGCGCCACACCACCACTCGGGTGGGCTCGAACCTCCAACCATTCGGTTAACAGCCGATCGCGCTAGCCCATTGCGCCACGGAGGCAGTCTTGCTCCACTCTCAGCATCATCAGAACATATCTTCAAAGCTATCAGCGCAAAGAAAAAAAAGCGCCGCACCACCACCGGGTGGGCTCGAACCTCCAACCTTTCGGTAAACAGCCGATCGTGCTAGAGAATTGCGCCACGGAGACAGTCCTGCTCCACACTCACCACCATCAGAACATATCTTCAAAGCTATCAGCGTAAAGAAAAAAGCAACACACCGCTCCCGGGAGGGCTCGAAACTCCAACCTTTCAGTTAACAGCCAATCGCGCCAGCCAATTTCGCCACGGAGACAGACCTGCCCCACTCTCACCACCATCAGAACATATCTTCAAGGCTATCAGCACAAAGAAAAAAAAGCGCCCCACCATCACCGGGTGGGCTCGAACTTCCAACCTTTCGGTTAACAGCCGATCGCGCTAGCTAACTGCGCCACGGAAACAGTCTTGCTCCACTATCACCACCATCAGAACATATCTTCAAAGCTATCAGCGCAAAGAAAAAAGCAAGACACCACTCCTAGGGAGGGCTCGAAACTCCAACCTTTCGGTTAACAGCCGATCGCGCTAGCCCATTGCGCCACGGAGACAGTCCTGCTCTACTCTCACAACCATCAGAACATATCTTCAAAGCTATCAGCCCAAAGAAAAAAAAGCGCCATACCACCACCGGGTGGGATCGAACCTCCGACCTTTTGGTTGACAGCCGATCGCGCTAGCCGATTGCGCCATGAAGACAGTCCTGCTCCACTCTCACCACCATCAGAACATATCTTCAAAGCTATCAGCCCAAAGAAAAAAAAGCGCCGCACCACCACCGGGTGGGCTCGAACTACCAACTTTTCGGTTAACAGCCGATCACGCTAGCCAATTGCGCCACGGAGACAGTCCTGCTCCACTCTCACCACCATCAGAACATATCTTCAAAGCTATCAGCCCAAAGAAAAAAAGCGCCGCACCACCACCGGGTGGGCTTGAACTACCAACTTTTCGGTTAACAGCCGATCACGCTAGCCAAGTGCGCCACGGAGACAGTCCTGCTCCACTCTCACCACCATCAGAACATATCTTCAAAGCTATCAGCCCAAAGAAAAAAAGCGCCGCACCACCACCGGGTGGGCTCGAACCTCCAACTTTTCGGTTAACAGCCGATCACGCTAGCCAATTGCGCCACGGAGACAGTCCTGCTTCACTCTCACCACTATCAGAACATATCTTCAAAGCTATCAGTGCAAAAAAAAAGCGCCGCACCACCACCGGGTGGGCTCGAACCTCCAACTTTTCGGTTAACAGCCGATCACGCTAGCATATTGCGCCACGGAGACAGTCCTGCTTCACTCTCACCACCATCATAACATATCTTCAAAGCTATCAGCCCAAAGAAAAAAAAGCACCGCACCACCACCGGGTGGGCTCGAAACTCCAACCTTTCGGTTAACTGCCGATCGCGCTAGCCAATGGCGCCACGGAGACAGTCCTGTTCCACTCTTACCACCATCAGAACATATCTTCAAAGCTATCAGCCCAAAGAAAAAAAAAGAACCGCACCACCACCGGGTGGGCTCGAACCTCTAACCTTTCGGTTAAAAGCCAATCGCGCTAGCCCATTGCGCCACGGAGACAGTCCTGCTCCACTCTCCACCATCAGAACATATCTTCAAAGCTATCAGCACAAAGAAAAAAAAGCACCGCACCACCACTGGGTGGGCTCGAAACTCCAACCTTTCGGTTAACAGCCGATCGCGCTAGCCAATTGCGCCATGGAGACAGTCCTGCTCCACTTTCACCACCATCAGAACATATCTTCAAAGCTATTACCACAAAAAAAAAGCAACACACCACTCCTGGGAGGGCTCGAAACTCCAACCTTTCGGTTAACAGCCGATCGCGCTAGCCCATTGCGCCACGGAGACAGTCCTGCTCCACTCTCACCACCATCAGAACATATTTTCAAAGCTATTAGTGCAAATAAAAAAGCAGCACACCACACCCGGGAGGGCTCGAACCTCCAACCTTTCGATTAACAGCCGATCGCGCTAGCCAATTGCGCCACGGAGACAGTCTTGCTCCACTCTCACCACCATCAGTACATATCTTCAAAGCTATCAGCACAAAGAAAAAAAACGCCGCACCACCACCGGGTGGGCTCGAACCTCCAACCTTTCGGACAACAGCCGATCGCGCAAGCCAATTGCGCCACGGAGACAGTCCTGCTCCACTCTCACCACCATCAGAACATATCTTCAAAGCTATCGGCCCAAAGAAAAAAAGCACCGCACCACCACCGGGTGGGCTCGAACCTCCAACCTTTCGGTAAACAGGTAATCGCGCTAGCCAATTGCACCACGGAGACAGTCCTGCTCCACTCTCACCACCATCAGAACATATCTTCAAAGCTGTCAGCACAAAGAGAAAAAAGCGCCGCACCAACACCGGTTGGGCTCGAAACTCCAACCTTTCGGTTAACAGCCGATCGCGCTAGCCAATTGCGCAATGGAGACAGTCCTGCTCCACTCTCACCACCATCAGAACATATCTTCAAAGCTATTAGTGCAAAGAAAAAAGCAGCACACCACTCCCGGGAGGACTCGAAACTCCAACCTTTCGGTTAACAGCCGATCGCGCTAGCCCATTGCGCCACGGGGACAGTCTTGCTCCACTCTCACCACCATCAGTACATATCTTCAAAGCTATCAGCACAAAGAAAAAAAAACGCTGCACCACCACTGGGTGGGCTCGAACCTCCAACCTTTCGGTTAACAGCCGATCGCGCAAGCCGATTGCGCCAAGCCGATTGCGCCACGGAGACAGTCCTGCTCCACTCTCACCACCATCAGAACATATCTTCAAAGCTATCGGCCCGGTGAAAAAAAGCACCGCACCACCACCGGGTGGGCTCGAACCTCCAACCTTTCGGTTAACAGGTAATTGCGCTAGCAAATTGCACCACGGAGACAGTCCTGCTCCACTCTCACCACCATCAGAACATATCTTCAAAGCTATCAGCACAAAGAAAAAAAGCGCCACACCAACACCGGGTGGGCTCGAACCTCCAACCTTTCGGATAACAGCCGATCGCGCTAGCCAACTGCGCCACGGAGACAGTCCTGCTCCACTCTCACCACCGTCAGAACATTTCTTCAGAGCTATCAGCCCAAAGAAAAAAAAAGCGCCACACCACCACTCGGGTGGGCTCGAACCTCCAACCATTCGGTTAACAGCCGATCGCGCTAGCCCATTGCGCCACGGAGGCAGTCTTGCTCCACTCTCAGCATCATCAGAACATATCTTCAAAGCTATCAGCGCAAAGAAAAAAAAGCGCCGCACCACCACCGGGTGGGCTCGAACCTCCAACCTTTCGGTAAACAGCCGATCGTGCTAGAGAATTGCGCCACGGAGACAGTCCTGCTCCACACTCACCACCATCAGAACATATCTTCAAAGCTATCAGCGTAAAGAAAAAAGCAACACACCGCTCCCGGGAGGGCTCGAAACTCCAACCTTTCAGTTAACAGCCAATCGCGCCAGCCAATTTCGCCACGGAGACAGACCTGCCCCACTCTCACCACCATCAGAACATATCTTCAAGGCTATCAGCACAAAGAAAAAAAAGCGCCCCACCATCACCGGGTGGGCTCGAACTTCCAACCTTTCGGTTAACAGCCGATCGCGCTAGCTAACTGCGCCACGGAAACAGTCTTGCTCCACTATCACCACCATCAGAACATATCTTCAAAGCTATCAGCGCAAAGAAAAAAGCAAGACACCACTCCTAGGGAGGGCTCGAAACTCCAACCTTTCGGTTAACAGCCGATCACGCTAGCCCATTGCGCCACGGAGACAGTCCTGCTCTACTCTCACAACCATCAGAACATATCTTCAAAGCTATCAGCCCAAAGAAAAAAAAGCGCCATACCACCACCGGGTGGGATCGAACCTCCGACCTTTTGGTTGACAGCCGATCGCGCTAGCCGATTGCACCATGAAGACAGTCCTGCTCCACTCTCACCACCATCAGAACATATCTTCAAAGCTATCAGCCCAAAGAAAAAAAAGCGCCGCACCACCACCGGGTGGGCTCGAACTACCAACTTTTCGGTTAACAGCCGATCACGCTAGCCAATTGCGCCACGGAGACAGTCCTGCTCCACTCTCACCACCATCAGAACATATCTTCAAAGCTATCAGCCCAAAGAAAAAAAGCGCCGCACCACCACCGGGTGGGCTTGAACTACCAACTTTTCGGTTAACAGCCGATCACGCTAGCCAAGTGCGCCACGGAGACAGTCCTGCTCCACTCTCACCACCATCAGAACATATCTTCAAAGCTATCAGCCCAAAGAAAAAAAGCGCCGCACCACCACCGGGTGGGCTCGAACCTCCAACTTTTCGGTTAACAGCCGATCACGCTAGCCAATTGCGCCACGGAGACAGTCCTGCTTCACTCTCACCACTATCAGAACATATCTTCAAAGCTATCAGTGCAAAAAAAAAAGCGCCGCACCACCACCGGGTGGGCTCGAACCTCCAACTTTTCGGTTAACAGACGATCACGCTAGCATATTGCGCCACGGAGACAGTCCTGCTTCACTCTCACCACCATCATAACATATCTTCAAAGCTATCAGCCCAAAGAAAAAAAAGCACCGCACCACCACCGGGTGGGCTCGAAACTCCAACCTTTCGGTTAACTGCCGATCGCGCTAGCCAATGGCGCCACGGAGACAGTCCTGTTCCACTCTTACCACCATCAGAACATATCTTCAAAGCTATCAGCCCAAAGAAAAAAAAAGAACCGCACCACCACCGGGTGGGCTCGAACCTCTAACCTTTCGGTTAACAGCCAATCGCGCTAGCCCATTGCGCCACGGAGACAGTCCTGCTCCACTCTCCACCATCAGAACATATCTTCAAAGCTATCAGCACAAAGAAAAAAAAAGCGCCGCACCACCACTGGGTGGGCTCGAAACTCCAACCTTTCGGTTAACAGCCGATCGCGCTAGCCAATTGCGCCATGGAGACAGTCCTGCTCCACTTTCACCACCATCAGAACATATCTTCAAAGCTATTACCACAAAAAAAAGCAACACACCACTCCTGGGAGGGCTCGAAACTCCAACCTTTCGGTTAACAGCCGATCGCGCTAGCCCATTGCGCCACGGAGACAGTCCTGCTCCACTCTCACCACCATTAGAACATATCTTTCAAGCTATCAGCCCAAAGAAAAAAAAAGCGCCGAACCACCACCGGGTGGGCTTTGGAGCCGGCACGCTGGCGGACATGCAGCTGATTTCCCTGTTGTTCACGCAGGTTTTCGCAAGTTTTGGATTTGCCTTCCGGCTCGCTGCGATTGTCGCAGCGTGGATCTACACTCTGGCCAAAACCAAGCTTCAGCGGTGCTGTCATCTTCGGCGAGTATCGCATCGCACGCCTTGTCAGACCACGCCACGAATTCCGAGCCCGCTATCTTCGATGACGAGCTCGGCGCGTGGCGGAACTTCAGTGATTACGATCGACCAATAACCTACGGACATTGGCGCCCATGTGACCAAAATGAACCCTATTTAGACGAGCAACGCTTCTGCCTCGTGGGATTTGGAGCCGGCACGCTGGCGGACATGCAGCTGATTTCCCTGTTGTTCACGCAGGTTTTCGCAAGTTTTGGATTTGCCTTCCGGCTCGCTGCGATTGTCGGCAGCGTGGATCTACACTCTGGCCAAAACCAAGCTTCAGCGGTGCTGTCATCTTCGGCGAGTATCGCATCGCACGCCTTGTCGGACCACGCCACGAATTCCGAGCCCGCTATCTTCGATGACGAGCTCGGCGCGTGGCGGAACTTCAGTGATTACCATCGACCAATAACCTACGGACATTGGCGCCCATGTGACCAAAATGAACCCCATTTAGACGAGCAACGCTTCTGCCTCGTGGGATTTGGAGCCGGCACGCTGGCGGACATGCAGCTGATTTCCCTGTTGTTCACGCAGGTTGGTTTGCATTATCCCATTCGGGCTTCTCGGCTATTGTGTGCGTTGCCGGCTCCTCCCACTTTGGCATTTGCTGATGCTCATTGTCGTAAAAGAGCGCGAGCGCCTCGAAGAACGTCTTTTCTGTTTGCTAAAAGGGTGTTTTATTTGTTCTTACTGTTGTTGCTTTCCGGCGATGTGGAACTTAACCCGGGCCCTGTTGAAATGGATATCTTACAAAGCCTGCAAAAAGGGCAGACTGAAATCCTAAATAAGCTACATTCTATTGAATCCCGGATCGCAAAGCATGAGGGAATGATAGCGGACATAAAGGACAGCCTTGGAGCAACTAAGAAGCAAGTCGAAGATTTAGGCAAAATAGTTACAGAGCATAAGGATGACATTTTGATTCTGCAGAAAGAGTTGAGGAATTTGCAGGCCAAGAACGTTGACCTGGAAAACAGAAGTCGTAGACAAAACCTTTTGTTTTATGGAGTAGATGACAATAAAAAAGAAACATGGGACGAATCCCAGGAATTGATAAAAAAAATCGTTGGTGACAAGCTTGGAATCGAGGTGGCATCGTTAGAAAGGGCACATCGCATTGGTGTATACCGAGAACAAAAAAAGCGACCTATCATCGCAAATTTCGCTTCGTACAAAGAAAGGCAAGAAATTTTGTCCAACGCAAAAAAATTGAAGGGGTCAGGTTTCAGCATTGATCAGGATTTTGCGCCAGCTACTCGGGAAGTGCGAAAGCGGTTATGGGAATACGGTAAAGCCCACAAAAGTGAGAGCACAAAAGTAAGACTGAACTTTGAGAGGCTTTCCCTTGATGGAAAAACGTACGTATGGGATGACGAGAAGAAGGAAGTCGTTCCATTGCGAAAAAAATGACGCGCACTTGAAAAAAAAACACGCCCGACACAGCTTCGTCGCTGTTTTAATAAATTGTAGAAGCATAACGAAAAAGACGGACGAATTGGCGGGGCTTATCGAGTCTGTTAAAGCTGACGTAGTTATCGGAACGGAATCGTGGCTGCACCGTGATATCAGCGACTGTGAAGTATTTCCAAGTGACTTTGTCGCGTACCGCAAAGATAGACCAAGCCATGGGGGCGGTGTATTCTTACTTGTGCGAAGTTCTTTGAAATCTGCTGCCCTCGACATTCAGTGCGATATTGAATCTGTTTGGTGCACGATTACCCTAGATGATAATTCTTCATTCGCTGTAGGTGCATTTTATCGACCCCCAAACTCGGACTACAAAACACTTCAGTCGTTAAATGAAATTATCTCGGAAGTTTCAAACCGAACATTCCTTCTTGCTGGGGACTTTAATTTGCCAGACTTAGAATGGCATGATGGAATATGCGTAAGAGGCACTGGGTGCCGCACAAACATAGAAATGAAAAATATAACAGACAACTACGGCCTTACCCAGTTTTTTACTTGCCCAACTAGAAATAATAACCTTCTTGACCTTGTGTTCTCAAATTCACCCAGTTTGGTGAATAACGTCAATGTTATTCCAGGAATCAGCGACCACATGGCTGTTGTTGCAGAAATCAAAAAAGAATGTAAAAATACCTCAAATAGTGCGGCAAGAAAGGTTTTTCTGTTCAGTAGGGGTGACTACACAAGAATAGTTGAAAAGCTAGAAGATTATTTGCCCGTGTTTGAATGCCTATCTGAACACTACAGTATGAATGATTTATGGCTTAGCTTTAAGGACAAGTTGTTAGCACTCGTAGATAAGTATATACCTGCGAAACAAGCCGGAGAGCTTCGTAAACGCAAGAAGCCATGGATGACGTCCGGTATTTTGAGATTAATCCGGAAAAGGCGACGGGTTTTTGGTAAATTAAAGAAATCTGGAAGCAGTGACCACGTGAAAGAATTACAAGCATTAACGGAGCAGTATAAATCATGTGTGGAAAACGCAAAAACGAAATATTTCGAAGGGCTCAGCAATAAAATGAAAACTAATTCAAAGTGTTTCTGGCATTATATCAAAGAGTGTGGGTCTGATCATGTTGGAGTGGCTGAACTAAGCTTTAATAATATGGTTGTGGTTGATGAGGAAGCAAAAGCTACCTGCTTAAACAAATATTTCCAGTCTGTGTTCTTGCCCAAGCTTGACGTTCCTTCAAAACCACACCCAACCACGATTCCGCTGATGCCACCGGTAGAACTGAGTGTCCGTGGCATATGTTCTCTTCTAGAAAACCAAGATGAATCCAAAGCAGTTGGTCCTGATGGCATCTCTCCTCGTATTCTAAAGCGATGCGCACTGCCAATTTCTCTTTACCTCTATATAATTTATTCAAAATCCCTTTCAACGGGAACTCTACCCGAAGATTGGAAAATTTCTCATGTTGTTCCGGTTCATAAGGGTGGCTCAAAAAAAGATGTAACAAATTACCGACCCATTTCATTGACGTCAGTGGCATGCAAAATTTTCGAGCACATTTTATCCAAGCACATATTGACCCATCTTACTGCTAATAATGTATTAATAAATGAGCAGCACGGTTTTCGTAAAGGTTTTTCTTGTACGACGCAACTTGTAGAGTTCTTTCACGAGCTGGCTTCCAACGTTGATGAAGGTGGACAAACAGATTGCGTGTTTTTAGATTTTCGAAAGGCCTTTGACACCGTGTCACACTCCCTTCTCCTGGCTAAATTACAGACTCTAAATTTCGACCCAAATGTGTTCATCTGGATAACCAATTACTTGCTGAACAGGCGTCAATGCGTTCTTTTAAATGGGAAGTGTTCATCCTATGTTAACGTTACATCAGGCGTGCCCCAAGGCTCTGTCCTTGGGCCTCTCTTATTTCTTATTTTTGTAAATGATATTTCTGTGGGTATTTCGTCGCGCATGCGTTTATTTGCCGACGATTGTGTGTTATATCGACAGATTCAGAACCAAGGTGACTGTGCTTATTTGCAGAACGATTTGGATTGTATTGTACAGTGGTGCCACAAGTGGCAAATGACGCTAAACCCCAAAAAGTGCGTTCATATGCGTGTTTCCAAAAAAAAGAAACCAATAGTAACGGCGTACACCATAGATACGCATATTGTTATTACCGAGCCAACATGCAAATATCTTGGCGTTGTTTTGTCGCATGATTGCTCATGGAATGCCAATGTTGATCACGTTGTTAGCAAAGCGGCAAGGGCTCTAAATTTCATTCAGAGGAACCTAAGATTGGCACCCCGAACATTAAAAAATACGGCCTATCTCACATGTATTAGACCGATTTTGGAATACGCATGTCCTGTGTGGGACCCGATGCAGGCGAACTTGATTGATAAGCTTGAAAAAATACAAAACAGAGCTGCGCGGTTTGTTTTAGGGCGGTACGAGCGGAGAGACAGCTGCAGTGCTATGAAAGCTGAATTGGGTTGGGAATTGCTTTCTTTACGCAGGAAAAAACTGCGTTTGAAGTTTTTCTTTTCTGTTTTTCATGGGCGGACTGGGATTGACCGTCATAACTATTTCAGTGAACCCAGCTACATATCTAGTCGACATGACCACTGACGCAAAGTGAAAGAGTATCGAGCAAGAACGACCATGTTTTATAATTCCTTTTTTGTTATGACCATTAGAGATTGGAACCAGCTGCATGACGAGCAAGTGTGCTGTATAAACGAAGAATTGTTTTATTCCAGTCTGTAACCCCCCTGCTGTAACGCCTTTTTGAGCAAAGCGGGGTACTCACTGAATAAAGAATAAATAAATAAAGAACCTCCAACATTTTGGTTAACGGCCGATCGCGCTAGCCAATCGCGCCACGGAGACAATCGTGCTCCACGCTCACCACCATCAGAAAATATCTTCAAGGCTATCATCGCAAAGAAAAAAGCAACACACCCCACCCGGGAGGGCTCGAACCTCCAACTTTTTGGTTAACAGCCGATCGCGCCAGCCAATGGCGCCACGGGGACAGTCCTGCTCCACTCTCACCACAGTCAGAACATTTCTTCAGAGCTATCAGCCTAAAGAAAAAGAAGCGCCGCACCACCACCGGGTGGGCTCGAACCTCCAACCTTTCGGTTAACAGCCGATCGCGCTAGCCAATTGCGCCACAAAGACAGTCGTGCTTCACTCTCACCACCGTCAGACCATTTCTTCAGAGCTATCGGCCCGGTGAAAAAAAGCAGCACACCACTCCCGGGAGGACTCGAAACTCCAACCTTTCGGTTAAGAGCCGATCGCGCTAGCCCATTGCGCCACGGGGACAGTCTTGCTCCACTCTCACCACCATCAGTACATATCTTCAAAGCTATCAGCACAAAGAAAAAAAAACGCTGCACCACCACTGGGTGGGCTCGAACCTCCAACCTTTCGGTTAACAGCCGATCGCGCAAGCCGATTGCGCCACGGAGACAGTCCTGCTCCACTCTCACCACCATCAGAACATATCTTCAAAGCTATCGGCCCGGTGAAAAAAAGCACCGCACCACCACCGGGTGGGCTCGAACCTCCAACCTTTCGGTTAACAGGTAATTGCGCTAGCAAATTGCGCCACGGAGACAGTCCTGCTCCACTCTCACCACCATCAGAACATATCTTCAAAGCTATCAGCACAAAGAAAAAAAGCGCCACACCAACACCGGGTGGGCTCGAACCTCCAACCTTTCGGATAACAGCCGATCGCGCTAGCCAACTGCGCCACGGAGACAGTCCTGCTCCACTCTCACCACCGTCAGAACATTTCTTCAGAGCTATCAGCCCAAAGAAAAAAAAAGCGCCACACCACCACTCGGGTGGGCTCGAACCTCCAACCATTCGGTTAACAGCCGATCGCGCTAGCCCATTGCGCCACGGAGACAATCGTGCTCCACGCTCACCACCATCAGAAAATATCTTCAAGGCTATCATCGCAAAGAAAAAAAGCACCGCACCACCACCGGGTGGGCTCGAACCTCCAACCTTTCGGTAAACAGGTAATCGCGCTAGCCAATTGCACCACGGAGACAGTCCTGCTCCACTCTCACCACCATCAGAACATATCTTCAAAGCTATCAGCGTAAAGAAAAAAGCAACACACCGCTCCCGGGAGGGCTCGAAACTCCAACCTTTCAGTTAACAGCCAATCGCGCCAGCCAATTTCGCCACGGAGACAGACCTGCCCCACTCTCACCACCATCAGAACATATCTTCAAGGCTATCAGCACAAAGAAAAAAAAGCGCCCGACCATCACCGGGTGGGCTCGAACTTCCAACCTTTCGGTTAACAGCCGATCGCGCTAGCTAACTGCGCCACGGAAACAGTCTTGCTCCACTATCACCACCATCAGAACATATCTTCAAAGCTATCAGCGCAAAGAAAAAAGCAAGACACCACTCCTAGGGAGGGCTCGAAACTCCAACCTTTCGGTTAACAGCCGATCGCGCTAGCCCATTGCGCCACGGAGACAGTCCTGCTCTACTCTCACAACCATCAGAACATATCTTCAAAGCTATCAGCCCAAAGAAAAAAAAGCGCCATACCACCACCGGGTGGGATCGAACCTCCGACCTTTTGGTTGACAGCCGATCGCGCTAGCCGATTGCGCCATGAAGACAGTCCTGCTCCACTCTCACCACCATCAGAACATATCTTCAAAGCTATCAGCCCAAAGAAAAAAAAGCGCCGCACCACCACCGGGTGGGCTCGAACTACCAACTTTTCGGTTAACAGCCGATCACGCTAGCCAATTGCGCCACGGAGACAGTCCTGCTCCACTCTCACCACCATCAGAACATATCTTCAAAGCTATCAGCCCAAAGAAAAAAAGCGCCGCACCACCACCGGGTGGGCTTGAACTACCAACTTTTCGGTTAACAGCCGATCACGCTAGCCAAGTGCGCCACGGAGACAGTCCTGCTCCACTCTCACCACCATCAGAAGATATCTTCAAAGCTATCAGCCCAAAGAAAAAAAGCGCCGCACCACCACCGGGTGGGCTCGAACCTCCAACTTTTCGGTTAACAGCCGATCACGCTAGCCAATTGCGCCACGGAGACAGTCCTGCTTCACTCTCACCACTATCAGAACATATCTTCAAAGCTATCAGTGCAAAAAAAAAGCGCCGCACCACCACCGGGTGGGCTCGAACCTCCAACTTTTCGGTTAACAGCCGATCACGCTAGCATATTGCGCCACGGAGACAGTCCTGCTTCACTCTCACCACCATCATAACATATCTTCAAAGCTATCAGCCCAAAGAAAAAAAAGCACCGCACCACCACCGGGTGGGCTCGAAACTCCAACCTTTCGGTTAACTGCCGATCGCGCTAGCCAATGGCGCCACGGAGACAGTCCTGTTCCACTCTTACCACCATCAGAACATATCTTCAAAGCTATCAGCCCAAAGAAAAAAAAAGAACCGCACCACCACCGGGTGGGCTCGAACCTCTAACCTTTCGGTTAACAGCCAATCGCGCTAGCCCATTGCGCCACGGAGACAGTCCTGCTCCACTCTCCACCATCAGAACATATCTTCAAAGCTATCAGCACAAAGAAAAAAAAAGCGCCGCACCACCACTGGGTGGGCTCGAAACTCCAACCTTTCGGTTAACAGCCGATCGCGCTAGCCAATTGCGCAATGGAGACAGTCCTGCTCCACTTTCACCACCATCAGAACATATCTTCAAAGCTATTACCACAAAAAAAAGCAACACACCACTCCTGGGAGGGCTCGAAACTCCAACCTTTCGGTTAACAGCCGATCGCGCTAGCCCATTGCGCCACGGAGACAGTCCTGCTCCACTCTCACCACCATTAGAACATATCTTTCGAGCTATCAGCCCAAAGAAAAAAAAAACGCCGAACCACCACCGGGTGGGCTCGAACCTCCAACATTTTGGTTAACGGCCGATCGCGCTAGCCAATTGCGCCACGGAGACAATCGTGCTCCACGCTCACCACCATCAGAAAATATCTTCAAGGCTATCATCGCAAAGAAAAAAGCAACACACCCCACCCGGGAGGGCTCGAACCTCCAACTTTTTGGTTAACAGCCGATCGCGCCAGCCAATGGCGCCACGGGGACAGTCCTGCTCCACTCTCACCACAGTCAGAACATTTCTTCAGAGCTATCAGCCTAAAGAAAAAGAAGCGCCGCACCACCACCGGGTGGGCTCGAACCTCCAACCTTTCGGTTAACAGCCGATCGCGCTAGCCAATTGCGCCACAAAGACAGTCGTGCTTCACTCTCACCACCGTCAGACCATTTCTTCAGAGCTATCGGCCCGGTGAAAAAAAGCAGCACACCACTCCCGGGAGGACTCGAAACTCCAACCTTTCGGTTAACAGCCGATCGCGCTAGCCCATTGCGCCACGGGGACAGTCTTGCTCCACTCTCACCACCATCAGTACATATCTTCAAAGCTATCAGCACAAAGAAAAAAAAACGCTGCACCACCACTGGGTGGGCTCGAACCTCCAACCTTTCGGTTAACAGCCGATCGCGCAAGCCGATTGCGCCACGGAGACAGTCCTGCTCCACTCTCACCACCATCAGAACATATCTTCAAAGCTATCGGCCCGGTGAAAAAAAGCACCGCACCACCACCGGGTGGGCTCGAACCTCCAACCTTTCGGTTAACAGGTAATTGCGCTAGCAAATTGCGCCACGGAGACAGTCCTGCTCCACTCTCACCACCATCAGAACATATCTTCAAAGCTATGAGCACAAAGAAAAAAAGCGCCACACCAACACCGGGTGGGCTCGAACCTCCAACCTTTCGGATAACAGCCGATCGCGCTAGCCAACTGCGCCACGGAGGCAGTCCTGCTCCACTCTCACCACCGTCAGAACATTTCTTCAGAGCTATCAGCCCAAAGAAAACAAAAAGCGCCACACCACCACTCGGGTGGGCTCGAACCTCCAACCATTCGGTTAACAGCCGATCGCGCTAGCCCATTGCGCCACGGAGGCAGCCTTGCTCCACTCTCAGCATCATCAGAACATATCTTCAAAGCTATCAGCGCAAAGAAAAAAAAGCGGCGCACCACCACCGGGTGGGCTCGAACCTCCAACCTTTCGGTAAACAGCCGATCGTGCTAGAGAATTGCGCCACGGAGACAGTCCTGCTCCACACTCACCACCATCAGAACATATCTTCAAAGCTATCAGCGTAAAGAAAAAAGCAACACACCGCTCCCGGGAGGGCTCGAAACTCCAACCTTTCAGTTAACAGCCAATCGCGCCAGCCAATTTCGCCACGGAGACAGACCTGCCCCACTCTCACCACCATCAGAACATATCTTCAAGGCTATCAGCACAAAGAAAAAAAAGCGCTCCACCATCACCGGGTGGGCTCGAACTTCCAACCTTTCGGTTAACAGCCGATCGCGCTAGCTAACTGCGCCACGGAAACAGTCTTGCTCCACTCTCACCACCATAAGAACATATCTTCAAAGCTATCAGCGCAAAGAAAAAAGCAAGACACCACTCCTAGGGAGGGCTCGAAACTCCAACCTTTCGGTTAACAGCCGATCGCGCTAGCCCATTGCGCCACGGAGACAGTCCTGCTCTACTCTCACAACCATCAGAACATATCTTCAAAGCTATCAGCCCAAAGAAAAAAAAGCGCCATACCACCACCGGGTGGGATCGAACCTCCGACCTTTTGGTTGACAGCCGATCGCGCTAGCCGATTGCGCCATGAAGACAGTCCTGCTCCACTCTCACCACCATCAGAACATATCTTGAAAGCTATCAGCCCATAGAAAAAAAAGCGCCGCACCACCACCGGGTGGGCTCGAACTACCAACTTTTCGGTTAACAGCCGATCACGCTAGCCAATTGCGCCACGGAGACAGTCCTGCTCCACTCTCACCACCATCAGAACATATCTTCAAAGCTATCAGCCCAAAGAAAAAAAGCGCCGCACCACCACCGGGTGGGCTCGAACCTCCAACTTTTCGGTTAACAGCCGATCACGCTAGCCAATTGCGCCACGGAGACAGTCCTGCTTCACTCTCACCACTATCAGAACATATCTTCAAAGCTATCAGTGCAAAAAAAAAGCGCCGCACCACCACCGGGTGGGCTCGAACCTCCAACTTTTCGGTTAACAGCCGATCACGCTAGCATATTGCGCCACGGAGACAGTCCTGCTTCACTCTCACCACCATCATAACATATCTTCAAAGCTATCAGCCCAAAGAAAAAAAAGCACCGCACCACCACCGGGTGGGCTCGAAACTCCAACCTTTCGGTTAACTGCCGATCGCGCTAGCCAATGGCGCCACGGAGACAGTCCTGTTCCACTCTTACCACCATCAGAACATATCTTCAAAGCTATCAGCCCAAAGAAAAAAAAGAACCGCACCACCACCGGGTGGGCTCGAACCTCTAACCTTTTGGTTAACAGCCAATCGCGCTAGCCCATTGCGCCACGGAGACAGTCCTGCTCCACTCTCCACCATCAGAACATATCTTCAAAGCTATCAGCACAAAGAAAAAAAAGCGCCGCACCACCACTGGGTGGGCTCGAAACTCCAACCTTTCGGTTAACAGCCGATCGCGCTAGCCAATTGCGCCATGGAGACAGTCCTGCTCCACTTTCACCACCATCAGAACATATCTTCAAAGCTATTACCTCAAAAAAAAAGCAACACACCACTCCTGGGAGGGCTCGAAACTCCAACCTTTCGGTTAACAGCCGATCGCGCTAGCCCATTGCGCCACGGAGACAGTCCTGCTCCACTCTCACCACCATTAGAACATATCTTTCAAGCTATCAGCCCAAAGAAAAAAAAAGCGCCGAACCACCACCGGGTGGGCTCGAACCTCCAACATTTTGGTTAACGGCCGATCGCGCTAGCCAATTGCGCCACGGAGACAATCGTGCTCCACGCTCACCACCATCAGAAAATATCTTCAAGGCTATCATCGCAAAGAAAAAAGCAACACACCCTACCCGGGAGGGCTCGAACCTCGAACTTTTTGGTTAACAGCCGATCGCGCCAGCCAATGGCGCCACGGGGACAGTCCTGCTCCACTCTCACCACAGTCAGAACATTTCTTCAGAGCTATCAGCCTAAAGAAAAAGAAGCGCCGCACCTCCACCGGGTGGGCTCGAACCTCCAACCTTTCGGTTAACAGCCGATCGCGCTAGCCAATTGCGCCACAAAGACAGTCGTGCTTCACTCTCACCACCGTCAGACCATTTCTTCAGAGCTATCGCCCCAAAGAAAAAAAAACCGCCGCACCACCACCGGGTGGGCTCGAAACTCCAACCTTTCGGTTATCAGCCGATCGCGCTAGCCAATTGCGCCATGGAGACATTCCTGCTCCACTCTCACCACCATCAGAACGTATCTTCAAAGCTATTAGCGCAAAGAAAAAAAGCGCCGCGCCACCACCGGGTGGGCTCGAACCTCCAACCTTTCGGTTAACAGCCGATCGCGCTAACCCATTGCGCCACGGGGACAGTCTTGCTCCACTCTCACCACCATCAGAACATATCTTCAAAGCTATCAGCGCACACAAAAAAAGCGCCGCACCACCACCGGGTGGGCTCGAACCTCCAACCTTTCGGTTAACAGCCGATCGCGCTAGCCAATTGCGCCACGGAGACAGTCTTGCTCCACTCTCAACACCATAAGAACATATCTTCAAAGCTACAAGCGCAAAGACAAAAAAGCGCCGCACCACCACCGGGTGGGCTCGAACCTCCAACCTTTCGGTTAACAGCCGATCGCGCTAGCCAATTGCGCCACGGGGACAGTCTTGCTCAACTCTCACCACCATCAGAACATACCTTCAAAGCTATCAGCGCAAAGAAAAAAAAGCGCCCCACCATCACCGGGGGGGCTCGAACTTCCAAACTTTCGGTTAACAGCCGATCGCGCTAGCTAACTGCGCCACGGAAACAGTCTTGCTCCACTATCACCACCATCAGAACATATCTTCAAAGCTATCAGCGCAAAGAAAAAAGCAAGACACCACTCCTAGGGAGGGCTCGAAACTCCAACCTTTCGGTTAACAGCCGATCACGCTAGCCAAGTGCGCCACGGAGACAGTCCTGCTCCACTCTCACCACCATCAGAAGATATCTTCAAAGCTATCAGCCCAAAGAAAAAAAGCGCCGCACCACCACCGGGTGGGCTCGAACCTCCAACCTTTCGGTTAACTGCCGATCGCGCTAGCCAATGGCGCCACGGAGACAGTCCTGTTCCACTCTTACCACCATCAGAACATATCTTCAAAGCTATTAGCCCAAAGAAAAAAAAAGAACCGCACCACCACCGGGTGGGCTCGAACCTCTAACCTTTCGGTTAACAGCCAATCGCGCTAGCCCATTGCGCCACGGAGACAGTCCTGCTCAACTCTCCACCATCAGAACATATCTTCAAAGCTATCAGCACAAAGAAAAAAAAAGCGCCGCACCACCACTGGGTGGGCTCGAAACTCCAACCTTTCGGTTAACAGCCGATCGCGCTAGCCAATTGCGCAATGGAGACAGTCCTGCTTCACTTTCACCACCATCAGAACATATCTTCAAAGCTATTACCACAAAAAAAAGCAACACACCACTCCTGGGAGGGCTCGAAACTCCAACCTTTCGGTTAACAGCCGATCGCGCTAGCCCATTGCGCCACGGAGACAGTCCTGCTCCACTCTCACCACCATTAGAACATATCTTTCGAGCTATCAGCCCAAAGAAAAAAAACGCCGAACCACCACCGGGTGGGCTCGAACCTCCAACATTTTGGTTAACGGCCGATCGCGCTAGCCAATTGCGCCACGGAGACAATCGTGCTCCACGCTCACCACCATCAGAAAATATCTTCAAGGCTATCATCGCAAAGAAAAAAGCAACACACCCCACCCGGGAGGGCTCGAACCTCCAACTTTTTGGTTAACAGCCGATCGCGCCAGCCAATGGCGCCACGGGGACAGTCCTGCTCCACTCTCACCACAGTCAGAACATTTCTTCAGAGCTATCAGCCTAAAGAAAAAGAAGCGCCGCACCACCACCGGGTGGGCTCGAACCTCCAACCTTTCGGTTAACAGCCGATCGCGCTAGCCAATTGCGCCACAAAGACAGTCGTGCTTCACTCTCACCACCGTCAGACCATTTCTTCAGAGCTATCGGCCCGGTGAAAAAAAGCAGCACACCACTCCCGGGAGGACTCGAAACTCCAACCTTTCGGTTAACAGCCGATCGCGCTAGCCCATTGCGCCACGGGGACAGTCTTGCTCCACTCTCACCACCATCAGTACATATCTTCAAAGCTATCAGCACAAAGAAAAAAAAACGCTGCACCACCACTGGGTGGGCTCGAACCTCCAACCTTTCGGTTAACAGCCGATCGCGCAAGCCGATTGCGCCACGGAGACAGTCCTGCTCCACTCTCACCACCATCAGAACATATCTTCAAAGCTATCGGCCCGGTGAAAAAAAGCACCGCACCAACACCGGGTGGGCTCGAACCTCCAACCTTTCGGTTAACAGGTAATTGCGCTAGCAAATTGCGCCACGGAGACAGTCCTGCTCCACTCTCACCACCATCAGAACATATCTTCAAAGCTATGAGCACAAAGAAAAAAAGCGCCACACCAACACCGGGTGGGCTCGAACCTCCAACCTTTCGGATAACAGCCGATCGCGCTAGCCAACTGCGCCACGGAGACAGTCCTGCTCCACTCTCACCACCGTCAGAACATTTCTTCAGAGCTATCAGCCCAAAGAAAACAAAAAGCGCCACACCACCACTCGGGTGGGCTCGAACCTCCAACCATTCGGTTAACAGCCGATCGCGCTAGCCCATTGCGCCACGGAGGCAGCCTTGCTCCACTCTCAGCATCATCAGAACATATCTTCAAAGCTATCAGCGCAAAGAAAAAAAAGCGGCGCACCACCACCGGGTGGGCTCGAACCTCCAACCTTTCGGTAAACAGCCGATCGTGCTAGAGAATTGCGCCACGGAGACAGTCCTGCTCCACACTCACCACCATCAGAACATATCTTCAAAGCTATCAGCGTAAAGAAAAAAGCAACACACCGCTCCCGGGAGGGCTCGAAACTCCAACCTTTCAGTTAACAGCCAATCGCGCCAGCCAATTTCGCCACGGAGACAGACCTGCCCCACTCTCACCACCATCAGGACATATCTTCAAGGCTATCAGCACAAAGAAAAAAAAGCGCTCCACCATCACCGGGTGGGCTCGAACTTCCAACCTTTCGGTTAACAGCCGATCGCGCTAGCTAACTGCGCCACGGAAACAGTCTTGCTCCACTCTCACCACCATAAGAACATATCTTCAAAGCTATCAGCGCAAAGAAAAAAGCAAGACACCACTCCCAGGGAGGGCTCGAAACTCCAACCTTTCGGTTAACAGCCGATCGCGCTAGCCCATTGCGCCACGGAGACAGTCCTGCTCTACTCTCACAACCATCAGAACATATCTTCAAAGCTATCAGCCCAAAGAAAAAAAAGCGCCATACCACCACCGGGTGGGATCGAACCTCCGACCTTTTGGTTGACAGCCGATCGCGCTAGCCGATTGCGCCATGAAGACAGTCCTGCTCCACTCTCACCACCATCAGAACATATCTTGAAAGCTATCAGCCCATAGAAAAAAAAGCGCCGCACCACCACCGGGTGGGCTCGAACTACCAACTTTTCGGTTAACAGCCGATCACGCTAGCCAATTGCGCCACGGAGACAGTCCTGCTCCACTCTCACCACCATCAGAACATATCTTCAAAGCTATCAGCCCAAAGAAAAAAAGCGCCGCACCACCACCGGGTGGGCTCGAACCTCCAACTTTTCGGTTAACAGCCGATCACGCTAGCCAATTGCGCCACGGAGACAGTCCTGCTTCACTCTCACCACTATCAGAACATATCTTCAAAGCTATCAGTGCAAAAAAAAAGCGCCGCACCACCACCGGGTGGGCTCGAACCTCCAACTTTTCGGTTAACAGCCGATCACGCTAGCATATTGCGCCACGGAGACAGTCCTGCTTCACTCTCACCACCATCATAACATATCTTCAAAGCTATCAGCCCAAAGAAAAAAAAGCACCGCACCACCACCGGGTGGGCTCGAAACTCCAACCTTTCGGTTAACTGCCGATCGCGCTAGCCAATGGCGCCACGGAGACAGTCCTGTTCCACTCTTACCACCATCAGAACATATCTTCAAAGCTATCAGCCCAAAGAAAAAAAAGAACCGCACCACCACCGGGTGGGCTCGAACCTCTAACCTTTTGGTTAACAGCCAATCGCGCTAGCCCATTGCGCCACGGAGACAGTCCTGCTCCACTCTCCACCATCAGAACATATCTTCAAAGCTATCAGCACAAAGAAAAAAAAGCGCCGCACCACCACTGGGTGGGCTCGAAACTCCAACCTTTCGGTTAACAGCCGATCGCGCTAGCCAATTGCGCCATGGAGACAGTCCTGCTCCACTTTCACCACCATCAGAACATATCTTCAAAGCTATTACCACAAAAAAAAAGCAACACACCACTCCTGGGAGGGCTCGAAACTCCAACCTTTCGGTTAACAGCCGATCGCGCTAGCCCATTGCGCCACGGAGACAGTCCTGCTCCACTCTCACCACCATTAGAACATATCTTTCAAGCTATCAGCCCAAAGAAAAAAAAAGCGCCGAACCACCACCGGGTGGGCTCGAACCTCCAACATTTTGGTTAACGGCCGATCGCGCTAGCCAATTGCGCCACGGAGACAATCGTGCTCCACGCTCACCACCATCAGAAAATATCTTCAAGGCTATCATCGCAAAGAAAAAAGCAACACACCCTACCCGGGAGGGCTCGAACCTCGAACTTTTTGGTTAACAGCCGATCGCGCCAGCCAATGGCGCCACGGGGACAGTCCTGCTCCACTCTCACCACAGTCAGAACATTTCTTCAGAGCTATCAGCCTAAAGAAAAAGAAGCGCCGCACCACCACCGGGTGGGCTCGAACCTCCAACCTTTCGGTTAACAGCCGATCGCGCTAGCCAATTGCGCCACAAAGACAGTCGTGCTTCACTCTCACCACCGTCAGACCATTTCTTCAGAGCTATCGCCCCAAAGAAAAAAAAGCGCCGCACCACCACAGGGTGGGCTCGAAACTCCAACCTTTCGGTTATCAGCCGATCGCGCTAGCCCATTGCGCCACGGAGACAGTCCTGCTCTACTCTGACAACCATCAGAACATATCTTCAAAGCTATCAGCCCAAAGAAAAAAAAGCGCCATACCACCACCGGGTGGGATCGAACCTCCGACCTTTTGGTTGACAGCCGATCGCGCTAGCCGATTGCGCCATGAAGACAGTCCTGCTCCACTCTCACCACCATCAGAACATATCTTCAAAGCTATCAGCCCAAAGAAAAAAAAGCGCCGCACCACCACCGGGTGGGCTCGAACTACCAACTTTTCGGTTAACAGCCGATCACGCTAGCCAATTGCGCCACGGAGACAGTCCTGCTCCACTCTCACCACCATCAGAACATATCTTCAAAGCTATCAGCCCAAAGAAAAAAAGCGCCGCACCACCACCGGGTGGGCTTGAACTACCAACTTTTCGGTTAACAGCCGATCACGCTAGCCAAGTGCGCCACGGAGACAGTCCTGCTCCACTCTCACCACCATCAGAAGATATCTTCAAAGCTATCAGCCCAAAGAAAAAAAGCGCCGCACCACCACCGGGTAGGCTCGAACCTCCAACTTTTCGGTTAACAGCCGATCACGCTAGCCAATTGCGCCACGGAGACAGTCCTGCTTCACTCTCACCACTATCAGAACATATCTTCAAAGCTATCAGTGCAAAAAAAAAGCGCCGCACCACCACCGGGTGGGCTCGAACCTCCAACTTTTCGGTTAACAGCCGATCACGCTAGCATATTGCGCCACGGAGACAGTCCTGCTTCACTCTCACCACCATCATAACATATCTTCAAAGCTATCAGCCCAAAGAAAAAAAAGCACCGCACCACCACCGGGTGGGCTCGAAACTCCAACCTTTCGGTTAACTGCCGATCGCGCTAGCCAATGGCGCCACGGAGACAGTCCTGTTCCACTCTTACCACCATCAGAACATATCTTCAAAGCTATCAGCCCAAAGAAAAAAAAAGAACCGCACCACCACCGGGTGGGCTCGAACCTCTAACCTTTCGGTTAACAGCCAATCGCGCTAGCCCATTGCGCCACGGAGACAGTCCTGCTCCACTCTCCACCATCAGAACATATCTTCAAAGCTATCAGCACAAAGAAAAAAAAAGCGCCGCACCACCACTGGGTGGGCTCGAAACTCCAACCTTTCGGTTAACAGCCGATCGCGCTAGCCAATTGCGCCATGGAGACAGTCCTGCTCCACTTTCACCACCATCAGAACATATCTTCAAAGCTATTACCACAAAAAAAAGCAACACACCACTCCTGGGAGGGCTCGAAACTCCAACCTTTCGGTTAACAGCCGATCGCGCTAGCCCATTGCGCCACGGAGACAGTCCTGCTCCACTCTCACCACCATTAGAACATATCTTTCGAGCTATCAGCCCAAAGAAAAAAAAAACGCCGAACCACCACCGGGTGGGCTCGAACCTCCAACATTTTGGTTAACGGCCGATCGCGCTAGCCAATTGCGCCACGGAGACAATCGTGCTCCACGCTCACCACCATCAGAAAATATCTTCAAGGCTATCATCGCAAAGAAAAAAGCAACACACCCCACCCGGGAGGGCTCGAACCTCCAACTTTTTGGTTAACAGCCGATCGCGCCAGCCAATGGCGCCACGGGGACAGTCCTGCTCCACTCTCACCACAGTCAGAACATTTCTTCAGAGCTATCAGCCTAAAGAAAAAGAAGCGCCGCACCACCACCGGGTGGGCTCGAACCTCCAACCTTTCGGTTAACAGCCGATCGCGCTAGCCAATTGCGCCACAAAGACAGTCGTGCTTCACTCTCACCACCGTCAGACCATTTCTTCAGAGCTATCGGCCCGGTGAAAAAAAGCAGCACACCACTCCCGGGAGGACTCGAAACTCCAACCTTTCGGTTAACAGCCGATCGCGCTAGCCCATTGCGCCACGGGGACAGTCTTGCTCCACTCTCACCACCATCAGTACATATCTTCAAAGCTATCAGCACAAAGAAAAAAAAACGCTGCACCACCACTGGGTGGGCTCGAACCTCCAACCTTTCGGTTAACAGCCGATCGCGCAAGCCGATTGCGCCACGGAGACAGTCCTGCTCCACTCTCACCACCATCAGAACATATCTTCAAAGCTATCGGCCCGGTGAAAAAAAGCACCGCACCACCACCGGGTGGGCTCGAACCTCCAACCTTTCGGTTAACAGGTAATTGCGCTAGCAAATTGCGCCACGGAGACAGTCCTGCTCCACTCTCACCACCATCAGAACATATCTTCAAAGCTATCAGCACAAAGAAAAAAAGCGCCACACCGCTCCCGGGAGGGCTCGAAACTCCAACCTTTCAGTTAACAGCCAATCGCGCCAGCCAATTTCGCCACGGAGACAGACCTGCCCCACTCTCACCACCATCAGAACATATCTTCAAGGCTATCAGCACAAAGAAAAAAAAGCGCCCCACCATCACCGGGTGGGCTCGAACTTCCAACCTTTCGGTTAACAGCCGATCGCGCTAGCTAACTGCGCCACGGAAACAGTCTTGCTCCACTCTCACCACCATCAGAACATATCTTCAAAGCTATCAGCGCAAAGAAAAAAGCAAGACACCACTCCTAGGGAGGGCTCGAAACTCCAACCTTTCGGTTAACAGCCGATCGCGCTAGCCCATTGCGCCACGGAGACAGTCCTGCTCTACTCTCACAACCATCAGAACATATCTTCAAAGCTATCAGCCCAAAGAAAAAAAAAGCGCCATACCACCACCGGGTGGGATCGAACCTCCGACCTTTTGGTTGACAGCCGATCGCGCTAGCCGATTGCGCCATGAAGACAGTCCTGCTCCACTCTCACCACTATCAGAACATATCTTCAAAGCTATCAGCCCATAGAAAAAAAAGCGCCGCACCACCACCGGGTGGGCTCGAACTACCTACTTTTCGGTTAACAGCCGATCACGCTAGTCAATTGCGCCACGGAGACAGTCCTGCTCCACTCTCACCACCATCAGAACATATCTTCAAAGCTATCAGCCCAAAGAAAAAAAGCGCCGCACCACCACCGGGTGGGCTCGAACCTCCAACTTTTCGGTTAACAGCCGATCACGCTAGCCAATTGCGCCACGGAGACAGTCCTGCTTCACTCTCACCACTATCAGAACATATCTTCAAAGCTATCAGTGCAAAAAAAAAAGCGCCGCACCACCACCGGGTGGGCTCGAACCTCCAACTTTTCGGTTAACAGCCGATCACGCTAGCATATTGCGCCACGGAGACAGTCCTGCTTCACTCTCACCACCATCATAACATATCTTCAAAGCTATCAGCCCAAAGAAAAAAAAGCACCGCACCACCACCGGGTGGGCTCGAAACTCCAACCTTTCGGTTAACTGCCGATCGCGCTAGCCAATGGCGCCACGGAGACAGTCCTGTTCCACTCTTACCACCATCAGAACATATCTTCAAAGCTATCAGCCCAAAGAAAAAAAAGAACCGCACCACCACCGGGTGGGCTCGAACCTCTAACCTTTTGGTTAACAGCCAATCGCGCTAGCCCATTGCGCCACGGAGGCAGCCTTGCTTCACTCTCAGCATCATCAGAACATATCTTCAAAGCTATCAGCGCAAAGAAAAAAAAGCGGCGCACCACCACCGGGTGGGCTCGAACCTCCAACCTTTCGGTAAACAGCCGATCGTGCTAGAGAATTGCGCCACGGAGACAGTCCTGCTCCACACTCACCACCATCAGAACATATCTTCAAAGCTATCAGCGTAAAGAAAAAAGCAACACACCGCTCCCGGGAGGGCTCGAAACTCCAACCTTTCAGTTAACAGCCAATCGCGCCAGCCAATTTCGCCACGGAGACAGACCTGCCCCACTCTCACCACCATCAGAACATATCTTCAAGGCTATCAGCACAAAGAAAAAAAAGCGCCCCACCATCACCGGGTGGGCTCGAACTTCCAACCTTTCGGTTAACAGCCGATCGCGCTAGCTAACTGCGCCACGGAAACAGTCTTGCTCCACTCTCACCACCATCAGAACATATCTTCAAAGCTATCAGCGCAAAGAAAAAAGCAAGACACCACTCCTAGGGAGGGCTCGAAACTCCAACCTTTCGGTTAACAGCCGATCGCGCTAGCCCATTGCGCCACGGAGACAGTCCTGCTCTACTCTCACAACCATCAGAACATATCTTCAAAGCTATCAGCCCAAAGAAAAAAAAAGCGCCGAACCACCACCGGGTGGGCTCGAACCTCCAACATTTTGGTTAACGGCCGATCGCGCTAGCCAATTGCGCCACGGAGACAATCGTGCTCCACGCTCACCACCATCAGAAAATATCTTCAAGGCTATCATCGCAAAGAAAAAAGCAACACACCCTACCCGGGAGGGCTCGAACCTCGAACTTTTTGGTTAACAGCCGATCGCGCCAGCCAATGGCGCCACGGGGACAGTCCTGCTCCACTCTCACCACAGTCAGAACATTTCTTCAGAGCTATCAGCCTAAAGAAAAAGAAGCGCCGCACCACCACCGGGTGGGCTCGAACCTCCAACCTTTCGGTTAACAGCCGATCGCGCTAGCCAATTGCGCCACAAAGACAGTCGTGCTTCACTCTCACCACCGTCAGACCATTTCTTCAGAGCTATCGCCCCAAAGAAAAAAAAGCGCCGCACCACCACAGGGTGGGCTCGAAACTCCAACTTTTCGGTTAACAGCCGATCACGCTAGCATATTGCGCCACGGAGACAGTCCTGCTTCACTCTCACCACCATCATAACATATCTTCAAAGCTATCAGCCCAAAGAAAAAAAAGCACCGCACCACCACCGGGTGGGCTCGAAACTCCAACCTTTCGGTTAACTGCCGATCGCGCTAGCCAATGGCGCCACGGAGACAGTCCTGTTCCACTCTTACCACCATCAGAACATATCTTCAAAGCTATCAGCCCAAAGAAAAAAAAAGAACCGCACCACCACCGGGTGGGCTCGAACCTCTAACCTTTCGGTTAACAGCCAATCGCGCTAGCCCATTGCGCCACGGAGACAGTCCTGCTCCACTCTCCACCATCAGAACATATCTTCAAAGCTATCAGCACAAAGAAAAAAAAAGCGCCGCACCACCACTGGGTGGGCTCGAAACTCCAACCTTTCGGTTAACAGCCGATCGCGCTAGCCAATTGCGCCATGGAGACAGTCCTGCTCCACTTTCACCACCATCAGAACATATCTTCAAAGCTATTACCACAAAAAAAAGCAACACACCACTCCTGGGAGGGCTCGAAACTCCAACCTTTCGGTTAACAGACGATCGCGCTAGCCCATTGCGCCACGGAGACAGTCCTGCTCCACTCTCACCACCATTAGAACATATCTTTCGAGCTATCAGCCCAAAGAAAAAAAAAACGCCGAACCACCACCGGGTGGGCTCGAACCTCCAACATTTTGGTTAACGGCCGATCGCGCTAGCCAATTGCGCCACGGAGACAATCGTGCTCCACGCTCACCACCATCAGAAAATATCTTCAAGGCTATCATCGCAAAGAAAAAAGCAACACACCCCACCCGGGAGGGCTCGAACCTCCAACTTTTTGGTTAACAGCCGATCGCGCCAGCCAATGGCGCCACGGGGACAGTCCTGCTCCACTCTCACCACAGTCAGAACATTTCTTCAGAGCTATCAGCCTAAAGAAAAAGAAGCGCCGCACCACCACCGGGTGGGCTCGAACCTCCAACCTTTCGGTTAACAGCCGATCGCGCTAGCCAATTGCGCCACAAAGACAGTCGTGCTTCACTCTCACCACCGTCAGACCATTTCTTCAGAGCTATCGGCCCGGTGAAAAAAAGCAGCACACCACTCCCGGGAGGACTCGAAACTCCAACCTTTCGGTTAACAGCCGATCGCGCTAGCCCATTGCGCCACGGGGACAGTCTTGCTCCACTCTCACCACCATCAGTACATATCTTCAAAGCTATCAGCACAAAGAAAAAAAAACGCTGCACCACCACTGGGTGGGCTCGAACCTCCAACCTTTCGGTTAACAGCCGATCGCGCAAGCCGATTGCGCCACGGAGACAGTCCTGCTCCACTCTCACCACCATCAGAACATATCTTCAAAGCTATCGGCCCGGTGAAAAAAAGCACCGCACCACCACCGGGTGGGCTCGAACCTCCAACCTTTCGGTTAACAGGTAATTGCGCTAGCAAATTGCGCCACGGAGACAGTCCTGCTCCACTCTCACCACCATCAGAACATATCTTCAAAGCTATCAGCACAAAGAAAAAATGCGCCACACCGCTCCCGGGAGGGCTCGAAACTCCAACCTTTCAGTTAACAGCCAATCGCGCCAGCCAATTTCGCCACGGAGACAGACCTGCCCCACTCTCACCACCATCAGAACATATCTTCAAGGCTATCAGCACAAAGAAAAAAAAGCGCCCCACCATCACCGGGTGGGCTCGAACTTCCAACCTTTCGGTTAACAGCCGATCGCGCTAGCTAACTGCGCCACGGAAACAGTCTTGCTCCACTCTCACCACCATCAGAACATATCTTCAAAGCTATCAGCGCAAAGAAAAAAGCAAGACACCACTCCTAGGGAGGGCTCGAAACTCCAACCTTTCGGTTAACAGCCGATCGCGCTAGCCCATTGCGCCACGGAGACAGTCCTGCTCTACTCTCACAACCATCAGAACATATCTTCAAAGCTATCAGCCCAAAGAAAAAAAAGCGCCATACCACCACCGGGTGGGATCGAACCTCCGACCTTTTGGTTGACAGCCGATCGCGCTAGCCGATTGCGCCATGAAGACAGTCCTGCTCCACTCTCACCACCATCAGAACATATCTTCAAAGCTATCAGCCCATAGAAAAAAAAGCGCCGCACCACCACCGGGTGGGCTCGAACTACCTACTTTTCGGTTAACAGCCGATCACGCTAGTCAATTGCGCCACGGAGACAGTCCTGCTCCACTCTCACCACCATCAGAACATATCTTCAAAGCTATCAGCCCAAAGAAAAAAAGCGCCGCACCACCACCGGGTGGGCTCGAACCTCCAACTTTTCGGTTAACAGCCGATCACGCTAGCCAATTGCGCCACGGAGACAGTCCTGCTTCACTCTCACCACTATCAGAACATATCTTCAAAGCTATCAGTGCAAAAAAAAAGCGCCGCACCACCACCGGGTGGGCTCGAACCTCCAACTTTTCGGTTAACAGCCGATCACGCTAGCATATTGCGCCACGGAGACAGTCCTGCTTCACTCTCACCACCATCATAACATATCTTCAAAGCTATCAGCCCAAAGAAAAAAAAGCACCGCACCACCACCGGGTGGGCTCGAAACTCCAACCTTTCGGTTAACTGCCGATCGCGCTAGCCAATGGCGCCACGGAGACAGTCCTGTTCCACTCTTACCACCATCAGAACATATCTTCAAAGCTATCAGCCCAAAGAAAAAAAAGAACCGCACCACCACCGGGTGGGCTCGAACCTCTAACCTTTTGGTTAACAGCCAATCGCGCTAGCCCATTGCGCCACGGAGGCAGCCTTGCTTCACTCTCAGCATCATCAGAACATATCTTCAAAGCTATCAGCGCAAAGAAAAAAAAGCGGCGCACCACCACCGGGTGGGCTCGAACCTCCAACCTTTCGGTAAACAGCCGATCGTGCTAGAGAATTGCGCCACGGAGACAGTCCTGCTCCACACTCACCACCATCAGAACATATCTTCAAAGCTATCAGCGTAAAGAAAAAAGCAACACACCGCTCCCGGGAGGGCTCGAAACTCCAACCTTTCAGTTAACAGCCAATCGCGCCAGCCAATTTCGCCACGGAGACAGACCTGCCCCACTCTCACCACCATCAGAACGTATCTTCAAGGCTATCAGCACAAAGAAAAAAAAGCGCCCCACCATCACCGGGTGGGCTCGAACTTCCAACCTTTCGGTTAACAGCCGATCGCGCTAGCTAACTGCGCCACGGAAACAGTCTTGCTCCACTCTCACCACCATCAGAACATATCTTCAAAGCTATCAGCGCAAAGAAAAAAGCAAGACACCACTCCTAGGGAGGGCTCGAAACTCCAACCTTTCGGTTAACAGCCGATCGCGCTAGCCCATTGCGCCACGGAGACAGTCCTGCTCTACTCTCACAACCATCAGAACATATCTTCAAAGCTATCAGCCCAAAGAAAAAAAAGCGCCATACCACCACCGGGTGGGATCGAACCTCCGACCTTTTGGTTGACAGCCGATCGCGCTAGCCGATTGCGCCATGAAGACAGTCCTGCTCCACTCTCACCACCATCAGAACATATCTTCAAAGCTATCAGCCCATAGAAAAAAAAGCGCCGCACCACCACCGGGTGGGCTCGAACTACCAACTTTTCGTTTAACAGCCGATCACGCTAGCCAATTGCGCCACGGAGACAGTCCTGCTCCACTCTCACCACCATCAGAACATATCTTCAAAGCTATCAGCCCAAAGAAAAAAAGCGCCGCACCACCACCGGGTGGGCTCGAACCTCCAACTTTTCGGTTAACAGCCGATCACGCTAGCCAATTGCGCCACGGAGACAGTCCTGCTTCACTCTCACCACTATCAGAACATATCTTCAAAGCTATCAGTGCAAAAAAAAAAGCGCCGCACCACCACCGGGTGGGCTCGAACCTCCAACTTTTCGGTTAACAGCCGATCACGCTAGCATATTGCGCCACGGAGACAGTCCTGCTTCACTCTCACCACCATCATAACATATCTTCAAAGCTATCAGCCCAAAGAAAAAAAAGCACCGCACCACCACCGGGTGGGCTCGAAACTCCAACCTTTCGGTTAACTGCCGATCGCGCTAGCCAATGGCGCCACGGAGACAGTCCTGTTCCACTCTTACCACCATCAGAACATATCTTCAAAGCTATCAGCCCAAAGAAAAAAAAGAACCGCACCACCACCGGGTGGGCTCGAACCTCTAACCTTTTGGTTAACAGCCAATCGCGCTAGCCCATTGCGCCACGGAGACAGTCCTGCTCCACTCTCCACCATCAGAACATATCTTCAAAGCTATCAGCACAAAGAAAAAAAAGCGCCGCACCACCACTGGGTGGGCTCGAAACTCCAACCTTTCGGTTAACAGCCGATCGCGCTAGCCAATTGCGCCATGGAGACAGTCCTGCTCCACTTTCACCACCATCAGAACATATCTTCAAAGCTATTACCACAAAAAAAGCAACACACCACTCCTGGGAGGGCTCGAAACTCCAAACTTTTGGTTAACAGCCGATCGCGCTAGCCCATTGCGCCACGGAGACAGTCCTGCTCCACTCTCACCACCATTAGAACATATCTTTCAAGCTATCAGCCCAAAGAAAAAAAAAGCGCCGAACCACCACCGGGTGGGCTCGAACCTCCAACATTTTGGTTAACGGCCGATCGCGCTAGCCAATTGCGCCACGGAGACAATCGTGCTCCACGCTCACCACCATCAGAAAATATCTTCAAGGCTATCATCGCAAAGAAAAAAGCAACACACCCCACCCGGGAGGGCTCGAACCTCCAACTTTTTGGTTAACAGCCGATCGCGCCAGCCAATGGCGCCACGGGGACAGTCCTGCTCCACTCTCACCACAGTCAGAACATTTCTTCAGAGCTAAATGCCTAAAGAAAAAGAAGCGCCGCACCACCACCGGGTGGGCTCGAACCTCCAACTTTTCGGTTAACAGCCGATCACGCTAGCATATTGCGCCACGGAGACAGTCCTGCTTCACTCTCACCACCATCATAACATATCTTCAAAGCTATCAGCCCAAAGAAAAAAAAGCACCGCACCACCACCGGGTGGGCTCGAAACTCCAACCTTTCGGTTAACTGCCGATCGCGCTAGCCAATGGCGCCACGGAGACAGTCCTGTTCCACTCTTACCACCATCAGAACATATCTTCAAAGCTATCAGCCCAAAGAAAAAAAAGAACCGCACCACCACCGGGTGGGCTCGAACCTCTAACCTTTTGGTTAACAGCCAATCGCGCTAGCCCATTGCGCCACGGAGGCAGCCTTGCTCCACTCTCAGCATCATCAGAACATATCTTCAAAGCTATCAGCGCAAAGAAAAAAAAGCGGCGCACCACCACCGGGTGGGCTCGAACCTCCAACCTTTCGGTAAACAGCCGATCGTGCTAGAGAATTGCGCCACGGAGACAGTCCTGCTCCACACTCACCACCATCAGAACATATCTTCAAAGCTATCAGCGTAAAGAAAAAAGCAACACACCGCTCCCGGGAGGGCTCGAAACTCCAACCTTTCAGTTAACAGCCAATCGCGCCAGCCAATTTCGCCACGGAGACAGACCTGCCCCACTCTCACCACCATCAGAACATATCTTCAAGGCTATCAGCACAAAGAAAAAAAAGCGCCCCACCATCACCGGGTGGCCTCGAACTTCCAACCTTTCGGTTAACAGCCGATCGCGCTAGCTAACTGCGCCACGGAAACAGTCTTGCTCCACTCTCACCACCATCAGAACATATCTTCAAAGCTATCAGCGCAAAGAAAAAAGCAAGACACCACTCCTAGGGAGGGCTCGAAACTCCAACCTTTCGGTTAACAGCCGATCGCGCTAGCCCATTGCGCCACGGAGACAGTCCTGCTCTACTCTCACAACCATCAGAACATATCTTCAAAGCTATCAGCCCAAAGAAAAAAAAGCGCCATACCACCACCGGGTGGGATCGAACCTCCGACCTTTTGGTTGACAGCCGATCGCGCTAGCCCATTGCGCCACGGGGACAGTCTTGCTCCACTCTCCACCATCAGAACATATCTTCAAAGCTATCAGCACAAAGAAAAAAAAAGCGCCGCACCACCACTGGGTGGGCTCGAAACTCCAACCTTTCGGTTAACAGCCGATCGCGCTAGCCAATCGCGCCATGGTGACAGTCCTGCTCCACTCTCACCACCATCAGAACATATCTTCAAAGCTATTACCACAAAAAAAAGCAACACACCACTCCTGGGAGGGCTCGAAACTCCAACCTTTCGGTTAACGGCTGATCGCGCTAGCCCATTGCGCCACGGAGACAGCCTTGCTCCACTCTCAACACCATCAGAACATATCTTCAAAGCTATTAGCGCAAAGAAAAAAAGCGCCGCGCCACCACAGGGTGGGCTCGAACCTCCAACCTTTCGGTTAACAGCCGATCGCGCTAGCCAATTGCGCCACGGAGACAGTCCTGCTACCCTTTCACCACCATCAGAACATATCTTCAAAGCTATTAGTGCAAAGAAAAAAGCAACACACCACTCCCGGGAGGGCTCGAAACTCCAAACTTTCGGTTAACAGCCGATCGCGCTAGCCCAATGCGCCACGGGGACAGTCTTGCTTCACTCTCACCACCATCAGAACATATCTTCAAAGCTATCAGCACAAAGAACAAAAAAGCGCCGCACCACCACCGGGTGGGCCGGAACCTCCAAACTTTCGGTTAACAGCCGATCGCGCTAGCCAATTGCGCCACGGAGACAGTCCTGCTCCGCTCTCACCACCCTCAGAACATATCTTCAAATCTATCAGCACAAAGAAAAAAAAGCGCCACACCATCACCGGGTGGGCTCGAACCTCCAACCTTTCGGTTAACAGCCGATCGCGCAAGCCAATTGCGCCACGGAGACAGTCCTGCTCCACTCTCACCACCGTCAAAACATTTATTCAGAGCTATCACCCCAAAGAAAAAAAAGCGCCGCACCACCACCGGGAGGGCTCGAAACTCCAACCTTTCGGTTAACAGCCGATCGCGCTAGCCCATTGCGCCACGGGGACAGTCTTGCTCCACTCTCCACCATCAGAACATATCTTCAAAGCTATCAGCACAAAGAAAAAAAAAGCGCCGCACCACCACTGGGTGGGCTCGAAACTCCAACCTTTCGGTTAACAGCCGATCGCGCTAGCCAATTGCGCCATGGAGACAGTCCTGCTCCACTTTCACCACCATCAGAACATATCTTCAAAGCTATTACCACAAAAAAAAGCAACACACCACTCCTGGGAGGGCTCGAAACTCCAACCTTTCGGTTAACAGCCGATCGCGCTAGCCCATTGCGCCACGGAGACAGTCCTGCTCCACTCTCACCACCATTAGAACATATCTTTCGAGCCATCAGCCCAAAGAAAAAAAAAACGCCGAACCACCACCGGGTGGGCTCGAACCTCCAACATTTTGGTTAACGGCCGATCGCGCTAGCCAATTGCGCCACGGAGACAATCGTGCTCCACGCTCACCACCATCAGAAAATATCTTCAAGGCTATCATCGCAAAGAAAAAAGCAACACACCCCACCCGGGAGGGCTCGAACCTCCAACTTTTTGGTTAACAGCCGATCGCGCCAGCCAATGGCGCCACGGGGACAGTCCTGCTCCACTCTCACCACAGTCAGAACATTTCTTCAGAGCTATCAGCCTAAAGAAAAAGAAGCGCCGCACCACCACCGGGTGGGCTCGAACCTCCAACCTTTCGGTTAACAGCCGATCGCGCTAGCCAATTGCGCCACAAAGACAGTCGTGCTTCACTCTCACCACCGTCAGACCATTTCTTCAGAGCTATCGGCCCGGTGAAAAAAAGCAGCACACCACTCCCGGGAGGACTCGAAACTCCAACCTTTCGGTTAACAGCCGATCGCGCTAGCCCATTGCGCCACGGGGACAGTCTTGCTCCACTCTCACCACCATCAGTACATATCTTCAAAGCTATCAGCACAAAGAAAAAAAAACGGTGCACCACCACTGGGTGGGCTCGAACCTCCAACCTTTCGGTTAACAGCCGATCGCGCAAGCCGATTGCGCCACGGAGACAGTCCTGCTCCACTCTCACCACCATCAGAACATATCTTCAAAGCTATCGGCCCGGTGAAAAAAAGCACCACACCACCACCGGGTGGGCTCGAACCTCCAACCTTTCGGTTAACAGGTAATTGCGCTAGCAAATTGCGCCACGGAGACAGTCCTGCTCCACTCTCACCACCATCAGAACATATCTTCAAAGCTATCAGCACAAAGAAAAAAAGCGCCACACCGCTCCCGGGAGGGCTCGAAACTCCAACCTTTCAGTTAACAGCCAATCGCGCCAGCCAATTTCGCCACGGAGAGAGACCTGCCCCACTCTCACCACCATCAGAACATATCTTCAAGGCTATCAGCACAAAGAAAAAAAAGCGCCCCACCATCACCGGGTGGGCTCGAACTTCCAACCTTTCGGTTAACAGCCGATCGCGCTAGCTAACTGCGCCACGGAAACAGTCTTGCTCCACTCTCACCACCATCAGAACATATCTTCAAAGCTATCAGCGCAAAGAAAAAAGCAAGACACCACTCCTAGGGAGGGCTCGAAACTCCAACCTTTCGGTTAACAGCCAATCGCGCTAGCCCATTGCGCCACGGAGACAGTCCTGCTCTACTCTCACAACCATCAGAACATATCTTCAAAGCTATCAGCCCAAAGAAAAAAAAAGCGCCATACCACCACCGGGTGGGATCGAACCTCCGACCTTTTGGTTGACAGCCGATCGCGCTAGCCGATTGCGCCATGAAGACAGTCCTGCTCCACTCTCACCACCATCAGAACATATCTTCAAAGCTATCAGCCCATAGAAAAAAAAGCGCCGCACCACCACCGGGTGGGCTCGAACTACCTACTTTTCGGTTAACAGCCGATCACGCTAGCCAATTGCGCCACGGAGACAGTCCTGCTCCACTCTCACCACCATCAGAACATATCTTCAAAGCTATCAGCCCAAAGAAAAAAAGCGCCGCACCACCACCGGGTGGGCTCGAACCTCCAACTTTCCGGTTAAAAGCCGATCGCACTAGCCAATCGCACCACGGAGACAGTACTGCTCCACTTTCACCACCATCAGAACATATCTTCAAAGCTATTAGTGCAAAGAAAAAAGCAACACACCATTCCCAGGAGGGCTCAAAACTCCAACCCTTCGGTTTACAGCCGATCGCGCTAGCCCCTTGCGCCACGAGGACAGTCTTGCTCCCATCTCACCACCATCAGAACATATCTTCAAAGCTATCAGCACAAAGAAAAAAAGCGCCGCACCACCACCAGGTGGGCTCGAACCTTCAACCTTTCGGCTAACAGCCGATTGCACAAGCCAATTGCGCCACGGAGACAGTCTTGCTCCACTCTCACCACCATCAGTACATATCTTCAAAGCTATCAGCACAAAGAAAAAAAAACGCCGCACCACCACCGGGTGGGCTCGAACCTCTAACCTTTTGGTTAACAGCCAATCGCGCTAGCCCATTGCGCCACGGAGGCAGCCTTGCTCCACTCTCAGCATCATCAGAACATATCTTCAAAGCTATCAGCGCAAAGAAAAAAAAGCGCCGCACCACCACCGGGTGGGCTCGAACTACCTACTTTTCGGTTAACAGCCGATCGCGCTAGCCCATTGCGCCACGGAGATAGCCTTGCTCCACTCTCAACACCATCAGATCATATCTTCAAAGCTATTAGCGCAAAGAAAAAAAGCGCCGCGCCACCACCGGGTGGGCTCGAACCTCCAACTTTCCGGTTAAAAGCCGATCGCACTAGCCAATCGCACCACGGAGACAGTACTGCTCCACTTTCACCACCATCAGAACATATCTTCAAAGCTATTAGTGCAAAGAAAAAAGCAACACACCATTCCCAGGAGGGCTCAAAACTCCAACCCTTCGGTTTACAGCCGATCGCGCTAGCCCCTTGCGCCACGAGGACAGTCTTGCTCCCATCTCACCACCATCAGAACATATCTTCAAAGCTATCAGCACAAAGAAAAAAAGCGCCGCACCACCACCAGGTGGGCTCGAACCTTCAACCTTTCGGCTAACAGCCGATTGCACAAGCCAATTGCGCCACGGAGACAGTCTTGCTCCACTCTCACCACCATCAGTACATATCTTCAAAGCTATCAGCACAAAGAAAAAAAAACGCCGCACCACCACCGGGTGGGCTCGAACCTCCAACCTTTCGGTTAACAGCCAATCGCGCTAGCCAATTGCGCCACGGAGACAGTCCTGCTTCACTCTCCCCACCATCAGAACATATCTTCAAAGCTATCAGCACAAAGAAAAGAAAAGCGCCACACCATCACCGGGTGGGCTCGAACCTCCAACCTTTCGGTTAACAGCCGATCGCGCAAGCAAATTGCGCCACGGAGACAGTCCTGCTCCACTCTCACCACCGTAAAAACAATTATTCAGAGCTATCACCCCAAAGAAAAAAAAAGCGCCGCACCACCACCGGGTGGGCTATAACCTCCAACCTTTCGGTTACAGCCGATCGCGCTAGCCGATTGCGCCCCGGAGACAGTCCTGCTCCACTCTCACCACCATCAGAACATATCTTCAAAGCTATCAGCACAAAGAAAAAAAAGAACCGCACCACCACCGGGTGGGCTCGAACCTCCAATCTTTCGGTTAACAGCCAATCGCGATAGCCAATAGCGCCACGGAGACAGTCCTGCTCCACTCTCCACCATCAGAACATATCTTCAAAGCTATCAGCACAAAGAAAAAAAAAGCGCCGCACCACCACTGGGTGGGCTCGAAACTCCAACCTTTCGGTTAACAGCCGATCGCGCTAGCCAATCGCGCCATGGTGACAGTCCTGCTCCACTCTCACCACCATCAGAACATATCTTCAAAGCTATTACCACAAAAAAAAGCAACACACCACTCCTGGGAGGGCTCGAAACTCCAACCTTTCGGTTAACGGCTGATCGCGCTAGCCCATTGCGCCACGGAGACAGCCTTGCTCCACTCTCAACACCATCAGAACATATCTTCAAAGCTATTAGCGCAAAGAAAAAAAGCGCCGCGCCACCACAGGGTGGGCTCGAACCTCCAACCTTTCGGTTAACAGCCGATCGCGCTAGCCAATTGCGCCACGGAGACAGTCCTGCTACCCTTTCACCACCATCAGAACATATCTTCAAAGCTATTAGTGCAAAGAAAAAAGCAACACACCACTCCCGGGAGGGCTCGAAACTCCAAACTTTCGGTTAACAGCCGATCGCGCTAGCCCAATGCGCCACGGGGACAGTCTTGCTTCACTCTCACCACCATCAGAACATATCTTCAAAGCTATCAGCACAAAGAACAAAAAAGCGCCGCACCACCACCGGGTGGGCCGGAACCTCCAAACTTTCGGTTAACAGCCGATCGCGCAAGCCAATTGCGCCACGGAGACAGTCCTGCCCCACTTTCACCACCATCAGACAATATCTTCAAAGCTATCAGCCCAAAGAAAAAAAGCACCGCACCACCACCGGGTGGGCTCGAACCTCCAACCTTTCGGTCAACAGCCAATCGCGCTAGCCAATTGCGCCACGGAGACAGTCCTGCTCCGCTCTCACCACCCTCAGAACATATCTTCAAATCTATCAGCACAAAGAAAAAAAAGCGCCACACCATCACCGGGTGGGCTCGAACCTCCAACCTTTCGGTTAACAGCCGATCGCGCAAGCCAATTGCGCCACGAAGACAGTCCTGCTCCACTCTCACCACCGTCAAAACATTTATTCAGAGCTATCACCCCAAAGAAAAAAAAGCGCCGCACCACCACCGGGTGGGCTCGAACCTCCAACCTTCCGGTTAACAGCCGATCGCGCTAGCCAATGGCGCCAGGGAGACAGTCCTGCTCCACTCTCACCACCATCAGAACATATCTTCAAAGCTATCAGCCCAAAGAAAAAAAAGCACCGCACCACCACCGGGTGGGCTCGAACCTCCAACCTATCGTTTAACAGCCAATCGCGCTAGCCAATTGCGCCACGGAGACAGTCCTGCTCCACTCTCCACCATCAGAACATATCTTCAAAGCTATCAGCACAAAGAAAAAAAAGCGCCGCACCACTACTGGGTGGGCTCGAAACTCCAACCGTTCGGTTAACAGCCGATCGCGCAAGCCAATTGCGCCACGGAGACAGTCCTGCTCCACTCTCACCACCATCAGAACATATCTTCAAAGCTATCAGCCCAAAGAAAAAAAAGCACCGCACCACCACCGGGTGGGCTCGAACCTCCAACCTTTCGGTTAACAGCCAATCGCGCTAGCCAATTGCGCCACGGAGACAGTCCTGCTCCACTCTCACCACCATCAGAACATATCTTCAAAGCTATCAGCACAAAGAAAAAAAAGCGCCGCACCACCACCGGGTGGGCTCGAGACTTCAACCTTTCGGTTAACAGCCGATCGCGCTAGCCAATTGCGCCATGGAGACAGTCCTGCTCTACTCTCACCACCATCAGAACATAATTCAAAGCTATTACCACAAAGAAAAAAGCAACACACCACTCCTGGGAGGGCTCGACACTCCAACCTTTCGGTTAACAGCCGATCGCGCTAGCCCATTGCGCCACGGAGATAGCCTTGCTCCACTCTCAACACCATCAGATCATATCTTCAAAGCTATTAGCGCAAAGAAAAAAAGCGCCGCGCCACCACCGGGTGGGCTCGAACCTCCAACTTTCCGGTTAAAAGCCGATCGCACTAGCCAATCGCACCACGGAGACAGTACTGCTCCACTTTCACCACCATCAGAACATATCTTCAAAGCTATTAGTGCAAAGAAAAAAGCAACACACCATTCCCAGGAGGGCTCAAAACTCCAACCCTTCGGTTTACAGCCGATCGCGCTAGCCCCTTGCGCCACGAGGACAGTCTTGCTCCCATTTCACCACCATCAGAACATATCTTCAAAGCTATCAGCACAAAGAAAAAAAGCGCCGCACCACCACCAGGTGGGCTCGAACCTTCAACCTTTCGGCTAACAGCCGATTGCACAAGCCAATTGCGCCACGGAGACAGTCTTGCTCCACTCTCACCACCATCAGTACATATCTTCAAAGCTATCAGCACAAAGAAAAAAAAACGCCGCACCACCACCGGGTGGGCTCGAACCTCCAACCTTTCGGTTAACAGCCGATCGCGCAAGCAAATTGCGCCACGGAGACAGTCCTGCTCCACTCTCACCACCGTAAAAACAATTATTCAGAGCTATCACCCCAAAGAAAAAAAAAGCGCCGCACCACCACCGGGTGGGCTATAACCTCCAACCTTTCGGTTACAGCCGATCGCGCTAGCCGATTGCGCCCCGGAGACAGTCCTGCTCCACTCTCACCACCATCAGAACATATCTTCAAAGCTATCAGCGCAAAGAAAAAAAGCGCCGCACCACCACCGGGTGGGCTCGAACATCCAACCTTTCGGTTAACAGCCGATCGCACAAGCCAATTGCGCCACGGAGACAGTCCTGCTCCACTCTCACCACCATCAGAACATATCTTCAAAGCTATCAGCACAAAGAAAAAAAAGAACCGCACCACCACCGGGTGGGCTCGAACCTCCAATCTTTCGGTTAACAGCCAATCGCGATAGCCAATAGCGCCACGGAGACAGTCCTGCTCCACTCTCCACCATCAGAACATATCTTCAAAGCTATCAGCACAAAGAAAAAAAAAGCGCCGCACCACCACTGGGTGGGCTCGAAACTCCAACCTTTCGGTTAACAGCCGATCGCGCTAGCCAATCGCGCCATGGTGACAGTCCTGCTCCACTCTCACCACCATCAGAACATATCTTCAAAGCTATTACCACAAAAAAAAGCAACACACCACTCCTGGGAGGGCTCGAAACTCCAACCTTTCGGTTAACGGCTGATCGCGCTAGCCCATTGCGCCACGGAGACAGCCTTGCTCCACTCTCAACACCATCAGAACATATCTTCAAAGCTATTAGCGCAAAGAAAAAAAGCGCCGCGCCACCACAGGGTGGGCTCGAACCTCCAACCTTTCGGTTAACAGCCGATCGCGCTAGCCAATTGCGCCACGGAGACAGTCCTGCTACCCTTTCACCACCATCAGAACATATCTTCAAAGCTATTAGTGCAAAGAAAAAAGCAACACACCACTCCCGGGAGGGCTCGAAACTCCAAACTTTCGGTTAACAGCCGATCGCGCTAGCCCAATGCGCCACGGGGACAGTCTTGCTTCACTCTCACCACCATCAGAACATATCTTCAAAGCTATCAGCACAAAGAACAAAAAAGCGCCGCACCACCACCGGGTGGGCCGGAACCTCCAAACTTTCGGTTAACAGCCGATCGCGCAAGCCAATTGCGCCACGGAGACAGTCCTGCCCCACTTTCACCACCATCAGACAATATCTTCAAAGCTATCAGCCCAAAGAAAAAAAGCACCGCACCACCACCGGGTGGGCTCGAACCTCCAACCTTTCGGTTAACAGCCAATCGCGCTAGCCAATTGCGCCACGGAGACAGTCCTGCTCCGCTCTCACCACCCTCAGAACATATCTTCAAATCTATCAGCACAAAGAAAAAAAAGCGCCACACCATCACCGGGTGGGCTCGAACCTCCAACCTTTCGGTTAACAGCCGATCGCGCAAGCCAATTGCGCCACGGAGACAGTCCTGCTCCACTCTCACCACCGTCAAAACATTTATTCAGAGCTATCACCCCAAAGAAAAAAAAGCGCCGCACCACCACCGGGAGGGCTCGAAACTCCAACCTTTCGGTTAACAGCCGATCGCGCTAGCCCATTGCGCCACGGGGACAGTCTTGCTCCACTCTCCACCATCAGAACATATCTTCAAAGCTATCAGCACAAAGAAAAAAAAAGCGCCGCACCACCACTGGGTGGGCTCGAAACTCCAACCTTTCGGTTAACAGCCGATCGCGCTAGCCAATTGCGCCATGGAGACAGTCCTGCTCCACTTTCACCACCATCAGAACATATCTTCAAAGCTATTACCACAAAAAAAAGCAACACACCACTCCTGGGAGGGCTCGAAACTCCAACCTTTCGGTTAACAGCCGATCGCGCTAGCCCATTGCGCCACGGAGACAGTCCTGCTCCACTCTCACCACCATTAGAACATATCTTTCGAGCTATCAGCCCAAAGAAAAAAAAAACGCCGAACCACCACCGGGTGGGCTCGAACCTCCAACATTTTGGTTAACGGCCGATCGCGCTAGCCAATTGCGCCACGGAGACAATCGTGCTCCACGCTCACCACCATCAGAAAATATCTTCAAGGCTATCATCGCAAAGAAAAAAGCAACACACCCCACCCGGGAGGGCTCGAACCTCCAACTTTTTGGTTAACAGCCGATCGCGCCAGCCAATGGCGCCACGGGGACAGTCCTGCTCCACTCTCACCACAGTCAGAACATTTCTTCAGAGCTATCAGCCTAAAGAAAAAGAAGCGCCGCACCACCACCGGGTGGGCTCGAACCTCCAACCTTTCGGTTAACAGCCGATCGCGCTAGCCAATTGCGCCACAAAGACAGTCGTGCTTCACTCTCACCACCGTCAGACCATTTCTTCAGAGCTATCGGCCCGGTGAAAAAAAGCAGCACACCACTCCCGGGAGGACTCGAAACTCCAACCTTTCGGTTAACAGCCGATCGCGCTAGCCCATTGCGCCACGGGGACAGTCTTGCTCCACTCTCACCACCATCAGTACATATCTTCAAAGCTATCAGCACAAAGAAAAAAAAACGCTGCACCACCACTGGGTGGGCTCGAACCTCCAACCTTTCGGTTAACAGCCGATCGCGCAAGCCGATTGCGCCACGGAGACAGTCCTGCTCCACTCTCACCACCATCAGAACATATCTTCAAAGCTATCGGCCCGGTGAAAAAAAGCACCGCACCACCACCGGGTGGGCTCGAACCTCCAACCTTTCGGTTAACAGGTAATTGCGCTAGCAAATTGCGCCACGGAGACAGTCCTGCTCCACTCTCACCACCATCAGAACATATCTTCAAAGCTATCAGCACAAAGAAAAAAAGCGCCACACCGCTCCCGGGAGGGCTCGAAACTCCAACCTTTCAGTTAACAGCCAATCGCGCCAGCCAATTTCGCCACGGAGACAGACCTGCCCCACTCTCACCACCATCAGAACATATCTTCAAGGCTATCAGCACAAAGAAAAAAAAGCGCCCCACCATCACCGGGTGGGCTCGAACTTCCAACCTTTCGGTTAACAGCCGATCGCGCTAGCTAACTGCGCCACGGAAACAGTCTTGCTCCACTCTCACCACCATCAGAACATATCTTCAAAGCTATCAGCGCAAAGAAAAAAGCAAGACACCACTCCTAGGGAGGGCTCGAAACTCCAACCTTTCGGTTAACAGCCGATCGCGCTAGCCCATTGCGCCACGGAGACAGTCCTGCTCTACTCTCACAACCATCAGAACATATCTTCAAAGCTATCAGCCCAAAGAAAAAAAAAGCGCCATACCACCACCGGGTGGGATCGAACCTCCGACCTTTTGGTTGACAGCCGATCGCGCTAGCCGATTGCGCCATGAAGACAGTCCTGCTCCACTCTCACCACCATCAGAACATATCTTCAAAGCTATCAGCCCATAGAAAAAAAAGCGCCGCACCACCACCGGGTGGGCTCGAACTACCTACTTTTCGGTTAACAGCCGATCACGCTAGCCAATTGCGCCACGGAGACAGTCCTGCTCCACTCTCACCACCATCAGAACATATCTTCAAAGCTATCAGCCCAAAGAAAAAAAGCGCCGCACCACCACCGGGTGGGCTCGAACCTCCAACTTTTCGGTTAACAGCCGATCACGCTAGCCAATTGCGCCACGGAGACAGTCCTGCTTCACTCTCACCACTATCAGAACATATCTTCAAAGCTATCAGTGCAAAAAAAAAAGCGCCGCACCACCACCGGGTGGGCTCGAACCTCCAACTTTTCGGTTAACAGCCGATCACGCTAGCATATTGCGCCACGGAGACAGTCCTGCTTCACTCTCACCACCATCATAACATATCTTCAAAGCTATCAGCCCAAAGAAAAAAAAGCACCGCACCACCACCGGGTGGGCTCGAAACTCCAACCTTTCGGTTAACTGCCGATCGCGCTAGCCAATGGCGCCACGGAGACAGTCCTGTTCCACTCTTACCACCATCAGAACATATCTTCAAAGCTATCAGCCCAAAGAAAAAAAAGAACCGCACCACCACCGGGTGGGCTCGAACCTCTAACCTTTTGGTTAACAGCCAATCGCGCTAGCCCATTGCGCCACGGAGGCAGCCTTGCTCCACTCTCAGCATCATCAGAACATATCTTCAAAGCTATCAGCGCAAAGAAAAAAAAGCGGCGCACCACCACCGGGTGGGCTCGAACCTCCAACCTTTCGGTAAACAGCCGATCGTGCTAGAGATTTGCGCCACGGAGACAGTCCTGCTCCACACTCACCACCATCAGAACATATCTTCAAAGCTATCAGCGTAAAGAAAAAAGCAACACACCGCTCCCGGGAGGGCTCGAAACTCCAACCTTTCAGTTAACAGCCAATCGCGCCAGCCAATTTCGCCACGGAGACAGACCTGCCCCACTCTCACCACCATCAGAACATATCTTCAAGGCTATCAGCACAAAGAAAAAAAAGCGCCCCACCATCACCGGGTGGGCTCGAACTTCCAACCTTTCGGTTAACAGCCGATCGCGCTAGCTAACTGCGCCACGGAAACAGTCTTGCTCCACTCTCACCACCATCAGAACATATCTTCAAAGCTATCAGCGCAAAGAAAAAAGCAAGACACCACTCCTAGGGAGGGCTCGAAACTCCAACCTTTCGGTTAACAGCCGATCGCGCTAGCCCATTGCGCCACGGAGACAGTCCTGCTCTACTCTCACAACCATCAGAACATATCTTCAAAGCTATCAGCCCAAAGAAAAAAAAGCGCCATACCACCACCGGGTGGGATCGAACCTCCGACCTTGGTTGACAGCCGATCGCGCTAGCCGATTGCGCCATGAAGACAGTCCTGCTCCACTCTCACCACCATCAGAACATATCTTCAAAGCTATAAGCCCATAGAAAAAAAAGCGCCGCACCACCACCGGGTGGGCTCGAACTACCAACTTTTCGTTTAACAGCCGATCACGCTAGCCAATTGCGCCACGGAGACAGTCCTGCTCCACTCTCACCACCATCAGAACATATCTTCAAAGCTATCAGCCCAAAGAAAAAAAGCGCCGCACCACCACCGGGTGGGCTCGAACCTCCAACTTTTCGGTTAACAGCCGATCACGCTAGCCAATTGCGCCACGGAGACAGTCCTGCTTCACTCTCACCACTATCAGAACATATCTTCAAAGCTATCAGTGCAAAAAAAAAAGCGCCGCACCACCACCGGGTGGGCTCGAACCTCCAACTTTTCGGTTAACAGCCGATCACGCTAGCATATTGCGCCACGGAGACAGTCCTGCTTCACTCTCACCACCATCATAACATATCTTCAAAGCTATCAGCCCAAAGAAAAAAAAGCACCGCACCACCACCGGGTGGGCTCGAAACTCCAACCTTTCGGTTAACTGCCGATCGCGCTAGCCAATGGAGCCACGGAGACAGTCCTGTTCCACTCTTACCACCATCAGAACATATCTTCAAAGCTATCAGCCCAAAGAAAAAAAAGAACCGCACCACCACCGGGTGGGCTCGAACCTCTAACCTTTTGGTTAACAGCCAATCGCGCTAGCCCATTGCGCCACGGAGACAGTCCTGCTCCACTCTCCACCATCAGAACATATCTTCAAAGCTATCAGCACAAAGAAAAAAAAGCGCCGCACCACCACTGGGTGGGCTCGAAACTCCAACCTTTCGGTTAACAGCCGATCGCGCTAGCCAATTGCGCCATGGAGACAGTCCTGCTCCACTTTCACCACCATCAGAACATATCTTCAAAGCTATTACCACAAAAAAAAGCAACACACCACTCCTGGGAGGTCTCGAAACTCCAACCTTTTGGTTAACAGCCGATCGCGCTAGCCCATTGCGCCACGGAGACAGTCCTGCACCACTCTCACCACCATTAGAACATATCTTTCAAGCTATCAGCCCAAAGAAAAAAAAAGCGCCGAACCACCACCGGGTGGGCTCGAACCTCCAACATTTTGGTTAACGGCCGATCGCGCTAGCCAATTGCGCCACGGAGACAATCGTGCTCCACGCTCACCACCATCAGAAAATATCTTCAAGGCTATCATCGCAAAGAAAAAAGCAACACACCCCACCCGGGAGGGCTCGAACCTCCAACTTTTTGGTTAACAGCCGATCGCGCCAGCCAATGGCGCCACGGGGACAGTCCTGCTCCACTCTCACCACAGTCAGAACATTTCTTCAGAGCTATCAGCCTAAAGAAAAAGAAGCGCCGCACCACCACCGGGTGGGCTCGAACCTCCAACCTTTCGGTTAACAGCCGATCGCGCTAGCCAATTGCGCCACAAAGACATTCCTGCTCCACTCTCACCACCATCAGAACGTATCTTCAAAGCTATTAGCGCAAAGAAAAAAAGCGCCGCGCCACCACCGGGTGGGCTCGAACCTCCAACCTTTCGGTTAACAGCCGATCGCGCTAACCCATTGCGCCACGGGGACAGTCTTGCTCCACTCTCACCACCATCAGAACATATCTTCAAAGCTATCAGCGCACACAAAAAAAGCGCCGCACCACCACCGGGTGGGCTCGAACCTCCAACCTTTCGGTTAACAGCCGATCGCGCTAGCCAATTGCGCCACGGAGACAGTCTTGCTCCACTCTCAACACCATAAGAACATATCTTCAAAGCTACAAGCGCAAAGACAAAAAAGCGCCGCACCACCACCGGGTGGGCTCGAACCTCCAACCTTTCGGTTAACAGCCGATCGCGCTAGCCAATTGCGCCACGGGGACAGTCTTGCTCAACTCTCACCACCATCAGAACATACCTTCAAAGCTATCAGCGCAAAGAAAAAAAAGCGCCGCACCACCACCGGGTGGGCTCGAACCTCCAACCTTTCGGTTAACAGCCGATCGCGCTAGCCAATTGCGCCACGGGGACAGTCTTGCTCCACTCTCACCACCATCAGAACATACCTTCAAAGCTATCAGCGCAAAGAAAAAAAAGCGCCGCACCACCACCGGGTGGGCTCGAACCTCCAACCTTCCGGTTAACAGCCGATCGCGCTAGCCAATGGCGCCAGGGAGACAGTCCTGCTCCACTCTCACCACCATCAGAACATATCTTCAAAGCTATCAGCCCAAAGAAAAAAAAGCACCGCACCACCACCGGGTGGGCTCGAACCTCCAACCTATCGTTTAACAGCCAATCGCGCTAGCCAATTGCGCCACGGAGACAGTCCTGCTCCACTCTCCACCATCAGAACATATCTTCAAAGCTATCAGCACAAAGAAAAAAAAGCGCCGCACCACTACTGGGTGGGCTCGAAACTCCAACCGTTCGGTTAACAGCCGATCGCGCAAGCCAATTGCGCCACGGAGACAGTCCTGCTCCACTCTCACCACCATCAGAACATATCTTCAAAGCTATCAGCCCAAAGAAAAAAAAGCACCGCACCACCACCGGGTGGGCTCGAACCTCCAACCTTTCGGTTAACAGCCAATCGCGCTAGCCAATTGCGCCACGGAGACAGTCCTGCTCCACTCTCACCACCATCAGAACATATCTTCAAAGCTATCAGCACAAAGAAAAAAAAGCGCCGCACCACCACCGGGTGGGCTCGAGACTTCAACCTTTCGGTTAACAGCCGATCGCGCTAGCCAATTGCGCCATGGAGACCGTCCTGCTCTACTCTCACCACCATCAGAACATAATTCAAAGCTATTACCACAAAGAAAAAAGCAACACACCACTCCTGGGAGGGCTCGACACTCCAACCTTTCGGTTAACAGCCGATCGCGCTAGCCCATTGCGCCACGGAGATAGCCTTGCTCCACTCTCAACACCATCAGATCATATCTTCAAAGCTATTAGCGCAAAGAAAAAAAGCGCCGCGCCACCACCGGGTGGGCTCGAACCTCCAACTTTCCGGTTAAAAGCCGATCGCACTAGCCAATCGCACCACGGAGACAGTACTGCTCCACTTTCACCACCATCAGAACATATCTTCAAAGCTATTAGTGCAAAGAAAAAAGCAACACACCATTCCCAGGAGGGCTCAAAACTCCAACCCTTCGGTTTACAGCCGATCGCGCTAGCCCCTTGCGCCACGAGGACAGTCTTGCTCCCATCTCACCACCATCAGAACATATCTTCAAAGCTATCAGCACAAAGAAAAAAAGCGCCGCACCACCACCAGGTGGGCTCGAACCTTCAACCTTTCGGCTAACAGCCGATTGCACAAGCCAATTGCGCCACGGAGACAGTCTTGCTCCACTCTCACCACCATCAGTACATATCTTCAAAGCTATCAGCACAAAGAAAAAAAAACGCCGCACCACCACCGGGTGGGCTCGAACCTCCAACCTTTCGGTTAACAGCCAATCGCGCTAGCCAATTGCGCCACGGAGACAGTCCTGCTTCACTCTCCCCACCATCAGAACATATCTTCAAAGCTATCAGCACAAAGAAAAGAAAAGCGCCACACCATCACCGGGTGGGCTCGAACCTCCAACCTTTCGGTTAACAGCCGATCGCGCAAGCAAATTGCGCCACGGAGACAGTCCTGCTCCACTCTCACCACCGTAAAAACAATTATTCAGAGCTATCACCCCAAAGAAAAAAAAAGCGCCGCACCACCACCGGGTGGGCTATAACCTCCAACCTTTCGGTTACAGCCGATCGCGCTAGCCGATTGCGCCCCGGAGACAGTCCTGCTCCACTCTCACCACCATCAGAACATATCTTCAAAGCTATCAGCGCAAAGAAAAAAAGCGCCGCACCACCACCGGGTGGGCTCGAACCTCCAACCTTTCGGTTAACAGCCGATCGCACAAGCCAATTGCGCCACGGAGACAGTCCTGCTCCACTCTCACCACCATCAGAACATATCTTCAAAGCTATCAGCACAAAGAAAAAAAAGAACCGCACCACCACCGGGTGGGCTCGAACCTCCAATCTTTCGGTTAACAGCCAATCGCGATAGCCAATAGCGCCACGGAGACAGTCCTGCTCCACTCTCCACCATCAGAACATATCTTCAAAGCTATCAGCACAAAGAAAAAAAAAGCGCCGCACCACCACTGGGTGGGCTCGAAACTCCAACCTTTCGGTTAACAGCCGATCGCGCTAGCCAATCGCGCCATGGTGACAGTCCTGCTCCACTCTCACCACCATCAGAACATATCTTCAAAGCTATTACCACAAAAAAAAGCAACACACCACTCCTGGGAGGGCTCGAAACTCCAACCTTTCGGTTAACGGCTGATCGCGCTAGCCCATTGCGCCACGGAGACAGCCTTGCTCCACTCTCAACACCATCAGAACATATCTTCAAAGCTATTAGCGCAAAGAAAAAAAGCGCCGCGCCACCACAGGGTGGGCTCGAACCTCCAACCTTTCGGTTAACAGCCGATCGCGCTAGCCAATTGCGCCACGGAGACAGTCCTGCTACCCTTTCACCACCATCAGAACATATCTTCAAAGCTATTAGTGCAAAGAAAAAAGCAACACACCACTCCCGGGAGGGCTCGAAACTCCAAACTTTCGGTTAACAGCCGATCGCGCTAGCCCAATGCGCCACGGGGACAGTCTTGCTTCACTCTCACCACCATCAGAACATATCTTCAAAGCTATCAGCACAAAGAACAAAAAAGCGCCGCACCACCACCGGGTGGGCCGGAACCTCCAAACTTTCGGTTAACAGCCGATCGCGCAAGCCAATTGCGCCACGGAGACAGTCCTGCCCCACTTTCACCACCATCAGACAATATCTTCAAAGCTATCAGCCCAAAGAAAAAAAGCACCGCACCACCACCGGGTGGGCTCGAACCTCCAACCTTTCGGTTAACAGCCAATCGCGCTAGCCAATTGCGCCACGGAGACAGTCCTGCTCCGCTCTCACCACCCTCAGAACATATCTTCAAATCTATCAGCACAAAGAAAAAAAAGCGCCACACCATCACCGGGTGGGCTCGAACCTCCAACCTTTCGGTTAACAGCCGATCGCGCAAGCCAATTGCGCCACGGAGACAGTCCTGCTCCACTCTCACCACCGTCAAAACATTTATTCAGAGCTATCACCCCAAAGAAAAAAAAGCGCCGCACCACCACCGGGAGGGCTCGAAACTCCAACCTTTCGGTTAACAGCCGATCGCGCTAGCCCATTGCGCCACGGGGACAGTCTTGCTCCACTCTCACCACCATCAGTACATATCTTCAAAGCTATCAGCACAAAGAAAAAAAACGCCGCACCACCACCGGGTGGGCTCGAACCTCCAACCTTTCGGACAACAGCCGATCGCGCAAGCCAATTGCGCCACGGAGACAGTCCTGCTCCACTCTCACCACCATCAGAACATATCTTCAAAGCTATCGGCCCAAAGAAAAAAAGCACCGCACCACCACCGGGTGGGCTCGAACCTCCAACCTTTCGGTAAACAGGTAATCGCGCTAGCCAATTGCACCACGGAGACAGTCCTGCTCCACTCTCACCACCATCAGAACATATCTTCAAAGCTATCAGCACAAAGAGAAAAAAGCGCCGCACCACCACCGGGTGGGCTCGAACCTCCAAACTTTTGGTTAACAGGTAATTGCGCTAGCCAATTGCGCCACGGAGACAGTCCTGCTCCACTCTCACCACCATCAGAACATAGCTTCAAAGCTATCGGCCCGGTGAAAAAAAGCACCGCACCACCACCGGGTGGGCTCGAACCTCCAACCTTTCCGTTAACAGGTAATTGCGCTAGCAAATTGCGCCACGGAGACAGTCCTGCTCCACTCTCACCACCATCAGAACATATCTTCAAAGCTATCATCACAAAGAAAAAAAGCGCCACACCACCACCGGGTGGGCTCGAACCTCCAAACTTTTGGTTAACAGGTAATTGCGCTAGCCAATTGCGCCACGGAGACAGTCCTGCTCCACTCTCACCACCATCAGAACATATCTTCAAAGCTATCAGCACAAAGAAAAAAAGCGCCACACCAACACCGGGTGGGCTTGAACCTCCAACCTTTCGGATAACAGCCGATCGCGCTAGCCAACTGCGCCACGGAGACAGTCCTGCTCCACTCTCACCACCGTCAGAACATTTCTTCAGAGCTATCAGCCCAAAGAAAAAAGAAGCGCCACACCACCACTCGGGTGGGCTCGAACCTCCAACCATTCGGTTAACAGCTGATCGCGCTAGCCAATTGCCCCACGGAGACAGTCGTGCTCCACTCTCACCAACGTCAGAACATTTCTTCAGAGCTATCACCCTAAAGAAAAAAAAGCGCTGCACCACCACCGGTTGGGCTCGAACCTCCAACCTTTCGGTTAACAGCCGATCGCGCTAGCGAATTGCGCCACGAAGACAGTCCTGCTCCACTCTCACCACCATTAGAACATATCTTCAAAGCTATTACCGCATAGAAAAAAGCAACACACCACTCCCGGGAGGGCTCGAAACTCCAAGCTTTCGGTTACCAGCCGATGGCGCTAGCCCATTGCGCCACGGAGGCAGTCTTGCTCCACTCTCAGCATCATCAGAACACATCTTCAAAGCTATCAGCGCAAAGAAAAAAAAGCGCCGCACCACCACCGGGTGGGCTCGAACCTCCAACCTTTCTGTAAACAGCCGATCGCGCTAGCCAATTGTGCCACGGAGACAGTCCTGCTCCACACTCACCACCATCAGAACATATCTTCAAAGCTATCAGCGTAAAGAAAAAAGCAACACACCACTCCCTGGAGGGCTCGAAACTCCAACCTTTCAGTTAACAGCCAATCGCGCCAGCCAATTTCGCCATGGAGACAGTCCTGCCCCACTCTCACCACCATCAGAACATATCTTCAAAGCTATCAGCACAAAGAAAAAAAAGCGCCGCACCATCACCGGGTGGGCTCGAACTTCCAACCTTTCGGTTAACAGCCGATCGCGCTAGCCAATGGCGCCACGGAGACAGTCCTGTTCCACTCTTACCACCATTAGAACATATCTTGAAAGCTATCAGCCCAAAGAAAAAAAAGCGCCGCACCACCAACGCGTGGGCTCCAGCCTCCAACTTTCCTGTTAACAGCCGATCACGCTAGCCAATTGCGCCACGGAGACAGTCCTGCTAAACTCTCACCACCATCAGAACATATCTTAAAGCTATCAGCCCACAGAAAAAAAGCGCCACACCACCACCGGGAGAGCTCGAAGCTCCAACTTTTCGGTTAACAGCCGATCGCGCTAGCCAATTGCGCCACGGAGACAGTCCTGCTCCACTCTCACCACCGTCAGAACATTTCTTCAGAGCTATCAGCCCAAAGAAAAAAAAACCGCCGCACCACCACTCGGGTGGGCTCGAACCTCCAACCTTTTGGTTAACAGCCGATCGCGCTAGCCAATTGCCCCACGGAGACAGTCGTGCTGCACTCTCACCACCGTCAGAACATTTCTTCAGAGCTATCACCCCAAAGAAAAAAAAGCGCTGCACCACCACCGGTTGGGCTCGAACCTCCAACCTTTCAGTTAACAGCCAATCGCGCTAGCCAATTGCGCCACGAAGACAGTCCTGCTCCACTCTCACCACATCAGAACATATCTTCAAAGCTATTACCGCAAAGAAAAAAGCAACACACCACTCCCGGGAGGGCTCGAAACTCCAAGCTTTCGGTTAACAGCCGATCGCGCTAGCCCATTGCGCCACGGAGGCAGTCTTGCTCCACTCTCAGCATCATCAGAACATATCTTCAAAGCTATCAGCGCAAAGAAAAAAAAGCGCTGCACCACAACGGGTGGGCTGGAACCTCTAACCTTTCGGTTAACAGCCGATCGCACTAGCCCATTGCGCCACGGAGACAGTCTTGCTCCACTCTCACCACTATCAGAACATATCTTCAAAGCTATCAGCGCAAAGAAAAAAGCAACACACCACTCCCGGGAGGGCTCGAAACTCCAACCTTTCGGTCAACAGCCGATCGCGCTAGCGCATTGCGCCACGGAGACAGTCTTGCTCCCCTCTCACCACCATCACAACATATCTTCAAAGCTATCAGCCCAAAGAAAAAAAAGCACCGCACCACCACCGGGTGGGCTCGAACCTCCAATCTTTCGGTTAACAGCCGATCGCGCTAGCCAATTTCGCCACGGAGACAGTCGTGCTCCACTCTCACCACCATCAGAACATACCTTCAAAGCTATCAGCGCAAAGAAAAAAGCAAAACACCACTCCCGGGAGGGCTCGAACCTCCAACTTTTCGGTTAACAGCCGATCGCGCTGGCCAATTGCGCCATGGAGACAGTCCTGCGCCACTCTCACCACAATTAGAACATATCTTCAAAGCTATCAGCCCAAAGAAAAAAAAGTGCCGCACAACCACCGGGTGGGCTCGAACCTCCAACCTTTCGGTTAACAGCAGATCGCGCTAGCCAATTGCGCCACGGCGAATATCGTGCTCCACTCTCACCACCATCAGAACATATCTTCAAAGCTATCAGCGCAAAGAAAAAAGCAACACACCCCACCCGGGAGGGCTCGAACCTCCAACTTTTCGGTTAACAGCCGATCGCGCTAGCCAATTGCGCCACGGGGACAGTCCTGCTCCACTCTCACCACCGTAAAAACAATTATTCAGAGCTATCACCTCAAAGAAAAAAAAGCGCCGCACCACCACCGGGTGGGCTCAAACCTCCAACCTTTCGGTTAACAGCCGATCGCGCTAGCCGATTGCGCCCCGGAGACAGTCCTGCTCCACTCTCACCACCATCAGAACATATCTTCAAAGCTATCAGCGCAAAGAAAAAAAGCGCCGCACCACCACCGGGTGGGCTCGAACCTCCAACCTTTCGGTTAACAGCCGATCGCACAAGCCAATTGCGCCACGGAGACAGTCCTGCTCCACTCTCACCACCATCAGAACTTATCTTCAAAGCTATCAGCCCAAAGAAAAAAAAGAACCGCACCACCACCGGGTGGGCTCGAACCTCCAATCTTTCGGTTAACAGCCAATCGCGATAGCCAATTGCGCCACGGAGACAGTCCTGCTCCACTCTCCACCAACAGAACATATCTTCAAAGCTATCAGCACAAAGAAAAAAAAGCGCCGCACCACCACTGGGTGGGCTCGAAACTCCAACCTTACGGTTAACAGCCAATCGCGCTAGCCAATCGCGCCATGGAGACAGTCCTGCTCCACTCTCGCCACCATCAGAACATATTTTCAAAGCTATTACCACAAAAAAAAGCAATACACCACTCCTGGGAGGGCTCGAAACTCCAACCTTTCGGTTAACGGCCGATCGCGCTAGCCCATTGCGCCACGGAGACAGCCTTGCTCCACTCTCAACACCATCAGAACATATCTTCAAAGCTATTAGCGCAAAGAAAAAAAGCGCCGCGCCACCACAGGGTGGGCTCGAACCTCCAACCTTTCGGTTAACAGCCGATCGCGCTAGCCAATTGCGCCACGGAGACAGTCCTGCTACCCTTTCACCACCATCAGAACATATCTTTAAAGCTATTAGTGCAAAGAAAAAAGCAACACACCACTCCCGGGAGGGCTCGAAACTCCAAACTTTCGGTTAACAGCCGATCGCGCTAGCCCAATGCGCCACGGGGACAGTCTTGCTCCACTCTCACCACCATAAGAACATATCTTCAAAGCTATCAGCACAAAGAACAAAAAAGCGCCGCACCACCACCGGGTGGGCCGGAACCTCCAAACTTTCGGTTAACAGCCGATCGCGCAAGCCAATTGCGCCACGGAGACAGTCCTGCTCCACTCTCACCACCATCAGAACATATCTTCAAAGCTATCGGCCCAAAGAAAAAAAGCACCGCACCACCACCGGGTGGGCTCGAACCTCCAACCTTCTGGTTAACAGGTAATCGCGCTAGCCAATTGCGCCACGGAGACAGTCCTGCTCGACTCTCACCACCATCAGAACATATCTTCAAAGCTATCAGCACAAAGAGAAAAAAGCGCCGCACCACCACCGGGTGGGCTCGAAACTCCAACCTTTCTGTTAACAGCCGATCGCGCTAGCCAATTGCGCCATGGAGACAGTCCTCCTCCACTCTCACCACCATCAGAACATATCTTCAAAGCTATTACCACAAAGAAAAAAGCAACACACTACTCCTGGGAGGGCTCGAAACTCCAACCTTTCGGTTAACAGCCGATCGCGCTAGCCCATTGCGCCACGGAGACAGCCTTGCTCCACTCTCAACACCATCAGAACATATCTTCAAAGCTATTAGCGCAAAGAAAAAAAGCGCCGCACCACCACCGGGTGGGCTCGAACCTCCAACCTTTCGGTTAACAGCCGATCGCGCTAGCCAATTGCGCCACGGAGATAGTCCTGCTCCACTATCACCACCATCAGAACATATTTTCAAAGCAATTAGTGCAAATAAAAAAGCAGCACACCACTCCCGGGAGGGCTCGAACCTCCAACCTTTCGGTTAACAGCCGATCGCGCTAGCCAATTGCGCCACGGAGACAGTCTTGCTCCACTCTCACCACCATCAGTACATATCTTCAAAGCTATCAGCACAAAGAAAAAAAACGCCGCACCACCACCGGGTGGGCTCGAACCTCCAACCTTTCGGACAACAGCCGATCGCGTAAGCCAATTGCGCCACGGAGACAGTCCTGCTCCACTCTCACCACCATCAGAACATATCTTCAAAGCTATCGGCCCAAAGAAAAAAAGCACCGCACCACCACCGGGTGGGCTCGAACCTCCAACCTTTCAGTAAACAGGTAATCGCGCTAGCCAATTGCACCACGGAGACAGTCCTGCTCCACTCTCACCACCATCAGAACATATCTTCAAAGCTATCAGCACAAAGAGAAAAAAGCGCCGCACCACCACCGGGTGAAAGCTCGAAACTCCAACCTTTCGGTTAACAGCCGATCGCGCTAGCCAATTGCGCCATGGAGACAGTCCTGCTCCACTCTCACCACCATCAGAACATATCTTCAAAGCTATTAGTGCAAAGAAAAAAGCAGCACACCACTCCCGGGAGGGCTCGAAACTCCAACCTTTCGGTTAACAGCCGATCGCGCTAGCCCATTGCGCCACGGGGACAGTCTTGCTCCACTCTCACCACCATCAGAACATATCTTCAAAGCTATCAGCGCAAAGAAAAAAAAGCGCCGCACCACCACCGGGTGGGCTCGAACCTCCAACCTTTCGGTAAACAGCCGATCGTGCTAGCCAATTGCGCCACGGAGACAGTCCTGCTCCACACTCACCACCATCAGAACATATCTTCAAAGCTATCAGCGTAAAGAAAAAAGCAACACACCGCTCCCGGGAGGGCTCGAAACTCCAACCTTTCAGTTAACAGCCAATCGCGCCAGCCAATTTCGCCACGGAGACAGACCTGCCCCACTCTCACCACCATCAGAACATATCTTCAAGGCTATCAGCACAAAGAAAAAAAAGCGCCCCACCATCACCGGGTGTGCTCGAACTTCCAACCTTTCGGTTAACAGCCGATCGCGCTAGCTAACTGCGCCACGGAAACAGTCTTGCTCCACTCTCACCACCATCAGAACATATCTTCAAAGCTATCAGCGCAAAGAAAAAAGCAAGACACCACTCCTAGGGAGGGCTCGAAACTCCAACCTTTCGGTTAACAGCCGATCGCGCTAGCCCATTGCGCCACGGAGACAGTCCTGCTCTACTCTCACAACCATCAGAACATATCTTCAAAGCTATCAGCCCAAAGAAAAAAAAGCGCCATACCACCACCGGGTGGGATCGAACCTCCGACCTTTTGGTTAACAGCCGATCGCGCTAGCCGATTGCGCCATGAAGACAGTCCTGCTCCACTCTCACCACCATCAGAACATATCTTCAAAGCTATCAGCCCAAAGAAAAAAAAGCGCCGCACCACCACCGGGTGGGCTCGAACTACCAACTTTTCGGTTAACAGCCGATCACGCTAGCCAATTGCGCCACGGAGACAGTCCTGCTCCACTCTCACCACCATCAGAACATATCTTCAAAGCTATCAGCCCAAAGAAAAAAAGCGCCGCACCACCACCGGGTGGGCTTGAACTACCAACTTTTCGGTTAACAGCCGATCACGCTAGCCAAGTGCGCCACGGAGACAGTCCTGCTCCACTCTCACCACCATCAGAACATATCTTCAAAGCTATCAGCCCAAAGAAAAAAAGCGCCGCACCACCACCGGGTGGGCTCGGACCTCCAACTTTTCGGTTAACAGCCGATCACGCTAGCCAATTGCGCCACGGAGACAGTCCTGCTTCACTCTCACCACTATCAGAACATATCTTCAAAGCTATCAGTGCAAAAAAAAAGCGCCGCACCACCACCGGGTGGGCTCGAACCTCCAACTTTTCGGTTAACAGCCGATCACGCTAGCATATTGCGCCACGGAGACAGTCCTGCTTCACTCTCACCACCATCATAACATATCTTCAAAGCTATCAGCCCAAAGAAAAAAAAGCACCGCACCACCACCGGGTGGGCTCGAAACTCCAACCTTTCGGTTAACTGCCGATCGCGCTAGCCAATGGCGCCACGGAGACAGTCCTGTTCCACTCTTACCACCATCAGAACATATCTTCAAAGCTATCAGCCCAAAGAAAAAAAAGAACCGCACCACCACCGGGTGGGCTCGAACCTCCAACCTTCCGGTTAACAGCCAATCGCGCTAGCCCATTGCGCCACGGAGACAGTCGTGCTCCACTCTCCACCATCAGAACATATCTTCAAAGCTATCAGCACAAAGAAAAAAAAGCGCCGCACCACCACTGGGTGGGCTCGAAACTCCAACCTTTCGGTTAACAGCCGATCGCGCTAGCCAATTGCGCCATGGAGACAGCCCTGCTCCACTTTCACCACCATTAGAACATATCTTTCAAGCTATCAGCCCAAAGAAAAAAAAAGCGCCGAACCACCACCGGGTGGGCTCGAACCTCCAACATTTTGGTTAACGGCCGATCGCGCTAGCCAATTGCGCCACGGAGACAATCGTGCTCCACGCTCACCACCATCAGAAAATATCTTCAAGGCTATCATCGCAAAGAAAAAAGCAACACACCCCACCCGGGAGGGCTCGAACCTCCAACTTTTTGGTTAACAGCCGATCGCGCCAGCCAATGGCGCCACGGGGACAGTCCTGCTCCACTCCCACCACAGTCAGAACATTTCTTCAGAGCTATCAGCCTAAAGAAAAAGAAGCGCCGCACCACCACCGGGTGGGCTCGAACCTCCAAACTTTCGGTTAACAGCCGATCGCGCTAGCCAATTGCGCCACAGAGACAGTCGTGCTTCACTCTCACCACCGTCAGACCATTTCTTCAGAGCTATCGCCCCAAAGAAAAAAAAAGCGCCGCACCACCACCGGGTGGGCTCGAAACTCCAACCTTTCGGTTATCAGCCGATCGCGCTAGCCAATTGCGCCATGGAGACATTCCTGCTCCACTCTCACCACCATCAGAACGTATCTTCAAAGCTATTAGCGCAAAGAAAAAAAGCGCCGCGCCACCACCGGGTGGGCTCGAACCTCCAACCTTTCGGTTAACAGCCGATCGCGCTAACCCATTGCGCCACGGGGACAGTCTTGCTCCACTCTCACCACCATCAGAACATATCTTCAAAGCTATCAGCGCACACAAAAAAAGCGCCGCACCACCACCGGGTGGGCTCGAACCTCCAACCTTTCGGTTAACAGCCGATCGCGCTAGCCAATTGCGCCACGGAGACAGTCTTGCTCCACTCTCAACACCATAAGAACATATCTTCAAAGCTACAAGCGCAAAGAAAAAAAAGCGCCGCACCACCACCGGGTGGGCTCGAACCTCCAACCTTTCGGTTAACAGCCGATCGCGCTAGCCAATTGCGCCACGGGGACAGTCTTGCTCAACTCTCACCACCATCAGAACATACCTTCAAAGCTATCAGCGCAAAGAAAAAAAAGCGCCGCACCACCACCGGGTGGGCTCGAACCTCCAACCTTTCGGTTAACAGCCGATCGCGCTAGCCAATTGCGCCACGGGGACAGTCTTGCTCCACTCTCACCACCATCAGAACATACCTTCAAAGCTATCAGCGCAAAGAAAAAAAAGCGCCGCACCACCACCGGGTGGGCTCGAACCTCCAACCTTCCGGTTAACAGCCGATCGCGCTAGCCAATGGCGCCAGGGAGACAGTCCTGCTCCACTCTCACCACCATCAGAACATATCTTCAAAGCTATCAGCCCAAAGAAAAAAAAGCACCGCACCACCACCGGGTGGGCTCGAACCTCCAACCTATCGTTTAACAGCCAATCGCGCTAGCCAATTGCGCCACGGAGACAGTCCTGCTCCACTCTCCACCATCAGAACATATCTTCAAAGCTATCAGCACAAAGAAAAAAAAGCGCCGCACCACTACTGGGTGGGCTCGAAACTCCAACCGTTCGGTTAACAGCCGATCGCGCAAGCCAGTTGCGCCACGGAGACAGTCCTGCTCCACTCTCACCACCATCAGAACATATCTTCAAAGCTATCAGCCCAAAGAAAAAAAAGCACCGCACCACCACCGGGTGGGCTCGAACCTCCAACCTTTCGGTTAACAGCCAATCGCGCTAGCCAATTGCGCCACGGAGACAGTCCTGCTCCACTCTCACCACCATCAGAACATATCTTCAAAGCTATCAGCACAAAGAAAAAAAAGCGCCGCACCACCACCGGGTGGGCTCGAAACTTCAACCTTTCGGTTAACAGCCGATCGCGCTAGCCAATTGCGCCATGGAGACAGTCCTGCTCTACTCTCACCACCATCAGAACATAATTCAAAGCTATTACCACAAAGAAAAAAGCAACACACCACTGCTGGGAGGGCTCGACACTCCAACCTTTCGGTTAACAGCCGATCGCGCTAGCCCATTGCGCCACGGAGATAGCCTTGCTCCACTCTCAACACCATCAGATCATATCTTCAAAGCTATTAGCGCAAAGAAAAAAAGCGCCGCGCCACCACCGGGTGGGCTCGAACCTCCAACCTTCCGGTTAAAAGCCGATCGCACTAGCCAATCGCACCACGGAGACAGTACTGCTCCACTTTCACCACCATCAGAACATATCTTCAAAGCTATTAGTGCAAAGAAAAAAGCAACACACCATTCCCAGGAGGGCTCAAAACTCCAACCCTTCGGTTTACAGCCGATCGCGCTAGCCCCTTGCGCCACGAGGACAGTCTTGCTCCCATCTCACCACCATCAGAACATATCTTCAAAGCTATCAGCACAAAGAAAAAAAAGCGCCGCACCACCACCAGGTGGGCTCGAACCTTCAACCTTTCGGCTAACAGCCGATTGCACAAGCCAATTGCGCCACGGAGACAGTCTTGCTCCACTCTCACCACCATCAGTACATATCTTCAAAGCTATCAGCACAAAGAAAAAAAAACGCCGCACCACCACCGGGTGGGCTCGAACCTCCAACCTTTCGGTTAACAGCCAATCGCGATAGCCAATTGCGCCACGGAGACAGTCCTGCTTCACTCTCACCACCATCAGAACATATCTTCAAAGCTATCAGCACAAAGAAAAGAAAAGCGCCACACCATCACCGGGTGGGCTCGAACCTCCAACCTTTCGGTTAACAGCCGATCGCGCAAGCAAATTGCGCCACGGAGACAGTCCTGCTCCACTCTCACCACCGTAAAAACAATTATTCAGAGCTATCACCCCAAAGAAAAAAAAAGCGCCGCACCACCACCGGGTGGGCTATAACCTCCAACCTTTCGGTTACAGCCGATCGCGCTAGCCGATTGCGCCCCGGAGACAGTCCTGCTCCACTGTCACCACCATCAGAACATATCTTCAAAGCTATCAGCGCAAAGAAAAAAAAGCGCCGCACCACCACCGGGTGGGCTCGAACCTCCAACCTTTCGGTTAACAGCCGATCGCACAAGCCAATTGCGCCACGAAGACAGTCCTGCTCCACTCTCACCACCATCAGAACATATCTTCAAAGCTATCAGCCCAAAGAAAAAAAAGAACCGCACCACCACCGGGTGGGCTCGAAACTCCAACCTTTCGGTTAACAGCCGATCGCGCTAGCCAATCGCGCCATGGTGACAGTCCTGCTCCACTCTCACCACCATCAGAACATATCTTCAAAGCTATTACCACAAAAAAAAGCAACACACCACTCCTGGGAGGGCTCGAAACTCCAACCTTTCGGTTAACGGCTGATCGCGCTAGCCCATTGCGCCACGGAGACAGCCTTGCTCCACTCTCAACACCATCAGAACATATCTTCAAAGCTATTAGCGCAAAGAAAAAAAGCGCCGCGCCACCACAGGGTGGGCTCGAACCTCCAACCTTTCGGTTAACAGCCGATCGCGCTAGCCAATTGCGCCACGGAGACAGTCCTGCTACCCTTTCACCACCATCAGAACATATCTTCAAAGCTATTAGTGCAAAGAAAAAAGCAACACACCACTTCCGGGAGGGCTCGAAACTCCAAACTTTCGGTTAACAGCCGATCGCGCTAGCCCAATGCGCCACGGGGACAGTCTTGCTCCACTCTCACCACCATCAGAACATATCTTCAAAGCTATCAGCACAAAGAACAAAAAAGCGCCGCACCACCACCGGGTGGGCCGGAACCTCCAAACTTTCGGTTAACAGCCGATCGCGCAAGCCAATTGTGCCACGGAGACAGTCCTGCCCCACTGTCACCACCATCAGACAATATCTTCAAAGCTATCAGCCCAAAGAAAAAAAGCACCGCACCACCACCGGGTGGGCTCGAACCTCCAACCTTTCGGTTAACAGCCAATCGCGCTAGCCAATTGCGCCACGGAGACAGTCCTGCTCCGCTCTCACCACCCTCAGAACATATCTTCAAATCTATCAGCACAAAGAAAAAAAAGCGCCACACCATCACCGGGTGGGCTCGAACCTCCAACCTTTCGGTTAACAGCCGATTGCGCAAGCCAATTGCGCCACGGAGACAGTCCTGCTCCACTCTCACCACCGTCAAAACATTTATTCAGAGCTATCACCCCAAAGAAAAAAAAGCGCCGCACCACCACCGGGAGGGCTCGAAACTCCAACCATTCGGTTAACAGCCGATCGCGCTAGCCCATTGCGCCACGGGGACAGTCTTGCTCCACTCTCACCACCATCAGTACATATCTTCAAAGCTATCAGCACAAAGAAAAAAAACGCCGCACCACCACCGCGTGGGCTCGAACCTTCAACCTTTCGGTTAACAGCCGATCGCGCAAGCCAATTGCGCCACGGAGACAGTCCTGCTCCACTATCACCACCATCAGAACATATCTTCAAAGCTATCGGCCCAAAGAAAAAAAGCACCGCACCCCCACCGGGTGGGCTCGAACCTCCAACCTTCTGGTTAACAGGTAATCGCGCTAGCCAATTGCGCCATGGAGACAGTCCTCCTCCACTCTCACCACCATCAGAACATATCTTCAAAGCTATTACCACAAAGAAAAAAGCAACACACTACTCCTGGGAGGGCTCGAAACACCAACCTTTCGGTTAACAGCCGATCGCGCTAGCCAATTGCGCCATGGAGACAGTCCTGCTCCACTCTCACCACCCTCAGAACATATCTTCAAATCTATCAGCACAAAGAAAAAAAAGCGCCACACCATCACCGGGTGGGCTCGAACCTCCAACCTTTCGGTTAACAGCCGATCGCGCTAGCCCATTGCGCCACGGAGACAGCCTTGCTCCACTCTCAACACCATCAGAACACATCTTCAAAGCTATTAGCGCAAAGAAAAAAAGCGCCGCACCACCACCGGGTGGGCTCGAACCTCCAACCTTTCGGTTAACAGCCGATCGCGCTAGCCAATTGCGCCACGGAGACAGTCCTGCTCCACTCTCACCACCATCAGAACATATTTTCAAAGCTATTAGTGCAAATAAAAAAGCAGCACACCACTCCCGGGAGGGCTCGAACCTCCAACCTTTCGGTTAACAGCCGATCGCGCTAGCCAATTGCGCCACGGAGACAGTCTTGCTCCACTCTCACCACCATCAGTACATATCTTCAAAGCTATCAGCACAAAGAAAAAAAACGCCGCACCACCACCGGGTGGGCTCGAACCTCCAACCTTTCGGACAACAGCCGATCGCGCAAGCCAATTGCGCCACGGAGACAGTCCTGCTCCACTCTCACCACCATCAGAACATATCTTCAAAGCTATCGGCCCAAAGAAAAAAAGCACCGCACCACCACCGGGTGGGCTCGAACCTCCAACCTTTCGGTAAACAGGTAATCGCGCTAGCCAATTGCACCACGGAGACAGTCCTGCTCCACTCTCACCACCATCAGAACATATCTTCAAAGCTATCAGCACAAAGAGAAAAAAGCGCCGCACCACCACCGGGTGGGCTCGAAACTCCAACCTTTCGGTTAACAGCCGATCGCGCTAGCCAATTGCGCCATGGAGACAGTCCTGCTCCACTCTCACCACCATCAGAACATATCTTCAAAGCTATTAGTGCAAAGAAAAAAGCAGCACACCACTCCCGGGAGGGCTCGAAACTCCAAACTTTCGGTTAACAGCCGATCGCGCTAGCCCATTGCGCCACGGGGACAGTCTTGCTCCACTCTCACCACCATCAGTACATATCTTCAAAGCTATCAGCACAAAGAAAAAAAAACGCTGCACCACCACTGGGTGGGCTCGAACCTCCAACCTTTCGGTTAACAGCCGATCGCGCAAGCCGATTGCGCCACGGAGACAGTCCTGCTCCACTCTCACCACCATCAGAACATAGCTTCAAAGCTATCGGCCCGGTGAAAAAAAGCACCGCACCACCACCGGGTGGGCTCGAACCTCCAACCTTTCCGTTAACAGGTAATTGCGCTAGCAAATTGCGCCACGGAGACAGTCCTGCTCCACTCTCACCACCATCAGAACATATCTTCAAAGCTATCATCACAAAGAAAAAAAGCGCCACACCACCACCGGGTGGGCTCGAACCTCCAAACTTTTGGTTAACAGGTAATTGCGCTAGCCAATTGCGCCACGGAGACAGTCCTGCTCCACTCTCACCACCATCAGAACATATCTTCAAAGCTATCAGCACAAAGAAAAAAAGCGCCACACCAACACCGGGTGGGCTTGAACCTCCAACCTTTCGGATAACAGCCGATCGCGCTAGCCAACTGCGCCACGGAGACAGTCCTGCTCCACTCTCACCACCGTCAGAACATTTCTTCAGAGCTATCAGCCCAAAGAAAAAAGAAGCGCCACACCACCACTCGGGTGGGCTCGAACCTCCAACCATTCGGTTAACAGCCGATCGCGCTAGCCAATTGCCCCACGGAGACAGTCGTGCTCCACTCTCACCAACGTCAGAACATTTCTTCAGAGCTATCACCCTAAAGAAAAAAAAAGCGCTGCACCACCACCGGTTGGGCTCGAACCTCCAACCTTTCGGTTAACAGCCGATCGCGCTAGCGAATTGCGCCACGAAGACAGTCCTGCTCCACTCTCACCACCATTAGAACATATCTTCAAAGCTATTACCGCATAGAAAAAAGCAACACACCACTCCCGGGAGGGCTCGAAACTCCAAGCTTTCGGTTACCAGCCGATGGCGCTAGCCCATTGCGCCACGGAGGCAGTCTTGCTCCACTCTCAGCATCATCAGAACACATCTTCAAAGCTATCAGCGCAAAGAAAAAAAAGCGCCGCACCACCACCGGGTGGGCTCGAACCTCCAACCTTTCGGTAAACAGCCGATCGCGCTAGCCAATTGTGCCACGGAGACAGTCCTGCTCCACACTCACCACCATCAGAACATATCTTCAAAGCTATCAGCGTAAAGAAAAAAGCAACACACCACTCCCTGGAGGGCTCGAAACTCCAACCTTTCAGTTAACAGCCAATCGCGCCAGCCAATTTCGCCATGGAGACAGTCCTGCCCCACTCTCACCACCATCAGAACATATCTTCAAAGCTATCAGCACAAAGAAAAAAAAGCGCCCACCATCACCGGGTGGGCTCGAACTTCCAACCTTTCGGTTAACAGCCGATCGCGCTAGCTAACTGCGCCACGGAAACAGTCGTGCTCCACTCTCACCACCATCAGAACATATCTTCAAAGCTATCAGCGCAAAGAAAAAAGCAAGACACCACTCCAGGGAGGGCTCGAAACTCCAACCTTTCGGTTAACAGCCGATCGCGCTAGCCCATTGCGCCACGGAGACAGTCCTGCTCTACTCTCACAACCATCAGAACATATCTTCAAAGCTATCAGCCCAAAGAAAAAAAAGCGCCATACCACCACCGGGTGGGATCGAACCTCCGACCTTTTGGTTAACAGCCGATCGCGCTAGCCGATTGCGCCATGAAGACAGTCCTGCTCCACTCTCACCACCATCAGAACATATCTTCAAAGCTATCAGCCCAAAGAAAAAAAAGCGCCGCACCACCACCGGGTGGGCTCGAACTACCAACTTTTCGGTTAACAGCCGATCACGCTAGCCAATTGCGCCACGGAGACAGTCCTGCTCCACTCTCACCACCATCAGAACATATCTTCAAAGCTATCAGCCCAAAGAAAAAAAGCGCCGCACCACCACCGGGTGGGCTTGAACTACCAACTTTTCGGTTACCAGCCGATCACGCAAGCCAAGTGCGCCACGGAGACAGTCCTGCTCCACTCTCACCACCATCAGAACATATATTCAAAGCTATCAGCCCAAAGAAAAAAAGCGCCGCACCACCACCGGGTGGGCTCGAACCTCCAACTTTTCGGTTAACAGCCGATCACGCTAGCCAACTGCGCCACGGAGACAGTCCTGCTTCACTCTCACCACTATCAGAACATATCTTCAAAGCTATCAGTGCAAAGAAAAAAAAGCGCCGCACCACCACCGGGTGGGCTCGAACCTCCAACTTTTCGGTTAACAGCCGATCGCGCTAGCATATTGCGCCACAGAGACAGTCCTGCTTCACTCTATCAACCATCATAACATATCTTCAAAGCTATCAGCCCAAAGAAAAAAAAGCACCGCACCACCACCGGGTGGGCTCGAAACTCCAACCTTTCGGTTAACTGCCGATCGCGCTAGCCAATGGCGCCACGGAGACAGTCCTGTTCCACTCTTACCACCATTAGAACATATCTTGAAAGCTATCAGCCCAAAGAAAAAAAAGCGCCGCACCACCAACGCGTGGGCTCCAGCCTCCAACTTTCCTGTTAACAGCCGATCACGCTAGCCAATTGCGCCACGGAGACAGTCCTGCTCCACTCTCACCACCATCAGAACATATCTTAAAGCTATCAGCCCACAGAAAAAAAGCGCCACACCACCACCGGGAGAGCTCGAAGCTCCAACTTTTCGGTTAACAGCCGATCGCGCTAGCCAATTGCGCCACGGAGACAGTCCTGCTCCACTCTCACCACCGTCAGAACATTTCTTCAGAGCTATCAGCCCAAAGAAAAAAAAAGCGCCGCACCACCACTCGGGTGGGCTCGAACCTCCAACCTTTTGGTTAACAGCCGATCGCGCTAGCCAATTGCCCCACGGAGACAGTCGTGCTCCACTCTCACCAACGTCAGAACATTTCTTCAGAGCTATCACCCTAAAGAAAAAAAAAGCGCTGCACCACCACCGGTTGGGCTCGAACCTCCAACCTTTCGGTTAACAGCCGATCGCGCTAGCGAATTGCGCCACGAAGACAGTCCTGCTCCACTCTCACCACCATTAGAACATATCTTCAAAGCTATTACCGCATAGAAAAAAGCAACACACCACTCCCGGGAGGGCTCGAAACTCCAAGCTTTCGGTTACCAGCCGATGGCGCTAGCCCATTGCGCCACGGAGGCAGTCTTGCTCCACTCTCAGCATCATCAGAACACATCTTCAAAGCTATCAGCGCAAAGAAAAAAAAGCGCCGCACCACCACCGGGTGGGCTCGAACCTCCAACCTTTCGGTAAACAGCCGATCGCGCTAGCCAATTGTGCCACGGAGACAGTCCTGCTCCACACTCACCACCATCAGAACATATCTTCAAAGCTATCAGCGTAAAGAAAAAAGCAACACACCACTCCCTGGAGGGCTCGAAACTCCAACCTTTCAGTTAACAGCCAATCGCGCCAGCCAATTTCGCCATGGAGACAGTCCTGCCCCACTCTCACCACCATCAGAACATATCTTCAAAGCTATCAGCACAAAGAAAAAAAAGCGCCCACCATCACCGGGTGGGCTCGAACTTCCAACCTTTCGGTTAACAGCCGATCGCGCTAGCTAACTGCGCCACGGAAACAGTCGTGCTCCACTCTCACCACCATCAGAACATATCTTCAAAGCTATCAGCGCAAAGAAAAAAGCAAGACACCACTCCAGGGAGGGCTCGAAACTCCAACCTTTCGGTTAACAGCCGATCGCGCTAGCCCATTGCGCCACGGAGACAGTCCTGCTCTACTCTCACAACCATCAGAACATATCTTCAAAGCTATCAGCCCAAAGAAAAAAAAGCGCCATACCACCACCGGGTGGGATCGAACCTCCGACCTTTTGGTTAACAGCCGATCGCGCTAGCCGATTGCGCCATGAAGACAGTCCTGCTCCACTCTCACCACCTTCAGAACATATCTTCAAAGCTATCAGCCCAAAGAAAAAAAAGCGCCGCACCACCACCGGGTGGGCTCGAACTACCAACTTTTCGGTTAACAGCCGATCACGCTAGCCAATTGCGCCACGGAGACAGTCCTGCTCCACTCTCACCACCATCAGAACATATCTTCAAAGCTATCAGCCCAAAGAAAAAAAGCGCCGCACCACCACCGGGTGGGCTTCAACTACCAACTTTTCGGTTACCAGCCGATCACGCAAGCCAAGTGCGCCACGGAGACAGTCCTGCTCCACTCTCACCACCATCAGAACATATCTTCAAAGCTATCAGCCCAAAGAAAAAAAGCGCCGCACCACCACCGGGTGGGCTCGAACCTCCAACTTTTCGGTTAACAGCCGATCACGCTAGCCAACTGCGCCACGGAGACAGTCCTGCTTCACTCTCACCACTATCAGAACATATCTTCAAAGCTATCAGTGCAAAGAAAAAAAAGCGCCGCACCACCACCGGGTGGGCTCGAACCTCCAACTTTTCGGTTAACAGCCGATCGCGCTAGCATATTGCGCCACAGAGACAGTCCTGCTTCACTCTATCAACCATCATAACATATCTTCAAAGCTATCAGCCCAAAGAAAAAAAAGCACCGCACCACCACCGGGTGGGCTCGAAACTCCAACCTTTCGGTTAACTGCCGATCGCGCTAGCCAATGGCGCCACGGAGACAGTCCTGTTCCACTCTTACCACCATTAGAACATATCTTGAAAGCTATCAGCCCAAAGAAAAAAAAGCGCCGCACCACCAACGCGTGGGCTCCAGCCTCCAACTTTCCTGTTAACAGCCGATCACGCTAGCCAATTGCGCCACGGAGACAGTCCTGCTCCACTCTCACCACCATCAGAACATATCTTAAAGCTATCAGCCCACAGAAAAAAAGCGCCACACCACCACCGGGAGAGCTCGAAGCTCCAACTTTTCGGTTAACAGCCGATCGCGCTAGCCAATTGCGCCACGGAGACAGTCCTGCTCCACTCTCACCACCGTCAGAACATTTCTTCAGAGCTATCAGCCCAAAAAAAAAAAAAGCGCCGCACCACCACTCGGGTGGGCTCGAACCTCCAACCTTTTGGTTAACAGCCGATCGCGCTAGCCAATTGCCCCACGGAGACAGTCGTGCTGCACTCTCACCACCGTCAGACTATTTCTTCAGAGCTATCACCCCAAAGAAAAAAAAGCGCTGCACCACCACCGGTTGGGCTCGAACCTCCAACCTTTCAGTTAACAGCCAATCGCGCTAGCCAATTGCGCCACGAAGACAGTCCTGCTCCACTCTCACCACATCAGAACATATCTTCAAAGCTATTACCGCAAAGAAAAAAGCAACACACCACTCCCGGGAGGGCTCGAAACTCCAAGCTTTCGGTTAACAGCCGATCGCGCTAGCCCATTGCGCCACGGAGGCAGTCTTGCTCCACTCTCAGCATCATCAGAACATATCTTCAAAGCTATCAGCGCAAAGAAAAAAAAGCGCTGCACCACAACGGGTGGGCTGGAACCTCTAACCTTTCGGTTAACAGCCGATCGCACTAGCCCATTGCGCCACGGAGACAGTCTTGCTCCACTCTCACCACTATCAGAACATATCTTCAAAGCTATCAGCGCAAAGAAAAAAGCAACACACCACTCCCGGGAGGGCTCGAAACTCCAACCTTTCGGTCAACAGCCGATCGCGCTAGCGCATTGCGCCACGGAGACAGTCTTGCTCACCTCTCACCACCATCACAACATATCTTCAAAGCTATCAGCCCAAAGAAAAAAAAGCACCGCACCACCACCGGGTGGGCTCGAACCTCCAATCTTTCGGTTAACAGCCGATCGCGCTAGCCAATTTCGCCACGGAGACAGTCGTGCTCCACTCTCACCACCATCAGAACATACCTTCAAAGCTATCAGCGCAAAGAAAAAAGCAAAACACCACTCCCGGGAGGGCTCGAACCTCCAACTTTTCGGTTAACAGGCGATCGCGCTGGCCAATTGCGCCATGGAGACAGTCCTGCGCCACTCTCACCACAATTAGAACATATCTTCAAAGCTATCAGCCCAAAGCAAAAAAAGGGCCGCACCACCACCGGGTGGGCTCGAACCTCCAACCTTTCGGTTAACAGCAGATCGCGCTAGCCAATTGCGCCACGGAGAATATCGTGCTCCACTCTCACCACCATCAGAACATATCTTCAAAGCTATCAGCGCAAAGAAAAAAGCAACACACCCCACCCGGGAGGGCTCGAACCTCCAACTTTTCGGTTAACAGCCGATCGCGCTAGCCAATTGCGCCACGGGGACAGTCCTGCTCCACTCTCACCACCGTAAAAACAATTATTCAGAGCTATCACCTCAAAGAAAAAAAAGCGCCGCACCACCACCGGGTGGGCTCAAACCTCCAACCTTTCGGTTAACAGCCGATCGCGCTAGCCGATTGCGCCCCGGAGACAGTCCTGCTCCACTCTCACCACCATCAGAACATATCTTCAAAGCTATCAGCGCAAAGAAAAAAAAGCGCCGCACCACCACCGGGTGGGCTCGAACCTCCAACCTTTCGGTTAACAGCCGATCGCACAAGCCAATTGCGCCACGGAGACAGTCCTGCTCCACTCTCACCACCATCAGAACATATCTTCAAAGCTATCAGCCCAAAGAAAAAAAAGAACCGCACCACCACCGGGTGGGCTCGAACCTCCAATCTTTCGGTTAACAGCCAATCGCGATAGCCCATTGCGCCACGGAGACAGTCCTGCTCCACTCTCCACCAACAGAACATATCTTCAAAGCTATCAGCACAAAGAAAAAAAAGCGCCGCACCACCACTGGGTGGGCTCGAAACTCCAACCTTTCGGTTAACAGCCGATCGCGCTAGCCAATCGCGCCATGGAGACAGTCCTGCTCCACTCTCTCCACCATCAGAACATATTTTCAAAGCTATTACCACAAAAAAAAGCAATACACCACTCCTGGGAGGGCTCGAAACTCCAACCTTTCGGTTAACGGCCGATCGCGCTAGCCCATTGCGCCACGGAGACAGCCTTGCTCCACTCTCAACACCATCAGAACATATCTTCAAAGCTATTAGCGCAAAGAAAAAAAGCGCCGCGCCACCACAGGGTGGGCTCGAACCTCCAACCTTTCGGTTAACAGCCGATCGCGCTAGCCAATTGCGCCACGGAGACAGTCCTGCTACCCTTTCACCACCATCAGAACATATCTTTAAAGCTATTAGTGCAAAGAAAAAAGCAACACACCACTCCCGGGAGGGCTCGAAACTCCAAACCTTCGGTTAACAGCCGATCGCGCTAGCCCAATGCGCCACGGGGACAGTCTTGCTCCACTCTCACCACCATCAGAACATATCTTCAAAGCTATCAGCACAAAGAACAAAAAAGCGCCGCACCACCACCGGGTGGGCCGGAACCTCCAAACTTTCGGTTAACAGCCGATCGCGCAAGCCAATTGCGCCACGGAGACAGTCCTGCCCCACTGTCACCACCATCAGACAATATCTTCAAAGCTATCAGCCCAAAGAAAAAAAGCACCGCACCACCACCGGGTGGGCTCGAACCTCCAACCTTTCGGTTAACAGCCAATCGCGCTAGCCAATTGCGCCACGGAGACAGTCCTGCTCCGCTCTCACCACCCTCAGAACATATCTTCAAATCTATCAGCACAAAGAAAAAAAAGCGCCACACCATCACCGGGTGGGCTCGAACCTCCAACCTTTCGGTTAACAGCCGATCGCGCAAGCCAATTGCGCCACGGAGACAGTCCTGCTCCACTCTCACCACCGTCAAAACATTTATTCAGAGCTATCACCCCAAAGAAAAAAAACGCCGCACCACCACCGCGTGGGCTCGAACCTCTAACCTTTCGGTTAACAGCCGATTGCGCAAGCCAATTGCGCCACGGAGACAGTCCTGCTCCACTCTCACCACCATCAGAACATATCTTCAAAGCTATCGGCCCAAAGAAAAAAAGCACCGCACCACCACCGGGTGGGCTCGAACCTCCAACCATCTGGTTAACAGGTAATCGCGCTAGCCAATTGCGCCACGGAGACAGTCCTGCTCGACTCTCACCACCATCAGAACATATCTTCAAAGCTATCAGCACAAAGAAAAAAAAACGCTGCACCACCACTGGGTGGGCTCGAACCTCCAACCTTTCGGTTAACAGCCGATCGCGCAAGCCGATTGCGCCACGGAGACAGTCCTGCTCCACTCTCACCACCATCAGAACATAGCTTCAAAGCTATCGGCCCGGTGAAAAAAAGCACCGCACCACCACCGGGTGGGCTCGAACCTCCAACCTTTTCGTCAACAGGTAATTGCGCTAGCAAATTGCGCCACGGAGACAGTCCTGCTCCACTCTCACCACCATCAGAACATATCTTCAAAGCTATCATCACAAAGAAAAAAAGCGCCACACCACCACCGGGTGGGCTCGAACCTCCAAACTTTTGGTTAACAGGTAATTGCGCTAGCCAATTGCGCCACGGAGACAGTCCTGCTCCACTCTCACCACCATCAGAACATATCTTCAAAGCTATCAGCACAAAGAAAAAAAGCGCCACACCAACACCGGGTGGGCTTGAACCTCCAACCTTTCGGATAACAGCCGATCGCGCTAGCCAACTGCGCCACGGAGACAGTCCTGCTCCACTCTCACCACCGTCAGAACATTTCTTCAGAGCTATCAGCCCAAAGAAAAAAGAAGCGCCACACCACCACTCGGGTGGGCTCGAACCTCCAACCATTCGGTTAACAGCCGATCGCGCTAGCCAATTGCCCCACGGAGACAGTCGTGCTCCACTCTCACCAACGTCAGAACATTTCTTCAGAGCTATCACCCTAAAGAAAAAAAAAGCGCTGCACCACCACCGGTTGGGCTCGAACCTCCAACCTTTCGGTTAACAGCCGATCGCGCTAGCGAATTGCGCCACGAAGACAGTCCTGCTCCACTCTCACCACCATTAGAACATATCTTCAAAGCTATTACCGCATAGAAAAAAGCAACACACCACTCCCGGGAGGGCTCGAAACTCCAAGCTTTCGGTTACCAGCCGATGGCGCTAGCCCATTGCGCCACGGAGGCAGTCTTGCTCCACTCTCAGCATCATCAGAACACATATTCAAAGCTATCAGCGCAAAGAAAAAAAAGCGCCGCACCACCACCGGGTGGGCTCGAACCTCCAACCTTTCGGTAAACAGCCGATCGCGCTAGCCAATTGTGCCACGGAGACAGTCCTGCTCCACACTCACCACCATCAGAACATATCTTCAAAGCTATCAGCGTAAAGAAAAAAGCAACACACCACTCCCTGGAGGGCTCGAAACTCCAACCTTTCAGTTAACAGCCAATCGCGCCAGCCAATTTCGCCATGGAGACAGTCCTGCCCCACTCTCACCACCATCAGAACATATCTTCAAAGCTATCAGCACAAAGAAAAAAAAGCGCCCCACCATCACCGGGTGGGCTCGAACTTCCAACCTTTCGGTTAACAGCCGATCGCGCTAGCTAACTGCACCACGGAAACAGTCGTGCTCCACTCTCACCACCATCAGAACATATCTTCAAAGCTATCAGCGCAAAGAAAAAAGCAAGACACCACTCCAGGGAGGGCTCGAAACTCCAACCTTTCGGTTAACAGCCGATCGCGCTAGCCCATTGCGCCACGGAGACAGTCCTGCTCTACTCTCACAACCATCAGAACATATCTTCAAAGCTATCAGCCCAAAGAAAAAAAGCGCCATACCACCACCGGGTGGGATCGAACCTCCGACCTTTTGGTTAACAGCCGATCGCGCTAGCCGATTGCGCCATGAAGACAGTCCTGCTCCACTCTCACCACCATCAGAACATATCTTCAAAGCTATCAGCCCAACGAAAAAAAAGCGCCGCACCACCACCGGGTGGGCTCGAACTACCAACTTTTCGGTTAACAGCCGATCACGCTAGCCAATTGCGCCACGGAGACAGTCCTGCTCCACTCTCACCACCATCAGAACATATCTTCAAAGCTATCAGCCCAAAGAAAAAAAGCGCCACACCACCACCGGGTGGGCTTGAACTACCAACTTTTCGGTTACCAGCCGATCACGCAAGCCAAGTGCGCCACGGAGACAGTCCTGCTCCACTCTCACCACCATCAGAACATATCTTCAAAGCTATCAGCCCAAAGAAAAAAAGCGCCGCACCACCACCGGGTGGGCTCGAACCTCCAACTTTTCGGTTAACAGCCGATCACGCTAGCCAACTGCGCCACGGAGACAGTCCTGCTTCACTCTCACCACTATCAGAACATATCTTCAAAGCTATCAGTGCAAAGAAAAAAAAGCGCCGCACCACCACCGGGTGGGCTCGAACCTCCAACTTTTCGGTTAACAGCCGATCGCGCTAGCATATTGCGCCACAGAGACAGTCCTGCTTCACTCTATCAACCATCATAACATATCTTCAAAGCTATCAGCCCAAAGAAAAAAAAGCACCGCACCACCACCGGGTGCGCTCGAAACTCCAACCTTTCGGTTAACTGCCGATCGCGCTAGCCAATGGCGCCACGGAGACAGTCCTGTTCCACTCTTACCACCATTAGAACATATCTTGAAAGCTATCAGCCCAAAGAAAAAAAAGCGCCGCACCACCAACGCGTGGGCTCCAGCCTCCAACTTTCCTGTTAACAGCCGATCACGCTAGCCAATTGCGCCACGGAGACAGTCCTGCTCCACTCTCACCACCATCAGAACATATCTTAAAGCTATCAGCCCACAGAAAAAAAGCGCCACACCACCACCGGGAGAGCTCGAAGCTCCAACTTTTCGGTAAACAGCCGATCGCGCTAGCCAATTGCGCCACGGAGACAGTCCTGCTCCACTCTCACCACCGTCAGAACATTTCTTCAGAGCTATCAGCCCAAAGAAAAAAAAAAGCGCCGCACCACCACTCGGGTGGGCTCGAACCTCCAACCTTTTGGTTAACAGCCGATCGCGCTAGCCAATTGCCCCACGGAGACAGTCGTGCTGCACTCTCACCACCGTCAGACTATTTCTTCAGAGCTATCACCCCACAGAAAAAAAAGCGCTGCACCACCACCGGTTGGGCTCGAACCTCCAACCTTTCAGTTAACAGCCAATCGCGCTAGCCAATTGCGCCACGAAGACAGTCCTGCTCCACTCTCACCACATCAGAACATATCTTCAAAGCTATTACCGCAAAGAAAAAAGCAACACACCACTCCCGGGAGGGCTCGAAACTCCAAGCTTTCGGTTAACAGCCGATCGCGCTAGCCCATTGCGCCACGGAGGCAGTCTTGCTCCACTCTCAGCATCATCAGAACATATCTTCAAAGCTATCAGCGCAAAGAAAAAAAAGCGCTGCACCACAACGGGTGGGCTGGAACCTCTAACCTTTCGGTTAACAGCCGATCGCACTAGCCCATTGCGCCACGGAGACAGTCTTGCTCCACTCTCACCACTATCAGAACATATCTTCAAAGCTATCAGCGCAAAGAAAAAAGCAACACACCACTCCCGGGAGGGCTCGAAACTCCAACCTTTCGGTCAACAGCCGATCGCGCTAGCGCATTGCGCCACGGAGACAGTCTTGCTCCCCTCTCACCACCATCACAACATATCTTCAAAGCTATCAGCCCAAAGAAAAAAACGCACCGCACCACCACCGGGTGGGCTCGAACCTCCAATCTTTCGGTTAACAGCTGATCGCGCTAGCCAATTTCGCCACGGAGACAGTCGTGCTCCACTCTCACCACCATCAGAACATACCTTCAAAGCTATCAGCGCAAAGAAAAAAGCAAAACACCACTCCCGGGAGGGCTCGAACCTCCGACTTTTCGGTTAACAGGCGATCGCGCTGGCCAATTGCGCCATGGAGACAGTCCTGCGCCACTCTCACCACAATTAGAACATATCTTCAAAGCTATCAGCCCAAAGAAAAAAAAGTGCCGCACCACCACCGGGTGGGCTCGAACCTCCAACCTTTCGGTTAACAGCAGATCGCGCTAGCCAATTGCGCCACGGAGAATATCGTGCTCCACTCTCACCACCATCAGAACATATCTTCAAAGTTTATCAGCGCAAAGAAAAAAGCAACACACCCCACCCGGGAGGGCTCGAACCTCCAACTTTTCGGTTAACAGCCGATCGCGCTAGCCAATTGCGCCACGGGGACAGTCCTGCTCCACTCTCACCACCGTAAAAACAATTATTCAGAGCTATCACCTCAAAGAAAAAAAAGCGCCGCACCACCACCGGGTGGGCTGAAACCTCCAACTTTTCGGTTAACAGCCGATCGCGCTAGCCGATTGCGCCCCGGAGACAGTCCTGCTCCACTCTCACCACCATCAGAACATATCTTCAAAGCTATCAGCGCAAAGAAAAAAAAGCGCCGCACCACCACCGGGTGGGCTCGAACCTCCAACCTTTCGGTTAACAGCCGATCGCACAAGCCAATTGCGCCACGGAGACAGTCCTGCTCCACTCTCACCACCATCAGAACATATCTTCAAAGCTATCAGCCCAAAGAAAAAAAAGAACCGCACCACCACCGGGTGGGCTCGAACCTCCAATCTTTCGGTTAACAGCCAATCGCGATAGCCAATTGCGCCACGGAGACAGTCCTGCTCCACTCTCCACCAACAGAACATATCTTCAAAGCTATCAGCACAAAGAAAAAAAAGCGCCGCACCACCACTGGGTGGGCTCGAAACTCCAACCTTTAGGTTAACAGCCGATCGCGCTAGCCAATCGCGCCATGGAGACAGTCCTGCTCCACTCTCACCACCATCAGAACATATTTTCAAAGCTATTACCACAAAAAAAGCAATACACCACTCCTGGGAGGGCTCGAAACTCCAACCTTTCGGTTAACGGCCGATCGCGCTAGCCCATTGCGCCACGGAGACAGCCTTGCTCCACTCTCAACACCATCAGAACATATCTTCAAAGCTATTAGCGCAAAGAAAAAAAGCGCCGCGCCACCACAGGGTGGGCTCGAACCTCCAACCTTTCGGTTAACAGCCGATCGCGCTAGCCAATTGCGCCACGGAGACAGTCCTGCTACCCTTTCACCACCATCAGAACATATCTTTAAAGCTATTAGTGCAAAGAAAAAAGCAACACACCACTCCCGGGAGGGCTCGAAACTCCAAACTTTCGGTTAACAGCCGATCGCGCTAGCCCAATGCGCCACGGGGACAGTCTTGCTCCACTCTCACCACCATCAGAACATATCTTCAAAGCTATCAGCACAAAGAACAAAAAAGCGCCGCACCACCACCGGGTGGGCCGGAACCTCCAAACTTTCGGTTAACAGCCGATCGCGCAAGCCAATTGCGCCACGGAGACAGTCCTGCACCACTGTCACCACCATCAGACAATATCTTCAAAGCTATCAGCCCAAAGAAAAAAAGCACCGCACCACCACCGGGTGGGCTCAAACCTCCAACCTTTCGGTTAACAGCCAATCGCGCTAGCCAATTGCGCCACGGAGACAGTCCTGCTCCGCTCTCACCACCCTCAGAACATATCTTCAAATCTATCAGCACAAAGAAAAAAAAGTGCCACACCATCACCGGGTGGGCTCGAACCTCCAACCTTTCGGTTAACAGCCGATCGCGCAAGCCAATTGCGCCACGGAGACAGTCCTGCTCCACTCTCACCACCGTCAAAACATTTATTCAGAGCTATCACCCCAAAGAAAAAAAAGCGCCGCACCACCACCGGGAGGGCTCGAAACTCCAAACTTTCGGTTAACAGCCGATCGCGCTAGCCCATTGCGCCACGGGGACAGTCTTGCTCCACACTCACCACCATCAGTACATATCTTCAAAGCTATCAGCACAAAGAAAAAAAACGCCGCACCACCACCGCGTGGGCTCGAACCTCTAACCTTTCGGTTAACAGCCGATCGCGCAAGCCAATTGCGCCACGGAGACAGTCCTGCTCCACTCTCACCACCATCAGAACATATCTTCAAAGCTATCGGCCCAAAGAAAAAAAGCACCGCACCACCACCGGGTGGGCTCGAACCTCCAACCTTCTGGTTAACAGGTAATCGCGCTAGCCAATTGCGCCACGGAGACAGTCCTGCTCGACTCTCACCACCATCAGAACATATCTTCAAAGCTATCAGCACAAAGAGAAAAAAGCGCCGCACCACCACCGGGTGGGCTCGAAACTCCAACCTTTCTGTTAACAGCCGATCGCGCTAGCCAATTGCGCCATGGAGACAGTCCTCCTCCACTCTCACCACCATCAGAACATATCTTCAAAGCTATTACCACAAAGAAAAAAGCAACACACTACTCCTGGGAGGGCTCGAAACTCCAACCTTTCGGTTAACAGCCGATCGCGCTAGCCCATTGCGCCACGGAGACAGCCTTGCTCCACTCTCAACACCATCAGAACATATCTTCAAAGCTATTAGCGCAAAGAAAAAAAGCGCCGCACCACCACCGGGTGGGCTCGAACCTCCAACCTTTCGGTTAACAGCCGATCGCGCTAGCCAATTGCGCCACGGAGATAGTCCTGCTCCACAATCACCACCATCAGAACATATTTTCAAAGCAATTAGTGCAAATAAAAAAGCAGCACACCACTCCCGGGAGGGCTCGAACCTCCAACCTTTCGGTTAACAGCCGATCGCGCTAGCCAATTGCGCCACGGAGACAGTCTTGCTCCACTCTCACCACCATCAGTACATATCTTCAAAGCTATCAGCACAAAGAAAAAAAACGCCGCACCACCACCGGGTGGGCTCGAACCTCCAACCTTTCGGACAACAGCCGATCGCGTAAGCCAATTGCGCCACGGAGACAGTCCTGCTCCACTCTCACCACCATCAGAACATATCTTCAAAGCTATCGGCCCAAAGAAAAAAAGCACCGCACCACCACCGGGTGGGCTCGAACCTCCAACCTTTCAGTAAACAGGTAATCGCGCTAGCCAATTGCACCACGGAGACAGTCCTGCTCCACTCTCACCACCATCAGAACATATCTTCAAAGCTATCAGCACAAAGAGAAAAAAGCGCCGCACCACCACCGGGTGGGCTCGAAACTCCAACCTTTCGGTTAACAGCCGATCGCGCTAGCCAATTGCGCCATGGAGACAGTCCTGCTCCACTCTAACCACCATCAGAACATATCTTCAAAGCTATTAGTGCAAAGAAAAAAGCAGCACACCACTCCCGGGAGGGCTCGAAACTCCAACCTTTCGGTTAACAGCCGATCGCGCTAGCCCATTGCGCCACGGGGACAGTCTTGCTCCACTCTCACCACCATCAGTACATATCTTCAAAGCTATCAGCACAAAGAAAAAAAAACGCTGCACCACCACTGGGTGGGCTCGAACCTCCAACCTTTCGGTTAACAGCCGATCGCGCAAGCCGATTGCGCCACGGAGACAGTCCTGCTCCACTCTCACCACCATCAGAACATATCTTCAAAGCTATCGGCCCGGTGAAAAAAAGCACCGCACCACCACCGGGTGGGCTCGAACCTCCAACCTTTCGGTTAACAGGTAATTGCGCTAGCAAATTGCACCACAGAGACAGTCCTGCTCCACTCTCACCACCATCAGAACATATCTTCAAAGCTATCATCAGAAAGTAAAAAAGCGCCACACCACCACCGGGTGGGCTCGAACCTCCAAACTTTCGGTTAACAGGTAATTGCGCTAGCCAATCGCGCCACGGAGACAGTCCTGCTCCACTCTCACCACCATCAGAACATATCTTCAAAGCTATCAGCACAAAGAAAAAAAGCGCCACACCAACACCGGGTGGGCTCGAACCTCCAACCTTTCGGATAACAGCCGATCGCGCTAGCCAACTGCGCCACGGAGACAGTCCTGCTCCACTCTCACCACCGTCAGAACATTTCTTCAGAGCTATCAGCCCAAAGAAAAAAGAAGCGCCACACCACCACTCGGGTGGGCTCGAACCTCCAACCATTCGGTTAACAGCCGATCGCGCTAGCCAATTGCCCCACGGAGACAGTCGTGCTCCACTCTCACCAACGTCAGAACATTTCTTTAGAGCTATCACCCTAAAGAAAAAAAAGCGCTGCACCACCACCGGTTGGGCTCGAACCTCCAACCTTTCGGTTAACAGCCGATCGCGCTAGCGAATTGCGCCACGAAGACAGTCCTGCTCCACTCTCACCACCATTAGAACATATCTTCAAAGCTATTACCGCATAGAAAAAAGCAACACACCACTCCCGGGAGGGCTCGAAACTCCAAGGTTTCGGTTAAGAGCCGATGGCGCTAGCAGATTGCGCCACGGAGGCAGTCTTGCTCCACTCTCAGCATCATCAGAACATATCTTCAAAGCTATCAGCGCAAAGAAAAAAAAGCGCCGCACCACCACCGGGTGGGCTCGAACCTCCAACCTTTCGGTAAACAGCCGATCGCGCTAGCCGATTGCGGCACGGAGACAGTCCTACTCCACACTCACCACCATCAGAGCATATCTTCAAAGCTATCAGCGTAAAGAAAAAAGCAACACACCACTCCCTGGAGGGCTCGAAACTCCAACCTTTCAGTTAACAGCCAATCGCGCCAGCCAATTTCGCCATGGAGACAGTCCTGCCCCACTCTCACCACCATCAGAACATATCTTCAAAGCTATCAGCACAAAGAAAAAAAAGCGCCCCACCATCACCGGGTGGGCTCGAACTTCCAACCTTTCGGTTAACAGCCGATCGCGCAAGCTAACTGCGCCACGGAAACAGTCGTGCTCCACTCTCACCACCATCAGAACATATCTTCAAAGCTATCAGCGCAAAGAAAAAAGCAAGACACCACTCCAGGGAGGGCTCGAAACTCCAACCTTTCGGTTAACAGCCGATCGCGCTAGCCCATTGCGCCACGGAGACAGTCCTGCTCTACTCTCACAACCATCAGAACATATCTTCAAAGCTATCAGCCCAAAGAAAAAAAAGCGCCATACCACCACCGGGTGGAATCGAACCTCCGACCTTTTGGTTAACAGCCGATCGCGCTAGCCGATTGCGCCATGAAGACAGTCCTGCTCCACTCTCACCACCATCAGAACATATCTTCAAAGCTATCAGCCCAAAGAAAAAAAAGCGCCGCACCACCACCGGGTGGGCTCGAACTACCACCTTTTCGGTTAACAGCCGATCACGCTAGCCAATTGCGCCACGGAGACAGTCCTGCTCCACTCTCACCACCATCAGAACATATCTTCAAAGCTATCAGCCCAAAGAAAAAAAGCGCCGCACCACCACCGGGTGGGCTTGAACTACCAACTTTTCGGTTAACAGCCGATCACGCTAGACAAGTGCGCCACGGAGACAGTCCTGCTCCACTCTCACCACCATCAGAACATATCTTCAAAGCTATCAGCCCAAAGAAAAAAAGCGCCGCACCACCACCGGGTGGGCTCGAACCTCCAACTTTTCGGTTAACAGCCGATCACGCTAGCCAATTGCGCCACGGAGACAGTCCTGCTTCACTCTCACCACTATCAGAACATATCTTCAAAGCTATCAGTGCAAAGAAAAAAAAGCGCCGCACCACCACCGGGTGGGCTCGAACCTCCAACTTTTCGGTTAACAGCCGATCACGCTAGCATATTGCGCCACAGAGACAGTCCTGCTTCACTCTCACCACCATCATAACATATCTTCAAAGCTATCAGCCCAAAGAAAAAAAAGCGCCGCACCACCAACGCGTGGGCTCCAGCCTCCAACTTTCCTGTTAACAGCCGATCACGCTAGCCAATTGCGCCACGGAGACAGTCCTGCTCCACTCTCACCACCATCAGAACATATCTTAAAGCTATCAGCCCACAGAAAAAAAGCGCCACACCACCACCGGGAGAGCTCGAAGCTCCAACTTTTCGGTTAACAGCCGATCGCGCTAGCCAATTGCGCCACGGAGACAGTCCTGCTCCACTCTCACCACCGTCGGAACATTTCTTCAGAGCTATCAGCCCAAAGAAAAAAAAGCGCCGCACCACCACTCGGGTGGGCTCGAACCTCCAACTTTTTGGTTAACAGCCGATCGCGCTAGCCAATTGCCCCACGGAGACAGTCCTGTTCCACTCTTACCACCATTAGAACATATCTTGAAAGCTATCAGCCCAAAGAAAAAAAAGCGCCGCACCACCAACGCGTGGGCTCCAGCCTCCAACTTTCCTGTTAACAGCCGATCACGCTAGCCAATTGCGCCACGGAGACAGTCCTGCTCCACTCTCACCACCATCAGAACATATCTTAAAGCTATCAGCCCACAGAAAAAAAGCGCCACACCACCACCGGGAGAGCTCGAAGCTCCAACTTTTCGGTTAACAGCCGATCGCGCTAGCCAATTGCGCCACGGAGACAGTCCTGCTCCACTCTCACCACCGTCGGAACATTTCTTCAGAGCTATCAGCCCAAAGAAAAAAAAGCGCCGCACCACCACTCGGGTGGGCTCGAACCTCCAACTTTTTGGTTAACAGCCGATCGCGCTAGCCAATTGCCCCACGGAGACAGTCGTGCTGCACTCTCACCACCGTCAGAACATTTCTTCAGAGCTATCACCCCAAAGAAAAAAAAGCGCTGCACCACCACCGGTTGGGCTCGAACCTCCAACCTTTCAGTTAACAGCCAATCGCGCTAGCCAATTGCGCCACGAAGACAGTCCTGCTCCACTCTCACCACATCAGAACATATCTTCAAAGCTATTACCGCAAAGAAAAAAGCAACACACCACTCCCGGGAGGGCTCGAAACTCCAAGCTTTCGGTTAACAGCCGATCGCGCTAGCCCATTGCGCCACGGAGGCAGTCTTGCTCCACTCTCAGCATCATCAGAACATATCTTCAAAGCTATCAGCGCAAAGAAAAAAAAGCGCTGCACCACAACGGGTGGGCTGGAACCTCTAACCTTTCGGTTAACAGCCGATCCCACTAGCCCATTGCGCCACGGAGACAGTCTTGCTCCACTCTCACCACTATCAGAACATATCTTCAAAGCTATCAGCGCAAAGAAAAAAGCAACACACCACTCCCGGGAGGGCTCGAAACTCCAACCTTTCGGTCAACAGCCGATCGCGCTAGCGCATTGCGCCACGGAGACAGTCTTGCTCCCCTCTCACCACCATCAGAACATATCTTCAAAGCTATCAGCACAAAGAAAAAAAAGCGCCATACCACCACCGCGTGGGCTCGAACCTCCGACCTTTTGGTTAACAGCCGATCGCGCTAGCCGTTTGCGCCATGAAGACAGTCCTGCTCCACTCTCACCACCATCAGAACATATCTTCAAAGCTATCAGCCCAAAGAAAAAAAAGCGCCGCACCACCACCGGGTGGGCTCGAACTACCAACATTTCAGTTAACAGCCGATCACGCTAGCCAATTGCGCCACGGAGTCAGTCCTGCTCCACTCTCACCACCATCAGAACATATCTTCAAAGCTATCAGCCCAAAGAAAAAAAAGCGGCGCACCACCACCGGGTGGGCTTGAACTACCAACTTTTCGGTTAACAGCCGATCACGCTAGCCAAGTGCGCCACGGAGACAGTCCTGCTCCACTCTCACCACCATCAGAACATATCTTCAAAGCTATCAGCCCAAAGAAAAAAAAGCGCCGCACTACCAACAGGTGGGCTCGAACCTCCAACTTTTCGGTTAACAGCCGATCACGCTAGCCAATTGCGCCACGGAGACAGTCCTGCTTCACTCTCACCACCATCATAACATATCTTCAAAGCTATCAGCCCAAAGAAAAAAAAGCGCTGCACCACCACCGGGTGGGCTCGAAACTCCAACCTTTCGGTTAACTGCCGATCGGGCTAGCCAATGACGCCACGGAGACAGTCCTGCTCCACTCTTACCACCATTAGAACATATCTTGAAAGCTATCAGCCCAAAGAAAAAAAAGCGCCGCACCACCAACGCGTGGGTTCCAACCTCCAACTTTCCGGTTAACAGCCGATCACGCTAGCCAATTGCGCCACGGAGACAGTCCTGCTCCCCTCTCACCACCATCAGAACATATCTTAAAGCTATCAGTCCACAGAAAAAAAGCGCCGCACCACCACCGGGTGGGCTCGAACCTCCAACCTTTCGGTTAACAGCCAATCGCGATAGCCAATTGCGCCACGAAGACAGTCATGCTCCACTCTCACCACCATCAGAACATATCTTCAAAGCTATCAGCGCAAAGAAAAAAGCAACACACCACTCCCGGGAGGGCTCGAAACTCCAACCTTTCGGTTAACAGCCGATCGCGCTGGCCAATTGCGCCACGGAGACAGTCCTGTGCCACTCTCACCACAATTAGAACATATCTTCAAAGCTATCAGCCCAAAGAAAAAAAAGCACCGCACCACCACCGGGTGGGCTCGAACCTCCAACCTTTCGGTAAACAGCCGATCGCGCTAGCCAATTGCGCCACGGAGACAGTCGTGCTCCACTCTCACCATCATTAGAACAAATCTTCAAAGCTATCAGCGCAAAGAAAAAAGCAACACACCACTCCCGGGAGGGCTCGAAACTCCAACCTTTCGGTTAACAGCCGATTGCGCTAGCGCATTGCGCCACGGAGACAGTCTTGTTCCCCTCTCACCACCATCACAACATATCTTCAAAGCTATCAGCCCAAAGAAAAAAAAGCACCGCACCACCACCGGGTGGGCTCGAACCTCCAACCTTTCGGTAAACAGCCGATCGCGCTAGCCAATTGCGCCACGGAGACTGTCGTGCTCCACTCTCACCACCATCAGAACATATCTTCAAAGCTATCGGCGCAAAGAAAAAAGCAAAACACCACTCCCGGGAGGGCTCGAACCTCCAACTTTTCGGTTAACAGCCGATCGCGCTGGCCAATTGCGCCACGGAGACAGTCCTGCGCCACTCTCACCACAATTAGAACATATCTTCAAAGCTATCAGCCCAAAGAAAAAAAAGCGCCGCACCACCACCGGGTGGGCTCGAACCTCCAACCTTTCGGTTAACAGCAGATCGCGCTAGCCAATTGCGCCACGGAGAATATTGTGCTCCACTCTCACCACCATCAGAACATATCTTCAAAGCTATCAGCGCAAAGAAAAAAGCAACACACCCCACCCGGGAGGGCTCGAACCTCCAACTTTTCGGTTAACAGCCGATCGCGCTAGCCAATTGCGCCACGGGGACAGTCCTGCTCCACTCTCACCACCGTCAGACCATTTCTTCAGAGCTATCACCCCCAAAAAAAAAGCGCCGCACCACCACCTGGTGGGCTCGAACCTCCAGCCTTTCGGTTAACAGCCGATCGCGCTAGCCAATTGCGCCACGAAGACAGTCCTGCTCCACTCTCACCACCATCAGAACATATCTTCAAAGCTATTACCGCAAAGAAAAAGCAACACACCACTCCCAGGAGGGCTCAAAACTTTAACCTTTCGGTTAACAGCCTGTCGCACTAGCCCATTGCGCCACGGAGGCAGTCTTGCTCCACTCTCACCATCATCAGAACATATCTCCAAAGCTATGAGCGCAAAGAAAAAGAAGCGCTGTACCACCACCGGGTGGGCTCGAACCTCCAACCTTTCGGTTAACAGCCGATCGCGCTAGCTCCTTGCGCCACGGAGACAGTCTTGCTCCACTCTCACCACCATCAGAACATACCTTGAAAGCTATCAGCGCAAAGAAAAAAGCAACACACCACTCCCGGGAGGGCTCGAAACTCCAACCTTTCGGTCAACAACCGATCGCGCTAGCCCATTGCGCCACGGAGACAGTCCTGCTCCACTCTCACCACCATTAGAACATATCTTCAAAGCTATCAGCCCAAAGAAAAAAAAGCGCCGCACCACCACCGGGTGGGCTCGAACCTCCAACCTTTCGGTTAACGGCCGATCGCGCTAGCCAATTGCGCCACGGAGACAGTCGTGCTCCACTCTCACCACCATCAGAACATATCTTCAAAGCTATCAGCGCAAAGAAAAAAGCAAAACACCACTCCCGGGAGGGCTCGAACCTCCAACTTTTCGGTTAACAGCCGATCGGGCTGGCCAATTGCGCCACGGAGACAGTCCTGCGCCACTCTCACCACAATTAGAACATATCTTCAAAGCTATCAGCCCAAAGAAAAAAAAGCGCCGCACCACCACCGGGTGGGCTCGAACCTCTAACCTTTCGGTTAAAAGCAGATCGCGCTAGCCAATTGCGCCACGGAGAATATCGTGCTCCACTCTCACCACCATCAGAACATATCTTCAAAGCTATCAGCGCAAAGAAAAAAGCAACACACCACTCCCGGGAGGGTTCGAAACTCCAAGCTTTCGGTTAACAGCCGATCGTGCTAGCCCATTGCGCCACGGAGGCAGTCTTGCTCCACTCTCAGCATCATCAGAACATATCTTCAAAGCTATCAGCGCAAAGAAAAAAAAGCGCTGCACCACAACGGGTGGGCTCGAACCTCCAACCTTTCGGTTAACAGCCGATCGCACTAGCCCATTGCGCCACGGAGACAGTCTTGCTCCACTCTCACAACCATCAGAACATATCTTCAAAGCTATCAGCGCAAAGAAAAAAAGCAACACACCACTCCCGGGAGGGCTCGAAACTCCATCCTTTCGGTCAACAGCCGATCGCGCTAGCGCATTGCGCCACGGAGACAGTCTTGCTCCCCTCTCACCACCATCACAACATATCTTCAAAGCTATCAGCCCAAAGAAAAAAAAGCACCGCAGCACCACCGGGTGGGCTCGAACCTCCAACGTTTCGGTAAACAGCCGATCGCGCTAGCCAATTGCGCCACGGAGACAGTCGTGCTCCACTCTCACCACCATCAGAACTTATCTTCAAAGCTATCAGCGCAAAGCAAAAAGCAAAACACCATTCCTGGGAAGGCTCGAACCTCCAACTTTTCGGTTAACAGCCGATCGCGCTGGCCAGTTGAGCCACGGAGACAGTCCTGCGCCACTCTCACCACAATTAGAACATATCTTCAAACCTATAAGCCCAAAGAAAAGAAGCGCCGCACCACCACCGGGTGGGCTCGAACCTCCAACCTTTCGGTTAACAGCAGATCGCGCTAGCCAATTGCGCCACGGAGAATATCGTGCTCCACTCTCACCACCATCAGAACATATCTTCAAAGCTATCAGCGCAAAGAAAAAAGCAACACACCCCACCCGGGAGGGCTCGAACCTCCAACTTTTCGGTTAACAGCCGATCGCGCTAGCCAATTGCGCCACGCGGACAGTCCTGCTCCACTCTCACCACTGTCAGACCATTTCTTCAGAGCTATCACCCCAAAGAAAAAAAAAGCGCCGCACCACCACCGGGTGGGCTCGAACCTCCAACCTTTCGGTTAACAGCCGATCGCGCTAGCCAATTGCCCCACGGAGACAGTCGTGCTCCACTCTCACCACCGTCAGAACATTTCTTCAGAGCTATCACCCGAAAGAAAAAAGCGCCGCACCACCACCGGTTGGGCTCGAACTTCCAGCCTTTCGGTTAACAGCCGATCGCGCTAGCCAATAGCGCCACGAAGACAGTCCTGCTCCACTCTCACCACCATCAGAACATATCTTCAAAGCTAATACCGCAAAGAAAAAAGCAACACACCACTCCCGGGAGGGCTCAAAACTCCAACCTGTCTGTCAACAGCTGATCGCGCTAGCCCATTGCGCCACGGAGACAGCCCTGCTCCACTCTCACCACCATTAGAACATATCTTCAAAGCTATCAGCCCAGAGAAAAAAAAAACCGCCGCACCACCACCGGGTGGGCTCGAACCTCCAACCTTTCGGTTAACAGCCGACCGCACTAGCCCATTGCGCCACGGAGACAGTCTTGCTCCACTCTCACCACCATCAGAACATATCTTCAAAGCTATCAGCGCAAAGAAAAAAGCAACACACCACTCCCGGAAGGGCTCGAAACTCCAACCTTTCGGTCAACAGCCGATCGCGCTAGCACATTGCGCCACGGAGACAGTCTTGCTCCCCTCTCACCACCATCAGAACATATCTTCAAAGCTATCAGCGCAAAGCAAAAAGCAAAACACCATTCCCGGGAAGGCTCGAACCTCCAACTTTTCGGTTAACAGCCGATCGCGCTGGCCAATTGCGCCACGGAGACAGTCCTGCGCCACTCTCACCACAATTAGAATATATCTTCAAAGCTATAAGCCCAAAGAAAAGAAGCGCCGCACCACCACCGGGTGGGCTCGAACCTCCAACCTTTCGGTTAACAGCACATCGCGCTAGCCAATTGCGCCACGGAGAATATCGTGCTCCACTCTCACCACCATCAGAACATATCTTCAAAGCTGTCAGCGCAAAGAAAAAAGCAACACACCACTCCAGGGAGAGCTCGAAACTCCAAGCTTTCGGTTAACAGCCGATCGCGCTAGCCCATTGCGCCACGGAGGCAGTCTTGCTCCACTCTCAGCATCATCAGAACATATCTTCAAAGCTATCAGCGCAAAGAAAAAAAAGCGCTGCACCACAACGGGTGGGCTCGAACCTCCAACCTTTCGGTTAACAGCCGATCGCACTAGCCCATTGCGCCACGGAGATAGTCTTGCTCCACTCTCACCACCATCAGAACATATCTTCAAAGCTATCAGCGCAAAGAAAAAAGCAACACACCACACCCGGGAGGGCTCGAAACTCCATCCTTTCGGTCAACAGCCGATCGCGCTAGCGCATTGCGCCACGGAGACAGTCTTGCTCCCCTCTCACCACCATCACAACATATCTTCAAAGCTATCAGCTCAAAGAAAAAAAAGCACCGCACCACCACCGGGTGGGCTCGAACCTCCAACGTTTCGGTAAACAGCCGATCGCGCTAGCCAATTGCGCCACGGAAACAGTCGTGCTCCACTCTCACCACCATCAGAACATATCTTCAAAGCTATCAGCGCAAAGCAAAAAGCAAAACACCATTCCTGGGAAGGCTTGAACCTCCAACTTTTCGGTTAACAGCCGATCGCGCTGGCCAATTGCGCCACGGAGACAGTCCTGCGCCCTGCGCCACTCTCACCACAATTAGAACATATCTTCAAACCTATAAGCCCAAAGAAAAGAAGCGCCGCACCACCACCGGGTGGGCTCGAACCTCCAACCTTTCGGTTAACAGCAGATCGCGCTAGCCAATTGCGCCACGGAGAATATCGTGCTCCACTCTCACCACCATCAGAACATATCTTCAAAGCTATCAGCGCAAAGAAAAAAGCAACACACCCCACCCGGGAGGGCTCGAACCTCCAACTTTTCGGTTAACGGCCGTTCGCGCTAGCCAATTGCGCCACGCGGACAGTCCTGCTCCACTCTCTCTACCGTCAGACCATTTCTTCAAAGCTATCACCCCAAAGAAAAAAAAAGCGCCGCACCACCACCGGGTGGGCTCGAACCTCCAACCTTTCGGTTAACAGCCGATCGCGCTAGCCAATTGCCCCACGGAGACAGTCGTGCTCCACTCTCACCACCGTCAGAACATTTCTTCAGAGCTATCACCCGAAAGAAAAAAGCGCCGCACCACCACCGGTTGGGCTCGAACTTCCAGCCTTTCGGTTAACAGCCGATCGCGCTAGCCAATTGCGCCACGAAGACAGTCCTGCTCCACTCTCACCACCATCAGAACATATCTTCAAAGCTATCAGCCCAGAGAAAAAAAAAGCGCCGCACCACCACCGGGTGCGCTCGAACCTCCAACCTTTCGGTTAACGGCCGATCGCGCTAGCCAATTGCGCCACGGAGACAATAGTGCTCCACGCTCACCACCATCAGAACATATCTTCAAAGCTATCAGCGTAAAGAAAAAAGCAACACACCCCACCCGGGAAGGCTCGAACCTTCAACTTTTCGGTTTACAGCCGATCGCGCTAGCCAATGGAGCCACGGGGACAGTCCTGCTCCACTCTGACCACCGTCAGAACATTTCTTCAGAGCTATCAGCCCAAAGAAAAAAAAAGCGCCGCACCACCACCGGTTGGGCTCGAACCTCCAACCTTTCGGTTAACAGCCGATCGCGCTAGCGCATTGCGCCACGGAGACAGTCATGCTCCCCTCTCACCACCATCAGAACATATCTTCAAAGCTATCAGCCCAAAGAAAAAAAAGCACCGCACCACCACCGGGTGGGCTCGAACCTCCAACCTTTCGGTTAACAGCCGATCGCGCTAGCCAATTGCCCCACGGAGACAGTCGTGCTCCACTCTCACCACAATTGGAACATATCTTCAAAGCTATCAGCCCAAAGAAAAAAAAAGCGCCGCACCACCACCGGGTGGGCTCGAACCTCCAACCTTTCGGTTAACAGCAGATCGCGCTAGCCAATTGCGCCACGGAGACAATCGTGCTCCACTCTCACCACCATCAGAACATATCTTCAAAGCTATCAGCGCAAAGAAAAAAGCAACACACCCCACCCGGGAGGGCTCAAACCTCCAACTTTTTGGTTAACAGCCGATCGCGCTAGCCAGTTGCGCCACGGGGACAGTCCTGCTCCACTCTCACCACCGTCAGACCATTTCTTCAGAGCTATCACCCCAAAGAAAAAAAAAGCGCCGCACCACCACCGGGTGGGCTCGAACCTCCAATCTTTTGGTTAACAGCCGATCGCGCTAGCCAATTGCCCCACGGAGACAGTCGTGCTCCACTCTCACCACCGTCAGAACATTTCTTCAGAGCTATCACCCGAAAGAAAAAAAAAGCGCCGCACCACCACCGGTTGGGCTCGAACCTCCAACCTTTCGGTTAGCAGCCGATCGCGCTAGCCAATTGCGCCACGAAGACAGTCCTGCTCCACTCTCACCACCATCAGAACATATCTTCAAAGCTATTACCGCAAAGAAAAAAGCAACACACCACTCCCGGGAGGGCTCAAAACTTTAACCTTTCGGTTAACAGCCGATCGCGCTAGCCCATTGCGCCACAGAGACAGGCTTGCTCCCCTCTCACCACCATCAGAACATATCTTCAAAGCTATCAGCCCAAAGAAAAAAAAGGCACCGCACCACCACCGGGTGGGCTCGAACCTCCAACCTTTCGGTAAACAGCCGATCGCGCTAGCCAATTGCGCCACGGAGACTGTCGTGCTCCACTCTCACCACCATCAGAACATATCTTCAAAGCTATCGGCGCAAAGAAAAAAGCAAAACACCACTCCCGGGAGGGCTCGAACCTCCAACTTTTCGGTTAACAGCCGATCGCGCTGGCCAATTGCGCCACGGAGACAGTCCTGCGCCACTCTCACCACAATTAGAACATATCTTCAAAGCTATCAGCCCAAAGAAAAAAAAGCGCCGCACCACCACCGGGTGGGCTCGAACCTCCAACCTTTCGGTTAACAGCAGATCGCGCTAGCCAATTGCGCCACGGAGAATATTGTGCTCCACTCTCACCACCATCAGAACATATCTTCAAAGCTATCAGCGCAAAGAAAAAAGCAACACACCCCACCCGGGAGGGCTCGAACCTCCAACTTTTCGGTTAACAGCCGATCGCGCTAGCCAATTGCGCCACGGGGACAGTCCTGCTCCACTCTCACCACCGTCAGACCATTTCTTCAGAGCTATCACCCCCAAAAAAAAAGCGCCGCACCACCACCTGGTGGGCTCGAACCTCCAGCCTTTCGGTTAACAGCCGATCGCGCTAGCCAATTGCGCCACGAAGACAGTCCTGCTCCACTCTCACCACCATCAGAACATATCTTCAAAGCTATTACCGCAAAGAAAAAGCAACACACCACTCCCAGGAGGGCTCAAAACTTTAACCTTTCGGTTAACAGCCTGTCGCACTAGCCCATTGCGCCACGGAGGCAGTCTTGCTCCACTCTCACCATCATCAGAACATATCTCCAAAGCTATGAGCGCAAAGAAAAAGAAGCGCTGTACCACCACCGGGTGGGCTCGAACCTCCAACCTTTCGGTTAACAGCCGATCGCGCTAGCTCCTTGCGCCACGGAGACAGTCTTGCTCCACTCTCACCACCATCAGAACATACCTTGAAAGCTATCAGCGCAAAGAAAAAAGCAACACACCACTCCCGGGAGGGCTCGAAACTCCAACCTTTCGGTCAACAACCGATCGCGCTAGCCCATTGCGCCACGGAGACAGTCCTGCTCCACTCTCACCACCATTAGAACATATCTTCAAAGCTATCAGCCCAAAGAAAAAAAAGCGCCGCACCACCACCGGGTGGGCTCGAACCTCCAACCTTTCGGTTAACGGCCGATCGCGCTAGCCAATTGCGCCACGGAGACAGTCGTGCTCCACTCTCACCACCATCAGAACATATCTTCAAAGCTATCAGCGCAAAGAAAAAAGCAAAACACCACTCCCGGGAGGGCTCGAACCTCCAACTTTTCGGTTAACAGCCGATCGGGCTGGCCAATTGCGCCACGGAGACAGTCCTGCGCCACTCTCACCACAATTAGAACATATCTTCAAAGCTATCAGCCCAAAGAAAAAAAAGCGCCGCACCACCACCGGGTGGGCTCGAACCTCTAACCTTTCGGTTAAAAGCAGATCGCGCTAGCCAATTGCGCCACGGAGAATATCGTGCTCCACTCTCACCACCATCAGAACATATCTTCAAAGCTATCAGCGCAAAGAAAAAAGCAACACACCACTCCCGGGAGGGTTCGAAACTCCAAGCTTTCGGTTAACAGACGATCGTGCTAGCCCATTGCGCCACGGAGGCAGTCTTGCTCCACTCTCAGCATCATCAGAACATATCTTCAAAGCTATCAGCGCAAAGAAAAAAAAGCGCTGCACCACAACGGGTGGGCTCGAACCTCCAACCTTTCGGTTAACAGCCGATCGCACTAGCCCATTGCGCCACGGAGACAGTCTTGCTCCACTCTCACAACCATCAGAACATATCTTCAAAGCTATCAGCGCAAAGAAAAAAAGCAACACACCACTCCCGGGAGGGCTCGAAACTCCATCCTTTCGGTCAACAGCCGATCGCGCTAGCGCATTGCGCCACGGAGACAGTCTTGCTCCCCTCTCACCACCATCACAACATATCTTCAAAGCTATCAGCCCAAAGAAAAAAAAGCACCGCAGCACCACCGGGTGGGCTCGAACCTCCAACGTTTCGGTAAACAGCCGATCGCGCTAGCCAATTGCGCCACGGAGACAGTCGTGCTCCACTCTCACCACCATCAGAACTTATCTTCAAAGCTATCAGCGCAAAGCAAAAAGCAAAACACCATTCCTGGGAAGGCTCGAACCTCCAACTTTTCGGTTAACAGCCGATCGCGCTGGCCAGTTGAGCCACGGAGACAGTCCTGCGCCACTCTCACCACAATTAGAACATATCTTCAAACCTATAAGCCCAAAGAAAAGAAGCGCCGCACCACCACCGGGTGGGCTCGAACCTCCAACCTTTCGGTTAACAGCAGATCGCGCTAGCCAATTGCGCCACGGAGAATATCGTGCTCCACTCTCACCACCATCAGAACATATCTTCAAAGCTATCAGCGCAAAGAAAAAAGCAACACACCCCACCCGGGAGGGCTCGAACCTCCAACTTTTCGGTTAACAGCCGATCGCGCTAGCCAATTGCGCCACGCGGACAGTCCTGCTCCACTCTCACCACTGTCAGACCATTTCTTCAGAGCTATCACCCCAAAGAAAAAAAAAGCGCCGCACCACCACCGGGTGGGCTCGAACCTCCAACCTTTCGGTTAACAGCCGATCGCGCTAGCCAATTGCCCCACGGAGACAGTCGTGCTCCACTCTCACCACCGTCAGAACATTTCTTCAGAGCTATCACCCGAAAGAAAAAAGCGCCGCACCACCACCGGTTGGGCTCGAACTTCCAGCCTTTCGGTTAACAGCCGATCGCGCTAGCCAATAGCGCCACGAAGACAGTCCTGCTCCACTCTCACCACCATCAGAACATATCTTCAAAGCTAATACCGCAAAGAAAAAAGCAACACACCACTCCCGGGAGGGCTCAAAACTCCAACCTGTCGGTCAACAGCTGATCGCGCTAGCCCATTGCGCCACGGAGACAGCCCTGCTCCACTCTCACCACCATTAGAACATATCTTCAAAGCTATCAGCCCAGAGAAAAAAAAAACCGCCGCACCACCACCGGGTGGGCTCGAACCTCCAACCTTTCGGTTAACAGCCGACCGCACTAGCCCATTGCGCCACGGAGACAGTCTTGCTCCACTCTCACCACCATCAGAACATATCTTCAAAGCTATCAGCGCAAAGAAAAAAGCAACACACCACTCCCGGAAGGGCTCGAAACTCCAACCTTTCGGTCAACAGCCGATCGCGCTAGCACATTGCGCCACGGAGACAGTCTTGCTCCCCTCTCACCACCATCAGAACATATCTTCAAAGCTATCAGCGCAAAGCAAAAAGCAAAACACCATTCCCGGGAAGGCTCGAACCTCCAACTTTTCGGTTAACAGCCGATCGCGCTGGCCAATTGCGCCACGGAGACAGTCCTGCGCCACTCTCACCACAATTAGAATATATCTTCAAAGCTATAAGCCCAAAGAAAAGAAGCGCCGCACCACCACCGGGTGGGCTCGAACCTCCAACCTTTCGGTTAACAGCACATCGCGCTAGCCAATTGCGCCACGGAGAATATCGTGCTCCACTCTCACCACCATCAGAACATATCTTCAAAGCTGTCAGCGCAAAGAAAAAAGCAACACACCACTCCAGGGAGAGCTCGAAACTCCAAGCTTTCGGTTAACAGCCGATCGCGCTAGCCCATTGCGCCACGGAGGCAGTCTTGCTCCACTCTCAGCATCATCAGAACATATCTTCAAAGCTATCAGCGCAAAGAAAAAAAAGCGCTGCACCACAACGGGTGGGCTCGAACCTCCAACCTTTCGGTTAACAGCCGATCGCACTAGCCCATTGCGCCACGGAGATAGTCTTGCTCCACTCTCACCACCATCAGAACATATCTTCAAAGCTATCAGCGCAAAGAAAAAAGCAACACACCACACCCGGGAGGGCTCGAAACTCCATCCTTTCGGTCAACAGCCGATCGCGCTAGCGCATTGCGCCACGGAGACAGTCTTGCTCCCCTCTCACCACCATCACAACATATCTTCAAAGCTATCAGCTCAAAGAAAAAAAAGCACCGCACCACCACCGGGTGGGCTCGAACCTCCAACGTTTCGGTAAACAGCCGATCGCGCTAGCCAATTGCGCCACGGAAACAGTCGTGCTCCACTCTCACCACCATCAGAACATATCTTCAAAGCTATCAGCGCAAAGCAAAAAGCAAAACACCATTCCTGGGAAGGCTTGAACCTCCAACTTTTCGGTTAACAGCCGATCGCGCTGGCCAATTGCGCCACGGAGACAGTCCTGCGCCCTGCGCCACTCTCACCACAATTAGAACATATCTTCAAACCTATAAGCCCAAAGAAAAGAAGCGCCGCACCACCACCGGGTGGGCTCGAACCTCCAACCTTTCGGTTAACAGCAGATCGCGCTAGCCAATTGCGCCACGGAGAATATCGTGCTCCACTCTCACCACCATCAGAACATATCTTCAAAGCTATCAGCGCAAAGAAAAAAGCAACACACCCCACCCGGGAGGGCTCGAACCTCCAACTTTTCGGTTAACGGCCGTTCGCGCTAGCCAATTGCGCCACGCGGACAGTCCTGCTCCACTCTCTCTACCGTCAGACCATTTCTTCAAAGCTATCACCCCAAAGAAAAAAAAAGCGCCGCACCACCACCGGGTGGGCTCGAACCTCCAACCTTTCGGTTAACAGCCGATCGCGCTAGCCAATTGCCCCACGGAGACAGTCGTGCTCCACTCTCACCACCGTCAGAACATTTCTTCAGAGCTATCACCCGAAAGAAAAAAGCGCCGCACCACCACCGGTTGGGCTCGAACTTCCAGCCTTTCGGTTAACAGCCGATCGCGCTAGCCAATTGCGCCACGAAGACAGTCCTGCTCCACTCTCACCACCATCAGAACATATCTTCAAAGCTATCAGCCCAGAGAAAAAAAAAAGCGCCGCACCACCACCGGGTGCGCTCGAACCTCCAACCTTTCGGTTAACGGCCGATCGCGCTAGCCAATTGCGCCACGGAGACAATAGTGCTCCACGCTCACCACCATCAGAACATATCTTCAAAGCTATCAGCGTAAAGAAAAAAGCAACACACCCCACCCGGGAAGGCTCGAACCTTCAACTTTTCGGTTTACAGCCGATCGCGCTAGCCAATGGAGCCACGGGGACAGTCCTGCTCCACTCTGACCACCGTCAGAACATTTCTTCAGAGCTATCAGCCCAAAGAAAAAAAAAGCGCCGCACCACCACCGGTTGGGCTCGAACCTCCAACCTTTCGGTTAACAGCCGATCGCGCTAGCGCATTGCGCCACGGAGACAGTCATGCTCCCCTCTCACCACCATCAGAACATATCTTCAAAGCTATCAGCCCAAAGAAAAAAAAGCACCGCACCACCACCGGGTGGGCTCGAACCTCCAACCTTTCGGTTAACAGCCGATCGCGCTAGCCAATTGCCCCACGGAGACAGTCGTGCTCCACTCTCACCACAATTGGAACATATCTTCAAAGCTATCAGCCCAAAGAAAAAAAAAGCGCCGCACCACCACCGGGTGGGCTCGAACCTCCAACCTTTCGGTTAACAGCAGATCGCGCTAGCCAATTGCGCCACGGAGACAATCGTGCTCCACTCTCACCACCATCAGAACATATCTTCAAAGCTATCAGCGCAAAGAAAAAAGCAACACACCCCACCCGGGAGGGCTCAAACCTCCAACTTTTTGGTTAACAGCCGATCGCGCTAGCCAGTTGCGCCACGGGGACAGTCCTGCTCCACTCTCACCACCGTCAGACCATTTCTTCAGAGCTATCACCCCAAAGAAAAAAAAAGCGCCGCACCACCACCGGGTGGGCTCGAACCTCCAATCTTTTGGTTAACAGCCGATCGCGCTAGCCAATTGCCCCACGGAGACAGTCGTGCTCCACTCTCACCACCGTCAGAACATTTCTTCAGAGCTATCACCCGAAAGAAAAAAAAAGCGCCGCACCACCACCGGTTGGGCTCGAACCTCCAACCTTTCGGTTAGCAGCCGATCGCGCTAGCCAATTGCGCCACGAAGACAGTCCTGCTCCACTCTCACCACCATCAGAACATATCTTCAAAGCTATTACCGCAAAGAAAAAAGCAACACACCACTCCCGGGAGGGCTCAAAACTTTAACCTTTCGGTTAACAGCCGATCGCGCTAGCCCATTGCGCCACAGAGACAGGCTTGCTCCCCTCTCACCACCATCAGAACATATCTTCAAAGCTATCAGCCCAAAGAAAAAAAAGGCACCGCACCACCACCGGGTGGGCTCGAACCTCCAACCTTTCGGTTAATAGCCGATCGCGCTAGCCAATTGCGCCACGGAGACAGTCGTGCTCCACTCTCACCACTGTCAGACCATTTCTTCAGAGCTATCACCCCAAAGAAAAAAAAAGCGCCGCACCACCACCGGGTGGGCTCGAACCTCCAACCTTTCGGTTAACAGCCGATCGCGCTAGCCAATTGCCCCACGGAGACAGTCGTGCTCCACTCTCACCACCGTCAGAACATTTCTTCAGAGCTATCACCCGAAAGAAAAAAGCGCCGCACCACCACCGGTTGGGCTCGAACTTCCAGCCTTTCGGTTAACAGCCGATCGCGCTAGCCAATAGCGCCACGAAGACAGTCCTGCTCCACTCTCACCACCATCAGAACATATCTTCAAAGCTAATACCGCAAAGAAAAAAGCAACACACCACTCCCGGGAGGGCTCAAAACTCCAACCTGTCGGTCAACAGCTGATCGCGCTAGCCCATTGCGCCACGGAGACAGCCCTGCTCCACTCTCACCACCATTAGAACATATCTTCAAAGCTATCAGCCCAGAGAAAAAAAAAACCGCCGCACCACCACCGGGTGGGCTCGAACCTCCAACCTTTCGGTTAACAGCCGACCGCACTAGCCCATTGCGCCACGGAGACAGTCTTGCTCCACTCTCACCACCATCAGAACATATCTTCAAAGCTATCAGCGCAAAGAAAAAAGCAACACACCACTCCCGGAAGGGCTCGAAACTCCAACCTTTCGGTCAACAGCCGATCGCGCTAGCACATTGCGCCACGGAGACAGTCTTGCTCCCCTCTCACCACCATCAGAACATATCTTCAAAGCTATCAGCGCAAAGCAAAAAGCAAAACACCATTCCCGGGAAGGCTCGAACCTCCAACTTTTCGGTTAACAGCCGATCGCGCTGGCCAATTGCGCCACGGAGACAGTCCTGCGCCACTCTCACCACAATTAGAATATATCTTCAAAGCTATAAGCCCAAAGAAAAGAAGCGCCGCACCACCACCGGGTGGGCTCGAACCTCCAACCTTTCGGTTAACAGCACATCGCGCTAGCCAATTGCGCCACGGAGAATATCGTGCTCCACTCTCACCACCATCAGAACATATCTTCAAAGCTGTCAGCGCAAAGAAAAAAGCAACACACCACTCCAGGGAGAGCTCGAAACTCCAAGCTTTCGGTTAACAGCCGATCGCGCTAGCCCATTGCGCCACGGAGGCAGTCTTGCTCCACTCTCAGCATCATCAGAACATATCTTCAAAGCTATCAGCGCAAAGAAAAAAAAGCGCTGCACCACAACGGGTGGGCTCGAACCTCCAACCTTTCGGTTAACAGCCGATCGCACTAGCCCATTGCGCCACGGAGATAGTCTTGCTCCACTCTCACCACCATCAGAACATATCTTCAAAGCTATCAGCGCAAAGAAAAAAGCAACACACCACACCCGGGAGGGCTCGAAACTCCATCCTTTCGGTCAACAGCCGATCGCGCTAGCGCATTGCGCCACGGAGACAGTCTTGCTCCCCTCTCACCACCATCACAACATATCTTCAAAGCTATCAGCTCAAAGAAAAAAAAGCACCGCACCACCACCGGGTGGGCTCGAACCTCCAACGTTTCGGTAAACAGCCGATCGCGCTAGCCAATTGCGCCACGGAAACAGTCGTGCTCCACTCTCACCACCATCAGAACATATCTTCAAAGCTATCAGCGCAAAGCAAAAAGCAAAACACCATTCCTGGGAAGGCTTGAACCTCCAACTTTTCGGTTAACAGCCGATCGCGCTGGCCAATTGCGCCACGGAGACAGTCCTGCGCCCTGCGCCACTCTCACCACAATTAGAACATATCTTCAAACCTATAAGCCCAAAGAAAAGAAGCGCCGCACCACCACCGGGTGGGCTCGAACCTCCAACCTTTCGGTTAACAGCAGATCGCGCTAGCCAATTGCGCCACGGAGAATATCGTGCTCCACTCTCACCACCATCAGAACATATCTTCAAAGCTATCAGCGCAAAGAAAAAAGCAACACACCCCACCCGGGAGGGCTCGAACCTCCAACTTTTCGGTTAACGGCCGTTCGCGCTAGCCAATTGCGCCACGCGGACAGTCCTGCTCCACTCTCTCTACCGTCAGACCATTTCTTCAAAGCTATCACCCCAAAGAAAAAAAAAGCGCCGCACCACCACCGGGTGGGCTCGAACCTCCAACCTTTCGGTTAACAGCCGATCGCGCTAGCCAATTGCCCCACGGAGACAGTCGTGCTCCACTCTCACCACCGTCAGAACATTTCTTCAGAGCTATCACCCGAAAGAAAAAAGCGCCGCACCACCACCGGTTGGGCTCGAACTTCCAGCCTTTCGGTTAACAGCCGATCGCGCTAGCCAATTGCGCCACGAAGACAGTCCTGCTCCACTCTCACCACCATCAGAACATATCTTCAAAGCTATCAGCCCAGAGAAAAAAAAAAGCGCCGCACCACCACCGGGTGCGCTCGAACCTCCAACCTTTCGGTTAACGGCCGATCGCGCTAGCCAATTGCGCCACGGAGACAATAGTGCTCCACGCTCACCACCATCAGAACATATCTTCAAAGCTATCAGCGTAAAGAAAAAAGCAACACACCCCACCCGGGAAGGCTCGAACCTTCAACTTTTCGGTTTACAGCCGATCGCGCTAGCCAATGGAGCCACGGGGACAGTCCTGCTCCACTCTGACCACCGTCAGAACATTTCTTCAGAGCTATCAGCCCAAAGAAAAAAAAAGCGCCGCACCACCACCGGTTGGGCTCGAACCTCCAACCTTTCGGTTAACAGCCGATCGCGCTAGCGCATTGCGCCACGGAGACAGTCATGCTCCCCTCTCACCACCATCAGAACATATCTTCAAAGCTATCAGCCCAAAGAAAAAAAAGCACCGCACCACCACCGGGTGGGCTCGAACCTCCAACCTTTCGGTTAACAGCCGATCGCGCTAGCCAATTGCCCCACGGAGACAGTCGTGCTCCACTCTCACCACAATTGGAACATATCTTCAAAGCTATCAGCCCAAAGAAAAAAAAAGCGCCGCACCACCACCGGGTGGGCTCGAACCTCCAACCTTTCGGTTAACAGCAGATCGCGCTAGCCAATTGCGCCACGGAGACAATCGTGCTCCACTCTCACCACCATCAGAACATATCTTCAAAGCTATCAGCGCAAAGAAAAAAGCAACACACCCCACCCGGGAGGGCTCAAACCTCCAACTTTTTGGTTAACAGCCGATCGCGCTAGCCAGTTGCGCCACGGGGACAGTCCTGCTCCACTCTCACCACCGTCAGACCATTTCTTCAGAGCTATCACCCCAAAGAAAAAAAAAGCGCCGCACCACCACCGGGTGGGCTCGAACCTCCAATCTTTTGGTTAACAGCCGATCGCGCTAGCCAATTGCCCCACGGAGACAGTCGTGCTCCACTCTCACCACCGTCAGAACATTTCTTCAGAGCTATCACCCGAAAGAAAAAAAAAGCGCCGCACCACCACCGGTTGGGCTCGAACCTCCAACCTTTCGGTTAGCAGCCGATCGCGCTAGCCAATTGCGCCACGAAGACAGTCCTGCTCCACTCTCACCACCATCAGAACATATCTTCAAAGCTATTACCGCAAAGAAAAAAGCAACACACCACTCCCGGGAGGGCTCAAAACTTTAACCTTTCGGTTAACAGCCGATCGCGCTAGCCCATTGCGCCACAGAGACAGGCTTGCTCCCCTCTCACCACCATCAGAACATATCTTCAAAGCTATCAGCCCAAAGAAAAAAAAGGCACCGCACCACCACCGGGTGGGCTCGAACCTCCAACCTTTCGGTTAATAGCCGATCGCGCTAGCCAATTGCGCCACGGAGACAGTCGTGCTCCACTCTCACCACAATCAGAACATAACTTCAAAGCTATGAGCGCAAAGAAAAAAGCAAAACATCACTCCCGGGAGGGCTCGAACCTCCAACGTTTCGGTTAACAGCCGATCGCGCTAGCCAATTGCGCCACGAAGACAGTCCTGCTCCACTCTCACCACCATCAGAACATATCTTCAAAGCTATCAGCGCAAAGAAAAAAGCAAAACACCACTCCCGGGAGGGCTCGAACCTCCAACCTTTCGGTTAACAGCCGATCGCGCTAGCCAATTGCGCCACGAAGACAGTCCTGCCCCACTCTCACCACCATCAGAACATGTCTTCAAAGCTATTACCGCAAAGAAAAAAGCAACGCACCACTCCCGGGAGGGCTCAAAACTTTAACCTTTCGGTTAACAGCCGATCGCGCTAGCCCATTGCGCCACAGAGACAGGCTTGCTCCCCTCTCACCACCATCAGAACATATCTTCAAAGCTATCACCCCAAAGAAAAAAAAAGCGCCGCACCACCACCGGGTGGGCTTGAACCTCGAACTTTTTGGTTAACAGCCGATCGCGCTAGCCAATTGCCCCTCGGAGACAGTCGTGCTCCACTCTCACCACCGTCAGAACATTTCTTCAGAGCTATCACCCGAAAGAAAAAAAAAAGCGCATACCACCACCGGTTGGGCTCGAACCTCCAACCTTTCAGTTAACAGTCGATCGCGCTAGCCAATTGCGCCACGAAGACAGTCATGCTTCACTCTCACCACCATCAGAACATATCTTCAAAGTTATTACCGCAAAGAAAAAAGCAACACACCACTCCAGGGAGGGCTCGAAACTCCAACCTTTAGGTTAACAGCCGATTGCGCTAGCCCATTGCGCCACGGAGACAGTCCTGCTCTACTCTCACAACCATCAGAACATATCTTCAAAGCTATCAGCCCAAAGAAAAAAAAGCGCCCTACCACCACCGGGTGGGTTCGAACCTCCGACCTTTTGGTTAACAGCCGATCGCGCTAGCCGATTGCGCCATGAAGACAGCCCTGCTCCACTCTCACCACCATAAGAACATATCTTCAAAGCTATTAGCCAAAAGAAAAAAAGCGCCACACCACCACCGAGTGGGCTCGAACTACCAACTTTTCAGTTAACAGCCGATCACGCTAGCCAATTGCGCCACGGAGACAGTCCTGCTCCACTCTCACCACCATCACAACATATCTTCAAAGCTGTCATCAAAGAAAAAAAAGCGCCGCACCACCACCGGGTGGGCTCGAAACTCCAACCTTTCGGTTAACTGCCGATCGGGCTAGCCAATGGCGCCACAGAGACAGTCCTGCTCCACTCTTACCACCATTAGAACATATCTTGAAAGCTATCAGCCCAAAGAAAAAAAAGCGCCGCACCACCAACGCGTGGGCTCCAACCTCCAACTTTCCGGTTAGCAGCCGATCACGCTAGCCAATTGCGCCACGGAGACAGTCCTGCTCCACTCTCACCACCATCAGAACATATCTTAAAGCTATCAGTCCACAGAAAAAAAGCGCCACACCACCACTTGGGTGGGCTCGAACCTCCAACCTTTCGGTTAACAGCCGATCGCGCTAGCCAATTGCCCCACGGAGACAGTCGTGCTCCACTCTCACCACCGTCAGAACATTTCTTCAGAGCTATCACCCCAAAGAAAAAAAAGCGCTGCACCACCACCGGTTGGGCTCGAACCTCCAACCTTTCGGTTAACAGCCGATCGCGCCAGCCAATTGCGCCACGAAGACAGTCCTGCTCCACTCTCACCACCATCAGAACATATTTTCAAAGCTATTACCGCAAAGAAAAAAGCAACACACCACTCCCTGGAGGGCTCGAAACTCCAAGCTTTCGGTTAACAGCCGATCGCGCTAGCCCATTGCGCCACGGAGGCAGTCTTGCTCCACTCTCAGCATCATCAGAACATATCTTCAAAGCTATCAGCGCAAAGAAAAAAAAGCGCTGCACCACAACGGGTGGGCTCGAACCTCCAACCTTTCGGTTAACAGCCGATCGCACTAGCCCATTGCGCCATGGAGACAGTCGTGCTCCACTCTCACCACCATCAGAACATATCTTTAAAGCTATCAGCGCAAAGAAAAAAGCAACACACCACTCCCGGGAGGGCTCGAAACTCCAACCTTTCGGTCAACAGCCGATCGTGCTAGCGCATTGCGCCACGGAGACAGTCTTGCTCCCCTCTCACCACCATCACAACATATCTTCAAAGCTATCAGCCCAAAGAAAAAAAAGCACCGCACCACCACCGGGTGGGCTCGAACCTCCAACCTTTCGGTAAACAGCCGATCGCGCTAGCCAATTGCGCCACGGAGACTTTTTTTTTCTTTATTGCCTTGCAAATCATGACTGTTCACATTTTACATATATACATATTGGTCCATATTCAAGTGCGCCACAAAATACACCCAAAGAATTCATTGAGGTACCGTCAGCTCTTGGCTGACTATTAATCAATACTTGGGCATTCGTAACAATCGCTCAATGCACCCAATCCAGTCTGGCACATCCTCTTGGCTTTTCAGCATTTCAAGAAAATGGCACACAGATTTGCAAAAATATTGGCGCACAGCTAGCACTTCTACATCCGCGTTTTCAAAGGCACATCGGGATTTCCATATACTGTGCAGGCCCAGAAGCATGATAAGATCATAAGGTACATCTGCCTCGTTTTTAACCGAAAGAAAACGGATGTCATGTGGACCTAACGGTAATTCTTTTTTCAAGGTTCTTTGCAGTATATCCCAGAAAAAACCCCGCTCCAGCAATCTATAAACACGTGTTCAATTGTTTCCGGTTTATTACAGAAGTGGCAATTGTGCTCCATGGCACGAATATTCCCTTATCCTGCAACCACGTTTTAACTGGTAAGGTACCAGTATGTAATTTAAAAAAAAAGTTTTGACCCCTGGCCCTACAAGCATTCTTTTAACACGTTTCAGAACATCCTGTCCTGGGCCTGCACATTATAGCTGATGGTACAATGGAACAGGCAGTAAAACATCGACAAGGTCTCTATACAATTTTTTACGTGGTACTTCAGCCAGATACTCTAACGAAAATCTTACTGACAAAAAGCGGAAAGACGAAACAACTTCTTTAAAATACCCTTGTATTGGTCCTTGCATATTTGATGATGATACGAGAAATCCCGGCAGCACTCTAGATAACCTTAGTTGTATAACAGTTCTCAAAAAGGGGTCATCCACATCACGCAGAAAAAGGAAACGATTGACAAGTTGTCTTATGTACAAATGAACTAATCCGAGTCCACCATCTCTAACTTTTCTGAAAAGGTTTGTGCGGCTTGATCTTTCCCATACAGAGCTCCATATGAAAATTGCAAATACTCTTTGTATTTTCTGTACACTTATTCTACTGCAGTGCAAAACCTGCATTACGTACCACAGCTTGCTCACCAGAAACAAGTTGCATGTTGTGGCCCGTGCAAATATCGAAATACCCCAACCTTTCCATTTTTCTACATCAATGCGCAATGCCTGTGTTTCTTTTTTCCAATACGGTTCACTGTCATGATAGAACTCCAGCGGCACTCCTAAATACTTCACTGGTGTTTCCTGCCATTCAATGTTTAGAAATACTCTTGGCGTGACGTCCCATTCCCCATGCCAGAAGCCAAGGCACTTATCCCAGTTCACGGCACTACCACTCGCCTGGCAAAAAGTTTTCACGGCATTTACAGCATGCATTATACTCTCATAATTTGTACAGAAAACTGCAATGTCGTCTGCGTATGCGAGGAGGCTAACCTCAGCTTCATGCAGTTTAAAGCCGCTTATTGCAGGGTTATTAATTACACTTAAGCAGAAAGGTTCAATGAAAATAGCAAAAAGCAGGGGCGATAGTGGACACCCCTGTCTCACTGACCGCAGCACAGGTATACGCTCACCCGCAGTTTTATTTAATACCAATCTCGTCGTGCATCCAGTGTAAGCCATGCGCACTCCTTCGCTAATCAAACTCCCTACGTTAATGTGCTCAAGTAATGAAAGGAGCACGTCGTGCGGCACGCGATCAAATGCCTTTTCGAGGTCAATTTGAAGCATGGCAACATTGAGATGCATAACGTCACAACTTTCTAGGATTGATCGTGCTATGTTTATGTTGGTCATTATTTTCCTTCCCTTTATGCCACAAGTTTGGTGGGGCCCAATCAGTTTTGTCATAACTGTCTGGAGTTTTCTGGCCAATATTTTCATCAATATTTTATAGTCAACATTAGTTAGGCTAATTGGTCTATATGCAGTAACACTTCTTAATTCCGCGGGATCTTCTGTTTTAGGTATTAAGACCGTGTGGGCTGACGAAAACGATTGTGGAAGTTGTTTACACTTAAAAGCCTCGTTAAATACCTCCCTCAAAATAGGTGAAACTACGTGTTTGAATTCCTTGTACACTGCAGCACTAAGGCCATCTGGTCCTGGAGACTTACCATTGTTTAACTTATCAATTGCTTTTTCAACTTCTCGCTCTGTTATAGGCGATTCTAAAATTTTCTTTCTTTCGTCATCAAGTCTTGGCATTAATGAAATGAAATCGCTATTAAAACGTTCTGCGTGTACACTGGTTGGTGTGAATAACTCTTTGTAATATTCGAAAAAAGCACCGGCGATTGCTTCTTTCGTATGGCACCTTGTTCCTTTATATTCTATTTCTCTTATTTCATTCTTACAGGCATGTCTCTTCTCAGCTCCAAGAGCTCGTTTTGTTGGCATTTCTCCCGCTACCAAGTTTTCTGCTCGAGCTCGAATCAATGCTCCACGATAACGTTTTTGGTCTATCAACTCTAGCTTCTGTTTAGTTATGTTTATCTCCTCTGAAAATGTTCCGGCCTGAGTACATTCATCCACTACTAACTGTTGCAAGTTTTCACGCAAGCGCACTTCAAGTTCTTTTTCAGCATGTCTCAGGATACTGGCTCTCTCAAGTGCTTTCAATTTAATGGTCTGTTTAAATATTTCCCACTTATGTCCCCAGGATTCAAGTGTTCTATTTGCTAAGTCTTCTATGCCCTCTAGAAAAATCCGATTAAACTCTTCATCCTTTAGTAGCTTTACATTAAATTTCCAGAGGTCCCAAGAGAAATGTTTGTTATTCCTTTTATGTTTACCCATTGAGAATGAAACCAAACAATGATCACTAAACGTAACAGGTGTAACTCTGTAATCACGGCACGAAGGAATGATTTCGGAAGACACATATACTCTGTCAAGTCTAGCATGGCTTGAACGCTGAAAGTGGGTAAACATAACCGCTTTTCCACTGCAAAGACATTCACCCACGTCCTCTAGCTGAGCTTTCGCCACCATATCAATTAAAACGGCAGTGCTTAAATCTCTGTATGGCCTGGAACTTTATTTATCTATACTCGAACAAACGCAGTTGAAATCCCCAGCCAAAATTAGTTTACGTTCACATTTTAAATACACATCAAGTTTTTCAAGAAACTCCTTTTGATCTTGAATGACAGTGGGTGCGTACACACAGATTACTCTCCATTTTTCTCTTGGTAGGGATAAATCACATATAATAAAACGACCCGCCTCGCAGGTAGTTACAGACTCCACTTTCGCATTAAGGCTCTGCCGAATTAACAAGAGGCAACCTGCAGATGTACCTACTGCGTGACAAACGCACACATCAAACAGTCTCGTGAAAGGCTGCACCATTCGCTCAGCGTGCTCTTCACTCTCTACTTTAGTTTCCTGTACAGCGACGATGTCCAGATCTTGTTCTATAATCAGGCGGTAAAGCTGGTTTTGCCGCCGTTTGGCAGAAAGCCCACGTACATTTAGCGTCGCAAATCTAATCGTCGCCATCGTGATAAGAGAAAGCCGAGCGAAAGACGCTTAGCTTACCAACACCTAAACAACTGTCCGGCCGACGCTCAAGGCGTCGTCCCGTCGCCGCCGCGTGAAAGCGACGACGAACGCAGGCGGCCAGCACCTCGAGACTTTTTGGAGCCAGCCACTCGCCACTGCCCTTGATCTTCCTGGGTCAGACGCTGCTGGGACGCCGCGTCTCCCTCATTCAGGCGTCGCTTTACTGGCGTAACCTCAACTCTCTCCATGTCCGAAGTAGCGTCGGACCCGATGACTGGTTCAGCCTTGTGCTGGGTTTCCATTTGAGTCGAACGCCGTGGCGTTGGAGTGCCCACAACCGTATTTTCATCTGTGCCTGCGTCTTGCTTAGGTGTCTCCGTCTTTTCCTCGCTGGTCGCCACTGCATGAGACGCCTCCTCTCCTGCCTTCGACGCCGCGGCCCTCTCTGCTTCCTCTTCATCCATGAGCAATTCACTGTGGTCGGCATTTGTTGCTCGACTTGCTGCACTGGCATAGGAACGAGTACAGTCCGCCTGCTCATGCCCAAAAGCGCGACAACCAGCGCACCTGGGCACCCTGCAGTCGCGACGAATGTGTCCCGTGTTCCGGCAATGCAGGCACAGCGGTGCTCTTCCTGGCACGACCACCAGTGCCATGCCGCATCCGAGACGCATCTGGTGGGGTATGCGATCCGTAGTAACGCCTTCTTTAGGTAGTAGCCGAACGAATCTTGTGGTTGACTCAACTCCTTCGAAGTCTTCGTCTCTCCACTTGTCGCTGATAACTTCTTTCACTTCACCGTACTCCCGGAAAGCACGCCGTATAGTCTCTGCGTTGACGTCAAAGGCTACCCAATGCAACTTGAGACTCACCTCTTGCCTTTCTGGGTCGACGACGACGCAGGGCCGGTCTTTCACGGAGAGTAGGCCAGCGTCCAGAACTATCTTTTTGGCTTCATCTGTCTTCATGTTAAGAAGCCAGACGTGCGACATCTGATACGCTCCTATGCCGCTTACCTCTTGAATGATGCCTAGTTCCTTGAGCGGCTTTCGGAAGTCGTTAATCCCGTACGGACGCGCTGCGATGTCGCAGTGCAGAACCAACGTGCGTCTGAATCCTTCTCCTGTGGGCAGTGGTGGCAGAATTAAACGGTAGTCCTTGGGAAGCGATGTGCACGAGAAACCGCGGCCAGCGTCGGCCGCTGTAACAGCTCTTGAGGAGCCTGCCATCCTGTGTCCGCACGCGTCGGTGACCAGAAGCAGAATGATTGCGCCACGGAGACAGTCCTGCTCCACTCTCACCACCATCAGAACATATCTTCAAAGCTATCAGCGCAAAGCAAAAAGCAAAACACCATTCCCGGGAGGGCTCGAACCTCCAACTTTTCGGTTAACAGCCGATCGCGCTGGCCAATTGCGCCACGGAGACAGTCCTGCGCCACTCTCACCACAATTGGAACATATCTTCAAAGCTATAAGCCCAAAGAAAAAAAAAGCGCCGCACGACCACCGGGTGGGCTCGAACCTCCAACCTTTCGGTTAACAGCAGATCGCGCTAGCCAATTGCGCCACGGAGACTATCGTGCTCCACTCTCACCACCATCAGAACATATCTTCAAAGCTATCAGCGCAAAGAAAAAAGCAACACACCCCACCCGGGAGGGCTCGAACCTCCAACTTTTCGGTTAACAGCCGATCGTGCTAGCCAATTGCGCCACGGGGACAGTCCTGCTCCACTCTCACCACCGTCAGACCATTTCTTCAGAGCTATCACCCCAAAGAAAAAAAAGCGCCGCACCACCACCAAGTGGGCTCGAACCTCCAACCTTTCGGTTAACAGCCGATCGCGCTACCCAATTGCCCCACGGAGACAGTCGTGCTCCACTCTCACCACCGTCAGAACATTTCTTCAGAGCTATCACCCGAAAGCAAAAAAAGCGCCGCACCACCACCGGTTGGGCTCGAACCTCCAGCCTTTCGGTTAACAGCCGATCGCGCTAGCCAATTGCGCCACGAAGACAGTCCTGCTCCACTCTCACCACCATCAGAACATACCTTCAAAGCTATTACCGCAAAGAAAAAAGCAACACACCACTCCCGGGTGGGCTCGAACCTCCAACCTTTCGGTTAACAGCCGATCGCACTAGCCCATTGCGCCACGGAGACAGTCTTGCTTCACTCTCACCACCATCAGAACATATCTTCAAAGCTATCAGCGCAAAGAAAAAAGCAACACACCACTCCAGGGAGGGCTCGAAACTCCAACCTTTCGGTCAACAGCCGATCGCGCTAGCGCATTGCGCCACGGAGACAGTCTTGCTCCCCTCTAACCACCATCACAACATATCTTCAAAGCTATCAGCCCAAGGAAAAAAAAGCACCGCACCACCACCGGGTGGGCTCGAACCTCCAACCTTTCGGTAAACAGCCGATCGCGCTAGCCAATTGCGCCACGGAGACAGTCGTGCTCCACTCTCACCACCATCAGAACATATCTTCAAAGCTATCAGCGCAAAGAAAAAAGCAAAACACCACTCTCGGGAGGGCGCGAACCTCCAACTTTTCGGTTAACAGCCGATCGCGCTGGCCAATTGCGCCACGGAGACAGTCCTGCGCCACTCTCACCAAAATTAGAACATATCTTCAAAGCTATCAGCCCAAAGAAAAAAAAGCGCCAAACCACCACCGGGTGGGCTCGAACCTCCAACCTTTCGGTTAACAGCAGATCGCGCTAGCCAATTGCGCCACGGAGAATATCGTGCTCCACTCTCACCACCATCAGAACATATCTTCAAAGCTATCAGCGCAAAGAAAAAAGCAACACACGCCACCCGGGAGACTCGAACCTCCAACTTTTCGGTTAACAGCCGATCGCGCTAGCCAATTGCGCCACGGGGACAGTCCTGCTCCACTCTCACCACCGTCAGACCATTTCTTCAGAGCTATCACCCCAAAGAAAAAAAAAGCGCCTCACCACCACCGGGTGGGCTCGAACCTCCAACCTTTCGGTTAACAGCCGATCGCGCTAGCCAATTGCCCCACGGAGACAGTCGTGCTCCACTCTCACCACCGTCAGAACATTTCTTCAGAGCTATCACCCGAAAGAAAAAAAGCGCCGCACCACCACCGGTTGGGCTCGAACTTCCAGCCTTTCGGTTAACAGCCGATCGCGCTAGCCAATTGCGCCACGAAGACAGTCCTGCTCCACTCTCACCACCATCAGAACATATCTTCAAAGCTATTACCGCAAAGAAAAAAGCAACACACCACTCCCGGGAGGGCTCAAAACTTTAACCTTTCGGTTAACAGCCGATCGCACTAGCCCATTGCGCCACGGAGGCAGTCTTGCTCCACTCTCACCATCATCAGAACATTTCTTCAGAGCTATCACCCGAAAGAAGAAAAAAAGCGCCGCACCACCACCGGTTGGACTCGAACCTCCAACCTTTCGGTTAACAGCCGATCGCGCTAGCCAATTGCGCCACGAAGACAGTCCTGCTCCACTCTCACCACCATCAGAACATATCTTCAAAGCTATCAGCCCAAAGAAAAAAAAGCACCGCACCACCACCGGGTGGGCTCGAACCTCCAACCTTTCGGTTAACAGCCGATCGCGCTAGCCAATTGCGCCACGGAGACAGTCGTGCTCCACTCTCACCACCATCAGAACATATCTTCAAAGCTATCAGCGCAAAGAAAAAATCAAAACACCACTCCCGGGAGGGCTCGAACCTCCAACTTTTCGGTTAACAGCCGATCGCGCTGGCCAATTGCGCCACGGAGACAGTCCTGCGCCACTCTCACCACAATTAGAACATATCTTCAAAGCTATCAGCCCAAAGAAGAAAAGCGCCGCACCACCACCTGGTGGGCTTGAACCTCCAACCTTTTGGTTAACAGCCGATCGCGCTAGCCAATTGCCCCACGGAGACAGTCGTGCTCCACTCTCACCACCGTCAGAACATTTCTTCAGAGCTATCACCCGAAAGAAAAAAAAGCGCCGCACCACCACCGCTTGGGCTCGAACCTCCAACCTTTCGGTTAACAGCCGATCGCGCTAGCCAATTGCGCCACGATGACAGTCCTGCTCCACTCTCACCACCATCAGAAAATATCTTCAAAGCTATTACCGCAAAGAAAAAAGCAACACACCACTCCCGGGAGGGCTCAAAACTTTAACCTTTCGGTTAACAGCCGATCGCGCTAGCCCATTGCGCCACAGAGACAGGCTTGCTCCCCTCTCACCACCATCAGAACATATCTTCAAAGCTATCAGCCCAAAGAAAAAAAGCACCGCACCACCACCGGGTGGGCTCCAACCTCCAACCTTTCGGTTAATAGCCGATCGCGCTAGCCAATTGCGCCACGAAGACAGTCGTGCTCCACTCTCACCACAATCAGAACATATCTTCAAAGCTAACAGCGCAAAGAAAAAAGCAAAACACTACTCCCGGGAGGGCTCGAACCTCCACCTTTTCGGTTAACAGCCGATCGCGCTGGCCAATTGCGCCACGGAGACAGTCCTGCTCTACTCTCACCACCATCAGAACATATCTTCAAAGCTAACAGCCCAAAAAAAAAAAGCGCCATACCACCACCGGGTGGGCTCGAACCTCCGACCTTTTGGTTAACAGCCGATCGCGCTAGCCGATTGCGCAATGAAGGCAGTCCTGCTCCACTCTCACCACCATCACAACATATCTTCAAAGCTATCAGCCCAAAGAAAAAAAAGCGCCGCACCACCACCGGGTGGGCTCGAACTACCAACTTTTCGGTTAACAGCCGATCACGCTAGCCAATTGCGCCACGGAGACAGTCCTGCTCCACTCTCACCACCATCAGAACTTATCCTTAAAGCTATCAGCCCAAAGAAAAAAAAGTGCCGCACCATCACCGGGTGGGCTTGAACTACCAACTTTTTGGTTAACAGCCGATCACGCTAGCCAATTGCGCCACGGAGACAGTCCTGCTCCACTCTCACCACCATCAGAACATATCTTCAAAGCTATCAGCCCAAAAAAAAGCGCCGCACCACCACCGGGTGGGCTCGAACCTCCAACTTTTCTATTAACAGCCGATCACGCTAGCCAATTGCGCCACGGAGACAGTCCTGCTTCACTCTCACCACCATCATAACATATCTTCAAAGCTATCAGCCCAAAGAAAAAAAAGCGCCGCACCGCCACCGGGTGGGCTCGAAACTCCAACCTTTCGGTTAACTGCCGATCGCGCTAGCCAATGGCGCCACGGAGACAGTCCTGCTCCACTCTTACCACCATTAGATCATATCTTGAAAGCTATCAGCCCAAAGAAAAAAAAGCGCCGCACCACCAACGCGTGGGCTCGAACCTCTAACATTCCGGTTAACTGCCGATCACGCTAGCCAATTGCGCCACGGAGACAGTCCTGCTCCACTCTCACCACCATCAGAACATATCTTAAAGCTATCAGCCCACAGAAAAAAAGCGCCACACCACCACCGGGAGAGCTTGAACCTCCAACTTTTCGGTTAACAGCCGATCGCACTAGCCCATTTCGCCACGGAGACAGTCTTGCTCCACTCTCACCACCATCAGAACATATCTTCAAAGCTATCAGCGCAAAGAAAAAAGCAACACACCACTCCCGGGAGGGCTCGAAACTCCAACCTTTCGGTCAAAAGCCGATCGCGCTAGCGCATTGCGCCACGGAGACAGTCTTGCTCCCATCTCACCACCATCAGAACATATCTTCAAAGCTATCAGCCCAAAGAAAAAAAAGCACCGCACCACCACCGGGTGGGCTCGAACCTCCAACCTTTCGGTTAACAGCCGATCGCGCTAGCCAATTGCGCCACGGAGACAGTCGTGCTCCACTCTCACCACCATCAGAACATATCTTCAAAGCTATCAGCGCAAAAAAAAGCAAAACACCACTCCCGGGAGGGCTCGAACCTCAAACGTTTCGGTTAACAGCCGATCGCGCTGGCCAATTGCGCCACGGGGACAGTCCCGCTCCACTCTCACCACCGTCAGACCATTTCTTCAGAACTATCACCCCAAAGAAAAAAAAAGCGCCGCACCACCACCGGGTGGGCTCGAACCTCCAACCTTTCGGTTAACAGCCGATCGCGCTAGCCAATTGCCCCACGGAGACAGTCGTGCACCACTCTTACCACCGTCAGAACATTTCTTTAGAGCTATCACCCCAAAGAAAAAAAAGCGCCGCACCACCACCGGTTGGGCTCGAACTTCCAGCCTTTCGGTTAACAGCCGATCGCGCTAGCCAATTGCGCCACGAAGACAGTCCTGCTCCACTCTCACCACCATCAGAACATATCTTCAAAGCTATTACCGCAAAGAAAAAAGCAACACACCACTCCCGGGAGGGCTCAAAACTTTAACCTTTCGGTTAACAGCCGATCGCACTAGCCCATTGCGCCATCGAAGCAGTCTTGCTCCACTCTCACCATCATCAGAACATATCTTCAAAGCAATGAGCGCAAAGAAAAAGAAGCGCTGCACCACCACCGGGTGTGCTCGAACCTCCAACCGTTCGGTTAACAGCCGATCGCGCTAGCTCCTTGCGCCACGGAGACAGTCCTGCTCCACTCTCACCACCGTTAGAACATTTCTTCAGAGCTATCAGCCCAAAGAAAAAAAAGCGTCGCACCACCACTCGGGTGGGCTCGAACCTCCAACCTTTCGGTTAACAGCCGATCGCGCTAGCCAATTGCCCCACGGAGACAGTCGTGCTCCACTCTCACCACCGTCAGAACATTTCTTATGAGCTATCACCCCAAAGAAAAAAAAGCGCTGCACCACCACTGGTTGGGCTCGAACCTCCAACCTTTCGGTTAACAGCCGACCGCGCTAGCCAATTGCGCCACAGACAGTCCTGCTCCACTCTCACCACCATCAGAACATATCTTCAAAGCTATTACCGCAAAGAAAAAAGCAACACACCACTCCCGGGAAGGCTCGAACCTTCAACTTTTCGGTTAACAGCCGATCACGCTAGCCAATCGCGCCACGGGGACAGTCCTGCTCCACTCTGACCACCGTCAGAACATTTCTTCAGAGCTATCAGCCCGAAGAAAAAAAAAGCGCCGCACCACCACCGGGTGGGCTCGAACCTCAAACCTTTCGGTTAACAGCCGATCGCGCTAGCGCATTGCGCCACGGAGACAGTCTTGCTCCCCTCTCACCACCATCAGAACATATCTTCAAAGCTATCAGCCCAAAGAAAAAAAAGCGCCGCACCACCACCGGGTGGGCTCGAAACTCCAACCTTTCGGTTAACTGCCGATCGCGCTAGCCAATGGCGCCACGGAGACAGTCCTGCTCCACTCTTACCACCATTAGATCATATCTTGAAAGCTATCAGCGCAAAGAAAAAAAAGCGCCGCACCACCAACGCGTGGGCTCGAACCTCTAACATTCCGGTTAACTGCCGATCACGCTAGCCAATTGCGCCACGGAGACAGTCCTGCTCCACTCTCACCACCATCAGAACATATCTTAATCCTATCAGCCCACAGAAAAAAAGCGCCACACCACCACCGGGAGAGCTTGAACCTCCAACTTTTCGGTTAACAGCCAATCGCGCTAGCCAATTGCGCCACGGAGACAGTCCTGCTCCACTCTCACCACCGTTAGAACATTTCTTCAGAGCTATCAGCCCAAAGAAAAAAAAGCGTCGCACCACCACTCGGGTGGGCTCGAACCTCCAACCTTTCGGTTAACAGCCGATCGCGCTAGCCAATTGCCCCACGGAGACAGTCGTGCTCCACTCTCACCACCGTCAGAACATTTCTTATGAGCTATCACCCCAAAGAAAAAAAAGCGCTGCACCACCACTGGTTGGGCTCGAACCTCCAACCTTTCGGTTAACAGCCGACCGCGCTAGCCAATTGCGCCACGAAGACAGTCCTGCTCCACTCTCACCACCATCAGAACATATCTTCAAAGCTATTACCGCAAAGAAAAAAGCAACACACCACTCCCGGGAGGGCTCGAAACTCCAAGCTTTCGGTTAACAGCCGATTGCGCTAGCCCATTGCGCCACGGCTGCAGTCTTGCTCCACTCTCAGCATCATCAGAACATATCTTCAAAGCTATCAGCGCAAAGAAATAAAAGCGCTGCACCACAACGGAGGGGCTCGAACCTGCAACCTTTCGGTTAACAGCCGATCGCACTAGCCCATTTCGCCACGGAGACAGTCTTGCTCCACTCTCACCACCATCAGAACATATCTTCAAAGCTATCAGCGCAAAGAAAAAAGCAACACACCACTCCCGGGAGGGCTCGAAACTCCAACCTTTCGGTCAAAAGCCGATCGCGCTAGCGCATTGCGCCACGGAGACAGTCTTGCTCCCATCTCACCACCATCAGAACATATCTTTAAAGCTATCAGCCCAAAGAAAAAAAAGCACCGCACCACCACCGGGTGGGCTCGAACCTCCAACCTTTCGGTTAACAGCCGATCGCGCTAGCCAATTGCGCCACGGAGACAGTCGTGCTCCACTCTCACCACCATCAGAACATATCTTCAAAGCTATCAGCGCAAAAAAAGCAAAACACCACTCCCGGGAGGGCTCGAACCTCAAACGTTTCGGTTAACAGCCGATCGCGCTGGCCAATTGCGCCACGGGGACAGTCCCGCTCCACTCTCACCACCGTCAGGCCATTTCTTCAGGGCTATCACCCCAAAGAAAAAAAAAGCGCCGCACCACCACCGGGTGGGCTCGAACCTCCAACCTTTTCGTTAACAGCCGATCGCGCTAGCCAATTGCCCCACGGAGACAGTCGTGCTCCACTCTTACCACCGTCAGAACATTTCTTTAGAGCTATCACCCCAAAGAAAAAAAAGCGCCGCACCACCACCGGTTGGGCTCGAACTTCCAGCCTTTCGGTTAACGGCCGATCGCGCTAGCCAATTGCGCCACGGAGACAATAGTGCTGCACGCTCACCACCATCAGAACATATCTTCAAAGCTATCAGCGTAAAGAAAAAAGCAACACACCCGACCAGGGAAGGCTCGAACCTTCAACTTTTCGGTTAACAGCCGATCGCGCTAGCCAATCGCGCCACGGGGACAGTCCTGCTCCACTCTGACCACCGTCAGAACATTTCTTCAGAGCTATCAGCCCGAAGAAAAAAAAAAGCGCCGCACCACCACCGGGTGGGCTCGAACCTCCAACCTTTCGGTTAACAGCCGATCGCGCTAGCCAATTGCGCCACGGAGACAATCGTGCTCCACTCTCACCACCATCAGAACATATCTTCTAAGCTATCAGCGCAAAAAAAAAGCAACACACCCCACCCGGGAGGGCTCGAACCTCCAACCGTTCGGTTAACAGCCGATCGCGCTAGCTCCTTGCGCCACGGAGACAGTCCTGCTCCACTCTCACCACCGTTAGAACATTTCTTCAGAGCTATCAGCCCAAAGAAAAAAAAGCGTCGCACCACCACTCGGGTGGGCTCGAACCTCCAACCTTTCGGTTAACAGCCGATCGCGCTAGCCAATTGCCCCACGGAGACAGTCGTGCTCCACTCTCACCACCGTCAGAACATTTCTTATGAGCTATCACCCCAAAGAAAAAAAAGCGCTGCACCACCACTGGTTGGGCTCGAACCTCCAACCTTTCGGTTAACAGCCGACCGCGCTAGCCAATTGCGCCACGAAGACAGTCCTGCTCCACTCTCACCACCATCAGAACATATCTTCAAAGCTATTACCGCAAAGAAAAAAGCAACACACCACTCCCGGGAAGGCTCGAACCTTCAACTTTTCGGTTAACAGCCGATCACGCTAGCCAATCGCGCCACGGGGACAGTCCTGCTCCACTCTGACCACCGTCAGAACATTTCTTCAGAGCTATCAGCCCGAAGAAAAAAAAAGCGCCGCACCACCACCGGGTGGGCTCGAACCTCAAACCTTTCGGTTAACAGCCGATCGCACTAGCGCATTGCGCCACGGAGACAGTCTTGCTCCCCTCTCACCACCATCAGAACATATCTTCAAAGCTATCAGCCCAAAGAAAAAAAAGCGCCGCACCACCACCGGGTGGGCTCGAAACTCCAACCTTTCGGTTAACTGCCGATCGCGCTAGCCAATGGCGCCACGGAGACAGTCCTGCTCCACTCTTACCACCATTAGATCATATCTTGAAAGCTATCAGCGCAAAGAAAAAAAAGCGCCGCACCACCAACGCGTGGGCTCGAACCTCTAACATTCCGGTTAACTGCCGATCACGCTAGCCAATTGCGCCACGGAGACAGTCCTGCTCCACTCTCACCACCATCAGAACATATCTTAATCCTATCAGCCCACAGAAAAAAAGCGCCACACCACCACCGGGAGAGCTTGAACCTCCAACTTTTCGGTTAACAGCCAATCGCGCTAGCCAATTGCGCCACGGAGACAGTCCTGCTCCACTCTCACCACCGTTAGAACATTTCTTCAGAGCTATCAGCCCAAAGAAAAAAAAGCGTCGCACCACCACTCGGGTGGGCTCGAACCTCCAACCTTTCGGTTAACAGCCGATCGCGCTAGCCAATTGCCCCACGGAGACAGTCGTGCTCCACTCTCACCACCGTCAGAACATTTCTTATGAGCTATCACCCCAAAGAAAAAAAAGCGCTGCACCACCACTGGTTGGGCTCGAACCTCCAACCTTTCGGTTAACAGCCGACCGCGCTAGCCAATTGCGCCACGAAGACAGTCCTGCTCCACTCTCACCACCATCAGAACATATCTTCAAAGCTATTACCGCAAAGAAAAAAGCAACACACCACTCCCGGGAGGGCTCGAAACTCCAAGCTTTCGGTTAACAGCCGATTGCGCTAGCCCATTGCGCCACGGCTGCAGTCTTGCTCCACTCTCAGCATCATCAGAACATATCTTCAAAGCTATCAGCGCAAAGAAATAAAAGCGCTGCACCACAACGGAGGGGCTCGAACCTGCAACCTTTTGGTTAACAGCCGATCGCACTAGCCCATTTCGCCACGGAGACAGTCTTGCTCCACTCTCACCACCATCAGAACATATCTTCAAAGCTATCAGCGCAAAGAAAAAAGCAACACACCACTCCCGGGAGGGCTCGAAACTCCAACCTTTCGGTCAAAAGCCGATCGCGCTAGCGCATTGCGCCACGGAGACAGTCTTGCTCCCATCTCACCACCATCAGAACATATCTTTAAAGCTATCAGCCCAAAGAAAAAAAAGCACCGCACCACCACCGGGTGGGCTCGAACCTCCAACCTTTCGGTTAACAGCCGATCGCGCTAGCCAATTGCGCCACGGAGACAGTCGTGCTCCACTCTCACCACCATCAGAACATATCTTCAAAGCTATCAGCGCAAAAAAAGCAAAACACCACTCCCGGGAGGGCTCGAACCTCAAACGTTTCGGTTAACAGCCGATCGCGCTGGCCAATTGCGCCACGGGGACAGTCCCGCTCCACTCTCACCACCGTCAGGCCATTTCTTCAGAGCTATCACCCCAAAGAAAAAAAAAGCGCCGCACCACCACCGGGTGGGCTCGAACCTCCAACCTTTTGGTTAACAGCCGATCGCGCTAGCCAATTGCCCCACGGAGACAGTCGTGCTCCACTCTTACCACCGTCAGAACATTTCTTTAGAGCTATCACCCCAAAGAAAAAAAAGCGCCGCACCACCACCGGTTGGGCTCGAACTTCCAGCCTTTCGGTTAACGGCCGATCGCGCTAGCCAATTGCGCCACGGAGACAATAGTGCTGCACGCTCACCACCATCAGAACATATCTTCAAAGCTATCAGCGTAAAGAAAAAAGCAACACACCCGACCAGGGAAGGCTCGAACCTTCAACTTTTCGGTTAACAGCCGATCGCGCTAGCCAATTGCGCCACGGGGACAGTCCTGCTCCACTCTCACCACCGTCAGACATTTTCTTCAGAGCTATCACCCCAAAGAAAAAAAAGCGCCGCACCTCCACCGGGTGGGCTCGAACCTCCAACCTTTTGGTTAACAGCCGATCGCGCTAGCCAATTGCCCCACGGAGACAGTCGTGCTCCACTCTCACCACCGTCAGAACATTTCTTCAGAGCTATCACCCGAAAGAAAAAAAAAGCGCCGCACCACCACCGGTTGGACTCGAACCTCCAACCTTTCGGTTTACAGCCGATCGCGCTAGCCAATTGCGCCACGAAGACAGTCCTGCTCCACTCTCACCACCATCAGAACATATCTTCAAAGCTATTACCGCAAAGAAAAAAGCAACACACCACTCCCGGGGGGGCTCAAAACTTTAACCTTTCGGTTAACAGCCGATCGCGCTAGCCCATTGCGCCACAGAGACAGGCTTGCTCCCCTCTCACTACCATCAGAACATATCTTCAAAGCTATCAGCCCAAAGAAAAAAAAGCACCGCACCACCAGCGGGTGGGCTCAAACCTCCAACCTTTCGGTTAATAGCCGATCGCGCTAGCCAATTGCGCCACGGAGACAATCAGAACATAACTACAAAGCTATCAGCGCAAAGAAAAAAGCAAAACACCACTCCCGGGAGGGCTCGAACCTCCACCTTTTCGGTTAACAGCCGATCGCGCTGGCCAATTGCGCCACGGAGACAGTCCTGCGCCACTCTCACCACAATTAGAACATATCTTCAAAGCTATCAGCCCAAAGAAAAAAAAGCGCCGCACCACCACCGGGTGGGCTCGAACCTCCAGCCTTTCGGTTAACAGCCGATCGCGCTAGCCAATTGCGCCACGAAGACAGTCCTGCTCCACTCTCACCATCATCAAAACATACCTTCAAAGCTATTACCGCAAAGAAAAAAGCAACACACCACTCCCGGGAGGGCTCAAAACTTTAACCTTTCGGTTAACAGCCGATCGCACTAGCCAATTGCACCACGGAGGCAGTCTTGCTCCACTCTCAGCATGATCAGAACATATCTTCAAAGCTATCAGCGCAAAGAAAAAAAAAGCGCTGCACCACAACGGGTGGGCTCGAACCTCCAACCTTTCGGTTAACTGCCGATCGCACTAGCCCATTGCGCCACGGAGACAGTCTTGCTTCACTCTCACAACCATCAGAACATATCTTCAAAGCTATCAGCGCAAAAAAAAGCAACACATCACTCCAGGGAGGGCTCGAAACTCCAAACTTTCAGTCAACAGCCGATCGCGCTAGCGCATTGCGCCACGGAGACAGTCTTGCTCCCCTCTAACCACCATCACAACATATCTTCAAAGCTATCAGCCCAAAGAAAAAAAAGCACCGCACCACCAACGGGTGGGCTCGAACCTCCAACCTTTAGGTAAACAGCCGATCGCGCTAGCCAATTGCGCCACGGAGACAGTCGTGCTCCACTCTCACCACCATCAGAACATATCTTCAAAGCTATCAGCGCAAAGAAAAAAGCAAAACACCACTCTCGGGAGGGCGCGAACCTCCAACTTTTCGGTTAACAGCCGATCGCGCTGGCCAATTGCGCCACGGAGACAGTCCTGCGCCACTCTCACCAAAATTAGAACATATCTTCAAAGCTATCAGCCCAAAGAAAAAAAAGCGCCAAACCACCACCGGGTGGGCTCGAACCTCCAACATTTCGGTTAACAGCCGATCGCGCTAGCCAATTGCGCCACGAAGACAGTCCTGCTCCACTCTCACCACCATCAGAACATATCTTCAAAGCTATCAGCCCAAAGAAAAAAAAGCACCGCACCACCACCGGGTGGGCTCGAACCTCCAACCTTTCGGTTAACAGCCGATCGCGCTAGCCAATTGCGCCACGGAGACAGTCGTGCTCCACTCTCACCACCATCAGAACATATCTTCAAAGCTATCAGCGCAAAGAAAAAAGCAAAACACCACTCCTGGGAGGGCTCGAACCTCCAACTTTTCGGTTAACAGCCGATCGCGCTGGCCAATTGCGCCACGGAGACAGTCCTGCGCCACTCTCACCACAATTAGAACATATCTTCAAAGCTATCAGCCCAAAGAAAAAAAGCGCCGCACCACCACCGGGTGGGCTCGAACCTCCAACCTTTCGGTTAACAGCAGATCGCGCTAGCCAATTGCGCCACGGAGACAATCGTGCTCCACTCTCACCACCGTCAGAACATTTCTTCAGAGCTATCACCCGAAAGAAAAAAAAGCGCCGCACCACCACCGCTTGGGCTCGAACCTCCAATCTTTCGGTTAACAGCCGATCGCGCTAGCCAATTGCGCCACGATGACAGTCCTGCTCCACTCTCACCACCATCAGAACATATCTTCAAAGCTATTACCGCAAAGAAAAAAGCAACACACCACTCCCGGGAGGGCTCAAAACTTTAACCTTTCGGTTAACAGCCGATCGCGCTAGCCCATTGCGCCACAGAGACAGGCTTGCTCCGCTCTCACCACCATCAGAACATATCTTCAAAGCTATCAGCCCAAAGAAAAAAAGCACCGCACCACCACCGGGTGGGCTCCAACCTCCAACCTTTCGGTTAATAGCCGATCGCGCTAGCCAATTGCGCCACGGAGACAGTCGTGCTCCACTCTCACCACAATCAGAACATATCTTCAAAGCTAACAGCGCAAAGAAAAAAGCAAAACACTACTCCCGGGAGGGCTCGAACCTCCACCTTTTCGGTTAACAGCCGATCGCGCTGGCCAATCGCGCCACGGAGACAGTCCTGCTCTACTCTCACCACCATCAGAACATATCTTCAAAGCTATCAGCCCAAAGAAAAAAAAGCGCCATACCACCACTGGGTAGGCTCGAACCTCCGACCTTTTGGTTAACAGCCGATCGCGCTAGCCGTTTGCGCAATGAAGACAGTCCTGCTCCACTCTCACCACCATCAGAACATATCTTCAAAGCTATAAGCTCAAAGAAAAAAAAGCGCCGCACCACCACCGGGTGGGCTCGAACTACCAACTTTTCGGTTAACAGCCGATCACGCTAGCCTATTGCGCCACGGAGACAGTCCTGCTCCACTCTCACCACCATCAGAACTTATCCTTAAAGCTATCAGCCCAAAGAAAAAAAAGTGCCGCACCATCACCGGGTGGGCTTGAACGACCAACTTTTTGGTTAACAGCCGATCACGCTAGCCAATTGCGCCACGGAGACAGTCCTGCTCCACTCTCACCACCATCAGAACATATCTTCAAAGCTATCAGCCCAAAAAAAGCGCCGCACCACCACCGGGTGGGCTCGAACCTCCAACTTTTCTATTAACAGCCGATCACGCTAGCCAATTGCGCCACGGAGACAGTCCTGCTTCACTCTCACCACCATCATAACATATCTTCAAAGCTATCAGCCCAAAGAAAAAAAAGCGCCGCACCACCACCGGGTGGGCTCGAAACTCCAACCTTTCGGTTAACTGCCGATCGCGCTAGCCAATGGCGCCACGGAGACAGTCCTGCTCCACTCTTACCACCATTAGATCATATCTTGAAAGCTATCAGCCCAAAGAAAAAAAAGCGCCGCACCACCAACGCGTGGGCTCGAACCTCTAACATTCCGGTTAACTGCCGATAACGCTAGCCAATTGCGCCACGGAGACAGTCCTGCTCCACTCTCACCACCATCAGAACATATCTTAAAGCTATCAGCCCACAGAAAAAAAGCGCCACACCACCACCGGGAGAGCTTGAACCTCCAACTTTTCGGTTAACAGCCAATCGCGCTAGCCAATTGCGCCACGGAGACAGTCCTGCTCCACTCTCACCACCGTTAGAACATTTCTTCAGAGCTATCAGCCCAAAGAAAAAAAAAGCGTCGCACCACCACTCGGGTGGGCTCGAACCTCCAACCTTTCGGTTAACAGCCGATCGCGCTAGCCAATTGCCCCACGGAGACAGTCGTGCTCCACTCTCACCACCGTCAGAACATTTCTTATGAGCTATCACCCCAAAGAAAAAAAAGCGCTGCACCACCACTGGTTGGGCTCGAACCTCCAACCTTTCGGTTAACAGCCGATCGCGCTAGCCAATTGCGCCACGAAGACAGTCCTGCTCCACTCTCACCACCATCAGAACATATCTTCAAAGCTATTACCGCAAAGAAAAAAGCAACACACCACTCCCGGGAGGGCTCGAAACTCCAAGCTTTCGGTTAACAGCCGATTGCGCTAGCCCATTGCGCCACGGCTGCAGTCTTGCTCCACTCTCAGCATCATCAGAACATATCTTCAAAGCTATCAGCGCAAAGAAAAAAAAGCGCTGCACCACAACGGAGGGGCTCGAACCTCCAACCTTTCGGTTAACAGCCGATCGCACTAGCCCATTTCGCCACGGAGACAGTCTTGCTCCACTCTCACCACCATCAGAACATATCTTCAAAGCTATCAGCGCAAAGAAAAAAGCAACACACCACTCCCGGGAGGGATCGAAACTCCAACCTTTCGGTCAAAAGCCGATCGCGCTAGCGCATTGCGCCACGGAGACAGTCTTGCTCCCATCTCACCACCATCAGAACATATCTTCAAAGCTATCACCCCAAAGAAAAAAAAAGCGCCGCACCACCACCGGTTGGGCTCGAACTTCCAGCCTTTCGGTTAACAGCCGATCGCGCTAGCCAATTGCGCCACGAAGACAGTCCTGCTCCACTCTCACCACCATCAGAACATATCTTCAAAGCTATTACCGCAAAGAAAAAAGCAACACACCACTCCCGGGAGGGCTCAAATCTTTAACCTTTCGGTTAACAGCCGATCGCACTAGCCCATTGCGCCACGGAGGCAGTCTTGCTCCACTCTCCCCATCATCAGAACATATCTTCAAAGCTATCAGCCCAGAGAAAAAAAAAGCGCCGCACCACCACCGGGTGGGCTCGAACCTCCAACCTTTCGGTTAACAGCAGATCGCGCTAGCCAATTGCGCCACGGAGACAATCGTGCTCCACTCTCACCACCATCAGAACATATCTTCTAAGCTATCAGCGCAAAAAAGCAACACACCCCACCCGGGAGGGCTCGAACCTCCAACTTTTCGGTTAACAGCCGATCGCGCTAGCCAATTGCGCCACGGGGACAGTCCTGCTCCACTCTCACCACCGTCAGACATTTTCTTCAGAGCTATCACCCCAAAGAAAAAAAAGCGCCGCACCTCCACCGGGTGGACTCGAACCTCCAACCTTTTGGTTAACAGCCGATCGCGCTAGCCAATTGCCCCACGGAGACAGTCGTGCTCCACTCTCACCACCGTCAGAACATTTCTTCAGAGCTATCACCCGAAAGAAAAAAAAAGCGCCGCACCACCACCGGTTGGACTCGAACCTCCAACCTTTCGGTTAACAGCCGATCGCGCTAGCCAATTGCGCCACGAAGACAGTCCTGCTCCACTCTCACCACCATCAGAACATATCTTCAAAGCTATTACCGCAAAGAAAAAAGCAACACACCACTCCCGGGAGGGCTCAAAACTTTAACCTTTCGGTTAACAGCCGATCGCGCTAGCCCATTGCGCCACAGAGACAGGCTTGCTCCCCTCTCACTACCATCAGAACATATCTTCAAAGCTATCAGCCCAAAGAAAAAAAAGCACCGCACCACCAGCGGGTGGGCTCAAACCTCCAACCTTTCGGTTAATAGCCGATCGCGCTAGCCAATTGCGCCACGGAGACAATCAGAACATATCTTCAAAGCTATCAGCGCAAAGAAAAAAGCAAAACACCACTCCCGGGAGGGCTCGAACCTCCACCTTTTCGGTTAACAGCCGATCGCGCTGGCCAATTGCGCCACGGAGACAGTCCTGCGCCACTCTCAACACAATTAGAACATATCTTCAAAGCTATCAGCCCAAAGAAAAAAAAGCGCCGCACCACCACCGGGTGGGCTCGAACCTCCAGCCTTTCGGTTAACAGCCGATCGCGCTAGCCAATTGCGCCACGAAGACAGTCCTGCTCCACTGTCACCATCATCAGAACATACCTTCAAAGCTATTACCGCAAAGAAAAAAGCAACACACCACTCCCGGGAGGGCTCAAAACTTTAACCTTTCGGTTAACAGCCGATCGCACTAGCCAATTGCGCCACGGAGGCAGTCTTGCTCCACTCTCAGCATGATCAGAACATATCTTCAAAGCTATCAGTGCAAAGAAAAAAAAAGCGCTGCACCACAACGGGTGGGCTCGAACCTCCAACCTTTCGGTTAACAGCCGATCGCACTAGCCCATTGCGCCACGGAGACAGTCTTGCTTCACTCTCACCACCATCAGAACATATCTTCAAAGCTATCAGCGCAAAGAAAAAAGCAACACATCACTCCAGGGAGGGCTCGAAACTCCAAACTTTCAGTCAACAGCCGATCGCGCTAGCGCATTGCGCCACGGAGACAGTCTTGCTCCCCTCTAACCACCATCACAACATATCTTCAAAGCTATCAGCCCAAAGAAAAAAAAGCACAGCACCACCACCGGGTGGGCTCGAACCTCCAACCTTTCGGTAAACAGCCGATCGCGCTAGCCAATTGCGCCACGGAGACAGTCGTGCTCCACTCTCACCACCATCAGAACATATCTTCAAAGCTATCAGCGCAAAGAAAAAAGCAAAACACCACTCTCGGGAGGGCGCGAACCTCCAACTTTTCGGTTAACAGCCGATCGCGCTGGCCAATTGCGCCACGGAGACAGTCCTGCGCCACTCTCACCAAAATTAGAACATATCTTCAAAGCTATCAGCCCAAAGAAAAAAAAGCGCCAAACCACCACCGGGTGGGCTCGAACCTCCAACCTTTCGGTTAACAGCCGATCGCGCTAGCCAATTGCACCACGAAGACAGTCCTGCTCCACTCTCACCACCATCAGAACATATCTTCAAAGCTATCAGCCCAAAGAAAAAAAAGCACCGCACCACCACCGGGTGGGCTCGAACCTCCAACCTTTCGGTTAACAGCCGATCGCGCTAGCCAATTGCGCCACGGAGACAGTCGTGCTCCACTCTCACCACCATCAGAACATATCTTCAAAGCTATCAGCGCAAAGAAAAAAGCAAAACACCACTCCCGGGAGGGCTCGAACCTCAGACTTTTCGGTTAACAGCCGATCGCGCTGGCCAATTGCGCCACGGAGACAGTCCTGCGCCACTCTCACCACAATTAGAACATATCTTCAAAGCTATCAGCCCAAAGAAAAAAAGCGCCGCACCACCACCGGGTGGGCTCGAACCTCCAACCTTTCGGTTAACAGCAGATCGCGCTAGCCAATTGCGCCACGGAGACAATCGTGCTCCACTCTCACCACCGTCAGACCATTTCTTCAGAGCTATCACCCCAAAGAAAAAAAAAAGCGCCGCACCACCACCGGGTGGGCTTGAACCTCCAACCTTTTGGTTAACAGCCGATCGCGCTAGCCAATTGCCCCACGGAGACAGTCGTGCTCCACTCTCACCACCATCAGAACATTTCTTCAGAGCTATCACCCGAAAGAAAAAAAAAGCGCCGCACCACCACCGCTTGGGCTAGAACCTCCAACCTTTCGGTTAACAGCCGATCTCGCTAGCCAATTGCGCCACGATGACAGTCCTGCTCCACTCTCACCACCATCAGAACATATCTTCAAAGCTATTACCGCAAAGAAAAAAGCAACACACCACTCCCGGGAGGGCTCAAAACTTTAACCTTTCGGTTAACAGCCGATCGCGCTAGCCCATTGCGCCACAGAGACAGGCTTGCTCCCCTCTCACCACCATCAGAACATATCTTCAAAGCTATCAGCCCAAAGAAAAAAAGCACCGCACCACCACCGGGTGGGCTCCAACCTCCAACCTTTCGGTTAATAGCCGATCGCGCTAGCCAATTGCGCCACGGAGACAGTCGTGCTCCACTCTCACCACAATCAGAACATATCTTCAAAGCTAACAGCGCAAAGAAAAAAGCAAAACACTACTCCCGGGAGGGCTCGAACCTCCACCTTTTCGGTTAACAGCCGATCGCGCTGGCCAATCGCGCCACGGAGACAGTCCTGCTCTACTCTCACCACCATCAGAACATATCTTCAAAGCTATCAGCCCAAAGAAAAAAAAGCGCCATACCACCACCGGGTGGGCTCGAACCTCCGACCTTTTGGTTAACAGCCGATCGCGCTAGCCGATTGCGCAATGAAGACAGTCCTGCTCCACTCTCACCACCATCAGAACATATCTTCAAAGCTATCAGCTCAAAGAAAAAAAAGCGCCGCACCACCACCGGGTGGGCTCGAACTACCAACTTTTCGGTTAACAGCCGATCACGCTAGCCTATTGCGCCACGGAGACAGTCCTGCTCCACTCTCACCACCATCAGAACTTATCCTTAAAGCTATCAGCCCAAAGAAAAAAAAGTGCCGCACCATCACCGGGTGGGCTTGAACTACCAACTTTTTGGTTAACAGCCGATCACGCTAGCCAATTGCGCCACGGAGACAGTCCTGCTCCACTCTCACCACCATCAGAACATATCTTCAAAGCTATCAGCCCAAAAAAAGCGCCGCACCACCACCGGGTGGGCTCAAACCTCCAACTTTTCTATTAACAGCCGATCACGCTAGCCAATTGCGCCACGGAGACAGTCCTGCTTCACTCTCACCACCATCATAACATATCTTCAAAGCTATCAGCCCAAAGAAAAAAAAGCGCCGCACCACCACCGGGTGGACTCGAAACTCCAACCTTTCGGTTAACTGCCGATCGCGCTAGCCAATGGCGCCACGGAGACAGTCCTGCTCCACTCTTACCACCATTAGATCATATCTTGAAAGCTATCAGCCCAAAGAAAAAAAAGCGCCGCACCACCAACGCGTGGGCTCGAACCTCTAACATTCCGGTTAACTGCCGATAACGCTAGCCAATTGCGCCACGGAGACAGTCCTGCTCCACTCTCACCACCATCAGAACATATCTTAAAGCTATCAGCCCACAGAAAAAAAGCGCCACACCACCACCGGGAGAGCTTGAACCTCCAACTTTTCGGTTAACAGCCAATCGCGCTAGCCAATTGCGCCACGGAGACAGTCCTGCTCCACTCTCACCACCGTTAGAACATTTCTTCAGAGCTATCAGCCCAAAGAAAAAAAAAGCGTCGCACCACCACTCGGGTGGGCTCGAACCTCCAACCTTTCGGTTAACAGCCGATCGCGCTAGCCAATTGCCCCACGGAGACAGTCGTGCTCCACTCTCACCACCGTCAGAACATTTCTTAAGAGCTATCACCCCAAAGAAAAAAAAGCGCTGCACCACCACTGGTTGGGCTCGAACCTCCAACCTTTCGGTTAACAGCCGATCGCGCTAGCCAATTGCGCCACGAAGACAGTCCTGCTCCACTCTCACCACCATCAGAACATATCTTCAAAGCTATTACCGCAAAGAAAAAAGCAACACACCACTCCCGGGAGGGCTCGAAACTCCAAGCTTTCGGTTAACAGCCGATTGCGCTAGCCCATTGCGCCACGCCTGCAGTCTTGCTCCACTGTCAGCATCATCAGAACATATCTTCAAAGCTATCAGCGCAAAGAAAAAAAAGCGCTGCACCACAACGGAGGGGCTCGAACCTCCAACCTTTCGGTTAACAGCCGATCGCACTAGCCCATTTCGCCACGGAGACAGTCTTGCTCCACTCTCACCACCATCAGAACACATCTTCAAAGCTATCAGCGCAAAGAAAAAAGCAACACACCACTCCCGGGAGGGCTCGAAACTCCAACCTTTCGGTCAAAAGCCGATCGCGCTAGCGCATTGCGCCACGGAGACAGTCTTGCTCCCATCTCACCACCATCAGAACATATCTTCAAAGCTATCTCCCCAAAGAAAAAAAAAGCGCCGCACCACCACCGGTTGGGCTCGAACTTCCAGCCTTTCGGTTAACAGCCGATCGCGCTAGCCAATTGCGCCACGAAGACAGTCCTGCTACACTCTCACCACCATCAGAACATATCTTCAAAGCTATTACCGCAAAGAAAAAAGCAACACACCACTCCCGGGAGGGCTCAAAACTTTAACCTTTCGGTTAACAGCCGATCGCGCTAGCCCATTGCGCCACAGAGACAGGCTTGCTCCCCTCTCACTACCATCAGAACATATCTTCAAAGCTATCAGCCCAAAGAAAAAAAAGCACCGCACCACCAGCGGGTGGGCTCAAACCTCCAACCTTTCGGTTAATAGCCGATCGCGCTAGCCAATTGCGCCACGGAGACAATCAGAACATATCTTCAAAGCTATCAGCGCAAAGAAAAAAGCAAAACACCACTCCCGGGAGGGCTCGAACCTCCACCTTTTCGGTTAACAGCCGATCGCGCTGGCCAATTGCGCCACGGAGACAGTCCTGCGCCACTCTCAACACAATTAGAACATATCTTCAAAGCTATCAGCCCAAAGAAAAAAAAGCGCCGCACCACCACCGGGTGGGCTCGAACCTCCAGCCTTTCGGTTAACAGCCGATCGCGCTAGCCAATTGCGCCACGAAGACAGTCCTGCTCCACTCTCACCATCATCAGAACATACCTTCAAAGCTATTACCGCAAAGAAAAAAGCAACACACCACTCCCGGGAGGGCTCAAAACTTTAACCTTTCGGTTAACAGCCGATCGCACTAGCCAATTGCGCCACGGAGGCAGTCTTGCTCCACTCTCAGCATGATCAGAACATATCTTCAAAGCTATCAGTGCAAAGAAAAAAAAAGCGCTGCACCACAACGGGTGGGCTCGAACCTCCAACCTTTCGGTTAACAGCCGATCGCACTAGCCCATTGCGCCACGGAGACAGTCTTGCTTCACTCTCACCACCATCAGAACATATCTTCAAAGCTATCAGCGCAAAGAAAAAAGCAACACATCACTCCAGGGAGGGCTCGAAACTCCAAACTTTCAGTCAACAGCCGATCGCGCTAGCGCATTGCGCCACGGAGACAGTCTTGCTCCCCTCTAACCACCATCACAACATATCTTCAAAGCTATCAGCCCAAAGAAAAAAAAGCACCGCACCACCACCGGGTGGGCTCGAACCTCCAACCTTTCGGTAAACAGCCGATCGCGCTAGCCAATTGCGCCACGGAGACAGTCGTGCTCCACTCTCACCACCATCAGAACATATCTTCAAAGCTATCAGCGCAAAGAAAAAAGCAAAACACCACTCTCGGGAGGGCGCGAACCTCCAACGTTTCGGTTAACAGCCGATCGCGCTGGCCAATTGCGCCACGGAGACAGTCCTGCGCCACTCTCACCAAAATTAGAACATATCTTCAAAGCTATCAGCCCAAAGAAAAAAAAGCGCCAAACCACCACCGGGTGGGCTCGAACCTCCAACCTTTCGGTTAACAGCCGATCGCGCTAGCCAATTGCACCACGAAGACAGTCCTGCTCCACTCTCACCACCATCAGAACATATCTTCAAAGCTATCAGCCCAAAGAAAAAAAAGCACCGCACCACCACCGGGTGGGCTCGAACCTCCAACCTTTCGGTTAACAGCCGATCGCGCTAGCCAATTGCGCCACGGAGACAGTCGTGCTCCACTCTCACCACCATCAGAACATATCTTCAAAGCTATCAGCGCAAAGAAAAAAGCAAAACACCACTCCCGGGAGGGCTCGAACCTCCAACTTTTCGGTTAACAGCCGATCGCGCTGGCCAATTGCGCCACGGAGACAGTCCTGCGCCACTCTCACCACAATTAGAACATATCTTCAAAGCTATCAGCCCAAAGAAAAAAAGCGCCGCACCACCACCGGGTGGGCTCGAACCTCCAACCTTTCGGTTAACAGCAGATCGCGCTAGCCAATTGCGCCACGGAGACAATCGTGCTCCACTCTCACCACCGTCAGACCATTTCTTCAGAGCTATCACCCCAAAGAAAAAAAAAAGCGCCGCACCACCACCGGGTGGGCTTGAACCTCCAACCTTTTGGTTAACAGCCGATCGCGCTAGCCAATTGCCCCACGGAGACAGTCGTGCTCCACTCTCACCACCATCAGAACATTTCTTCAGAGCTATCACCCGAAAGAAAAAAAAAGCGCCGCACCACCACCGCTTGGGCTCGAACCTCCAACCTTTCGGTTAACAGCCGATCTCGCTAGCCAATTGCGCCACGATGACAGTCCTGCTCCACTCTCACCACCATCAGAACATATCTTCAAAGCTATTACCGCAAAGAAAAAAGCAACACACCACTCCCGGGAGGGCTCAAAACTTTAACCTTTCGGTTAACAGCCGATCGCGCTAGCCCATTGCGCCACAGAGACAGGCTTGCTCCCCTCTCACCACCATCAGAACATATCTTCAAAGCTATCAGCCCAAAGAAAAAAAGCACCGCACCACCACCGGGTGGGCTCCAACCTCCAACCTTTCGGTTAATAGCCGATCGCGCTAGCCAATTGCGCCACGGAGACAGTCGTGCTCCACTCTCACCACAATCAGAACATATCTTCAAAGCTAACAGCGCAAAGAAAAAAGCAAAACACTACTCCCGGGAGGGCTCGAACCTCCACCTTTTCGGTTAACAGCCGATCGCGCTGGCCAATCGCGCCACGGAGACAGTCCTGCTCTACTCTCACCACCATCAGAACATATCTTCAAAGCTATCAGCCCAAAGAAAAAAAAGCGCCATACCACCACCGGGTGGGCTCGAACCTCCGACCTTTTGGTTAACAGCCGATCGCGCTAGCCGATTGCGCAATGAAGACAGTCCTGCTCCACTCTCACCACCATCAGAACATATCTTCAAAGCTATCAGCTCAAAGAAAAAAAAGCGCCGCACCACCACCGGGTGGGCTCGAACTACCAACTTTTCGGTTAACAGCCGATCACGCTAGCCTATTGCGCCACGGAGACAGTCCTGCTCCACTCTCACCACCATCAGAACTTATCCTTAAAGCTATCAGCCCAAAGAAAAAAAAGTGCCGCACCATCACCGGGTGGGCTTGAACTACCAACTTTTTGGTTAACAGCCGATCACGCTAGCCAATTGCGCCACGGAGACAGTCCTGCTCCACTCTCACCACCATCAGAACATATCTTCAAAGCTATCAGCCCAAAAAAAGCGCCGCACCACCACCGGGTGGGCTCAAACCTCCAACTTTTCTATTAACAGCCGATCACGCTAGCCAATTGCGCCACGGAGACAGTCCTGCTTCACTCTCACCACCATCATAACATATCTTCAAAGCTATCAGCCCAAAGAAAAAAAAGCGCCGCACCACCACCGGGTGGGCTCGAAACTCCAACCTTTCGGTTAACTGCCGATCGCGCTAGCCAATGGCGCCACGGAGACAGTCCTGCTCCACTCTTACCACCATTAGATCATATCTTGAAAGCTATCAGCCCAAAGAAAAAAAAGCGCCGCACCACCAACGCGTGGGCTCGAACCTCTAACATTCCGGTTAACTGCCGATAACGCTAGCCAATTGCGCCACGGAGACAGTCCTGCTCCACTCTCACCACCATCAGAACATATCTTAAAGCTATCAGCCCACAGAAAAAAAGCGCCACACCACCACCGGGAGAGCTTGAACCTCCAACTTTTCGGTTAACAGCCAATCGCGCTAGCCAATTGCGCCACGGAGACAGTCCTGCTCCACTCTCACCACCGTTAGAACATTTCTTCAGAGCTATCAGCCCAAAGAAAAAAAAAGCGTCGCACCACCACTCGGGTGGGCTCGAACCTCCAACCTTTCGGTTAACAGCCGATCGCGCTAGCCAATTGCCCCACGGAGACAGTCGTGCTCCACTCTCACCACCGTCAGAACATTTCTTAAGAGCTATCACCCCAAAGAAAAAAAAGCGCTGCACCACCACTGGTTGGGCTCGAACCTCCAACCTTTCGGTTAACAGCCGATCGCGCTAGCCAATTGCGCCACGAAGACGGTCCTGCTCCACTCTCACCACCATCAGAACATATCTTCAAAGCTATTACCGCAAAGAAAAAAGCAACACACCACTCCCGGGAGGGCTCGAAACTCCAAGCTTTCGGTTAACAGCCGATTGCGCTAGCCCATTGCGCCACGGCTGCAGTCTTGCTCCACTGTCAGCATCATCAGAACATATCTTCAAAGCTATCAGCGCAAAGAAAAAAAAGCGCTGCACCACAACGGAGGGGCTCGAACCTCCAACCTTTTGGTTAACAGCCGATCGCACTAGCCCATTTCGCCACGGAGACAGTCTTGCTCCACTCTCACCACCATCAGAACATATCTTCAAAGCTATCAGCGCAAAGAAAAAAAGCGCCGCACCACCACCGGGTGGGCTCGAACCTCCAACCTTTCGGTTAACAGCAGATCGCGCTAGCCAATTGCGCCACGGAGACAATCGTGCTCCACTCTCACCACCGTCAGACCATTTCTTCAGAGCTATCACCCCAAAGAAAAAAAAAGCGCCGCACCACCACCGGGTGGGCTTGAACCTCCAACCTTTTGGTTAACAGCCGATCGCGCTAGCCAATTGCCCCACGGAGACAGTCGTGCTCCACTCTCACCACCATCAGAACATTTCTTCAGAGCTATCACCCGAAAGAAAAAAAAAGCGCCGCACCACCACCGCTTGGGCTCGAACCTCCAACCTTTCGGTTAACAGCCGATCTCGCTAGCCAATTGCGCCACGATGACAGTCCTGCTCCACTCTCACCACCATCAGAACATATCTTCAAAGCTATTACCGCAAAGAAAAAAGCAACACACCACTCCCGGGAGGGCTCAAAACTTTAACCTTTCGGTTAACAGCCGATCGCGCTAGCCCATTGCGCCACAGAGACAGGCTTGCTCCCCTCTCACCACCATCAGAACATATCTTCAAAGCTATCAGCCCAAAGAAAAAAAGCACCGCACCACCACCGGGTGGGCTCCAACCTCCAACCTTTCGGTTAATAGCCGATCGCGCTAGCCAATTGCGCCACGGAGACAGTCGTGCTCCACTCTCACCACAATCAGAACATATCTTCAAAGCTAACAGCGCAAAGAAAAAAGCAAAACACTACTCCCGGGAGGGCTCGAACCTCCACCTTTTCGGTTAACAGCCGATCGCGCTGGCCAATCGCGCCACGGAGACAGTCCTGCTCTACTCTCACCACCATCAGAACATATCTTCAAAGCTATCAGCCCAAAGAAAAAAAAGCGCCATACCACCACCGGGTGGGCTCGAACCTCCGACCTTTTGGTTAACAGCCGATCACGCTAGCCTATTGCGCCACGGAGACAGTCCTGCTCCACTCTCACCACCATCAGAACTTATCCTTAAAGCTATCAGCCCAAAGAAAAAAAAGTGCCGCACCATCACCGGGTGGGCTTGAACTACCAACTTTTTGGTTAACAGCCGATCACGCTAGCCAATTGCGCCACGGAGACAGTCCTGCTCCACTCTCACCACCATCAGAACATATCTTCAAAGCTATCAGCCCAAAAAAAGCGCCGCACCACCACCGGGTGGGCTCAAACCTCCAACTTTTCTATTAACAGCCGATCACGCTAGCCAATTGCGCCACGGAGACAGTCCTGCTTCACTCTCACCACCATCATAACATATCTTCAAAGCTATCAGCCCAAAGAAAAAAAAGCGCCGCACCACCACCGGGTGGGCTCGAAACTCCAACCTTTCGGTTAACTGCCGATCGCGCTAGCCAATGGCGCCACGGAGACAGTCCTGCTCCACTCTTACCACCATTAGATCATATCTTGAAAGCTATCAGCCCAAAGAAAAAAAAGCGCCGCACCACCAACGCGTGGGCTCGAACCTCTAACATTCCGGTTAACTGCCGATAACGCTAGCCAATTGCGCCACGGAGACAGTCCTGCTCCACTCTCACCACCATCAGAACATATCTTAAAGCTATCAGCCCACAGAAAAAAAGCGCCACACCACCACCGGGAGAGCTTGAACCTCCAACTTTTCGGTTAACAGCCAATCGCGCTAGCCAATTGCGCCACGGAGACAGTCCTGCTCCACTCTCACCACCGTTAGAACATTTCTTCAGAGCTATCAGCCCAAAGAAAAAAAAAGCGTCGCACCACCACTCGGGTGGGCTCGAACCTCCAACCTTTCGGTTAACAGCCGATCGCGCTAGCCAATTGCCCCACGGAGACAGTCGTGCTCCACTCTCACCACCGTCAGAACATTTCTTAAGAGCTATCACCCCAAAGAAAAAAAAGCGCTGCACCACCACTGGTTGGGCTCGAACCTCCAACCTTTCGGTTAACAGCCGATCGCGCTAGCCAATTGCGCCACGAAGACAGTCCTGCTCCACTCTCACCACCATCAGAACATATCTTCAAAGCTATTACCGCAAAGAAAAAAGCAACACACCACTCCCGGGAGGGCTCGAAACTCCAAGCTTTCGGTTAACAGCCGATTGCGCTAGCCCATTGCGCCACGGCTGCAGTCTTGCTCCACTGTCAGCATCATCAGAACATATCTTCAAAGCTATCAGCGCAAAGAAAAAAAAGCGCTGCACCACAACGGAGGGGCTCGAACCTCCAACCTTTCGGTTAACAGCCGATCGCACTAGCCCATTTCGCCACGGAGACAGTCTTGCTCCACTCTCACCACCATCAGAACATATCTTCAAAGCTATCAGCGCAAAGAAAAAAGCAACACACCACTCCCGGGAGGGCTCGAAACTCCAACCTTTCGGTCAAAAGCCGATCGCGCTAGCGCATTGCGCCACGGAGACAGTCTTGCTCCCATCTCACCACCATCAGAACATATCTTCAAAGCTATTACCGCAAAGAAAAAAGCAACACACCACTCCCGGGAGGGCTCAAAACTTTAACCTTTCGGTTAACAGCCGATCGCACTAGCCCATTGCGCCACGGAGGCAGTCTTGCTCCACTCTCACCATCATCAGAACATATCTTCAAAGCAATGAGCGCAAAGAAAAAGAAGCGCTGCACCACCACCGGGTGGGCTCGAACCTCCAACCGTTCGGTTAACAGCCGATCGCGCTAGCTCCTAGCGCCACGGAGACAGTCTTGCTCCACTCTCACCACCATCAGAACATATCTTGAAAGCTATCAGCGCAAAAAAAAAAACCAACACACCACTCCCGGGAGGGCTCGAAACTCCAACCTTTCGGTCAACAGCTGATCGCGCTAGCCCATTGCGCCACGGAGACAGTCCTGCCCCACTCTCACCACCTTTAGAACATATCTTCAAAGCTATCAGCCCAGAGAAAAAAAAAGCGCCGCACCACCACCGGGTGGGCTCGAACCTCCAAACTTTCGGTTAACGGCCGATCGCGCTAGCCAATTGCGCCACGGAGACAATAGTGCTCCACGCTCACCACTATCAGAACATATCTTCAAAGCTATCAGCGTAAAGAAAAAAGCAACACACCCGACCCGGGAAGGCTCGAACCTTCAACTTTTCGGTTAACAGCCGATCGCGCTAGCCAATCGCGCCACGGGGACAGTCCTGCTCCACTCTGACCACCGTCAGAACATTTCTTCAGAGCTATCAGCCCGAAGAAAAAAAAAGCGCCGCACCACCACCGGGTGGGCTCGAACCTCCAACCTTTTGGTTAACAGCCGATCGCGCTAGCCAATTGCCCCACGGAGACAGTCGTGCTCCACTCTCACCACCGTCAGAACATTTCTTCAGAGCTATCACCCGAAAGAAAAAAAAGCGCCGTACCACCACCGGTTGGACTCGAACCTCCAACCTTTCGGTTAACAGCCGATCGCGCTAGCCAATCGCGCCACGAAGACAGTCCTGCTCCACTCTCACCACCATCAGAACATATCTTCAAAGCTATTACCGCAAAGAAAAAAGCAACACACCACTCCCGGGAGGGCTCAAAACTTTAACCTTTCGGTTAACAGCCGATCGCGCTAGCCCATTGCGCCACAGAGACAGGCTCGCTCCCCTCTCTCTACCATCAGAACATATCTTCAAAGCTATCAGCCCAAAGAAAAAAAAGCACCGCACCACCAGCGGGTGGGCTCGAACCTCCAACCTTTCGGTTAATAGCCGATCGCGCTAGCCAATTGCGCCACGGAGACAATCAGAACATATCTCCAAAGCTATCAGCGCAAAGAAAAAAGCAAAACACCACTCCCGGGAGGGCTCGAACCTCCACCTTTTCGGTTAACAGCCGATCGCGCTGGCCGATTGCGCCACGGAGACAGTACTGCGCCACTCTCACCACAATTAGAACATATCTTCAAAGCTATCAGCCCAAAGAAAAAAAAGCGCCGCACCACCACCGGGTGGGGTCGATCCTCCAACCTTTCGGTTAACAGCCGATTGCGCTAGCGCATTGCGCCACGGAGACAGTCTTGCTCCCCTCTCACCACCATCAGAACATATCTTCAAAGCTATCAGCCCAAAGAAAAAAAAGCACCGCACCACCACCGGGTGGGCTCGAACCTCCAACCTTTCGGTTAACAGCCGATAGCGCTAGCCAATTGCGCCACGGAGACAGTCGTGCTCCACTCTCACCACCATCAGAACATATCTTCAAAGCTATCAGCGCAAAGAAAAAAGCAAAACATCACTCCCGGGAGGGCTTGAACCTCCAACTTTTCGGTTAACAGCCGATCGCGCTGGCCAATTGCGCCACGGAGACAGTCCTGCGCCACTCTCACCACAATTAGAACATATCTTCAAAGCTATCAGCCCAAAGAAAAAAAGCGCCGCACCACCACCGGGTGGGCTCGAACCTCCAACCTTTCGGTTAACAGCAGATAGCGCTAGCCAATTGCGCCACGGAGACAATCGTGCTCCACTCTCACCACCATCAGAACATATCTTCAAAGCTATCAGCGCAAAGAAAAAAGCAACACACCCCACCCGGGAGGGCTTGAATCTCCACCTTTTCGGTTAACAGCCGATCGCGCTGGCCAATCGCGCCACGGAGACAGTCCTGCTCTACTCTCACCACCATCAGAACATATCTTCAAAGCTATCAGCCCAAAGAAAAAAAAGCGCCATACCACCACCGGGTGGGCTCGAACCTCCGACCTTTTGGTTAACAGCCGATCACGCTAGCCTATTGCGCCACGGAGACAGTCCTGCTCCACTCTCACCACCATCAGAACTTATCCTTAAAGCTATCAGCCCAAAGAAAAAAAAGTGCCGCACCATCACCGGGTGGGCTTGAACTACCAACTTTTTGGTTAACAGCCGATCACGCTAGCCAATTGCGCCACGGAGACAGTCCTGCTCCACTCTCACCACCATCAGAACATATCTTCAAAGCTATCAGCCCAAAAAAAGCGCCGCACCACCACCGGGTGGGCTCAAACCTCCAACTTTTCTATTAACAGCCGATCACGCTAGCCAATTGCGCCACGGAGACAGTCCTGCTTCACTCTCACCACCATCATAACATATCTTCAAAGCTATCAGCCCAAAGAAAAAAAAGCGCCGCACCACCACCGGGTGGGCTCGAAACTCCAACCTTTCGGTTAACTGCCGATCGCGCTAGCCAATGGCGCCACGGAGACAGTCCTGCTCCACTCTTACCACCATTAGATCATATCTTGAAAGCTATCAGCCCAAAGAAAAAAAAGCGCCGCACCACCAACGCGTGGGCTCGAACCTCTAACATTCCGGTTAACTGCCGATAACGCTAGCCAATTGCGCCACGGAGACAGTCCTGCTCCACTCTCACCACCATCAGAACATATCTTAAAGCTATCAGCCCACAGAAAAAAAGCGCCACACCACCACCGGGAGAGCTTGAACCTCCAACTTTTCGGTTAACAGCCAATCGCGCTAGCCAATTGCGCCACGGAGACAGTCCTGCTCCACTCTCACCACCGTTAGAACATTTCTTCAGAGCTATCAGCCCAAAGAAAAAAAAAGCGTCGCACCACCACTCGGGTGGGCTCGAACCTCCAACCTTTCGGTTAACAGCCGATCGCGCTAGCCAATTGCCCCACGGAGACAGTCGTGCTCCACTCTCACCACCGTCAGAACATTTCTTAAGAGCTATCACCCCAAAGAAAAAAAAGCGCTGCACCACCACTGGTTGGGCTCGAACCTCCAACCTTTCGGTTAACAGCCGATCGCGCTAGCCAATTGCGCCACGAAGACAGTCCTGCTCCACTCTCACCACCATCAGAACATATCTTCAAAGCTATTACCGCAAAGAAAAAAGCAACACACCACTCCCGGGAGGGCTCGAAACTCCAAGCTTTCGGTTAACAGCCGATTGCGCTAGCCCATTGCGCCACGGCTGCAGTCTTGCTCCACTGTCAGCATCATCAGAACATATCTTCAAAGCTATCAGCGCAAAGAAAAAAAAGCGCTGCACCACAACGGAGGGGCTCGAACCTCCAACCTTTCGGTTAACAGCCGATCGCACTAGCCCATTTCGCCACGGAGACAGTCTTGCTCCACTCTCACCACCATCAGAACATATCTTCAAAGCTATCAGCGCAAAGAAAAAAGCAACACACCACTCCCGGGAGGGCTCGAAACTCCAACCTTTCGGTCAAAAGCCGATCGCGCTAGCGCATTGCGCCACGGAGACAGTCTTGCTCCCATCTCACCACCATCAGAACATATCTTCAAAGCTATTACCGCAAAGAAAAAAGCAACACACCACTCCCGGGAGGGCTCAAAACTTTAACCTTTCGGTTAACAGCCGATCGCACTAGCCCATTGCGCCACGGAGGCAGTCTTGCTCCACTCTCACCATCATCAGAACATATCTTCAAAGCAATGAGCGCAAAGAAAAAGAAGCGCTGCACCACCACCGGGTGGGCTCGAACCTCCAACCGTTCGGTTAACAGCCGATCGCGCTAGCTCCTAGCGCCACGGAGACAGTCTTGCTCCACTCTCACCACCATCAGAACATATCTTGAAAGCTATCAGCGCAAAAAAAAAACCAACACACCACTCCCGGGAGGGCTCGAAACTCCAACCTTTCGGTCAACAGCTGATCGCGCTAGCCCATTGCGCCACGGAGACAGTCCTGCCCCACTCTCACCACCTTTAGAACATATCTTCAAAGCTATCAGCCCAGAGAAAAAAAAAGCGCCGCACCACCACCGGGTGGGCTCGAACCTCCAAACTTTCGGTTAACGGCCGATCGCGCTAGCCAATTGCGCCACGGAGACAATAGTGCTCCACGCTCACCACTATCAGAACATATCTTCAAAGCTATCAGCGTAAAGAAAAAAGCAACACACCCGACCCGGGAAGGCTCGAACCTTCAACTTTTCGGTTAACAGCCGATCGCGCTAGCCAATCGCGCCACGGGGACAGTCCTGCTCCACTCTGACCACCGTCAGAACATTTCTTCAGAGCTATCAGCCCGAAGAAAAAAAAAGCGCCGCACCACCACCGGGTGGGCTCGAACCTCCAACCTTTTGGTTAACAGCCGATCGCGCTAGCCAATTGCCCCACGGAGACAGTCGTGCTCCACTCTCACCACCGTCAGAACATTTCTTCAGAGCTATCACCCGAAAGAAAAAAAAGCGCCGTACCACCACCGGTTGGACTCGAACCTCCAACCTTTCGGTTAACAGCCGATCGCGCTAGCCAATCGCGCCACGAAGACAGTCCTGCTCCACTCTCACCACCATCAGAACATATCTTCAAAGCTATTACCGCAAAGAAAAAAGCAACACACCACTCCCGGGAGGGCTCAAAACTTTAACCTTTCGGTTAACAGCCGATCGCGCTAGCCCATTGCGCCACAGAGACAGGCTCGCTCCCCTCTCTCTACCATCAGAACATATCTTCAAAGCTATCAGCCCAAAGAAAAAAAAGCACCGCACCACCAGCGGGTGGGCTCGAACCTCCAACCTTTCGGTTAATAGCCGATCGCGCTAGCCAATTGCGCCACGGAGACAATCAGAACATATCTCCAAAGCTATCAGCGCAAAGAAAAAAGCAAAACACCACTCCCGGGAGGGCTCGAACCTCCACCTTTTCGGTTAACAGCCGATCGCGCTGGCCGATTGCGCCACGGAGACAGTACTGCGCCACTCTCACCACAATTAGAACATATCTTCAAAGCTATCAGCCCAAAGAAAAAAAAGCGCCGCACCACCACCGGGTGGGGTCGATCCTCCAACCTTTCGGTTAACAGCCGATTGCGCTAGCGCATTGCGCCACGGAGACAGTCTTGCTCCCCTCTCACCACCATCAGAACATATCTTCAAAGCTATCAGCCCAAAGAAAAAAAAGCACCGCACCACCACCGGGTGGGCTCGAACCTCCAACCTTTCGGTTAACAGCCGATAGCGCTAGCCAATTGCGCCACGGAGACAGTCGTGCTCCACTCTCACCACCATCAGAACATATCTTCAAAGCTATCAGCGCAAAGAAAAAAGCAAAACATCACTCCCGGGAGGGCTTGAACCTCCAACTTTTCGGTTAACAGCCGATCGCGCTGGCCAATTGCGCCACGGAGACAGTCCTGCGCCACTCTCACCACAATTAGAACATATCTTCAAAGCTATCAGCCCAAAGAAAAAAAGCGCCGCACCACCACCGGGTGGGCTCGAACCTCCAACCTTTCGGTTAACAGCAGATAGCGCTAGCCAATTGCGCCACGGAGACAATCGTGCTCCACTCTCACCACCATCCGAACATATCTTCAAAGCTATCAGCGCAAAGAAAAAAGCAACACACCCCACCCGGGAGGGCTTGAATCTCCAACTTTTCGGTTAACAGCCGATCGCGCTAGCCAATTGCGCCACGGGGACTGTCCTGCTCCACTCTCACCCCCGTCAGACCATTTCTTCAGAGCTATCACCCCAAAGAAAAAAAAAGCGCCGCACCACCACCGGGTGGGCTCGAACCTCCAACCTTTTGGTTAACAGCCGATCGCGCTAGCCAATTGCCCCACGGAGACAGTCGTGCTCCACTCTCACCACCGTCAGAACATTTCTTCAGAGCTATCACCCGAAAGAAAAAAAAGCGCCGCACCACCACCGCTTGGGCTGGAACCTCCAACCTTTCGGTTAACAGCCGATCGCGCTAGCCAATTGCGCCACGAAGACAGTCCTGCTCCACTCTCACCACCATCAGACCATTTCTTCAGGGCTATCACCCCAAAGAAAAAAAAAGCGCCGCACCACCACCGGGTGGGCTTGAACCTCCAACCTTTTGGTTAACAGCCGATCGCGCTAGCCAATTGCCCCACGGAGACAGTCGTGCTCCACTCTCACCACCATCAGAACATTTCTTCAGAGCTATCACCCGAAAGAAAAAAAAAGCGCCGCACCACCACCGCTTGGGCTCGAACCTCCAACCTTTCGGTTAACAGCCGATCTCGCTAGCCAATTGCGCCACGATGACAGTCCTGCTCCACTCTCACCACCATCAGAACATATCTTCAAAGCTATTACCGCAAAGAAAAAAGCAACACACCACTCCCGGGAGGGCTCAAAACTTTAACCTTTCGGTTAACAGCCGATCGCGCTAGCCCATTGCGCCACAGAGACAGGCTTGCTCCCCTCTCACCACCATCAGAACATATCTTCAAAGCTATCAGCCCAAAGAAAAAAAGCACCGCACCACCACCGGGTGGGCTCCAACCTCCAACCTTTCGGTTAATAGCCGATCGCGCTAGCCAATTGCGCCACGGAGACAGTCGTGCTCCACTCTCACCACAATCAGAACATATCTTCAAAGCTAACAGCGCAAAGAAAAAAGCAAAACACTACTCCCGGGAGGGCTCGAACCTCCACCTTTTCGGTTAACAGCCGATCGCGCTGGCCAATCGCGCCACGGAGACAGTCCTGCTCTACTCTCACCACCATCAGAACATATCTTCAAAGCTATCAGCCCAAAGAAAAAAAAGCGCCATACCACCACCGGGTGGGCTCGAACCTCCGACCTTTTGGTTAACAGCCGATCACGCTAGCCTATTGCGCCACGGAGACAGTCCTGCTCCACTCTCACCACCATCAGAACTTATCCTTAAAGCTATCAGCCCAAAGAAAAAAAAGTGCCGCACCATCACCGGGTGGGCTTGAACTACCAACTTTTTGGTTAACAGCCGATCACGCTAGCCAATTGCGCCACGGAGACAGTCCTGCTCCACTCTCACCACCATCAGAACATATCTTCAAAGCTATCAGCCCAAAAAAAGCGCCGCACCACCACCGGGTGGGCTCAAACCTCCAACTTTTCTATTAACAGCCGATCACGCTAGCCAATTGCGCCACGGAGACAGTCCTGCTTCACTCTCACCACCATCATAACATATCTTCAAAGCTATCAGCCCAAAGAAAAAAAAGCGCCGCACCACCACCGGGTGGGCTCGAAACTCCAACCTTTCGGTTAACTGCCGATCGCGCTAGCCAATGGCGCCACGGAGACAGTACTGCGCCACTCTCACCACAATTAGAACATATCTTCAAAGCTATCAGCCCAAAGAAAAAAAAGCGCCGCACCACCACCGGGTGGGCTCGATCCTCCAACCTTTCGGTTAACAGCCGATTGCGCTAGCGCATTGCGCCACGGAGACAGTCTTGCTCCCCTCTCACCACCATCAGAACATATCTTCAAAGCTATCAGCCCAAAGAAAAAAAAGCACCGCACCACCACCGGGTGGGCTCGAACCTCCAACCTTTCGGTTAACAGCCGATAGCGCTAGCCAATTGCGCCACGGAGACAGTCGTGCTCCACTCTCACCACCATCAGAACATATCTTCAAAGCTATCAGCGCAAAGAAAAAAGCAAAACATCACTCCCGGGAGGGCTTGAACCTCCAACTTTTCGGTTAACAGCCGATCGCGCTAGCCAATTGCCCCACGGAGACAGTCGTGCTCCACTCTCACCACCGTCAGAACATTTCTTAAGAGCTATCACCCCAAAGAAAAAAAAGCGCTGCACCACCACTGGTTGGGCTCGAACCTCCAACCTTTCGGTTAACAGCCGATCGCGCTAGCCAATTGCGCCACGAAGACAGTCCTGCTCCACTCTCACCACCATCAGAACATATCTTCAAAGCTATTACCGCAAAGAAAAAAGCAACACACCACTCCCGGGAGGGCTCGAAACTCCAAGCTTTCGGTTAACAGCCGATTGCGCTAGCCCATTGCGCCACGGCTGCAGTCTTGCTCCACTGTCAGCATCATCAGAACATATCTTCAAAGCTATCAGCGCAAAGAAAAAAAAGCGCTGCACCACAACGGAGGGGCTCGAACCTCCAACCTTTCGGTTAACAGCCGATCGCACTAGCCCATTTCGCCACGGAGACAGTCTTGCTCCACTCTCACCACCATCAGAACATATCTTCAAAGCTATCAGCGCAAAGAAAAAAAGCGCCGCACCACCACCGGGTGGGCTCGAACCTCCAACCTTTCGGTTAACAGCAGATCGCGCTAGCCAATTGCGCCACGGAGACAATCGTGCTCCACTCTCACCACCGTCAGACCATTTCTTCAGAGCTATCACCCCAAAGAAAAAAAAAGCGCCGCACCACCACCGGGTGGGCTTGAACCTCCAACCTTTTGGTTAACAGCCGATCGCGCTAGCCAATTGCCCCACGGAGACAGTCGTGCTCCACTCTCACCACCATCAGAACATTTCTTCAGAGCTATCACCCGAAAGAAAAAAAAAGCGCCGCACCACCACCGCTTGGGCTCGAACCTCCAACCTTTCGGTTAACAGCCGATCTCGCTAGCCAATTGCGCCACGATGACAGTCCTGCTCCACTCTCACCACCATCAGAACATATCTTCAAAGCTATTACCGCAAAGAAAAAAGCAACACACCACTCCCGGGAGGGCTCAAAACTTTAACCTTTCGGTTAACAGCCGATCGCGCTAGCCCATTGCGCCACAGAGACAGGCTTGCTCCCCTCTCACCACCATCAGAACATATCTTCAAAGCTATCAGCCCAAAGAAAAAAAGCACCGCACCACCACCGGGTGGGCTCCAACCTCCAACCTTTCGGTTAATAGCCGATCGCGCTAGCCAATTGCGCCACGGAGACAGTCGTGCTCCACTCTCACCACAATCAGAACATATCTTCAAAGCTAACAGCGCAAAGAAAAAAGCAAAACACTACTCCCGGGAGGGCTCGAACCTCCACCTTTTCGGTTAACAGCCGATCGCGCTGGCCAATCGCGCCACGGAGACAGTCCTGCTCTACTCTCACCACCATCAGAACATATCTTCAAAGCTATCAGCCCAAAGAAAAAAAAGCGCCATACCACCACCGGGTGGGCTCGAACCTCCGACCTTTTGGTTAACAGCCGATCACGCTAGCCTATTGCGCCACGGAGACAGTCCTGCTCCACTCTCACCACCATCAGAACTTATCCTTAAAGCTATCAGCCCAAAGAAAAAAAAGTGCCGCACCATCACCGGGTGGGCTTGAACTACCAACTTTTTGGTTAACAGCCGATCACGCTAGCCAATTGCGCCACGGAGACAGTCCTGCTCCACTCTCACCACCATCAGAACATATCTTCAAAGCTATCAGCCCAAAAAAAGCGCCGCACCACCACCGGGTGGGCTCAAACCTCCAACTTTTCTATTAACAGCCGATCACGCTAGCCAATTGCGCCACGGAGACAGTCCTGCTTCACTCTCACCACCATCATAACATATCTTCAAAGCTATCAGCCCAAAGAAAAAAAAGCGCCGCACCACCACCGGGTGGGCTCGAAACTCCAACCTTTCGGTTAACTGCCGATCGCGCTAGCCAATGGCGCCACGGAGACAGTCCTGCTCCACTCTTACCACCATTAGATCATATCTTGAAAGCTATCAGCCCAAAGAAAAAAAAGCGCCGCACCACCAACGCGTGGGCTCGAACCTCTAACATTCCGGTTAACTGCCGATAACGCTAGCCAATTGCGCCACGGAGACAGTCCTGCTCCACTCTCACCACCATCAGAACATATCTTAAAGCTATCAGCCCACAGAAAAAAAGCGCCACACCACCACCGGGAGAGCTTGAACCTCCAACTTTTCGGTTAACAGCCAATCGCGCTAGCCAATTGCCCCACGGAGACAGTCCTGCTCCACTCTCACCACCGTTAGAACATTTCTTCAGAGCTATCAGCCCAAAGAAAAAAAAAGCGTCGCACCACCACTCGGGTGGGCTCGAACCTCCAACCTTTCGGTTAACAGCCGATCGCGCTAGCCAATTGCCCCACGGAGACAGTCGTGCTCCACTCTCACCACCGTCAGAACATTTCTTAAGAGCTATCACCCCAAAGAAAAAAAAGCGCTGCACCACCACTGGTTGGGCTCGAACCTCCAACCTTTCGGTTAACAGCCGATCGCGCTAGCCAATTGCGCCACGAAGACAGTCCTGCTCCACTCTCACCACCATCAGAACATATCTTCAAAGCTATTACCGCAAAGAAAAAAGCAACACACCACTCCCGGGAGGGCTCGAAACTCCAAGCTTTCGGTTAACAGCCGATTGCGCTAGCCCATTGCGCCACGGCTGCAGTCTTGCTCCACTGTCAGCATCATCAGAACATATCTTCAAAGCTATCAGCGCAAAGAAAAAAAAGCGCTGCACCACAACAGAGGGGCTCGAACCTCCAACCTTTCGGTTAACAGCCGATCGCACTAGCCCATTTCGCCACGGAGACAGTCTTGCTCCACTCTCACCACCATCAGAACATATCTTCAAAGCTATCAGCGCAAAGAAAAAAGCAACACACCACTCCCGGGAGGGCTCGAAACTCCAACCTTTCGGTCAAAAGCCGATCGCGCTAGCGCATTGCGCCACGGAGACAGTCTTGCTCCCATCTCACCACCATCAGAACATATCTTCAAAGCTATCTCCCCAAAGAAAAAAAAAGCGCCGCACCACCACCGGTTGGGCTCGAACTTCCAGCCTTTCGGTTAACAGCCGATCGCGCTAGCCAATTGCGCCACGAAGACAGTCCTGCTACACTCTCACCACCATCAGAACATATCTTCAAAGCTATTACCGCAAAGAAAAAAGCAACACACCACTCCCGGGAGGGCTCAAAACTTTAACCTTTCGGTTAACAGCCGATCGCACTAGCCCATTGCGCCACGGAGGCAGTCTTGCTCCACTCTCACCATCATCAGAACATATCTTCAAAGCAATGAGCGCAAAGAAAAAGAAGCGCTGCACCACCACCGGGTGGGCTCGAACCTCCAACCGTTCGGTTAACAGCCGATCGCGCTAGCTCCTAGCGCCACGGAGACAGTCTTGCTCCACTCTCACCACCATCAGAACATATCTTGAAAGCTATCAGCGCAAAAAAAAAACCAACACACCACTCCCGGGAGGGCTCGAAACTCCAACCTTTCGGTCAACAGCTGATCGCGCTAGCCCATTGCGCCACGGAGACAGTCCTGCCCCACTCTCACCACCTTTAGAACATATCTTCAAAGCTATCAGCCCAGAGAAAAAAAAAGCGCCGCACCACCACCGGGTGGGCTCGAACCTCCAAACTTTCGGTTAACGGCCGATCGCGCTAGCCAATTGCGCCACGGAGACAATAGTGCTCCACGCTCACCACTATCAGAACATATCTTCAAAGCTATCAGCGTAAAGAAAAAAGCAACACACCCGACCCGGGAAGGCTCGAACCTTCAACTTTTCGGTTAACAGCCGATCGCGCTAGCCAATCGCGCCACGGGGACAGTCCTGCTCCACTCTGACCACCGTCAGAACATTTCTTCAGAGCTATCAGCCCGAAGAAAAAAAAAGCGCCGCACCAACACCGGGTGGGCTCGAACCTCCAACCTTTTGGTTAACAGCCGATCGCGCTAGCCAATTGCCCCACGGAGACAGTCGTGCTCCACTCTCACCACCGTCAGAACATTTCTTCAGAGCTATCACCCGAAAGAAAAAAAAGCGCCGCACCACCACCGGTTGGACTCGAACCTCCAACCTTTCGGTTAACAGCCGATCGCGCTAGCCAATCGCGCCACGAAGACAGTCCTGCTCCACTCTCACCACCATCAGAACATATCTTCAAAGCTATTACCGCAAAGAAAAAAGCAACACACCACTCCCGGGAGGGCTCAAAACTTTAACCTTTCGGTTAACAGCCGATCGCGCTAGCCCATTGCGCCACAGAGACAGGCTCGCTCCCCTCTCACTACCATCAGAACATATCTTCAAAGCTATCAGCCCAAAGAAAAAAAAGCACCGCACCACCAGCGGGTGGGCTCGAACCTCCAACCTTTCGGTTAATAGCCGATCGCGCTAGCCAATTGCGCCACGGAGACAATCAGAACATATCTTCAAAGCTATCAGCGCAAAGAAAAAAGCAAAACACCACTCCCGGGAGGGCTCGAACCTCCACCTTTTCGGTTAACAGCCGATCGCGCTGGCCAATTGCGCCACGGAGACAGTACTGCGCCACTCTCACCACAATTAGAACATATCTTCAAAGCTATCAGCCCAAAGAAAAAAAAGCGCCGCACCACCACCGGGTGGGCTCGATCCTCCAACCTTTCGGTTAACAGCCGATTGCGCTAGCGCATTGCGCCACGGAGACAGTCTTGCTCCCCTCTCACCACCATCAGAACATATCTTCAAAGCTATCAGCCCAAAGAAAAAAAAGCACCGCACCACCACCGGGTGGGCTCGAACCTCCAACCTTTCGGTTAACAGCCGATAGCGCTAGCCAATTGCGCCACGGAGACAGTCGTGCTCCACTCTCACCACCATCAGAACATATCTTCAAAGCTATCAGCGCAAAGAAAAAAGCAAAACATCACTCCCGGGAGGGCTTGAACCTCCAACTTTTCGGTTAACAGCCGATCGCGCTGGCCAATTGCGCCACGCAGACAGTCCTGCGCCACTCTCACCACAATTAGAACATATCTTCAATGCTATCAGCCCAAAGAAAAAAAGCGCCGCACCACCACCGGGTGGGCTCGAACCTCCAACCTTTCGGTTAACAGCAGATAGCGCTAGCCAATTGCGCCACGGAGACAATCGTGCTCCACTCTCACCACCATCAGAACATATCTTCAAAGCTATCAGCGCAAAGAAAAAAGCAACACACCCCACCCGGGAGGGCTTGAATCTCCAACTTTTCGGTTAACAGCCGATCGCGCTAGCCAATTGCGCCACGGGGACAGTCCTGCTCCACTCTCACCCCCGTCAGACCATTTCTTCAGAGCTATCACCCCAAAGAAAAAAAAAGCGCCGCACCACCACCGGGTGGGCTCGAACCTCCAACCTTTTGGTTAACAGCCGATCGCGCTAGCCAATTGCCCCACGGAGACAGTCGTGCTCCACTCTCACCACCGTCAGAACATTTCTTCAGAGCTATCACCCGAAAGAAAAAAAAGCGCCGCACCACCACCGCTTGGGCTGGAACCTCCAACCTTTCGGTTAACAGCCGATCGCGCTAGCCAATTGCGCCACGAAGACAGTCCTGCTCCACTCTCACCACCATCAGAACATATCTTCAAAGCTATTACCGCCAAGAAAAAGGCAACACACCACTCCCGGGAGGGCTCAAAACTTTAACCTTTCGGTTAACAGCCGATCGCGCTAGCCCATTGCGCCACAGAGACAGGCTTGCTCCCCTCTCACCACAATCAGAACATATCTTCAAAGCTATCAGCCCAAAGAAAAAAAAGCACCGCACCACCACCGGGTGGGCTCGAACCTCCAACCTTTCGGTTAATAGCCGATCGCGCTAGCCAATTGCGCCACGGAGACAGTCGTGCTCCACTCTCACCACAATCAGAACATATCTTCAAAGCTATCAGCGCAAAGAAAAAAGCAAAACACCACTCCCGGGAGGGCTCGAACCTCCACCTTTTCGGTTAACAGCCGATCGCGCTGGCCAATTGCGCCATGGAGACAGTCCTGCTCTACTCTCACCACCATCAGAACATATCTTCAAAGCTATCAGACCAAAGAAAAAAAAGCGCCATACCACCACCGGGTGGGCTCGAACCTCCGACCTTTTGGTTAACAGCCGATCGCGCTAGCCGATTGCGCCATGAAGACAGTCCTGCTCCACTCTCACCACCATCAGAACATATCTTCAAAGCTATCAGCCCAAAGAAAAAAAAGCGCCGCACCACCACCGGGTGGGCTTGAACTACCAACTTTTTGGTTAACAACCGATCACGCTAGCCAATTGCGCCACGGAGACAGTCCTACTCCACTCTCACCACCATCAGAACATATCTTCAAAGCTATCAGCCCCAAAAAAAGCGCCGCACCACCACCGGGTGGGCTCGACCCTCAAACCTTTCTATTAACAGCCGATCACGCTAGCCAATTGCGCCACGGAGACAGTCCTGCTTCACTCTCACCACCATCATAACATATCTTCAAAGCTATCAGCCCAAAGAAAAAAAAGCGCCGCACCACCAACGCATGGGCTCGAACCTCCAACATTCCGGTTAACAGCCGATCACGCTAGCCAATTGCGCCACGGAGACAGTCCTGCTCCACTCTCACCACCATCAGAACATATCTTAAAGCTATCAGCCCACAGAAAAAAAGCGCCACACCACCACCGGGAGAGCTCGAACCTCCAACTTTTCGGTTAACAGCCAATCACGCTAGCCAATTGCGCCACGGAGACAGTCCTGCTCCACTCTCACCACCATCAGAACATATCTTCAAAGCTATTACCGCAAAGAAAAAAGCAACACACCACTCCCGGGAGGGCTCGAAACTCCAAGCTTTCGGTTAACAGCCGATCGCGCTAGCCCATTGCGCCACGGCTGCAGTCTTGCTCCACTCTCACCACCATCAGAACATATCTTCAAAGCTATCAGCCCAAAGAAAAAAAAGCACCGCACCACCACCGGGTGGGCTCGAACCTCCAACCTTTCGGTTAACAGCCGATCGCGCTAGCCAAATGCGCCACGGAGACAGTCGTGCTCCACTCTCACCACCATCAGAACATATCTTCAAAGCTATCAGCGCAAAAAAAAGCAAAACACCACTCCCGGGAGGGCTCGAACCTCAAACGTTTCGGTTAACAGCCGATCGCGCTGGCCAATTGCGCCACGGGGACAGTCCCGCTCCACTCTCACCACCGTCAGACCATTTCTTCAGAGCTATCACTTCAAAGAAAAAAAAGCGCCGCACCACCACCGGGTGGGCTCGAACCTCCAACCTTTCAGTTAACAGCCGATCGCGCTAGCCAATAGCCCCACAGAGACAGTGGTGCTCCACTCTTACCACCGTCAGAACATTTCTTTAGAGCTATCACCCCAAAGAAAAAAAAAGCGCCGCACCACCACCGGTTGAGCTCGAACTTCCAGCCTTTCGGTTAACAGCCGATCGCGCTAGCCAATTGCGCCACGAAGACAGTCCTGCTCCACTCTCACCACCATCAGAACATATCTTCAAAGCTATTACCGCAAAGAAAAAAGCAACACACCACTCCCGGGAGGGCTCAAAACTTTAACCTTTCGGTTAACAGCCGATCGCACTAGCCCATTGTGCCACGGAGGCAGTCTTGCTCCACTCTCACCATCATCAGAACATATCTTCAAAGCTATGAGCGCAAAGAAAAAGAAGCGCTGCACCACCACCGGGTGGGCTCGAACCTCCAACCGTTGGTTAACAGCCGATCGCGCTAGCTCCTTGCGCCACGGAGACAGTCTTGCTCCACTCTCACCACCATCAGAACATATCTTGAAAGCTATCAGCGCAAAGAAAAAAGCAACACACCACTCCCGGGAGGGCTCGAAACTCCAACCTTTCGGTCAACAGCTGATCGCGCTAGCCCATTGCGCCACGGAGACAGTCCTGCTCCACTCTCACCACCATTAGAACATATCTTCAAAGCTATCAGCCCAGAGAAAAAAAAAAGCGCCGCACCACCACCGGGTGGGCTCGAACCTCCAACATTCGGTTAACGGCCGATCGCGCTAGCCAATTGCGCCACGGAGACAATAGTGCTCCACGCTCACCACCATCAGAACATATCTTCAAAGCTATCAGCGTAAAGAAAAAAGCAACACACCCGACCCGGGAAGGCTCGAACCTTCAACTTTTTGGTTAACAGCCGATCGCGCTAGCCATTCGCGCCACGGGGACAGTCCTGCTCCACTCTGACCGCCGTCAGAACATACCTTCAAAGCTATCAGCCCAAAGAAAAAAAAGCACCGCACCACCAGCGGGTGGGCTCGAACCTCCAACCTTTCTGTTAATAGCCGATCGCGCTAGCCAATTGCGCCACGGAGACAATCAGAACATATCTTCAAAGCTATCAGCGCAAAGAAAAAAGCAAAACACCACTCCCGGGAGGGCTCGAACCTCCACCTTTTCGGTTAACAGCCGATCGCGCTGGCCAATTGCGCCACGGAGAGAGTCGTGCTCCACTCTCACCACCATCAGAACATATCTTCAAAGATATCAGCGCAAAGAAAAAAGCAAAACACCACTCCCGGGAGGGCTCGAACCTCCAACTTTTCGGTTAACAGCCAACCGCGCTGGCCAATTGCGCCACGGAGACAGTCCTGCGCCACTCTCACCACAATTAGAACATATCTTCAAAGCTATCAGCCCAAAGAAAAAAAAGCGCCGCACCACCACCGGGTGGGCTCGAACCTCCAACCTTTCGGTTAACAGCCGATTGCGCTGGCCAATTGCGCCACGGAGACAGTCCTGCGCCACTCTCACCACAATTAGAACATATCTTCAAAGCTATCAGCCCAAAAAAAAAAGCGCCGCACCTCCACCGGGTGGGCTCGAACCTCCAACCTTTCGGTTAACAGCAGATAGCGCTAGCCAATTGCGCCACGGAGACAATCGTGCTCCACTCTCACCACCATCAGAACATATCTTCAAAGCTATCAGCCCAAAGAAAAAAAAGCACCGCACCACCACCGGGTGGGCTCGAACCTCCAACCTTTCGGTTAACAGCCGATCGCGCTAGCCAATTGCGCCACGGAGACAGTCGTGCTCCACTCTCACCACCATCAGAACATATCTTCAAAGCTATCAGCGCAAAAAAAAGCAAAACACCACTCCCGGGAGGGCTCGAACCTCAAACGTTTCGGTTAACAGCCGATCGCGCTGGCCAATTGCGCCACGGGGACAGTCCCGCTCCACTCTCACCACCGTCAGACCATTTCTTCAGAGCTATCACCCCAAAGAAAAAAAAGCGCCGCACCACCACCGGGTGGGCTCGAACCTCCAACCTTTCAGTTAACAGCCGATCGCGCTAGCCAATTGCCCCACAGAGACAGTGGTGCTCCACTCTTACCACCGTCAGAACATTTCTTTAGAGCTATCACCCCAAAGAAAAAAAAGCGCCGCACCACCACCGGTTGGGCTTGAACTTCCAGCCTTTCGGTTAACAGCCGATCGCGCTAGCCAATTGCGCCACGAAGACAGTCCTGCTCCACTCTCACCACCATCAGAACATATCTTCAAAGCTATTACCGCAAAGAAAAAAGCAACACACCACTCCCGGGAGGGCTCAAAACTTTAACCTTTCGGTTAACAGCCGATCGCACTAGCCCATTGCGCCACGGAGGCAGTCTTGCTCCACTCTCACCATCATCAGAACATATCTTCAAAGCTATGAGCGCAAAGAAAAAGAAGCGCTGCACCACCACCGGGTGGGCTCGAACCTCCAACCGTTGGTTAACAGCCGATCGCGCTAGCTCCTTGCGCCACGGAGACAGTCTTGCTCCACTCTCACCACCATCAGAACATATCTTGAAAGCTATCAGCGCAAAGAAAAAAGCAACACACCACTCCCGGGAGGGCTCGAAACTCCAACCTTTCGGTCAACAGCTGATCGCGCTAGCCCATTGCGCCACGGAGACAGTCCTGCTCCACTCTCACCACCATTAGAACATATCTTCAAAGCTATCAGCCCAGAGAAAAAAAAAGCGCCGCACCACCACCGGGTGGGCTCGAACCTCCAACCTTTCGGTTAACGGCCGATCGCGCTAGCCAATTGCGCCACGGAGACAATAGTGCTCCACGCTCACCACCATCAGAACATATCTTCAAAGCTATCAGCGTAAAGAAAAAAGCAACACACCCGACCCGGGAAGGCTCCAACCTTCAACTTTTCGGTTAACAGCCGATCGCGCTAGCCAATCGCGCCACGGGGACAGTCCTGCTCCACTCTGACCACCGTCAGAACATACCTTCAAAGCTATCAGCCCAAAGAAAAAAAAGCACCGCACCACCAGCGGGTGGGCTCGAACCTCCAACCTTTCTGTTAATAGCCGATCGCGCTAGCCAATTGCGCCACGGAGACAATCAGAACATATCTTCAAAGCTATCAGCGCAAAGAAAAAAGCAAAACACCACTCCCGGGAGGGCTCGAACCTCCACCTTTTCGGTTAACAGCCGATCGCGCTGGCCAATGGCGCCACGGAGGGAGTCGTGCTGCACTCTCACCACCATCAGAACATATCTTCAAAGCTATCAGCGCAAAGAAAAAAGCAAAACACCACTCCCGGGAGGGCTCGAACCTCCAACTTTTCGGTTAACAGCCAACCGCGCTGGCCAATTGCGCCACGGAGACAGTCCTGCGCCACTCTCACCACAATTAGAACATATCTTCAAAGCTATCAGCCCAAAGAAAAAAAAGCGCCGCACCACCACCGGGTGGGCTCGAACCTCCAACCTTTCGGTTAACAGCCGATTGCGCTGGCCAATTGCGCCACGGAGACAGTCCTGCGCCGCTCTCACCACAATTAGAACATATCTTCAAAGCTATCAGCCCAAAAAAAAAGCGCCGCACCTCCACCGGGTGGGCTCGAACCTCCAACCTTTCGGTTAACAGCAGATAGCGCTAGCCAATTGCGCCACGGAGACAATCGTGCTCCACTCTCACCACCATCAGAACATATCTTCAAAGCTATCAGCGCAAAGAAAAAAGCAACACACCCCACCCGGGAGGGCTCGAACCTCCAACTTTTCGGTTAACAGCCGATCGCGCTAGCCAATTGCGCCACGGGGACAGTCCTGCTCCACTCTCACCACCGTCAGACCATTTCTTCAGAGCTATCACCCCAAAGAAAAAAAAGCGCCGCACCACCACCGGGTGGGCTCGAACCTCCAACCTTTTGGTTAACAGCCGATCGCGCTAGCCAATTGCCCCACGGAGACAGTCGTGCTCCACTCTCACCACCGTCAAAACATTTATTCAGAGCTATCACCCGAAAGAAAAAAAAAGCGCCGCACCACCACCGCTTGGGCTGGAACCTCCAACCTTTCGGTTAACAGCAGATCGCGCTAGCCAATTGCGCCACGGAGACAGTCGTGCTCCACTCTCACCACAATCAGAACATATCTTCAAAGCTATCAGCGCAAAGAAAAAAGCAAAACACCACTCCCGGGAGGGCTCGAACCTCCACCTTTTCGGTTAACAGCCGATCGCGCTGGCCAATTGCGCCACGGAGACAGTCCTGCTCTACTCTCACCACCATCAGAACATGTCTTCAAAGCTATCAGCCCAAAGAAAAAAAAGCGCCATACCACCACCGGGTGGGCTCGAACCTCCGACCTTTTGGTTAACAGCCGATCGCGCTAGCCGATTGCGCCATGAAGACAGTCCTGCTCCGCTCTCACCACCATCAGAACATATCTTCAAAGCTATTAGCCCAAAGAAAAAAAAGCGCCGCACCACCACCTGGTGGGCTCGAACTACCAACTTTTCGGTTAACAGCCGATCACGCTAGCCAATTGCGCCACGGAGACAGTCCTGCTCCACTCTCACCACCATTAGAACTTATCTTGAAAGCTATCAGCCCAAAGAAAAAAAAGTGCCGCACCACCACCGGGTGGGCTTGAACTACCAACTTTTTGGTTAACAACCGATCACGCTAGCCAATTGCGCCACGGAGACAGTCCTGCTCCACTCTCACCACCATCAGAACATATCTTCAAAGCTATCAGCCCCAAAAAAAGCGCCGCACCACCACCGGGTGGGCTCCACCCTCCAACCTTTCTATTAACAGCCGATCACGCTAGCCAATTGCGCCACGGAGACAGTCCTGCTTCACTCTCACCACCATCATAACATATCTTCAAAGCTATCAGCCCAAAGAAAAAAAAGCGCCGCACCACCACCGGGTGGGCTCGAAACTCCAACCTTTCGGTTAACTGCCGATCGCGCTAGCCAATGGCGCCACGGAGACAGTCCTGCTCCACTCTTACCACCATTAGAACATATCTTGAAAGCTATCAGCCCAAAGAAAAAAAAGCGCCGCACCACCAACGAGTGGGCTCGAACCTCGAACATTCCGGTTAACAGCCGATCACGCTAGCCAATTGCGCCACGGAGACAGTCCTGCTCCTTTCTCACCACCATCAGAACATATCTTAAAGCTATCAGCCCACAGAAAAAAAGCGCCACACCACCACCGGGAGAGCTCGAACCTCCAACTTTTCGGTTAACAGCCAATCACGCTAGCCAATTGCGCCACGGAGACAGTCCTGCTCCACTCTCACCACCGTTAGAACATTTCTTCAGAGCTATCAGCCCAAAGAAAAAAAAAGCGTCGCACCACCACTCGGGTGGGCTCGAACCTCCAACCTTTCGGTTAACAGCCGATCGCGCTAGCCAATTGCCCCACGGAGACAGTCGTGCTCCACTCTCACCACCGTCAGAACATTTCTTATGAGCTATCACCCCAAAGAAAAAAAAGCACTGCACCACCACCGGTTGGGCTCGAACCTCCAACCTTTCGGTTAACAGCCGATCGCGCTAGCCAATTGCGCCACGAAGACAGTCCTGCTCCACTCACCACCATCAGAACATATCTTCAAAGCTATTACCGCAAAGAAAAAAGCAACACACCACTCCCGGGAGGGCTCGAAACTCTAAGCTTTCGGTTAACAGCCGATCGCGCTAGCCCATTGCGCCACGGCGGCAGTCTTGCTCCACTCTCAGCATCATCAGAACATATCTTCAAAGCTATCAGCGCAAAGAAAAAAAAGCGCTGCACCACAACGGGTGGGCTCGAACCTCCAACCTTTCGGTTAACAGCCGATCGCACTAGCCCATTTCGCCACGGAGACAGTCTTGCTCCACTCTCACCACCATCAGAACATATCTTCAAAGCTATCAGCGCAAAGAAAAAAGCAACACACCACTCCCGGGAGGGCTCGAAACTCCAACCTTTCGGTCAAAAGCCGATCGCGCTGGCGCATTGCGCCACGGAGACAGTCTTGCTCCCCTCTCACCACCATCAGAACATATCTTCAAAGCTATCAGCCCAAAGAAAAAAAAACACCGCACCACCACCGGGTGGGCTCGAACCTCCAACCTTTCGGTTAACAGCCGATCGCGCTAGCCAATTGCGCCACGGAGACAGTCGTGCTCCACTCTCACCACCATCAGAACATATCTTCAAAGCTATCAGCCCAAAGAAAAAAAAGCGCTGCACCACCACCGGGTGGGCTCGAACCTCCAACCTTTCGGTTAACAGCCGATCGCGCTAGCCAATTGCGCCACGGGGACAGTCCCGCTCCACTCTCACCACCGTCAGAACATTTCTTCAGAGCTATCAGCCCAAAGAAAAAAAAGCGCCGCACCACCAACGGGTGGACTCGAACCTCCAACCTTTCGGTTAATAGCCGATCGCGCTAGCCCACTGCGCCACAGAGACAGTCGTGCTCCACTCTCACCACCGTCAGACCATTTCTTCAGAGCTATCGCCCCAAAGAAAAAAAAGAGCCGCACCACCACCGGGTGGGCTCGAACCTCCAACCTTTCGGTTAACAGCCGATCGCGCTAGCCAATTGCGCCACGAAGACAGTCCTGCTGCACTCTCACCACCGTCAGAACATTTCTTTAGAGCTATCACCCCAAAGAAAAAAAAAGCGCCGCACCACCACCGGTTGGGCTCGAACCTCCAACCTTTCGGTTAACAGCCTATCGCGCTAGCCAATTGCGCCACGAAGACAGTGCTGCTCCACTCTCACCACCATCAGAACATATCTTCAAAGCTATTACCGCAAAAAAAAGCAACACACCACTCCCGGGAGGGCTCAAAACTTTAACCTTTCGGTTAACAGCCGATCGCGATAGCCCATTGCGCCACGGAGGCAGTCTTGCTCCACTCTCACCATTATCAGAACATATCTTCAAAGCTATGAGCGCAAAGAAAAAGAAGCGCTGCACCACCACCGGGTGGGCTCGAACCTCCAACCTTTCGGTTAACGGCCAATCGCGCTAGTCAATTGTGCCACTGAGACAGTAGTGTTCCACGCTCACCACCATTAGAAAACATCTTCAAAGCTATCAGCGCAAAGAAAAAAGCAACACACCCCACCCGGGAAGGCTCGAACCTTCAACTTTTCGGTTAACAGCCGATCGCGCTAGCCAATAGCGCCACGGGGACAGTCCTGCTCCACTCTCACCACCGTCAGAACATTTTTTCAGAGCTATCACCCCAAAGAAAAAAGCAACACACCACTCCCGGGAGGGCTCGAAACTCCAACCTTTCGGTTAACCGCCGATCGCGCTGGCCAATTGCGCCACGGAGACAGTCCTGCTCCACTCTCACCACAATTAGAACATATCTTCAAAGCTATCAGCCCAAAGAAAAAAAAGCGTCGCACCACCACAGGGTGGGCTCGAACCTCCAACCTTTCGGTTAACAGCAGATCGCGCTAGCCAATTGCGCCACGGAGACAATCGTGCTCCACTCTCACCACCATCAGAACATATCTTCAGAGCTATCAGCGCAAAAAAAAGCAACACACCCCACCCGGGAGGGCTCGAAACTCCAAATTTTCGGTTAACAGCCGATCGCGCTAGCCAATTGCGCCACGCGGACCGTCCTGCTCCACTCTCACCACCGTCAGACCATTTCTTCAGAGCTATCACCACAAAGAAAAAAAAAGCGCCGCACCACCACCGCGTGGGCTCAAAACTTTAACCTTTCGGTTAACAGCCGATCGCGCTAGCCCATTGCGCCACGGAGGCAGTCTTGCTCCACTCTCACCATTATCAGAACATATCTTCAAAGCTATGAGTGCAAAGAAAAAGAAGCGCTGCACCACCACCGGGTGGGCTCGAACCTCCAACCTTTCGGTTAACGGCCAATCGCACTAGCCAATTGCGCCACGGAGACCATAGTGCTCCACGCTCACCACCATTAGAACACATTTTCAAAGCTATCAGCGCAAAGAAAAAAGCAACACACTCCACTCGGGAAGGCTCGAACCTTTAACTTTTCGGTTAACAGCCGATCGCGCTAGCCCATTGCGCCACAGCGGCAGTCTTGCTCCACTCTCAGCATCATCAGAACATATCTTCAAAGCTATCAGCGCAAAGAAAAAAAAGCGCTGCACCACAACGGGTGGGCTCGAACCTCCAACCTTTCGGTTAACAGCCGATCGCACTAGCCCATTTCGCCACGGAGACAGTCTTGCTCCACTCTCACCACCATCAGAACATATCTTCAAAGCTATCAGCGCAAATAAAAAAGCAACACACCACTCCCGGGAGGGCTCGAAACTCCAACCTTTCGGTCAAAAGCCGATCGCGCTGGCGCATTGCGCCACGGAGACAGTCTTGCTCCCCTCTCACCACCATCAGAACATATCTTCAAAGCTATCAGCCCAAAGAAAAAAAAGCACCGCACCACCACCGGGTGGGCTCGAACCTCCAACCTTTCGGTTAACAGCCGATCGCGCTAGCCAATTGCGCCACGGAGACAGTCGTGCTCCACTCTCACCACCATCAGAACATATCTTCAAAGCTATCAGCCCAAAGAAAAAAAAGCGCTGCACCACCACCGGGTGGGCTCGAACCTCCAACCTTTCGGTTAACAGCCGATCGCGCTAGCCAATTGCGCCACGGGGACAGTCCCGCTCCACTCTCACCACCGTCAGAACATTTCTTCAGAGCTATCAGCCCAAAGAAAAAAAAGCGCCGCACCACCAACGGGTGGGCTCGAACCTCCAACCTTTCGGTTAATAGCCGATCGCGCTAGCCCACTGCGCCACAGAGACAGTCGTGCTCCACTCTCACCACCGTCAGACCATTTCTTCAGAGCTATCGCCCCAAAGAAAAAAAGAGCCGCACCACCACCGGGTGGGCTCGAACCTCCAACCTTTCGGTTAACAGCCGATCGCGCTAGCCAATTGCGCCACGAAGACAGTCCTGCTGCACTCTCACCACCGTCAGAACATTTCTTAAAAGCTATTACCGCAAAAAAAAGCAACACACCACTCCCGGGAGGGCTCAAAACTTTAACCTTTCGGTTAACAGCCGATCGCGCTAGCCCAATGCGCCACGGAGGCAGTCTTGCTCCACTCTCACCATTATCAGAACATATCTTCAAAGCTATGAGCGCAAAGAAAAAGAAGCGCTGCACCACCACCGGGTGGGCTCGAACCTCCAACCTTTCGGTTAACGGCCAATCACGCTAGCCAATTGCGCCACGGAGACAATAGTGCTCCACGCTCACCACCATTAGAACACATCTTCAAAGCTATCAGCGCAAAGAAAAAAGCAACACACCCCACCCGGGAAGGCTCGAACCTTAACCTTTTCGGTTAACAGCCCATCGCGCTAGCCAATGGCGCCACGGGGACAGTCCTGCTCCCCTCTCACCACCATCAGAACATATCTTCAGAGCTATCAGCCCAAAGAAAAAAAAAGCGCCGCACCACCACCGGGTGGGCTCGAACCTCCAACCTTTCGGTTAACAGCCGATCGCGCTAGCCAATTGCCCCACGGAGACAGTCGTGCTCCACTCTCACCACCGTCAGAACATTTCTTCAGAGCTATCACCCCAAAGAAAAAAAAAAGCGCCGCACCACCACCGGTTGGGCTCGAACCTCCAACCTTTCGGTTAATAGCCGATCGCGCCAGCCAATTGCGCCACGGAGACAGTTTTTTTTTTTTCTTTATTGCCTGGTTCTGGTAATCTTACATATAACTCAAATGACACAGACAATCAAATCGCGCCATGTACAATGCACATAGGTAGTGTCTCCAGTGCACCAACATATTGCTGGTGTCACGTTAAAATTCGGGCAGAGTAACAAGATTATCTACCCGCGGGAGCCAGTCAGGTGGCTCGGGTAGAGCTTTCTGAACAGAGAGAAACCAGTCTATGCTCTCACGAAAATAGGCTCGAGCGGGCCGCGCATCTTTGTCGAAATGGTAGCCCGCCATTCTCGCTCTCCACAATGAGTGGAGGCCCAGGAGCATGATTGCATCATATGGTACCCCTTCTTCGTTTTCAACATTCAGAAACCGGATTCCATGAGGGTCCAATGGAAGGTCTTTCTTAATAGCTCTCTGCAGCACGTCCCAAAAATACACGCCCTCCCAACAATGCAAGAAGACGTGGTCAATTGTTTCTGGTGCCTTGCAAATTATGCAATGGGATCCCCAAGGGGAAAAACATCCCTTTGCTTCCATGAACACTTTCACTGGCAATGTGCCCGAGTGCAGCTTAAAGAAGAAAGTTTTGCTTGCAGGCTGTACATGCATGTTTTTAACCCTTTTTAAAACATTGCTTCCTGGTCCTCCTCTGTGTATAGCCCGATAAAGCGGTACTGGAAACACAATGTCACACAATGCGAAATAAAGCTCTTTTCTTTTTACGCTCCACAGGTATTCGTTTGAAAATCTCACAGAAAGAAATCTTATACTAGACACAACTTCTCGATAGAACCCACCGATCCCTCCTGCACAGGCCTCAGTAGTCACAACATATCCAGGGAGAAATCTACTGAGGTGCAGTTGACACAGGGTACGCAGGAATGGATCAGTAAGGTCTCTAAAAAACAAAAACCTGTTCACAAGTTGCCGTAAAAACAGGTGACCGAGGCCTAGGCCCCCGTCTTTAACCCGTCTGAACAAGTTGGTTCGGCTGCATCGTTCCCAGTGGGAAGCCCATACAAAGACAGCGAATATCCGGTGAAACTTCTGCACATTAGTTCGCGAGCAGTGCAGCACCTGCAGCACGTACCAAAGCTTGCTTATAAAGAACAGGTTGCAGACGGTGGCTCTGGCAAAGATTGACAGACTCGCCCCCCTCCACTTCTCAGCTTTTTCCTGCATATTTTTAACTTGGTTTTGCCAATATTGGGCACTGTCTCGATACGCATCGAGCGGGACGCCCAAATACTTGCCCGGGACTGTCGCCCAGGGCACATTTGCAAAGTGGTCAGGTTTCGTGTGCCAGGATCCGTGCCAGAGCCCGAGACTCTTGGACCAGTTGACTCCGCTTCCTGTGACATGGCTGAACTCGCGAACAGTGTCAACCGCCTGTTTAATACTACTTTGGTCTGTTGAAAAAATGGCCACATCGTCAGCATAAGCAAGCAGCTTGACTTCTGAAGATTGTAGCCGGAAGCCATTTATGCGCGTGTCATTAAGAATGGCTAAGCAAAGGGTTTCAATATACAAGCAAAATAACAGGGGGCTGAGGGGACAACCCTGGCGCACCGAACGTTGCACACTAATGGGGGACCCAAGGCTCTTATTCACAATCAATCTTGTTGTACAGTTTCGGTACGCCAGGGCCACTCCATCACAAATAACAGAACCAACATTAGCATGGTCCAAAACAGCAAATAATAGGCTATGATCCACACAGTCAAATGCCTTCTCAAAATCTATTTGTAAAATGGCGACTCGTTCATCAGAGTAATCACAACACTCGAGAACACTGCGTGCCTTATGGATATTTAGGACAATCGAGCGACCTTTAATGCCACAGGTTTGGTGCGGCCCGACGATGTCCTTCATAACCGTCTGCAATCTTCGGGCTAATACTTTCATATAAATTTTGTACTCGACATTTGTCAGGGCTATAGGTCGATATGCTGTTACAGATCTCAGTTTATGGACATCCTCTGTTTTTGGAATCAGGACTGTATGGGATGACCTGTATGATGGAGGCAACGTATTTAATTTATACGCTTCATTATATATGAAAGCCAAAAGAGGGCTGATTTCGTCTTTAAACTCTTTGTAAAAAGCGGCAGTGAAACCGTCCGGTCCCGGCGACTTTCCCGGGTGTAATTTATTTATGGCTTCCTCTACCTCGGCAACGGTTATCTTACTTTCCAGACTCTTTTTTCTGTCATCGTCGAGACGGGGCATGACAGTCAAAAATGTTTCCTTGAAGGCTTTACAGTCGGTCACGTGCAATGCGAACAGCTTGCGATAATGCTCCGCGAAAGCTGTCGCTATACCGTCCGTGTCGGTTGATAAGATACCGCCCCACTCTGTCTCCCGTATGTGGTTATTTTCGGCGCGTGATTTTTCCAGTCTAAGCGCGCGTCTAGACGGTGCTTCGCCCGCCGCGGTATCTTCCGCCCTTGCTCTCACGAGCGCACCCCGATAACGCTGTTCGTCCAGCAGTTCTAACTTTTGTTTTATTTTTCTTATGTCTTCGATCCATTTACCGGGGGCTAAACCTTCATACTTCACTAGCTTTTCGAGAAGCGCTTTCAATTCAGTCTCTTTTCTTCTCTCCTCAAGTCGGATGCACGTGGCCCTATCAATGGCTTTTAATTTCAAAGTTTCCTTGCAAAGCTCCCACTGCTGCCAAATGTGAAGGTGTTTGCTGGCGTCTATCTCGCTAATTGCCTCCTTTACGTATAAAGTAAATTCTTCGTCCTGGAGAAGCCTACTATTAAATTTCCATGTTTCCCACGAGAAACCATTGCGTTTCTTTACAGTTCCAATCGAGCACAAGACTGCACAGTGGTCAGAAAATGACACCGGGACAACATCGTAACTAGAACACATCGGTAGAATGTCAACAGATACGTAAATGCGGTCGAGTCTCGCGTAACTTGGGCCCTCAAATCGCGTGAACCTAACCGAACTCACGCACTCGAGACACTCTGCTACATCCTCGAGGCACCAGTCCTCAAGAATCCGTGCCAACACGCCTGTGCTGTTATCTCTGAAACTTCGAGTGCTTGTCTTATCATGTGCACTCAGAACGCAGTTAAAATCGCCCATTACTACTAACTTCTTCCCTTCGCAAAGCTGCTGTTCTAGACCGTGAAAGAAAAGGGCCCTATCTTCTACCCTGTTGGGCGCGTACACGCACACAATACGCCAATCAGTGTTATTCAGTGAGAAGTCAACCATAGCACACCGGCCAGCTGCACAGGAGAAATGGGCGTTAACTTGCAGCCCCGGAAGCTTCTTTACAAAAAGTATACACCCAGCCGATGTGCCTACGGCATGACTGACAACCACAAAAAACCTTGACGCGAAAAGTCGCACCATGCTGCCGGTCTCTTCATCACCGTCAACTTTTGTCTCCTGCACTGCTAGGACGTCTATATCTCGTTCCGTTACAAGTCTATAAAGCTGGGTTTGCTTTCTTTTCATTGCCAGACCCCTAACGTTGATAGTAGCGACCTTTAACGGAATTATAGGCGCCATTTTAACTAAAGGAAGGGAGACCTGCAGCATGGCGCTTACCTCTCGCGTCTAGCACAAGGCTAGACGGCGCCATCGCTGGCATTGTCGTCCGGCGGAACGGTGGGGCCTTGACCCACGTTCTCGCCATTGCCGACTCGCTTGTCGGCTGTCAGGTTCGGGCGCGGCCGAAGGGTAGGCCGCCGTCCTTGGGCTGTTTTAGCGGGTGGTTCCTCGACACCCGGCACCTCCGTCTCAGCACCGCCGTTGCTCGCCTGGGGGTGGGGCCGCTTCGAAGCAGCCACAGTGTTCGATGAAAGAGCGCCGCTCTTCTCGAGCAGCGGCTCGTTCAGGCTTTTAAGCTCACCGGCCTGGGGAGCTACGGAGCACACCGTCGCCTCGGTAGCCACATTGGAGTCGCAAGACACTTTTACGGGCGTTGCCGCTACAACCTTCCCGGTGTCACCTACGGGTGCTGGTCTCGCTTCCGGAGCTTCAACAGTCGAGGGGTCACAGCCGGAAGGCGATGACGACGCTTGTGGTCCCGTCTGCTTGTTCGTCTCGTCGGTTCCCTGGGCAGCCTCCTCGGCCTCAGCGACGTCCATAAGTTCGTCATGTTCGTCAGCCCTAGGGAGCCCGGTTGCCGACGCGTAGGTGCGGACGCAGTCCGCGTCCACGTGTCCGTAACGCCGGCACTTCGAGCAGCGGGGCACCCTGCAATCCCGGCGCACGTGGCCCGTGCCGTGGCAACGCAGACACTGCATCGCCCGCCCGGGAACGACGACGAGGGCCAACTCACCGGCGACTCGAACCTGATGAGGGAGGTCATCCACCTTCACTCCCGGCTTCAGCTTTAGGAGAACGCTTCTGGTGGTCGAGCCTTTCTCTCTCATGCCTTGCACGCGCCACCGTTCGCGAGTCACTTCAGTGACGTTACCGAACGCGGCGAAGGCTGTCCTGATGTCCTCATCTTGGACACCGTACAGCATCCAATGCAGGCGAAGCTTTACCTGCTGATCTTCAGGATCAATAATCACGCACCGGCGACCCTTGACCCTCAATTCTTTCATGGCGGCCAGTTTCTTCGTCACTTCACCGCTGGTGAGGGTGACGGCCCAGACGTGATTTATCTGGTACGCACCTAACGCGACGACGTCGGGTAGCACTCCAGCCGTCGCCAGGGCGTCTCTGAAGTCTTCGACCCTGTAGGGACGTTCACGCACATCACCGTGCAAAAACAGCGTGTTCAGTACAACACGGCCGGTGGGCAACGTAGGCAGAACGATCTCGTAGTCCTTATCATCTTCGCCATCGATCCTGTTTCCACGGCCGGCGCGGGCCGTTATCGCCGCTCCGTCGGAGCACATGATTCTGCGTCCGTTCGCTTGCGCTGCCGGAAGAAGAATCGCGCCACGGAGACAGTCGTGCTCCACTCTCACCACCATCAGAACATATCTTCAAAGCTATCAGCGCAAAGAAAAAAGCAAAACACCACTCCCGGGAGGGCTCGAACCTCCAACGTTTCGGTTAACAGCCGATCGCGCTGGCCAATTGCGCCACGGAGACAGTCCTGCTCCACTCTCACCACAATTAGAACATATCTTCAAAGCTATCAGCCCAAAGAAAAAAAAGCGCCGCACAACCACCGGGTGGGCTCGAACCTCCAACCTTTCGGTTAACAGCAGATCGCGCTAGCCAATTGCGCCACGGAGACAATCGTGCTCCACTCTCACCACCATCAGAATATATCTTCAAAGCTATCAGCGCAAAAAAAAGCAACACACCCCACCCGGGAGGGCTCGAACCTCCAACTTTTCGGTTAACAGCCGATCGCGCTAGCCAATTGCGCCACGCGGACCGTCCTGCTCCACTCTCACCACCGTCAGACCATTTCTTCAGAGCTATCACCCCAAAGAAAAAAAAAGCGCCGCACCACCACCGGGTGGGCTCGAACCTCCAACCTTTCGGTTAACAGACGATCGCGCTAGCCAATTGCCCCACGAAGACAGTCGTGCTCCACTCTCAGCATCATCAGAACATATCTTCAAAGCTATCAGCGCAAAGAAAAAAAAGCGCTGCACCACAACGGGTGGGCTCGAACCTCCAACCTTTTCGGTTAACAGCCGATCGCACTAGCCCATTTCGCCCCGGAGACAGTCTTGCTCCACTCTCACCACCATCAGAACATATCTTCAAAGCTATCAGCGCAAAGAAAAAAGCAACACACCACTCCCGGGAGGGCTGGAAACTCCAACCTTTCGGTCAAAAGCCGATCGCGCTAGCGCATTGCGCCACGGAGACAGTCTTGCTCCCCTCTCACCACCATCAGAACATATCTTCAAAGCTATCAGCCCAAAGAAAAAAAAGCGCTGCACCACCACCGGGTGGGCTCGAACCTCCAACCTTTCGGTTAACAGCAGATCGCGCTAGCCAATTGCGCCACGGAGACAATCGTGCTCCACTCTCACTACCATCAGAACATATCTTCAAAGCTATCAGCGCAAAGAAAAAAGCGACACACCCCACCCGGGAGGGCTCGAACCTCCAACTTTTCGGTTAACAGCCGATCGCGCTAGCCAATTGCGCCACGGGGACAGTCCCGCTCCACTCTCACCACCGTCAGACCATTTCTTCAGAGCTATCACCCCAAAGAAAAAAAAGCGCCGCACCACCACCGGGTGGGCTCGAACCTCCAACCTTTCGGTTAACAGCCGATCGCGCTAGCCAATTGCCCCACGGAGACAGTCGTGCTCCACTCTCACCACCATCAGAACATTTCTTTAGAGCTATCACCCCAAAGAAAAAAAAAGCGCTGCACCACCACCGGTTGGGCTCGAACCTCCAACCTTTCGGTTAACAGCCTATCGCGCTAGCCAATTGCGCCACGAAGACAGTCCTGCTCCACTCTCACCACCATCAGAACATATCTTCAAAGCTATTACCGCAAAAAAAAGCAACACACCACTCCCGGGAGGGCTCAAAACTAACCTTTCGGTTAACAGCCGATCGCGCTAGCCCATTGCGCCACGGAGGCAGTCTTGCTCCACTCTCACCATTGTCAGAACATATCTTCAAAGCTATGAGCGCAAAGAAAAAGAAGCACTGCACCACCACCGGGTGGGCTCGAACCTCCAACCTTTCGGTTAACGGCCAATCGCGCTAGCCAATTGCGCCACGGAGACAATAGTGCTCCACGCTCACCACCATTAGAACACATCTTCAAAGCTATCAGCGCAAAGAAAAAAGCAACACACCCCACCCGGGAAGGCTCAAACCTTCAACTTTTCGGTTAACAGCCGATAGCGCTAGCCAATGGCGCCACGGGGACAGTCCTGCTCCACTCTGACCACCGTCAGAACATTTCTTCAGAGCTATCATCCCAAAGAAAAAAAAAGCTCCGCACCACCACCGGGTGGGCTCGAACCTCCAACCTTTCGGTTAACAGCCGATCGCGCTAGCCAATTGCCCCACGGAGACAGTCGTGCTCCACTCTCACCACCGTCAGAACATTTCTTCAGAGCTATCACCCCAAAGAAAAAAAAAGCGCCGCACCACCACCGGTTGGGCTCGAACCTCCAACCTTTTGGTTAACAGCCGATCGCGCTAGCCAATTGCGCCACGAAGACAGTCCTGCTCCACTCTCACCACCATCAGAACATATCTTCAAAGCTGTTAACGCAAAGAAAAAAGCAACACACCACTCCCGGGAGGGCTCGAAACTCCAACCTTTCGGTTAACAGCCGATCGCGCTAGCCCAATGCGCCACGGAGGCAGTCTTGCTCCACTCTCACCATCATCAGAACATATCTTCAAAGCTATCAGCCCAAAGAAAAAAAGCACCGCACCACCACCGGGTGGGCTCGAACCTCCAACCTTTCGGTTAATAGCCGATCGCGCTAGCTGATTGCGCCACGGAGACAGTCGTGCTCCACTCTCACCACCATCAGAACATATCTTCAAAGCTATCAGCGCAAAGAAAAAAGCAAAACACCACTCCCGGGAGGGCTCGAACCTCCAACTTTTCGGTTAACAGCCGATCGCGCTGGCCAGTTGCGCCACGGAGACAGTCCCGCTCCACTCTCACCACAATGAGAACATATCTTCAAAGCTATCAGCCCAAAGAAAAAAAAGCGCCGCACCACCACGGGGTGGGCTCGAACCTCCAACCTTTCGGTTAACAGCAGATCGCGCTAGCCAATTGCGCCACGGAGGCAATCGTGCTCCACTCTCACCACCATCAGAACATATCTTCAAAGCTATCAGCGCAAAAAAAAGCAACACACCCCACCCGGGAGGGCTCGAACCTCCAAATTTTCGGTAAACAGCCGATCGCGCTAGCCAATTGCGCCACGCAGACCGTCCTGCTCCACTCTCACCACCGTCAGACCATTTCTTCAGAGCTATCACCCCAAAGAAAAAAGAAAAGCGCCGCACCACCACCGGGTGGGCTCGAACCTCCAACCTTTCGGTTAACAGACGATCGCGCTAGCCAATTGCCCCACGGAGACAGTCGTGCTCCAATCTCACCACCGTCAGAACATTTCTTCAGAGCTATCACCCCAAAGAAAAAAAGCGCCGCACCACCACCGGTTGGGCTCGAACCTCCAAACTTTCGGTTAACAGCCGATCGCGCTAGCCAATTGTGCCACGAAGACAGTCCTGCTCCACTCTCACCACCAGCAGAACATATCTTCAAAGTTATTACCGCAAAGAAAAAAGCAACACACCACTCCCGGGAGGGTTCAAAACTCTAACCTTTCGGTTAACAGCCGATCGCGCTAGCCCATTGCGCCATGGAGACAGTCCTGCTCTACTCTCACCACCATCAGAACATATCTTCAAAGCTATCAGCCCAAAGAAAAAAAAGCGCCATACCAACTTCGGGTGGGCTCGAACCTCCGACCTTTTGGTAAACAGCCGATCGCACTAGCCCATTTCGCCCCGGAGACAGTCTTGCTCCACTCTCACCACCATCAGAACATATCTTCAAAGCTATCAGCGCAAAGAAAAAAGCAACACACCAATCCCGGGAGGGCTCGAAACTCCAACCTTTCGGTCAAAAGCCGATCGCGCTAGCCGATTGCGCCACGGACACAGTCGTGCTCCACTCTCACCACCATCAGAACATATCTTCAAAGCTATCAGCGCAAAAAAAAGCAAAACACCACTCCCGGGAGGGCTCGAACCTCAAACTTTTCAGTTAACAGCCGATCGCTCTGGCCAATTGCGCCACGGAGACAGTCCTGCGCCACTCTCACCACAATTAGAACATATCTTCAAAGCTATCAGCCCAAAGAAAAAAAAGCGCTGCACCACCACCGGGTGGGCTCGAACCTCCAACCTTTCGGTTAACAGCAGATCGCGCTAGCCAATTGCGCCACGGAGACAATCGTGCTCCACTCTCACTACCATCAGAACATATCTTCAAAGCTATCAGCGCAAAGAAAAAAGCAACACACCCCACCAGGGAGGGCTCGAACCTCCAACTTTTTGGTTAACAGCCGATCGCGCTAGCCAATTGCGCCACGGGGACAGTCCCGCTCCACTCTCACCACCGTCAGACCATTTCTTCAGAGCTATCACCCCAAAGAAAAAAAAAGCGCCGCACCACCGGGTGGGCTCGAACCTCCAACCTTTCGGTTAACAGCCGATCGCGCTAGCCAATTGCCCCACGGAGACAGTCGTGCTCCACTCTCACCACCGTCAGAACATTTCTTTAGAGCTATCACCCCAAAGAAAAAAAAAGCGCCGCACCACCACCGGTTGGGCTCGAACCTCCAAACTTTCGGTTAACAGCCGATCGCGCTAGCCAATTGCGCCACGAAGACAGTCCTGCTCCACTCTCACCACCATCAGAACATATCTTCAAAGTTATTACCGCAAAGAAAAAAGCAACACACCACTCCCGGGAGGGTTCAAAACTCTAACCTTTCGGTTAACAGCCGATCGCGCTAGCCCATTGCGCCACGGAGACAGTCCTGCTCTACTCTCACCACCATCAGAACATATCTTCAAAGCTATCAGCCCAAAGAAAAAAAAGCGCCATACCAACACCGGGTGGGCTCGAACCTCCGACCTTTTGGTAAACAGCCGATCGCGCTAGCCGATTGCGCCATGAAGACAGTCCTGCTCCACTCTCAACACCATCAGAACATATCTTCAAAGCTATCAGCCCCAAAAAAAAGCGCCGCACCACCACCGGGTGGGCTCGAACTACCAACTTTTCGGATAACAGCCGATCACGCTAGCCAATTGCGCCACGGAGACAGTCCTGCTCCACTCTCACCACCATCAGAACATATCTTCAAAGCTATCAGCCCAAAGAAAAAAAAGTGCCGACCAACCACCGGGTGGGCTTGAACTACCAACTTTTCGGTTGACAGCCGATCACGCTAGCCAATTGCGCCACGGAGACAGTCCTGCTCCACTCTCACCACCATCAGAACATATCTTCAAAGCTATCAGCCCAATGAAAAAAAAGCGCCGCACCACCACCGGGTGGGCTCGAACCTCCAACTTTTCGGTTAACAGCCGATCACGCTAGCCAATTGCGCCACGGAGACAGTCCTGCTTCACTCTCACCACCATCATAACATATCTTCAAAGCTATCAGCCCAAAGAAAAAAAAGCGCCGCACCACCACCGGGTGGGCTCGAAGCTCCAACCTTTCGGTTAACTGCCGATCGCGCTAGCCAATGGCGCCACGGAGAATGTCCTGCTCCACTCTTACCACTATTAGAACATATCTTGAAAGCTATCAGCCCAAAGAAAAAAAAGCGCCGCACCACCAACGCGTGGGCTCGAACCTCCAACATTCCGGTTAACAGCCGATCACGCTAGCCAATTGCGCCACGGAGACAGTCCTGCTCTACTCTCACCACCATCAGAACATATCTTAAAGCTATCAGCCCACAGAAAAAAAGCGCCACACCACCACCGGCAGAGCTCGAACCTCCAACTTTTCGGTTAACAGCCAATCGCGCTAGCCAATTGCCCCACGGAGACAGTCGTGCTCCACTCTCACCACCGTCAGAACATTTCTTATGAGCTATCACCCCAAAGAAAAAAAAGCGCTGCACCACCACCGGTTGGGCTCGAACCTCCAACCTTTCGGTTAACAGCCGATCGCGCTAGCCAAATGCGCCACGAAGACAGTCCTGCTCCACTCTCACCACCATCAGAACATATCTTCAAAGCTATTACCGCTAAGAAAAAAGCAACACACCACTCCCGGGAGGGCTCAAAACTCCAACCTTTCGGTCAAAAGCCGATCGCGCTAGCGCATTGCGCCACGGAGACGGTCTTGCTTTCTCTCACCACTATCAGAACATATCTTCAAAGCTATCAGCCCAAAGAAAAAAAAGCACCGCACCACCACCGGGTGGGCTCGAACCTCCAACCTTTCGGTTAACAGCCGATCGCGCTAGCCAATTGTGCCACGGAGACAGTCGTGCTCCACTCTCACCACCATCAGAACATATCTCCAAAGCTATCAGCGCAAAAAAAAAGCAAAACACCACTCCCGGGAGGGCTCGAACCTCAAACTTTTCGGTTAACAGCCGATCGCGCTGGCCAATTGCGCCACGGAGACAGTCCTGCGCCACTCTCACCACAATTAGAACATATCTTCAAAGCTATCAGCCCAAAGAAAAAAAAGCGCCGCACCACCACCGGGTGGGTTCGAACCTCCAACTTTTCGGTTAACATCAGATCGCGCTAGCCAATTGTGCCACGGAGACAGTCTTGCTCATCTCTCACCACCATCAGATCATATCATCAAGGCTATCAGCTCAAAGAAAAAAAAGCACCGCACCACCACCGGGTGGGCTCGAACCTCCAACTTTTCGGTTAACAGCCGATCGCGCTGGCCAATTGCGCCACGGAGACAGTCCTGCTCCACTCTCCCCACAATTAGAACATATCTTCAAAGCTATCAGCCCAAAGAAAAAAAAGCGCCGCACCACCACCGGGTGGGCTCGAACCTCCAACCTTTCGGTTAACAGCCGATCGCGCTAGCCAATTCCGCCACGGGGAAAGTCCCGCTCCACTCTTACCACTATTAGAACATATCTTGAAAGCTATCAGCCCAAAGAAAAAAAAGCGCCGCACCACCAACGCATGGGCTCGAACCTCCAACATTCCGGTTAACAGCCGATCACGCTAGCCAATTGCGCCACGAAGACAGTCCTACTCCACTCTCACCACCATCAGAACATATCTTCAAAGCTATTACCGCTAAGAAAAAAGCAACACACCACTCCCGGGAGGGCTCAAAACTCCAACCTTTCGGTCAAAAGCCGATCGCGCTAGCGCATTGCGCCACGGAGGCGGTCTTGCTCCCCTCTCACCACCATCAGAACATATCTTCAAAGCTATCAGCCCAAAGAAAAAAAAGCACCGCACCACCGCCGGGTGGGCTCGAACCTCCAAACTTTCGGTTAACAGCCGATCGCGCTAGCCAATTGCGCCACGAAGACAGTCCTGCTCCACTCTCACCACCATCAGAACTTATCTTCAAAGTTATTACCGCAAAGAAAAAAGCAACACACCACTCCCGGGAGGGTTCAAAACTCTAACCTTTCGGTTAACAGCCGATCGCGCTAGCCCATTGCGCCACGGAGACAGTCCTGCTCTACTCTCACCACCATCAGAACATATCTTCAAAGCTATCAGCCCAAAGAAAAAAAAAGCGCCATACCAACACCGGGTGGGCTCGAACCTCCGACCTTTTGGTAAACAGCCGATCGCGCTAGCCGATTGCACCATGAAGACAGTCCTGCTCCACTCTCAACACCATCAGAACATATCTTCAAAGCTATCAGCCCCAAAAAAAAAGCGCCGCACCACCACCGGGTGGGCTCGAACTACCAACTTTTCGGATAACAGCCGATCACGCTAGCCAATTGCGCCACGGAGACAGTCCTGCTCCACTCTCACCACCATAAGAACATATCTTCAAAGCTATCAGCCCAAAGAAAAAAAAGCGCCGCACCACCACCGGGTGGGCTCGAAGCTCCAACCTTTCGGTTAACTGCCGATCGCGCTAGCCAATGGCGCCACGGAGAATGTCCTGCTCCACTCTTACCACTAATAGAACATATCTTGAAAGCTATCAGCCCAAAGAAAAAAAAGCGCCGCACCACCAACGCGTGGGCTCGAACCTCCAACATTCCGGTTAACAGCCGATCACGCTAGCCAATTGCGCCACGGAGACAGTCCTGCTCCACTCTCACCACCATCAGAACATATCTTAAAGCTGTCAGCCCAAAGAAAAAAAGCGCCACACCACCACCGGCAGAGCTCGAACCTCCAACTTTTCGGTTAACAGCCAATCGCGCTAGCCAATTGCGCCACGAAGACAGTCCTGCTCCACTCTCACCACCATCAGAACATATCTTCAAAGCTATTACCGCTAAGAAAAAAGCAACACACCACTCCCGGGAGGGCTCAAAACTCCAACCTTTCGGTCAAAAGCCGATCGCGCTAGCGCATTGCGCCACGGAGACGGTCTTGCTCCCCTCTCACCACCATCAGAACATATCTTCAAAGCTATCAGCCGAAAGAAAAAAAAAGCACTGCACCACCACCGGGTGGGCTCGAACCTCCAACCTTTCGGTTAACAGCCGATCGCGCTAGCCAATTGTGCCACGGATACAGTCGTGCTCCACTCTCACCACCATCAGAACATATCTTCAAAGCTATCAGCGCAAAAAAAGCAAAACACCACTCCCGGGAGGGCTCGAACCTCAAACTTTTCGGTTAACAGCCGATCGCGCTGGCCAATTGCGCCACGGAGACAGTCCTGCGCCACTCTCACCACAATTAGAACATATCTTCAAAGCTATCAGCCCAAAGAAAAAAAAGCGCCGCACCACCACCGGGTGGGTTCGAACCTCCAACCTTTCGGTTAACATCAGATCGCGCTAGCCAATTGTGCCACGGAGACAGTCTTGCTCATCTCTCACCACCATCAGATCATATCATCAAGGCTATCAGCTCAAAGAAAAAAAAGCACCGCACCACCACCGGGTGGGCTCGAACCTCCAACTTTTCGGTTAACAGCCGATCGCGCTGGCCAATTGCGCCACGGAGACAGTCCTGCTCCACTCTCCCCACAATTAGAACATATCTTCAAAGCTATCAGCCCAAAGAAAAAAAAAAGCGCCGCACCACCACCGGGTGGGCTCGAACCTCCAACCTTTCGGTTAACAGCCGATCGCGCTAGCCAATTCCGCCACGGGGACAGTCCCGCTCCACTCTCACCACCGTCAGACCATTTCTTCAGAGCTATCACCCCAAAGAAAAAAAAGCGCCGCACCACCACCGGTTGGGCTCGAACCTCCAACCTTTCGGTTAACAGCCTATCACGCTAGCCAATTGCGCCACGAAGACAGTCCTGCTCCACTCTCACCACCATCAGAACATATCTTCAAAGCTATTACCGCAAAAAAAGCAACACACCACTCCCGGGAGGGCTCAAAACTTTAACCTTTCGGTTAACAGCCGATCGCGCTAGCCCATTGCGTCACGGAGACAGTCTTGCTCCCCTCTCACCACCATCAGAACATATCTTCAAAGCTATCAGCCCAAAGAAAAAAAAGCACCGCACCACCACCGGGTGGGCTCGAACCTCCAACCTTTCGGTTAACAGCCGATCGCGCTAGCCGATTGCGCCACGGACACAGTCGTGCTCCACTCTCACCACCATCAGAACATATCTTCAAAGCTATCAGCGCAAAAAAAAGCAAAACACCACTCCCGGGAGGGCTCGAACCTCCAACTTTTCGGTTAACAGCCGATCGCGCTAGCCAATTGCGCCACGGGGACAGTCCCGCTCCACTCTCACCACCGTCAGACCATTTCTTCAGAGCTATCACCCCAAAGAAAAAAAAAGCGCCGCACCACCACCGGGTGGGCTCGAACCTCCAACCTTTCGGTTAACAGCCGATCGCGCTAGCCAATTGCCCCACGGAGACAGTCTTGCTCCACTCTCACCACCGTCAGAACATTTCTTTAGAGCTATCACCCCAAAGAAAAACAAAGCGCCGCACCACCACCGGTTGGGCTCGAACCTCCAACCTTTCGGTGAACAGCCTATCGCGCTAGCCAATTGCGCCACGAAGACAGTCCTGCTACACTCTCACCACCATCAGAACATATCTTCAAAGCTATTACCGCAAAAAAAAAGCAACACACCACTCCCGGGAGGGCTCAAAACTTTAACCTTTCGGTTAACAGCCGATCGCGCTAGCCCATTGCGCCACGGAGGCAGTCTTGCTCCACTCTCACCATTATCAGAACATATCTTCAAAGCTATGAGCGCAAAGAAAAAGAAGCGCTGCACCACCACCGGGTGGGCTCGAACCTCCAACCTTTCGGTTAACGGCCAATCGCGCTAGCCAATTGCGCCACGGAGACAATAGTGCTCCACGCTCACCACCATTAGAACGCATCTTCAAAGCTATCAGCGCAAAGAAAAAAGCAACACACCCCACTCGGGAAGGCTCTAACCTTCAACTTTTCGGTTAACAGCCGATAGCGCTAGCCAATGGCGCCACGGGGACAGTCCTGCTCCACTCTGACCACCGTCAGAACATTTCTTCAGAGCTATCATCCCAAAGAAAAAAAAAAGCGCCGCACCACCACCGGGTGGGCTCGAACCTCCAAACTTTCGGTTAACAGCCGATCGCGCTAGCCAATTGCCCCACGGAGACAGTCGTGCTCCACTCTCACCACCGTCAGAACATTTCTTCAGAGCTATCACCCCAAAGAAAAAAAAGCGCCGCACCACCACCGGTTGGGCTCGAACCTCCAACCTTTCGGTTAACAGCCGATCGCGCTAGCCAATTGCGCCACGAAGACAGTCCTGCTCCACTCTCACCACCATCAGAACATATCTTCAAGGCTGTTAACGCAAAGAATAAAGCAACACACCACTCCCGGGAGGGCTCGAAACTCCAACCTTTCGGTTAACAGCCGATCGCGCTAGCCCAATGCGCCACGGAGGCAGTCTTGCTCCACTCTCACCATCATCAGAACATATCTTCAAAGCTATCAGCCCAAAGAAAAAAAGCACCGCACCACCACCGGGTGGGCTCGAACCTCCAACCTTTCGGTTAATAGCCGATCGCGCTAGCCGATTGCGCCACGGAGACAGTCGTGCTCCACTCTCACCACCATCAGAACATATCTTCAAAGCTATCAGCGCAAAGAAAAAAGCAAAACACCACTCCCGGGAGGGCTCGAACCTCCAACTTTTCGGTTAACAGCCGATCGCGCTGGCCAATTGCGCCACGGAGACAGTCCCGCTCCACTCTCACCACAATTAGAACATATCTTCAAAGCAATCAGCCCAAAGAAAAAAAAGCGCCGCACCACCACGGGGTGGGCTCGAACCTCCAACCTTTCGGTTAACAGCAGATCGCGCTAGCCAATTGCGCCACGGAGACAATCGTGCTCCACTCTCACCACCATCAGAACATATCTTCAAAGCTATCAGCGCAAAAAAAAGCAACACACCCCACCCGGGAGGGCTCGAACCTCCAAATTTTCGGTTAACAGCCGATCGCGCTAGCCAATTGCGCCACGCGGACCGTCCTGCTCCACTCTCACCACCGTCAGACCATTTCTTCAGAGCTATCACCCCAAAGAAAAAAAAAGCGCCGCACCACCACCGGGTGGGCTCGAACCTCCAACCTTTCGGTTAACAGACGATCGCGCTAGCCAATTGCCCCACGGAGACAGTCGTGCTCCACTCTCACCACCGTCAGAACATTTCTTCAGAGCTATCACCCCAAAGAAAAAAAAGCGCCGCACCACCACCGGTTGGGCTCGAACCTCCAACCTTTCGGTTAACAGCCGATCGCGCTAGCCAATTGCGCCACGAAGACAGTCCTGCTCCACTCTCACCACCATCAGAACATATCTTCAAAGCTATTACCGCAAAGAAAAAAGCAACACACCACTCCCGGGAGGGTTCAAAACTCTAACCTTTCGGTTAACAGCCGATCGCGCTAGCCCATTGCGCCACGGAGACAGTCCTGCTCTACTCTCACCACCATCAGAACATATCTTCAAAGCTATCAGCCCAAAGAAAAAAAAGCGCCATACCAACACCGGGTGGGCTCGAACCTCCGACCTTTTGGTAAACAGCCGATCGCGCTAGCCGATTGCGCCATGAAGACAGTCCTGCTCTGTATCAGACCCAGGTAGGCTGATCAAAGACTGAGACGGTCACCGATGAAGCAGGATGCAGCAATGCCTTGCCGGGTTTATTGTCGCCGCTTATATTAGGCATAATCGGTCGGTGCGCACCGGAGTGCGCATCATGAGTCATGGTCAGCATGACCCAGCACGATACATCTCCCATCCTTTTTTTTTTAACAAGGCGTAAAAAAAAAGTGCAATGCGATAGAAAAAATACAAATTCAACAGTATTCCGCCGGAACTAGCCGCTAAACTATTTGAGCAAAGTTGGGGCCGTATGCTAAACGTCTTGGTTCCTCCCTAATGCGCGCGGATCTTCTAGGTGCCGGCGAAGTCACGCGAGGCGGGCTCTGATGTGGAGGCTCTTCTGCGTCATCATCTCCGACGTCAGTGTCACTGTCGCTGGAGTACGTAAATGGCTCCGAGGTTGCCAGCAGCTGTTGGCGGTTACGCCGCAGCGTTCTCCCCTCTCCTGTTGCGACGTTGTAGGACCTCGGGGCTACTTTTCCCAATACCTTAGCCTTTTGAGACCAAGCCTGGCCTTTCACGCGAACCACGTCTCCCGGTAGGAGTGGTCTCAGCGGTCGTCCAGACGACGTCTGCTGGCGCTTTTTTACAGGACTCTTGGGCTGCAGGTTGAAGTCGGGGATCCTAGTGCGTAGAGGCCTGCCCTGCAGAAGTTCCGCCGGCGACCGGCCATCCTGCAAGGGAGCAGAGCGGTAACCAAGTAACCCAAGCCAAAAATCTTCATGTGTGGTCCCAGTCTTCTTAAGCAGCCGCTTTATAATTTGGACACCCTTTTCTGCTAGCCCGTTGGAACGTGGAAACATTGGGCTCGAAGTTATATGTTTGAAATCGTACCGTCTGGAGAACGTGGCGAATTGGTGACTTGCGAACTGGGGGCCGTTGTCTGTGCAGACTTCCATCGGTATTCCATACCTTGCAAAGATGGCTGCCAGCTTGTCGATAACCGCAGTTGCCGATGTCTCCTCGAGTTTTTCAACTTCTGGAAAATTGGAATAGGCATCAAAAACAGCAAGGTACGTGGCTCCAGCATAACAAAAAAGATCTACGCCCACTCGGTACCAAGGGTGATCAGGAGGGGTTCGTAGCAAGAGGGGCTCGTCCGGTTGTTTGTACGCATAGGTTTTACAGACAGCACAATTCCGTACAACGTCAGCAATGTCAGAGTTCAAACCAGGCCAAAATACTAAACGCCGTGCCCTAGCTTTGCACTTATTTAAACCCAGATGGCCCTCGTGAATGCGGCTTAGGGTTTCTGGACGCAGTTTCTTTGGTATAACTACTTTACAGCCCTTCAGAAGAATTCCGTCGACAACTGAAAGTTCAGAGGCGAACGGCTTGAGTGTTCCTTCGAAGTCTTTGTTTAACGACAAGCTTTCTACTACCGCACGTAGCTCCGGGTCGTTAGATGTTTCCCGAGACAAAAGCTGTTTCGTTCTTTCACTCACTAAAGATGACAAAACGGCCACTGCGTGTACTTGAATGTCGCCAAAATCCACTGTGTCTTCACGCTCTGACGGTGTGGCCCTTGAGAGCATGTCAGCAAGGACCAATTCTTTGCCTGGAACAAACTGTAGAACATAGTCGTATATTAATAAGCGCAGAAAAAATCTTTGAAGTCTTGGGGGCATGTTCCCGATATCTTTGGACGAAATGGCTAGCAACGGTTTGTGATCGGTGTCGATCACAATTTTCCTACCGTACACAAACTGGTGGAACTTCTCGCAACCGTATGCTATACCCATCGCTTCTTTCTCTATTTGAGAATAACGCTTTTCAACGTCGGTCATGGCTCGTGACGCGTAGGCGATAGGACGCCAGCCACTGGAGCGTCGCTGGAGCAGCGCGGCCCCTATGCCATCCTTAGATGCGTCTGCCGTTATCTTTGTCTCTTTCGCGGGGTCGAATATAGCGAGGAGCGGGGCAGTGCGCAGCGCTTCGCAGACTGCGTGCCATTCCTGAGCGTGTTTTTCGGTCCAGTCAAATACGGTGTCCTTCCGTATCAGGCTTCGAAGAAGCTTCGTTCTATCAGCGAGAGTTGGCACATATTTTCCAAAATAGTTTATTACTCCAAGCATACGTTGTACGGCAAGTTTTTCAGTTGGTACGGGCATTTTGCTCAAACAGTCTACAAGAGCTGCATTTGGACGAATTCCTGCTGAGCTGATAACATCGCCCAAGAAAACTATCTTCTGCACTCCAAACTGGCACTTCGCCCTGTTGAATGTTAGCCCTGCGCGTTGGGCTGCGCATAGAGCGGCTTGAAGGCGACTGTCATGCTCTTGCTTGGTTGCTCCCCACACGAGAATGTCATCAATGTACACTCTAACTCCGGGTAAATGGTCAAAAATCTCGCTCAGTGTTTTCTGGAAGACTTCGGGGGCAGATGCAATGCCAAATGGAAGTCTAAGAAATCGGTAGCGCCCGAACGGCGTGGCGAACGTGCATATCTTTGAGGTAGGTTCATCAAGGGGAATTTGGTGAAACCCTGCGTTAGCGTCTAGTCGACTGAAGAAATTCGCACCATACAGCTCCGCCTCAATGTCTTCGCGTTGTGGCATCTGGTAGTGTTCGCGTTTCAAGCATGCGTTTACGCTTCTTGGATCCATGCATACCCTGAGGCTACCGTCTTTTTTTCTTACAATAACAAGCGGGCTTACCCAATCAGTTGGTTCGTCCACCTTGCAGATGATGTTCGCCTGTTCCATGCGCACCAGCTCTTTCTGTAGGGGTTCCCGTAAGGCCAAAGGAACGCGTCGCGCTGCATGGATCACTGGAACCGCATCGTCATGTAGTACCATACGATATTGCCGCTTCACGCACCCAGTGCCTTCGAAGAGGTGGCTGAATTTCTGCGTCGTTGGGAGAGACCGTTGCGTCATTGGAGTCATCCCTTCAGTGGTTACGAAATCAACCACCCTGGAGACAAGTGCTAGAGATTCAGCCAGTTCGAGACCTAATATACTCTGGCCCCGCTTCACAACGAAGAAATCTGCAAGGCACCGACGCTCGTTGATCGTAATCACCTGAGTTGTCACTCCGTAGTGCATGATAGCGTTTCCGCTATAGGATCGTAAAACAGAATTACTTGCCCTGAGGGGTGGATTCGTTCGGAATCTTTTGTACACTGACAGTGGTAATAAATTGGCTTGGGAACCAGTGTCTACTTTGAATGCAACTTCTTGCTGTCCAACTTGGGCCTTAACAATCCAATCTGTTTTCTGGATTCCGCACACGGTGACGTCCAAGATTGCAAAGTCTTCCTTTTCCTCTTGTACTTCGTCGACCTCATACTTTCTGCAACAAACCGCAAAATGATTTCGGCCTGCGCAGGCGCGGCATATTTTGCCAAAGGCGGGACATTTCCTAGGCTCATGTCTTCGATTGCACTTGCAGCACTGGACAGGAGCTTTCCGGCCTTGGGTGCGATGTAGGTAACGTTTTTCGGTGGCGTCCACTCTTGCTTCGTTACCTTGCCATGCTTCGTTTTGCTTGTTCGCGAGCTCTGCTGCTTTGCAGATTTGTTCGGCCTTCTGGAGCGTCAAGTCCTTCTCGCGTAGCATCTTTTCCCTCAGTTTAGTGTTCCAGGAGCCAAATACGATTTGGTCGCGTATCATCGAGTCAGCAAGCGGACCGAAGTTGCAATACCTTGCTTGCTTGCGCAGGTCTCTTATGAAATGTTCCACTGGTTTAGCTTCATCTTGCGTCCTTGTCCTGAAGACATATCTTTCGTAGACTTCGTTTTGCTGCTCTGCACAGTACTCTTCAAATTTCTTTACCACAGTCTGGTAGTCTTGCTTGTTCTCGCCTTCTGCGAATGTAAAGTTATTGAAGACTTCTAAAGCGTCGTCCCCAGCAGCAGTCAGGAGCCTGGCTGTTCTAGCAGCTTCTGTCAGTCGTGTAGCTGGCTCTGTTGCTTGTAGAAACAATTCGAACTTTTGTTTAAAAAGCTGCCAGTTCTTCTGAACATTTCCTGTAAGGCATAGTCGGTCCGGTGGCTTCAGTAGTTCCATGATTGTCGGCACCGGCGAAGCGATGTGGTAGCATCCGCCGTCGATCCCACTTCTGACACCATGTATCAGACCCAGGTAGGCTGATCAAAGACTGAGACGGTCACCGATGAAGCAGGATGCAGCAATGCCTTGCCGGGTTTATTGTCGCCGCTTATATTAGGCATAATCGGTCGGTGCGCACCGGAGTGCGCATCATGAGTCATGGTCAGCATGACCCAGCACGATACAGCTCCACTCTCACCACCATCAGAACATATCTTCAAAGCTATCAGCCCCAAAAAAAAGCGCCGCACCACCACCGGGTGGGCTCGAACTACCAACTTTTCGGATAACAGCCGATCACGCTAGCCAATTGCGCCACGGAGACAGTCCTGCTCCACTCTCACCACCGTCAGAACATTTCTTATGAGCTATCACCCCAAAGAAAAAAAAGCGACGCACCACCACCGAGTGGGCTCGAACCTCCAACCTTTCGGTTAACAGCAGATCGCGCTAGCCAATTGCGCCACGGAGACAATCGTGCTCCACTCTCACCACCATCAGAACATATCTTCAAAGATATCAGCGCAAAGAAAAAAGCAACACACCCCACCCGGGAGGGCTCGAACCTCCAACCTTTCGGTTAACAGCCGATCGCGCTAGCCAATTGCGCCACGGGGACAGTCCTGCTCCACTCTCACCACCGTCAGACCATTTCTTCAGAGCTATCACCCCAAAGAAAAAAAAAGCGCCGCACCACCACCGGGTGGGCTCGAACCTCCAACCTTTCGGTTAACAGCCGATCGCGCTAGCCAATTGCCCCACGGAGAATGTCCTGCTCCACTCTTACCACCATTAGAACATATCTTGAAAGCTATCAGCCCAAAGAAAGAAAGCGCCGCACCACCAACGCGTGGGCTTGAACCTCCAACATTCCGGTTAACAGCCGATCACGCTAGCCAATTGCGCCACGAAGACAGTCCTGCTCCACTCTCACCACCATCAGAACATATCTTCAAAGCTATTACCGCAAAAAAAGCAACACACCACTCCCGGGAGGGCTCAAAACTTCAACCTTTTGGTTAACAGCCGATCGCGCTAGCCCATTGCGCCATGGAGGCAGTCTTGCTCCACTCTCACCATCATCAGAATATATCTTCAAAGCTATGAGCGCAAAGAAAAAGAAGCGCTGCACTACCACCGGGTGGGCTTGAAACTCCAACCTTTCGGTTAATGGCCGATCGCGCTAGCCAATTGCGCCACGGAGACAATAGTGCTCCACGCTCACCACCATCAGAACATATCTTCAAAGCTATCAGCGCAAAGAAAAAAGCAACACACCCCAGCCGGGAATGCTCGAACCTTCAACTTTTCGGTTAACAGCCGATCGCGATAGCCAATGGCGCCACGGGGACAGTCCTGCTCCACTCTGACCACCGTCAGAACATTTCTTCAGAGCTATCAGCCCAAAGAAAAAAAAAGCGCCGCACCACCACCGGGTGGGCTCGAACCTCCAACCTTTCGGTTAACAGCCGATCGCGCTAGCCAATTGCCCCACGGAGACAGTCGTGCTCCACTCTCACCACCGTCAGAACATTTCTTCAGAGCTATCACCCCAACGAAAAAAAAGCGCCGCACCACCACCGGTTGGGCTCGAACCTCCAACCTTTCGGTTAACAGCCGATCGCGCTAGCCAATTGCGCCACGAAGACAGTCATGCTCCACTCTCACCACCATCAGAACATATCTTCAAAGCTATTACCGCAAAGAAAAAAGCAACACACTACTCCCGCGAGGGCTCGAAACTCCAACCTTTCGGTTAACAGCCGATCGCGCTAGCCCATTGCGCCACGGAGGCAGTCTTGCTCCACTCTCACCATCATCAGAACATATCTTCAAAGCTATCAGCTCAAAGAAAAAAAAGCGCTGCACCACCAACGGGTGGGCTCGAACCTCCAACCTTTCGGTTAACAGCCGATCGCGCTAGCCCATTGCGCCACGGAGACAGTCTTGCTCCACTCTCACCACAACCAGAACATATCTTCAAAGCTATCAGCGCAAAGAAAAAAGCAACACACCACTCCCGAGAGGGCTCGAAACTCCAACCTTTCGGTCAACAGCCGATCGCGCTAGCCCAATGCGCCACGGAGACAGGCTTGCTCCACTCTCACCACCGTCAGACCATTTCTTCAGAGCTACCACCCCAAAGAAAAAAAAAGCGCCGCACCACCACCGGGTGGGCTCGAACCTCCAACCTTTCGGTTAACAGACGATCGCGCTAGCCAATTGCCCCACGGAGACAGTCGTGCTCCACTCTCACCACCGTCAGAACATTTCTTCAGAGCTATCACCCCAAAGAAAAAAAAGCGCCGCACCACCACCGGTTGGGCTCGAACCTCCAGCCTTTCGGTTAACAGCCGATCGCGCTAGCCAATTGCGCCACGAAGACGGTCCTGCTCCACTCTCACCACCATCAGAACATATCTTCAAAGCTATTACCGCCAAGAAAAAAGCAACACACCACTCCCGGGAGGGCTCAAAACTCTAACTTTTTGGTTAACAGCCGATCGCACTAGCCCATTGCGCCACGGAGACAGTCGTGCTCCACTCTCACCACCATCAGAACATATCTTCAAAGCTATCAGCGCAAAGAAAAAAGCAAAACACCACTCCCGGGAGGGCTCGAACCTCAAACTTTTCGGTTAACAGCCGATCGCGCTGGCCAATTGCGCCACGGAGACAGTCCTGCGCCACTCTCACCACAATTAGAACATATCTTCAAAGCTGTCAGCCCAAAGAAAAAAAAGCGCCGCACCACCACCGGGTGGGCTCGAACCTCCAACCTTTCGGTTAACAGCAGATCGCGCTAGCCAATTGCGCCACGGAGACAATCGTGCTCCACTCTCACCACCATCAGAACATATCTTCAAAGCTATCAGCGCAAAGAAAAAAGCAACACACCCCACCCGGGAGGGCTCGAACCTCCAACTTTTCGGTTAACAGCCGATCGCGCTAGCCAATTGCGCCACCGGGACAGTTCTGCTCCACTCTCACCACCGTCAGACCATTTCTTCAGAGCTATCACCCCAAAGAAAAAAAAGGGCCGCACCACCACCGGGTGGTCTCGAACCTCCAACCTTTCGGTTAACAGCCGATCGCACTAGCCAATTGCCCCACGGAGACAGTCATGCTCTCCACTCTCACCACCGTCAGAACATTTCTTCAGAGCTATCGCGCCAAAGAAAAAAAACGCCGCACCACCACCGGTTGGGCTCGAACCTCCAACCTTTCGGTTAACAGCCGATCGCGCTAGCCAATTGCGCCACGAAGACAGTCCTGCTCCACTCTCACCACCATCAGAACATATCTTCAAAGCTATTGCCGAAAAAAAAGCAACACACCACTCCCGGGAGGGCACAAAACATTAACCTTTCGGTTAACAGCCGATCGCGCTAGCCCACTGCGCCACGGAGGCAGTCTTGTTCCACTCTCATCATCATCAGAACATATCTTCAAAGCTATGAGCGCAAAGAAAAAGAAGCGCTGCACTACCACCGGGTGGGCTTGAACCTCCAACCTTTCGGTTAACGGCCGATCGCGCTAGCCAATTGCGCCACGGAGACAATAGTGCTCCACGCTCACCACCATCAGAACATATCTTCAAAGCTATCAGCGCAAAGAAAAAAGCAACACACCCCACCCGGGAAGGCTCGAACCTTTAACTTTTCGGTTAACAGCCGATCGCGCTAGCCAATGGCGCCACGGGGACAGTCCTGCTCCACTCTGACCACCGTCAGAACATTTCTTCAGAGCTATCAGCCCAAAGAAAAAAAAAGCGCCGCACCACCACCGGGTGGGCTCGAACCTCCAACCTTTCGGTTAACAGCCGATCGTGCTAGCCAATTGCCCAACGGAGACAGTCGTGCTCCACTCTCACCACCGTCAGAACATTTCTTCAGAGCTATCACCCCAACGAAAAAAAAGCGCCGCACCACCACCGGTAGGGCTCGAACCTCCAACCTTTCGGTTAACAGCCGATCGCGCGAGCCAATTGCGCCACGAAGACAGTCCTGCTCCACTCTCACCACCATCAGAACATATCTTCAAAGCTATTACCGCAAAGAAAAAAGCAACACACTACTCCCGCGAGGGCTCGAAACTCCAACCTTTCGGTTAACAGCCGATCGCGCTAGCCCATTGCGCCACGGAGGCAGTCTTGCTCCACTCTCACCATCATCAGAACATATCTTCAAAGCTATCAGCGCAAAGAAAAAAAAGCTCTGCACCACCGACGGGTGGGCTCGAACCTCCAACGTTTCGGTTAACAGCCGATCGCGCTAGCCCATTGCGCCACGGAGACAGTCTTGCTCCACTCTCACCACCATCAGAACATATCCTCAAAGCTATCAGCGCAAAGAAAAAAGCCACACACCACTCCCGAGAGAGCTAGAAACTCCAACCTTTCGGTCAACAGCCGATCGCGCTAGCTCATTGCGCCACGGAGACAGGCTTGCTCCACTCTCACCACCATCAGAACATGTCTTCAAAGCTATAAGCTCAAAGAAAAAAAAAGCGCCGCACCACCACCAGGTGGGCTCGAACCTACAACCTTTCGGTTAACAGCAGATCGCGCTAGCCAATTGCGCCACGGAGACAATCGTGCTCCACTCTCACCACCATCAGAACATATCTTCAAAGCTATCAGCGCAAAAAAAGCAACACACCCCACCCGGGAGGGCTCGAACCTCCAAATTTTCGGTTAACAGCCGATCGCGCTAGCCAATTGCGCCACGCGGACCGTCCTGCTCCACTCTCACCACCGTCAGACCATTTCTTCAGAGCTACCACCCCAAAGAAAAAAAAGCGCCGCACCACCACCGGGTGGGCTCGAACCTCCAACCTTTCGGTTAACAGACGATCGCGCTAGCCAATTGCCCCAGGGAGACAGTCGTGCTCCACTGTCACCACCGTCAGAACATTTCTTCAGAGCTATCACCCCAAAGAAAAAAAACCGCCGCACCACCACCGGTTGGGCTCGAACCTCCAACCTTTCGGTTAACAGCCGATCGCGCTAGCCAATTGCGCCACGAAGACGGTCCTGCTTCACTCTCACCACCATCAGAACATATCTTCAAAGCTATTACCGCAAAGAAAAAAGCAACACACCACTCCCGGGAGGGCTCAAAACTTTAACCTTTCGGTTAACAGCCGATCGCGCTAGCCCATTGCGCCACGGAGGCAGTCTTGCTCCACTCTCACCATCATCAGAACATATCTTCAAAGCTATGAGCGCAAAGAAAAAGAAGCGCTGCACTACCACCGGGTGGGCTTGAACCTCCAACCTTTCGGTTAACGGCCGATCGCGCTAGCCAATTGCGCCACAGAGCCAATAGTGCTCCACGCTCACCACCATCAGAACATATCTTCAAAGCTATCAGCGCAAAGAAAAAAGCAATACACCCCACTCGGGAAGGCTCGAACCTTTAACTTTTCGGTTAACAGCCGATCGCGCTAGCCAATTGCGCCACGGGGACAGTTCTGCTCCACTCTCACCACCGTCAGACCATTTCTTCAGAGCTATCACCCCAAAGAAAAAAAAAGGGCCGCACCACCACCGGGTGGGCTCGAACCTCCAACCTTTCGGTTAACAGCCGATCGTGCTAGCCAATTGCCCCACGGAGACAGTCGTGCTCCACTCTCACCACCGTCAGAACATTTCTTCAGAGCTATCACCCCAACGAAAAAAAAGCGCCGCACCACCACCGGTTGGGCTCGAACCTCCAACCTTTCGGTTAACAGCCGATCGCGCAAGCCAATGGCGCCACGAAGACAGTCCTGCTCCACTCTCACCACCATCAGAACATATCTTCAAAGCTATTACCGCAAAGAAAAAAGCAACACACTACTCCCGCGAGGGCTCGAAACTCCAACCTTTCGGTTAACAGCCGATCGCGCTAGCCCATTGCGCCACGGAGGCAGTCTTGCTCCACTCTCACCATCATCAGAACATATCTTCAAAGCTATCAGCGCAAAGAAAAAAAAGCGCTGCACCACCGACGGGTGGGCTCGAACCTCCAACCTTTCGGTTAACAGCCGATCGCGCTAGCCCATTGCGCCACGGAGACAGTCTTGCTCCACTCTCACCACCATCAGAACATATCTTCAAAGCTATCAGCGCAAAGAAAAAAGCCACACACCACTCCCGAGAGGGCTAGAAACTCCAACCTTTCGGTCAACAGCCGATCGCGCTAGCTCATTGCTCCACGGAGACAGGCTTGCTCCACTCTCACCACCATCAGAACATGTCTTCAAAGCTATAAGCTCAAAGAAAAAAAAGCGCCGCACCACCACCGGGTGGGCTCGAACCTACAACCTTTCGGTTAACAGCAGATCGCGCTAGCCAATTGCGCCACGGAGACAATCGTGCTCCACTCTCACCACCATCAGAACATATCTTCAAAGCTATCAGCGCAAAAAAAGCAACACACCCCACCCGGGAGGGCTCGAACCTCCAAATTTTCGGTTAACAGCCGATCGCGCTAGCCAATTGCGCCACGCGGACCGTCCTGCTCCACTCTCACCACCGTCAGACCATTTCTTCAGAGCTACCACCCCAAAGAAAAAAAAAGCGCCGCACCACTACCGGGTGGGCTCGAACCTCCAACCTTTCGGTTAACAGACGATCGCGCTAGCCAATTGCCCCAGGGAGACAGTCGTGCTCCACTCTCACCACCGTCAGAACATTTCTTCAGAGCTATCACCCCAAAGAAAAAAAACCGCCGCACCACCACCGGTTGGGCTCGAACCTCCAACCTTTCGGTTAACAGCCGATCGCGCTAGCCAATTGCGCCACGAAGACCGTCCTGCTTCACTCTCACCACCATCAGAACATATCTTCAAAGCTATTACCGCAAAGAAAAAAGCAACACACCACTCCCGGGAGGGCTCAAAACTTTAACCTTTCAGTTAACAGCCGATCGCGCTAGCCCATTGCGCCACGGAGGCAGTCTTGCTCCACTCTCACCATCATCAGAACATATCTTCAAAGCTATGAGCGCAAAGAAAAAGAAGCGCTGCACTACCACCGGGTGGGCTTGAACCTCCAACCTTTCGGTTAACGGCCGATCGCGCTAGCCAATTGCGCCACAGAGCCAATAGTGCTCCACGCTCACCACCATCAGAACATATCTTCAAAGCTATCAGCGCAAAGAAAAAAGCAATACACCCCACTCGGGAAGGCTCGAACCTTTAACTTTTCGGTTAACAGCCGATCGCGCTAGCCAAAGGCGCCACGGGGACAGTCCTGCTCCACTCTGACCACCTTCAGAACATTTCTTCAGAGCTATCAGCCCAAAGAAAAAAAAGCGCCGCACCACCACCGGGTGGGCTCGAACCTCCAACCTTTCGGTTAACAGCCGAACGCGCTAGCCAATTGCCCCACGGAGACAGTCGTGCTCCACTCTCACCACCGTCAGAACATTTCTTCAGAGCTATCACCCCAACGAAAAAAAAGCGCCGCACCACCACCGGTTGGGCTCGAACCTCCAACCTTTCGGTTAACAGCCGATCGCGCTAGCCAATTGCGCCACGAAGACAGTCCTGCTCCACTCTCGCCACCATCAGAACATATCTTCAAAGCTATTACCGCAAAGAAAAAACCAACAAACTACTCCCGCGAGGGCTCGAAACTCCAACCTTTCGGTTAACAGCCGATCGCGCTAGCCCATTGCGCCACGAAGACAGTCCTGCTCCACTCTCACCACCATCAGAACATATCTTCAAAGCTATTACCGCAAAGAAAAAAGCAACACACCGCTCCCGGGAGGGCTCAAAACTTTAACCTTTCGGTTAACAGCCGATCACGCTAGCCAATTGCGCCACGGAGACAGTCCTGCTCCACTCTCACCACCATCAGAACATATCTTGAAAGCTATCAGCCCAAAGAAGAAAAAGTGCCGCACCACCACCGGGTGGGCTTGAACTACCAACTTTTCGGTTAACAGCCGATCACGCTAGCCAATTGCGCCACGGAGACAGTCGTGCTCCACTCTCACCACCGTCAGAACATTTCTTCAGAGCTATCACCCCAAAGAAAAAAAACCGCCGCACCACCACCGGTTGGGCTCGAACCTCCAACCTTTCGGTTAACAGCCGATCGCGCTAGCCAATTGCGCCACGGAGACAATCGTGCTCCACTCTCACCACCATCAGAACATATCTTCAAAGCTATCAGCGCAAAGAAAAAAGCAACACACCCCACCCGGGAGGGCTCGAACCTCCAACCTTTCGGTTAACAGCCGATCGCGCTAGCCAATTGCCCCACGGAGACAGTCATGCTCTCCACTCTCACCACCGTCAGAACATTTCTTCAGAGCTATCGCGCCAAAGAAAAAAAACGCCGCACCACCACCGGTTGGGCTCGAACCTCCAACCTTTCGGTTAACAGCCGATCGCGCTAGCCAATTGCGCCACGAAGACAGTCCTGCTCCACTCTCACCACCATCAGAACATATCTTCAAAGCTATTACCGAAAAAAAGCAACACACCACTCCCGGGAGGGCTCAAAACATTAACCTTTCGGTTAACAGCCGATCGCGCTAGCCCACTGCGCCACGGAGGCAGTCTTGTTCCACTCTCATCATCATCAGAACATATCTTCAAAGCTATGAGCGCAAAGAAAAAGAAGCGCTGCACTACCACCGGGTGGGCTTGAACCTCCAACCTTTCGGTTAACGGCCGATCGCGCTAGCCAATTGCGCCACGGAGACAATAGTGCTCCACGCTCACCACCATCAGAACATATCTTCAAAGCTATCAGCGCAAAGAAAAAAGCAACACACCCCACCCGGGAAGGCTCGAACCTTTAACTTTTCGGTTAACAGCCGATCGCGCTAGCCAATGGCGCCACGGGGACAGTCCTGCTCCACTCTGACCACCGTCAGAACATTTCTTCAGAGCTATCAGCCCAAAGAAAAAAAAGCGCCGCACCACCACCGGGTGGGCTCGAACCTCCAACCTTTCGGTTAACAGCCGATCGTGCTAGCCAATTGCCCCACGGAGACAGTCGTGCTCCACTCTCACCACCGTCAGAACATTTCTTCAGAGCTATCACCCCAACGAAAAAAAAGCGCCGCACCACCACCGGTTGGGCTCGAACCTCCAACCTCTCGGTTAACAGCCGATCGCGCGAGCAAATTGCGCCACGAAGACAGTCCTGCTCCACTCTCACCACCATCAGAACATATCTTCAAAGCTATTACCGTAAAGAAAAAAGCAACACACTAGTCCCGCGAGGGCTCGAAACTCCAACCTTTCGGTTAACAGCCGATCGCGCTAGCCCATTGCGCCACGGAGGCAGTCTTGCTCCACTCTCACCATCATCAGAACATATCTTCAAAGCTATCAGCGCAAAGAAAAAAAAGCTCTGCACCACCGACGGGTGGGCTCGAACCTCCAACCTTTCGGTGAATAGCCGATCGCGCTAGCCCATTGCGCCACGGAGACAGTCTTGCTCCACTCTCACCACCATCAGAACATATCTTCAAAGCTATCAGCGCAAAGAAAAAAGCCACACACCACTCCCGAGAGGGCTAGAAACTCCAACCTTTCGGTCAACAGCCGATCGCGCTAGCTCATTGCGCCACGGAGACAGGCTTGCTCCACTCTCACCACCATCAGAACATGTCTTCAAAGCTATAAGCTCAAAGAAAAAAAAAGCGCCGCACCACCACCGCGTGGGCTCGAACCTACAATTTTTCGGTTAACAGCAGATCGCGCTAGCCAATTGCGCCACGGAGACAATCGTGCTCCACTCTCACCACCATCAGAACATATCTTCAAAGCTATCAGCGCAAAAAAAGCAACACACCCCACCCGGGAGGGCTCGAACCTCCAAATTTTCGGTTAACAGCCGATCGCGCTAGCCAATTGCGCCACGCGGACCGTCCTGCTCCACTCTCACCACCGTCAGACCATTTCTTCAGAGCTACCACCCTAAAGAAAAAAAAAGCGCCGCACCACCACCGGGTGGGCTCGAACCTCCAACCTTTCGGTTAACAGACGATCGCGCTAGCCAATTGCCCCAGGGAGACAGTCGTGCTCCACTCTCACCACCGTCAGAACATTTCTTCAGAGCTATCACCCCAAAGAAAAAAAACCGCCGCACCACCACCGGTTGGGCTCGAACCTCCAACCTTTCGGTTAACAGCCGATCGCGATAGCCAATTGCGCCACGAAGACCGTCCTGCTTCACTCTCACCACCATCAGAACATATCTTCAAAGCTATTACCGCAAAGAAAAAAGCAACACACCACTCCCGGGAGGGCTCAAAACTTTAACCTTTCAGTTAACAGCCGATCGCGCTAGCCCATTGCGCCACGGAGGCAGTCTTGCTCCACTCTCACCATCATCAGAACATATCTTCAAAGCTATGAGCGCAAAGAAAAAGAAGCGCTGCACTACCACCGGGTGGGCTCGAACCTCCAACCTTTCGGTTAACGGGCGATCGCGCTAGCCAATTGCGCCACAGAGCCAATAGTGCTCCACGCTCACCACCATCAGAACATATCTTCAAAGCTATCAGCGCAAAGAAAAAAGCAATACACCCCACTCGGGAAGGCTCGAACCTTTAACTTTTCGGTTAACAGCCGATCGCGCTAGCCAATTGCGCCACGGGGACAGTTCTGCTCCACTTTCACCACCGTCAGACCATTTCTTCAGAGCTATCACCCCAAAGAAAAAAAAAGGGCCGCACCACCACCGGGTGGGCTCGAACCTCCAACCTTTCGGTTAACAGCCGATCGTGCTAGCCAATTGCCCCACGGAGACAGTCTTGCTCCACTCTCACCATCATCAGAACATATCTTCAAAGCTATCAGCGCAAAGAAAAAAAAGCGCTGCACCACCTACGGGTGGGCTCGAACCTCCAACCTTTCGGTTAACAGCCGATCGCGCTAGCCCATTGCGCCACGGAGACAGTCTTGCTCCACTCTCACCACCATCAGAACATATCTTCAAAGCTATCAGCGCAAAGAAAAAAGCCACACACCACTCCCGAGAGGGCTAGAAACTCCAACCTTTCGGTCAACAGCCGATCGCGCTAGCTCATTGCTCCACGGAGACAGGCTTGCTCCACTCTCACCACCATCAGAACATGTCTTCAAAGCTATAAGCTCAAAGAAAAAAAAGCGCCGCACCACCACCGGGTGGGCTCGAACCTACAACCTTTCGGTTAACAGCAGATCGCGCTAGCCAATTGCGCCACGGAGACAATCGTGCTCCCTCTCACCACCATCAGAACATATCTTCAAAGCTATCAGCGCAAAAAAAGCAACACACCCCACCCGGGAGGGCTCGAACCTCCAAATTTTCGGTTAACAGCCGATCGCGCTAGCCAATTGCGCCACGCGGACCGTCCTGCTCCACTCTCACCACCGTCAGACCATTTCTTCAGAGCTACCACCCCAAAGAAAAAAAAAGCGCCGCACCACCACCGGGTGGGCTCGAACCTCCAACCTTTCGGTTAACAGACGATCGCGCTAGCCAATTGCCCCAGGGAGACAGTCGTGCTCCACTCTCACCACCGTCAGAACATTTCTTCAGAGCTATCACCCCAAAGAAAAAAAAACCGCCGCACCACCACCGGTTGGGCTCGAACCTCCAACCTTTCGGTTAACAGCCGATCGCGCTAGCCAATTGCGCCACGAAGACGGTCCTGCTTCACTCTCACCACCATCAGAACATATCTTCAAAGCTATTACCGCAAAGAAAAAAGCAACACACCACTCCCGGGAGGGCTCAAAACTTTAACCTTTCGGTTAACAGCCGATCGCGCTAGCCCATTGCGCCACGGAGGCAGTCTTGCTCCACTCTCACCATCATCAGAACATATCTTCAAAGCTATGAGCGCAAAGAAAAAGAAGCGCTGCACTACCACCGGGTGGGCTTGAACCTCCAACTTTTCGGTTAACGGCCGATCGCGCTAGCCAATTGCGCCACGGAGCCAATAGTGCTCCACGCTCACCACCATCAGAACATATCTTCAAAACTATCAGCGCAAAGAAAAAAGCAATACACCCCACTCGGGAAGGCTCGAACCTTTAACTTTTCGGTTAACAGCCGATCGCGCTAGCCAAAGGCGCCACGGGGACAGTCCTGCTCTACTCTGACCACCGTCAGAACATTTCTTCAGAGCTATCAGCCCAAAGAAAAAAAAGCGCCGCACCACCACCGGGTGGGCTCGAACCTCCAACCTTTCGGTTAACAGCCGAACGCGCTAGCCAATTGCCCCACGGAGACAGTCATGCTCCACTCTCACCACCGTCAGAACATCTCTTCAGAGCTATCACCCCAACGAAAAAAAAGCGCCGCACCACCACCGGTTGGGCTCGAACCTCCAACCTTTCGGTTAACAGCCGATCGCGCTAGCCAATTGCGCCACGAAGACAGTCCTGCTCCACTCTCACCACCATCAGAACATATCTTCAAAGCTATTACCGCAAAGAAAAAAGCAACAAACTATTCCCGCGAGGGCTCGAAACTCCAACCTTTCGGTTAACAGCCGATCGCGCTAGCCCATTGCGCCACGAAGACAGTCCTGCTCCACTCTCACCACCATCAGAACATATCTTCAAATCTATTACCGCAAAGAAAAAAGCAACACACCACTCCCGGAGGGCTCAAAACTTTAACCTTTCGGTTAACAGCCGATCACGCTAGCCAATTGCGCCACGGAGACAGTCCTGCTCCACTCTCACCACCATCAGAACATATCTTGAAAGCTATCAGCCCGAAGAAAAAAAAGTGCCGCACCACCACCGGGTGGGCTTGAACTACCAACTTTTCGGTTAACAGCCGATCACGCTAGCCAATTGCGCCACGGAGACAGTCGTGCTCCACTCTCACCACCGTCAGAACATTCCTTCAGAGCTATCACCCCAAAGAAAAAAAACCGCCGCACCACCACCGGTTGGGCTCGAACCTCCAACCTTTCGGTTAACAGCCGATCGCGCTAGCCAATTGCGCCACGAAGACGGTCCTGCTTCACTCTCACCACCATCAGAACATATCTTCAAAGCTATTACCGCAAAGAAAAAAGCAACACACCACTCCCGGGAGGGCTCAAAACTTTAACCTTTCGGTTAACAGCCGATCGCGCTAGCCCATTGCGCCACAGAGGCAGTCTTGCTCCACTCTCACCATCATCAGAACATATCTTCAAAGCTATGAGCGCAAAGAAAAAGAAGCGCTGCACTACCACCGGGTGGGCTTGAACCTCCAACCTTTCGGTTAACGGCCGATCGCGCTAGCCAATTGCGCCACGGAGCCAATAGTGCTCCACGCTCACCACCATCAGAACATATCTTCAAAGCCATCAGCGCAAAGAAAAAAGCAATACACCCCACTCGGGAAGGCTCGAACCTTTAACTTTTCGGTTAACAGCCGATCGCGCTAGCCAAAGGCGCCACGGGGACAGTCCTGCTCCACTCTGACCACCGTCAGAACATTTCTTCAGAGCTATCAGCCCAAAGAAAAAAAAGCGCCGCACCACCACCGGGTGGGCTCGAACCTCCAACCTTTCGGTTAACAGCCGATCGCGCTAGCCAATTGCCCCACGGAGACAGTCGTGCTCCACTCTCACCACCGTCAGAACATTTCTTCAGAGCTATCACCCCAACGAAAAAAAAGCGCCGCACCACCACCGGTTGGGCTCGAACCTCCAACCTTTCGGTTAACAGCCGATCGCGCTAGCCAATTGCGCCACGAAGACAGTCCTGCTCCACTCTCACCACCATCAGAACATATCTTCAAAGCTATTACCGCAAAGAAAAAAGCAACAAACTACTCCCGCGAGGGCTGGAAACTCCAACCTTTCGGTTAACAGCCGATCGCGCTAGCCCATTGCGCCACGAAGACAGTCCTGCTCCACTCTCACCACCATCAGAACATATCTTCAAAGCTATTACCGCAAAGAAAAAAGCAACACACCACTCCCGGGAGGGCTCAAAACTCTAACCTTTCGGTTAACAGCCGATCACGCTAGCCAATTGCGCCACGGAGACAGTCCTGCTCCACTCTCACCACCATCAGAACATATTTTGAAAGCTATCAGCCCAAAGAAGAAAAAGTGCCGCACCACCACCGGGTGGGCTTGAACTACCAACTTTTCGGTTAGCAGCCGATCACGCTAGCCAATTGCGCCACGGAGACAGTCCTGCTCCACTCTCACCACCATCAGAACATATCTTCAAAGCTATCAGCCCCCAAAAAAAGTGCCGCGCCATCACCGGGTGGGCTCGAACCTCCACCTTTTCGGTTAACAGCCAATCACGCTAGCCAATTGCGCCACGGAGACAGTCCTGCTTCACTCTCACCACCATCATAACATATCTTCAAAGCTATCAGCCCAAAGAAAAAAAAGCGCCGCACCACCACCGGGTGGGCTCGAAACTCCAACCTTTCGGTTAACTGCCGATCGCGCTAGCCAATGGCGCCACGGAGACAGTCCTGCTCTACTCTTACCACCATTAGAACATATCTTGAAAGCTATCAGCCCAAAGAAAAAAAGCGCCGCACCACCAACGCGTGGGCTCGAACCTCCAGCATTCCGGTTAACAGCTGATCACGCTAGCCAATTGCGCCACGGAGACAGTCCTGCTCCACTCTCATCACCATCAGAACATATCTTAAAGCTATCAGCCCACAGAAAAAAAGCGCCACAGCACCACCGGGAAAGCTCGAACCTCCAACTTATCGGTTAACAGCCGATCGCGCTAGCCAATTGCGCCACGGAGACAGTCCTGCTCCACTCTCACCACCATCAGAACATATCTTCAAAGCTATCAGCGCAAAGAAAAAAGCAAAACACCACTCCCGGGAGGGCTCGAACGTCCAACTTTTCGGTTAACAGCCGATCGCGCTGGCCAATTGCGCCACGGAGACAGTCCTGCTCCACTCTCACCACAATTAGAACATATCTTCAAAGCTATCAGCCCAAAGAAAAAAAAAGCGCCGCACCACCACCGGTTGGGCTCGAACCTCCAACCTTTCGGTTAACAGCCGATCGCGCTAGCCCATTGCGCCACGGAGGCAGTCTTGCTCCACTCTCACCATCATCAGAACATATCTTCAAAGCTATCAGCGCAAAGAAAAAAAAGCGCTGCACCACCGACGGGTGGGCTCGAACCTCCAACCTTTCGGTTAACAGCCGATCGCGCTAGCCCATTGCGCCACGGAGACAGTCTTGCTCCTCTCTCACCACCATCAGAACATATCTTCAAAGCTATCAGCGCAAAGAAAAAAGCCACACACCACTCCCGAGAGGGCTAGAAACTCCAACCTTTCGGTCAACAGCCGATCGCGCTAGCCCATTGCGCCACGGAGGCAGTCTTGCTCCACTCTCACCATCATCAGAACATATCTTCAAAGCTATGAGCGCAAAGAAAAAGAAGCGCTGCACTACCACCGGGTGGGCTTGGACCTCCAACCTTTCGGTTAACGGCCGATCGCGCTAGCCAATTGCGCCATGGAGCCAATAGTGCTCCACGCTCACCACCATCAGAACATATCTTCAAAGCTATCAGCGCAAAGAAAAAAGCAATACACCCCACTCGGGAAGGCTCGAACCTTTAACTTTTCGGTTAACAGCCGATCGCGCTAGCCAATGGCGCCACGGGGACAGTCCTGCTCCACTCTGACCACCGTCAGAACATTTCTTCAGACCTATCAGCCCAAAGAAAAAAAAGCGCCGCACCACCACCGGGTGGGCTCGAACCTCCAACCTTTCGGTTAACAGCCGATCGTGCTAGCCATTTGCCCCACGGAGACAGTCGTGCTCCACTCTCACCACTGTCAGAACATTTCTTCAGAGCTATCACCCCAACGAAAAAAAGCGTCGCACCACCATTGGTTGGGCTCGAACCTCCAACCTTTCGGTTAACAGCCGATCGCGCTAGCCAATTGCGGCACGAAGACAGTCCTGCTCCACTCTCACCACCATCAGAACATATCTTCAAAGCTATTACCGCAAAGAAAAAAGCAACACACTACTCCCGCGAGGGCTCGAAACTCCAACCTTTCGGTTAACAGCCGATCGCGCTAGCCCATTGCGCCACGAAGACAGTCCTGCTCCACTCTCACCACCATCAGAACATATCTTCAAAGCTATTACCGCAAAGAAAAAAGCAACACACCACTCCCGGGAGGGCTCAAAACTCTAACCTTTCGGTTAACAGCCGATCACGCTAGCCAATTGCGCCACGGAGACAGTCCTGCTCCACTCTCACCACCATCAGAACATATCTTGAAAGGTATCAGCCCAAAGAAGAAAAAGTGCCGCACCACCACCGGGTGGGCTTGAACTACCAACGTTTCGGTTAACAGCCGATCACGCTAGCCAATTGCGCCATGGAGACAGTCCTGCTCCACTCTCACCACCATCAGAACATATCTCCAAAGCTATCAGCCCAAAAAAAAGTGCCGCACCACCACCGGGTGGGCTCGAACCTCCAACTTTTCGGTTAACAGCCAATCACGCTAGCCAATTGCGCCACGGAGACAGTCCTGCTTCACTCTCACCACCATCATAACATATCTTCCAAGCTATCAGCCCAAAGAAAAAAAAGCGCCGCACCACCACCGGGTGGGCTCGAAACTCCAACCTTTTGGTTAACTGCCGATCGCGCTAGCCAATGGCGCCACGGAGACAGTCCTGCTCTACTCTTACCACCATTAGAACATATCTTGAAAGCTATCAGCCCAAAGAAAAAAAAGCGCCGCACCACCAACGCGTGGGCTCGAACCTCCAGCATTCCGGTTAACAGCTGATCACGCTAGCCAATTGCGCCACGGAGACAGTCCTGCTCCACTCTCACCACCATCAGAACATATCTTAAAGCTATCAGCCCACAGAAAAAAAGCGCCACACCACCACCGGGAGAGCTCGAACCTCCAACTTATCGGTTAACAGCCGATCGCGCTAGCCAATTGCGCCACGGAGACAGTCCTGCTCCACTCTCACCACCATCAGAACATATCTTCAAAGCTATCAGCGCAAAGAAAAAAGCAAAACACCATTCCCGGGAGGGCTCGAACGTCCAACTTTTCGGTTAACAGCCGATCGCGCTGGCCAATTGCGCCACGGAGACAGTCCTGCTCCACTCTCACCACAATTAGAACATATCTTCAAAGCTATCAGCCCAAAGAAAAAAAAAGCGCCGCACCACCACCGGTTGGGCTCGAACCTCCAACCTTTCGGTTAACAGCAGATCGCGCTAGCCAATTGCGCCACGGAGACAATCGTGCTCCACTCTCACCACCATCAGAACATATCTTCAAAGCTATCAGCGCAAAAAAAGCAACACATCCCACCCGGGAGGGCTCGAACCTCCAAATTTTCGGTTAACAGCAAATCGCGCTAGCCAATTGCGCCACGCGGACCGTCCTGCTCCACTCTCACCACCGTCAGACCATTTCTTCAGAGCTACCACCCCAAAGAAAAAAAAGCGCCGCACCACCACCGGGTGGGCTCGAACCTCCAACCTTTCGGTTAACAGACAATCGCGCTAGCCAATTGCCCCACGAGACAGTCGTGCTCCACTCTCACCACCGTCAGAACATTTCTTCAGAGCTATCACCCCAAAGAAAAAAAAGCGCCGCACCACCCCCGGTTGGGCTCGAACCTCCAACCTTTCGGTTTACAGCCGATCGCGCTAGCCAATTGTGCCACAAAGACGGTCCTGCTCCACTCTCACCACCATCAGAACATATCTTCAAAGCTATTACCGCAAAGAAAAAAGCAACACACCACTCCCGGGAGGGCTCAAAACTCTAACCTTTCGGTTAACAGCCGATCGCGCTAGCCCATTGCGCCACGGAGGCAGTCTTGCTCCACTCTCACCATCATCAGAACTTATCTTCAAAGCTATGAGCGCAAAGAAAAAGAAGCGCTGCACCACCACCACCAGGTGGGCTCGAACCTCCAACCTTTCGGTAAACAGCCGATCGCGCTAGCCCATTGCGCCACGGAGACAGTCCTGCTCTACTCTCACCACCATCAGAACATATCTTCAAAGGTATCAGCGCAAAAAAAGCAACATACCCCACCCGGGAGGGCTCGAACTTCCAAATTTTCGGTTAACAGCCGATCGCGCTAGCCAATTGCGCCACGCGGACCGTCCTGCTCCACTCTCACCACCGTCAGACCATTTCTTCAGAGCTACCACCCCAAAAAAAAAAGCGCCACACCACCACCGGGTGGGCTCGAATTTCCGACCTTTCGGTTAACAGACGATTGCGCTAGCCAATTGCCCCACGGAGACTGTCGTGCTCAACTCTCACCACCATCAGAACATATCTTCAAAGCTATCAGCCCAAAGAAAAAAAACGCCGCACCACCACCGGGTGGGCTCGAACTACCAACTTTTCGGTTAACAGCCGATCACGCTAGCCAATTGCGCCACGGAGACAGTCCTGCTCCACTCTCACCACCATCAGAACATATCTTAAAAGCTATCAGCCCAAAAAAAGCGCCGCACCACCACAGGGTGGGCTCGAACCTCCAACTTTTCGGTTAACAGCCGATCACGCTAGCCAATTGCGCCACGAAGACAGTCCTGCTTCATTCTCACCACCATCATAACATATCTTCAAAGCTATCAGCCCAAAGAAAAAAAAGCGCCGCACCACCACCGGGTGGGCTCGAAACTCCAACCTTTCGGTTAACTGCCGATCGCGCTAGCCAATGGCGCCACGGAGACAGTCCTGCTCCACTCTTACCACCATTAGAACATATCTTAAAGCTATCAGCCCACAGAAAAAAAGCGCCACACCACCACCGGGAGAGCTCGAACCTCCAACTTTTCGGTTAACAGCCGATCGCGCTAGCCAATTGCGCCACGGAGACAGTCCTGCTCCACTCTCACCACCATCAGAACATATCTTCAAAGCTATCAGCGCAAAGAAAAAAGCAGAACACCACTCCCGGGAGGGCTCGAACGTCCAACTTTTCAGTTAACAGCCGATCGCGCTGGCCAATTGCGCCACGGAGACAGTCCTTCTCCACTCTCACCACAATTAGAACATATCTTCAAAGCTATCAGCACAAAGAAAAAAAAAGCGCCGCACCACCACCGGTTGGGCTCGAACCTCCAACCTTTCGGTTAACAGCAGATCGCGCTAGCCAATTGCGCCACGGAGACAATCGTGCTCCACTCTCACCACCATCAGAACATATCTTCAAAGCTATCAGCGCAAAAAAAGCAACACACCCCACCCGGGAGGGCTCGAACCTCCAAATTTTCGGTTAACAGCCGATCGCGCTAGCCAATTGCGCCACGCGGACCGTCCTGCTCCACTCTCACCACCGTCAGACCATTTCTTCAGAGCTACCACCCCAAAGAAAAAAAAGCGCCACACCACCACCGGGTGGGCTCGAACCTCCAACCATTCGGTTAACAGACGATCGCGCTAGCCAATTGCCCCACGGAGACTGTCGTGCTCCACTCTCACCACCGTCAGAACATTTCTTCAGAGCTATCACCCCAAAGAAAAAAAAGCGCCGCACCACCACCGGTTGGGCTCGATCATCCAACCTTTCGGTTAACAGCCGATCGCGCTAGCCAATTGCGCCACGGAGACAATCGTGCTCCACTCTCACCACCATCAGAACATATCTTCAAAGCTATTACCGCAAAGAAAAAAGCAACACACCACTCCCGGGAGGGCTCAAAACTCTAACCTTTCGGTTAACAGCCGATCACGCTAGCCCATTGCGCCACGGAGACAGCCCTGCTCTACTCTCACCACCATCAGAACATATCTTCAAAGCTATCAGCCCAAAGAAAAAAAAGCGCCATACCACCACCGGGTGGGCTCGAACCTCCAACCTTTTGGTTAACAGCCGATCGCGCTAGCCGTTTGCGCCATGAAGACAGTCCTGTTCCACTCTCACCACCATCAGAACATATCTTCAAAGCTACCAGCCCAAAGAAAAAAACGCCGCACCACCACCGGGTGGGCTCGAACTACCAAGTTTTCGGTTAACAGCCGATCACGCTAGCCAATTGCGCCACGGAGACAGTCCTGCTCCACTCTCACCACCATCAGAACATATCTTGAAAGCTATCAGCCCAAAGAAAAAAAAGTGCCGCACCACCACCGGGTAGGCTTGAACTACCAACTTTTCAGTTAACAGCCGATCACGCTAGCCAATTGCGCCACGGAGACAGTCCTGCTCCACTCTCACCACCATCAGAACATATCTTCAAAGCTATCAGCCCAAAAAAAGCGCCGCACCACCACCGGGTGGGCTCGAACCTCCAACTTTTCGGTTAACAGCCGATCACGCTAGCCAATTGCGCCACGGAGACAGTCCTGCTTCACTCTCACCACCATCATAACATATCTTCAAAGCTATCAGCCCAAAGAAAAAAAAGCGATGCACCACCACCGGGTGGGCTCAAAACTCCAACCTTTCGGTTAACTGCCGATCGCGCTAGCCAATGGCGCCACGGAGACAGTCCTGCTCCACTCTTACCACCATTACAACATATCTTGAAAGCTATCAGCCCAAAGAAAAAAAAGCGCCGCACCACCAACGCGTGGGCTCGAACCTCCAACATTCCGGTTAACAGCTGATCACGCTAGCCAATTGCGCCACGGAGACAGTCCTGCTCCACTCTCACCACCATCAGAACATATCTTAAAGCTATCAGCCCACAAAAAAAAGCGCCACACCACCACCGGGAGAGCTCGAACCTCCAACTTTTCGGTTAACAGCCGATCGCGCTAGCCAATTGCGCCACGGAGACAGTCCTGCTCCACTCTCACCACCGTCAGAACATTTCTTCAGAGCTATCAGCCCAAAGAAAAAAAAAGCGCCGCACCACCACTCGGGTGGGCCCGAACCTCCAACCTTTCGGTTAACAGCCGATCGCGCTAGCCAATGGCGCCACGGAGACAGTCCTGCTCCACTCTTACCACCATTAGAACATATCTTGAAAGCTATCAGCCCAAAGAAAAAAAAGCGCCGCACCACCAACGCGTGGGCTCGAACCTCCAACATTCCGGTTAACAGCTGATCACGCTAGCCAATTGCGCCACGGAGACAGTCGTGCTCCACTCTCACCACCATCAGAACATATCTTAAAGCTATCAGCCCACAGAAAAAAAGCGCCACACCACCACCGGGAGAGCTCGAACCTCCAACTTTTCGGTTAACAGCCGATCGCGCTAGCCAATTGCGCCACGGAGACAGTCCTGCTCCACTCTCACCACCATCAGAACATATCTTCAAAGCTATCAGCGCAAAGAAAAAAGCAGAACACCACTCCCGGGAGGGCTCGAACGTCCAACTTTTCGGTTAACAGCCGATCGCGCTGGCCAATTGCGCCACGGAGACAGTCCTGCTCCACTCTCACCACAATTAGAACATATCTTCAAAGCTATCAGCCCAAAGAAAAAAAAAGCGCCGCACCACCACCGGTTGGGCTCGAACCTCCAACCTTTCGGTTAACAGCAGATCGCGCTAGCCAATTGCGCCACGGAGACAATCGTGCTCCACTCTCACCACCATCAGAACATATCTTCAAAGCTATCAGCGCAAAAAAAGCAACACACCCCACCCGGGAGGGCTCGAACCTCCAAATTTTCGGTTAACAGCCGATCGCGCTAGCCAATTGCGCAAAGCGGACCGTCCTGCTCCACTCTCACCACCGTCAGACCATTTCTTCAGAGCTACCACCCCAAAGAAAAAAAAAGCGCCACACCACCACCGGGTGGGCTCGAACCTCCAACCTTTCGGTTAACAGACGATCGCGCTAGCCAATTGCCCCACGGAGACTGTCGTGCTCCACTCTCACCACCGTCAGAACATTTCTTCAGAGCTATCACCCCAAAGAAAAAAAAGCGCCGCACCACCACCGGTTGGGCTCGATCATCCAACCTTTCGGTTAACAGCCGATCGCGCTAGCCAATTGCGCCACGGAGACAATCGTGCTCCACTCTCACCACCATCAGAACATATCTTCAAAGCTATTACCGCAAAGAAAAAAGCAACACACCACTCCCGGGAGGGCTCAAAACTCTAACCTTTCGGTTAACAGCCGATCGCGATAGCCCATTGCGCCACGGAGGCAGTCTTGCTCCACTCTCACCATCATCAGAACTTATCTTCAAAGCTATGAGCGCAAAGAAAAAGAAGCGCTGCACCACCACCACCACCAGGTGGGCTCGAACCTCCAACCTTTCGGTTAACAGCCGATCGCGCTAGCAAATTGCGCCACGAAGACAGTCCTGCTCCACTCTCACCACCATCAGAACATATCTTCAAAGCTATTACCGCAAAGAAAAAAGCAACACACCACTCCCGGGAGGGCTCAAAACTCTAACCTTTCGGTTAACAGCCGATCGCGCTAGCCCATTGCGCCACGGAGACAGCCCTGCTCTACTCTCACCACCATCAGAACATATCTTCAAAGCTATCAGCCCAAAGAAAAAAAAGCGCCATACCACCACCGCGTGGGCTCGAACCTCCAACCTTTTGGTTAACAGCCGATCGCGCTAGTCGTTTGCGCCATGAAGACAGTCCTGCTCCACTCTCACCACCATCAGAACATATCTTCAAAGCTACCAGCCCAAAGAAAAAAACGCCGCACCACCACCGGGTGGGCTCGAACTACCAAGTTTTCGGTTAACAGCCGATCACGCTAGCCAATTGCGCCACGGAGACAGTCCTGCTCCACTCTCACCACCATCAGAACATATCTTGAAAGCTATCAGCCCAAAGAAAAAAAAGTGCCGCACCACCACCGGGTAGGCTTGAACTACCAACTTTTCAGTTAACAGCCGATCACGCTAGCCAATTGCGCCACGGAGACAGTCCTGCTCCACTCTCACCACCATCAGAACATATCTTCAAAGCTATCAGCCCAAAAAAAAAGCGCCGCACCACCACCGGGTGGGCTCGAACCTCCAACTTTTCGGTTAACAGCCGATCACGCTAGCCAATTGCGCCACGGAGACAGTCCTGCTTCACTCTCACCACCATCATAACATATCTTCAAAGCTATCAGCCCAAAGAAAAAAAAGCGATGCACCACCACCGGGTGGGCTCAAAACTCCAACCTTTCGGTTAACTGCTGATCGCGCTAGCCAATGGCGCCACGGAGACAGTCCTGCTCCACTCTTACCACCATTACAACATATCTTGAAAGCTATCAGCCCAAAGAAAAAAAAGCGCCGCACCACCAACGCGTGGGCTCGAACCTCCAACATTCCGGTTAACAGCTGATCACGCTAGCCAATTGCGCCACGGAGACAGTCCTGCTCCACTCTCACCACCATCAGAACATATCTTAAAGCTATCAGCCCACAAAAAAAAAGCGCCAAACCACCACCGGGAGAGCTTGAACCTCCAACTTTTCGGTTAACAGCCGATCGCGCTAGCCAATTGCCCCACGGAGACAGTCGTGCTCCACTCTCACCACCGTCAGAACATTTCTTCAGAGCTATCACCCCAAAGAAAAAAAAACGCTGCACCACCACCGGTTGGGCTCGAACCTCCAACCTTTCGGTTACCAGCCGATCGCGCTAGCCAATTGCGCCACGAAGACAGTCCTGCTCCACTCTCACCACCATCAGAACATATCTTCAAAGCTATTACCGCAAAGAAAAAAGCAACACACCACTCCCGGGAGGGCTCGAAACTCCAAGCTTTCAGTTAACAGCTGATCGCGCTAGCCCATTGCGCCACGGAGGCAGTCTTGCTCCACTCTCAGCATCATCAGAACATATCTTCAAAGCTATCAGCGCAAAGAAAAAAAAGCGCTGCACCACAACGGGTGGGCTCGAACCTCCAACCTTTCGGTTAACAGCCGATCGCACTAGCCCAATGCGCCACGGAGACAGTCTTGCTCCACTCTCACCACCATCAGAACATATCTTCAAAGCTATCAGCGCAAAGCAAAAAGCAACACACCACTCCCGGGTGGGCTCGAAACTCCAACCTTTCGGTCAAAAGCCGATCGCGCTAGCGCATTGCGCCACGAAGACAGTCTTGCTCCTCTCTCACCACCATCAGAACATATCTTCAAAGCTATCAGACCAAAGAAAAAAAAGCACCGCACCACCACCGGGTGGGCTCGAACCTCCAACCTTTCGGTTAACAGCCGATCGCGCTAGCCAATTGCGCCACGGAGACAGTCGTGCTCCACTCTCACCACCATTAGAACATATCTTCAAAGCTATCAGCGCAAAAAAAAAGCAAAACACCACTCCCGGGAGGGCTCGAACTTCAAACTTTTCGGTTAACAGCCCATCGCGCTGGCCAATTGCGCCACGGAGACAGTCCTGCGCCACTCTCACCACAATTAGAACATATCTTCAAAGCTATCAGCCCAAAGAAAAAAAAGCGCCGCACCACCACCGGGTGGGCTTGAACCTCCAACCTTTCGGTTAAGAGCAGATCGCGCTAGCCAATTGCGCCACGGAGACAATCGTGCTCCACTCTCACCACCATCAGAACATATCTTCTAAGCTATCAGCGCAAAGAAAAAAGCAACACACCCCACCCGGGAGGGCTCGAACCTCCAACTTTTCGGTTAACAGCCGATCGCGCTAGCCAATAGCGCCACGGGGACAGTCCTGCTCCACTCTCACCACCGTTAGACCATTTCTTCAGAGCTATCACCCCAAAGAAAAAAAAGCGCCGCACCACCACCGGGTGGGCTCGAACCTCCAACCTTTCGGTTAACAGCCGATCGCGCTAGCCAATTGCCCCACGGAGATAGTCGTGCTCTACTCTCACCACCGTCAGAACATTTCTTCAGAGCTATCACCCCAAAGAAAAAAAAACGCCGCACCACCACCGGTTGGGCTCGAACCTCCAACCTTTCGGTTAACAGCCGATCGCGCTAGCCAATTGCGCCACGAAGACAGTCCTGCTCCACTCTCACCACATTCAGAACATATCTTCAAAGCTATTACCGCAAAAAAAAAGCAACACCCCACTCCCGGGAGGGCTCAAAACTTTAACCTTTCGGTTAACAGCCGATCGCGCTAGCCCATTGCGCCACGGAGGCAGTCTTGCTCCACTCTCACCATCATCAGAACATATCTTCAAAGCTATGAGCGCAAAGAAAAAGAAGCGATGCAGTACCACCGGGTGGGCTTGAACCTCCAACCTTTCGGTTAACGGCTGATCGCGCTAGCCAATTACGCCACGGAGACAATAGTGCTCCACGCTCACCACCATCAGAACATATCTTCAAAGCTATCAGCGCAAAGAAAAAAGCAACACACCCCACCCGGGAAGGCTCGAACCTTCAACTTTTCGGTTAACAGCCGATCGCGCTAGCCAATGGCGCCACGTGGACAGTCCTGCTCCACTCTGACCACCGTGAGAACATTTCTTCAGAGCTATCAGCCCAAAGAAAAAAAAGCGCCGCACCACCACCGGGTGGGCTCGAACCTCCAACCTTTCGGTTAACAGCCGATCGCGCTAGCCAATTGCCCCACGGAGACAGTCGTGCTCCACTCTCACCACCGTCAAACCTTTCTTCAGAGCTATCACCCCAAAGAAAAAAAAGCGCCGCACCACCACCGGTTGTGCTCGAACCTCCAACCTTTCGGTTAACAGCCGATCGCGCTAGCCAATTGCGCCACGAAGACGGTCCTGCTCCACTCTCACCACCATCAGAACATATCTTCAAAGCTATTACCGCAAAAAAAAGCAACACACCACTCCCGGGAGGGCTCAAAACTCTATACTTTCGGTTAACAGCCGATCGCGCTGGCCCATTGCGCCACGGAGGCAGTCTTGCTCCACTCTCACCATCATCAGAACTTATCTTCAAAGCTATGAGCGCAAAGAAAAAGAAGCGCTGCACCACCACCACCACCAGGTGGGCTCGAACCTCCAACCTTTCGGTTAACAGCCGATCGCGCTAGCTGATTGCGCCACGAAGACAGTCCTGCTCCACTCTCACCACCATCAGAACATATCTTCAAAGCTATCAGCCCAAAGAAAAAAAACCGCCATAGCACCACCGGGTGGGCTCGAACTACCAACTTTTCGGTTAACAGCCGATCACGCTAGCCAATTGCGCCACGGAGACGGTCCTGCTCCACTCTCACCACCATCAGAACATATCTTGAAAGCTATCAGCCCAAAGAAAAAAAAGTGCCGCACCACCACCGGGTGGGCTTGAAATACCAACTTTTCGGTTAACAGCTGATCACGCTAGCCAATTGCGCCACGGAGACAGTCCTGCTCCACTCTCACCACCATCAGAACATATCTTCAAAGCTATCAGCCCAAAGAAAAAATAAGCGCCGCACCACCACCGGGTGGGCTCGAACCTCCAACCTTTCGGTTAACAGCCGATCGCGCTAGCCAATTGCCCCACGGAGACAGTCGTGCTCCACTCTCACCACCGTCAAACCTTTCTTCAGAGCTATCACCCCAAAGAAAAAAAAGCGCCGCACCACCACCGGTTGTGCTCGAACCTCCAACCTTTCGGTTAACAGCCGATCGCGCTAGCCAATTGCGCCACGAAGACGGTCCTGCTCCACTCTCACCACCATCAGAACATATCTTCAAAGCTATTACCGCAAAAAAAAGCAACACACCACTCCCGGGAGGGCTCAAAACTCTATACTTTCGGTTAACAGCCGATCGCGCTGGCCCATTGCGCCACGGAGGCAGTCTTGCTCCACTCTCACCATCATCAGAACTTATCTTCAAAGCTATGAGCGCAAAGAAAAAGAAGCGCTGCACCACCACCACCACCAGGTGGGCTCGAACCTCCAACCTTTCGGTTAACAGCCGATCGCGCTAGCTGATTGCGCCACGAAGACAGTCCTGCTCCACTCTCACCACCATCAGAACATATCTTCAAAGCTATCAGCCCAAAGAAAAAAAACCGCCATAGCACCACCGGGTGGGCTCGAACTACCAACTTTTCGGTTAACAGCCGATCACGCTAGCCAATTGCGCCACGGAGACGGTCCTGCTCCACTCTCACCACCATCAGAACATATCTTGAAAGCTATCAGCCCAAAGAAAAAAAAGTGCCGCACCACCACCGGGTGGGCTTGAAATACCAACTTTTCGGTTAACAGCTGATCACGCTAGCCAATTGCGCCACGGAGACAGTCCTGCTCCACTCTCACCACCATCAGAACATATCTTCAAAGCTATCAGCCCAAAGAAAAAATAAGCGCCGCACCACCACCGGGTGGGCTCGAAACTCCAACCTTTCGGTTAACTGCCGATCGCGCTAGCCAATGGCGCCACGGAGACAGTCCTGCTCCACTCTTACCACCATTAGAACATATCTTGAAAGCAATCAGCCCAAAGAAAAAAAAGCGCCGCACCACCAACGCGTGGGCTCGAACCTCCAACATTCCGGTTAACAGCCGATCACGCTAGCCAATCGCGCCACGGAGACAGTCCTGCTCCACTCTCACCACCATCAGAACATATCTTAAAGCTATTAGCCCTCAGAAAAAAGCGCCACACCACCACCGGGAGAGCTCGAACCTCCAACTTCTCGGTTAACAGCCGATCGCGCTAGCCAATTGCGGCACGGAGACAGTCCTGCTCCACTCTCACCACCGTCAGAACATTTCTTCAGAGCTATCAGCCCAAAGAAAAAAAAGCGCCGCACCACCACTCGGGTGGGCTCGAACCTCCAACCTTTCGGTTAACAGCCGATCGCGCTAGCCAATTGCCCCACGGAGACAGTCGTGCTCCACTCTCACCACCGTCAGAACATTTCTTCAGAGCTATCACCCTAAAGAAAAAAAAGCGCTGCACCACCACCGGTTGGGCTCGAACCTCCAACCTTTCGGTTAACAGCCGATTGCGCTAGCCAATTGCGCCACGAAGACGGTCCTGCTCCACTCTCACCACCATCAGAACATATCTTCAAAGCTATTACCGCAAAGAAAAAAGCAACACACCACTCCCGGGAGGGCTCAAAACTCTAACCTTTCGGTTAACAGCCGATCGCGCTAGCCCATTGCGCCACGGAGACAGCCCTGCTCTACTCTCACCACCATCAGAACATATCTTCAAAGCTATCAGCCCAAAGAAAAAAAAGCGCCATACCACCACCGCGTGGGCTCGAACCTCCAACCTTTTGGTTAACAGCCGATCGCGCTAGCCGTTTGCGCCATGAAGACAGTCCTGCTCCACTCTCACCACCATCAGAACATATCTTCAAAGCTACCAGCCCAAAGAAAAAAACGCCGCACCACCACCGGGTGGGCTCGAACTACCAAGTTTTCGGTTAACAGCCGATCACGCTAGCCAATTGCGCCACGGAGACAGTCCTGCTCCACTCTCACCACCATCAGAACATATCTTGAAAGCTATCAGCCCAAAGAAAAAAAAGTGCCGCACCACCACCGGGTAGGCTTGAACTACCAACTTTTCAGTTAACAGCCGATCACGCTAGCCAATTGCGCCACGGAGACAGTCCTGCTCCACTCTCACCACCATCAGAACATATCTTCAAAGCTATCAGCCCAAAAAAAAAGCGCCGCACCACCACCGGGTGGGCTCGAACCTCCAACTTTTCGGTTAACAGCCGATCACGCTAGCCAATTGCGCCACGGAGACAGTCCTGCTTCACTCTCACCACCATCATAACATATCTTCAAAGCTATCAGCCCAAAGAAAAAAAAGCGATGCACCACCACCGGGTGGGCTCAAAACTCCAACCTTTCGGTTAACTGCCGATCGCGCTAGCCAATGGCGCCACGGAGACAGTCCTGCTCCACTCTTACCACCATTACAACATATCTTGAAAGCTATCAGCCCAAAGAAAAAAAAGCGCCGCACCACCAACGCGTGGGCTCGAACCTCCAACATTCCGGTTAACAGCTGATCACGCTAGCCAATTGCGCCACGGAGACAGTCCTGCTCCACTCTCACCACCATCAGAACATATCTTAAAGCTATCAGCCCACAAAAAAAAGCGCCACACCACCACCGGGAGAGCTTGAACCTCCAACTTTTCGGTTAACAGCCGATCGCGCTAGCCAATTGCCCCACGGAGACAGTCGTGCTCCACTCTCACCACCGTCAGAACATTTCTTCAGAGCTATCACCCCAAAGAAAAAAAAACGCTGCACCACCACCGGTTGGGCTCGAACCTCCAACCTTTCGGTTACCAGCCGATCCCGCTAGCCAATTGCGCCACGAAGACAGTCCTGCTCCACTCTCACCACCATCAGAACATATCTTCAAAGCTATTACCGCAAAGAAAAAAGCAACACACCACTCCCGGGAGGGCTCGAAACTCCAAGCTTTCGGTTAACAGCTGATCGCGCTAGCCCATTGCGCCACGGAGGCAGTCTTGCTCCACTCTCAGCATCATCAGAACATATCTTCAAAGCTATCAGCGCAAAGAAAAAAAAGCGCTGCACCACAACGGGTGGGCTCGAACCTCCAACCTTTCGGTTAACAGCCGATCGCACTAGCCCAATGCGCCACGGAGACAGTCTTGCTCCACTCTCACCACCATCAGAACATATCTTCAAAGCTATCAGCGCAAAGAAAAAAGCAACACACCACTCCCGGGTGGGCTCGAAACTCCAACCTTTCGGTCAAAAGCCGATCGCGCTAGCGCATTGCGCCACGAAGACAGTCTTGCTCCTCTCTCACCACCATCAGAACATATCTTCAAAGCTATCAGACCAAAGAAAAAAAAGCACCGCACCACCACCGGGTGGGCTCGAACCTCCAACCTTTCGGTTAACAGCCGATCGCGCTAGCCAATTGCGCCACGGAGACAGTCGTGCTCCACTCTCACCACCATCAGAACATATCTTCAAAGCTATCAGCGCAAAAAAAAGCAAAACACCACTCCCGGGAGGGCTCGAACTTAAAACTTTTCGGTTAACAGCCCATCGCGCTGGCCAATTGCGCCACGGAGACAGTCCTGCGCCACTCTCACCACAATTAAAACATATCTTCAAAGCTATCAGCCCAAAGAAAAAAAAGCGCCGCACCACCACCGGGTGGGCTTGAACCTCCAACCTTTCGGTTAAGAGCAGATCGCGCTAGCCAATTGCGCCACGGAGACAATCGTGCTCCACTCTCACCACCATCAGAACATATCTTCTAAGCTATCAGCGCAAAGAAAAAAGCAACACACCCCACCCGGGAGGGCTCGAACCTCCAACTTTTCGGTTAACAGCCGATCGCGCTAGCCAATAGCGCCACGGGGACAGTCCTGCTCCACTCTCACCACCGTTAGACCATTTCTTCAGAGCTATCACCCCAAAGAAAAAAAAGCGCCGCACCACCACCGGGTGGGCTCGAACCTCCAACCTTTCGGTTAACAGCCGATCGCGCTAGCCAATTGCCCCACGGAGATAGTCGTGCTCTACTCTCACCACCGTCAGAACATTTCTTCAGAGCTATCACCCCAAAGAAAAAAAAAACGCCGCACCACCACCGGTTGGGCTCGAACCTCCAACCTTTCGGTTAACAGCCGATCGCGCTAGCCAATTGCGCCACGAAGACAGTCCTGCTCCACTCTCACCACATTCAGAACATATCTTCAAAGCTATTACCGCAAAAAAAAGCAACACACCACTCCCGGGAGGGCTCAAAACTTTAACCTTTCGGTTAACAGCCGATCGCGCTAGCCCATTGCGCCACGGAGGCAGTCTTGCTCCACTCTCACCATCATCAGAACATATCTTCAAAGCTATGAGCGCAAAGAAAAAGAAGCGATGCAGTACCACCGGGTGGGCTTGAACCTCCAACCTTTCGGTTAACGGCTGATCGCGCTAGCCAATTACGCCACGGAGACAATAGTGCTCCACGCTCACCACCATCAGAACATATCTTCAAAGCTATCAGCGCAAAGAAAAAAGCAACACACCCCACCCGGGAAGGCTCGAACCTTCAACTTTTCGGTTAACAGCCGATCGCGCTAGCCAATGGCGCCACGTGGACAGTCCTGCTCCACTCTGACCACCGTGAGAACATTTCTTCAGAGCTATCAGCCCAAAGAAAAAAAAAGCGCCGCACCACCACCGGGTGGGCTCGAACCTCCAACCTTTCGGTTAACAGCCGATCGCGCTAGCCAATTGCCCCACGGAGACAGTCGTGCTCCACTCTCACCACCGTCAAACCTTTCTTCAGAGCTATCACCCCAAAGAAAAAAAAGCGCCGCACCACCACCGGTTGTGCTCGAACCTCCAACCTTTCGGTTAACAGCCGATCGCGCTAGCCAATTGCGCCACGAAGACGGTCCTGCTCCACTCTCACCACCATCAGAACATATCTTCAAAGCTATTACCGCAAAAAAAAGCAACACACCACTCCCGGGAGGGCTCAAAACTCTATACTTTCGGTTAACAGCCGATCGCGCTAGCCCATTGCGCCACGGAGGCAGTCTTGCTCCACTCTCACCATCATCAGAACTTATCTTCAAAGCTATGAGCGCAAAGAAAAAGAAGCGCTGCACCACCACCACCACCAGGTGGGCTCGAACCTCCAACCTTTCGGTTAACACACGATCGCGCTAGCCAATTGCCCCACGGAGACAGTCGTGCTCCACTCTCACCACCGTCAGAGCATTTCTTCAGAGCTATCACCCCAAAGAAAAAAAGCGCCGCACCACCACCGGTTGGTCTCGAACCTCCAACTTTTCGGTTAACAGCCAATCGCGCTAGCCAATTGCGCCACGAAGACAGTCCTGCTCCACTCTCACCACCATCAGAAAATATCTTCAAAGCTATTACTGCAAAGAAAAAAGCAACACACCACTCCCGGGAGGGCTCAAAACTCTAACCTTTCGGTTAGCAGCCGATCACGCTAGCCAATTGCGCCACGGAGACAGTCCTGCTTCACTCTCACCACCATCATAACATATCTTCAAAGCTATCAGCCCAAAGAAAAAAAAGCGCCGCACCACCACCGGGTGGGCTCGAAGCTCCGACCTTTCGGTTAACTGCCGATCGCGCTAGCCAATGGCGCCACGGAGGCAGTCTTGCTCCACTCTCAGCATCATCAGAACATATCTTCAAAGCTATCATCGCAAAGAAAAAAAAGCGCTGCACCACAACAGGTGGGCTCGAACCTCCAACCTTTCGGTTAACAGCCGATCGCACTAGCCCATTGCGCCACGGAGACAGTCTTGCTCCACTCTCACCACCATCCGAACATATCTTCAATGCTATCAGCGCAAAGAAAAAAGCAACACACCACTCCCAGGAGGGCTCGAAACTCCAACCTTTCGGTCAACAGCCGATCGCGCTAGCGCATTGCGCCACGGAGACAGTCTTGCTCCCCTCTCACCACCATCAGAACATATCTTCAAAGCTATCAGCCCAAAGAAAAAAAAGCACCGCACCACCACCGGGTGGGCTCGAACCTCCAACTTTTCGGTTAACAGCCGATCGCGCTAGCCAATTGCGCCACGGAGACAGTCGTGCTCCACTCTCACCACCATCAGAACATATCTTCAAAGCTATCAGCGCAAAGAAAAAAGCAAAACACCACTCCCGGGAGGGCTCGAACCTCAAACTTTTCGGTTAACAGCCGATCGCGCTGGCCAATTGCGCCACGGAGACAGTCCTGCGCCACTCTCACCACAATTAGAACATATCTTCAAAGCTATCAGCCCAAAGAAAAAAAAGTGCCGCACCACCACCGGGTGGGCTCGAACCTCCAACCTTTCGGTTAACAGCAGATCGCGCTAGCCAATTGCGCCACGGAGACTTTTTTTTTTTTTTTTATTTATTGCCTGGCATGGACATTGTACAGGGCAATCATTGCACACACATATATTACAATACAAAGAAAAAGAAAAAAAAACAAGCATTGCCATCAGTCCCATTTGTACTGATGTTGTCCTCTTAAAAATACTTAGGGTTTGCCAGGGGTTCAAACCTTGACAACCATTCTGGCTCGATATCCTCTATTTTGCTACACTCAATGAATGCAGACATGCTTTGCCTGAAATAAATTACTGCTGGTTTTGCGTCCGGGTCGAAATGGTATCCGGCCATTCGTGCACGCCATATACAGTGGAGACCGGTCAACATCACTACATCGAATGGGACCCCATCATCATTTGTTACTGCGAGGTACCTTATTCCGTGTGGGTCTAGTGGAAAATCCTTCTTTATTGTCCTCTGTAATATGTCCCAAAAATGTACCCCTTCCCAACAATGCAAAAAAACATGGTCTATTGTTTCTGGTTTCTTACATATCAAGCAGTGTGACCCCCATAGTGTAAAAAAACCCCGTTCCTCTGTGAAAGTCTTTACTGATAGTGTTCCTGTGTGGAACTTGAGGAAAAAAGTTTTCACCCCTGTAGGTACCTGCATGTTTCTCACCCGCTTCAGTACGTTTTGTCCCGGTCTTCCACTGTATATGGCCCTGTACAATGGTACTGGCAAAACCATAGCACATACATCTCTGTACAATTCTTTTCTTCTAACACTTGCTAGATAATCTATCGAAAAGCGTACAGATAAAAAACGTACACTGTCTACCACTTCCTTGAGATACCCACGCAACGTCACGGGCCGGCTATCCGTAGTAACAACAAAATCTGGTAAGGCACTGCCTAACCTGAGCTGGCATACCGTACGTAAAAACGGATCCCTGACGTCACGGAAAAACAAAAATCTATTTACTACTTGTCTCACAAATAGGTGCGCCAAACCAAGACCTCCGTCCTTCACGCGCCTGAACAAGTTGGTCCGTCTGCACCTTTCCCATTTCGAGCCCCATATAAAAACTGCGAACACTCTGTGCAGCCTTTGCACGTTGATCCTTGAACAATGTAACACCTGCATCACATACCACAGTTTAGCGATAAAAAACATGTTGCACACAGTAGCCCTAGCGAAAACAGACAGGTTCATGCCTTTCCACCTGTCTGCTTTTTCCTTCGTCTCTTTTGTTTGACGCGACCAATACTCCTCGCTGCCGTTATAACATTCCAGGGGAACACCGAGGTACCTTGTCGGTGTTTCCGTCCAGTGCACATTCGCAAAAAGGTCCGGCTTTGAAGGCCACCTTCCGTGCCAAAGCCCAAGAGATTTCGCCCAGTTTACGCGGCTTCCTGTGACGCTACAAAAATGTTTCACAACACTTATCGTTTCCTCTACACTTTCTTTGTTCGTACAACACACCGCAATGTCGTCTGCATATGCCAGCAGCTTAACTTCCACTGCCGCCAAGCTGAAGCCACGAATTTTTTCATTTTCATTTATCGCTAAGCACATCGCTTCGATGTAAATACAAAACAAAAGTGGACTGAGGGGGCAGCCCTGACGCACAGAACGCATTACGTGAATGGGGGCCCCCAAAGACTTGTTAACAATTAAACGTGTTGTGCAGTTCTGGTACGCCAAGGCCACTCCCTCCTTGATGATGGAACCGACATTAATATGATCTAAGATGACAAACAAAATATCATGCGCAACACAATCAAAAGCTTTCTCCAGGTCTATCTGGAGCACAGCAACGCCAAGTGAATCTTCGTCACAACACTCTAGCACACACCGCATCTTGTGAATGTTTGAGCTAATGGTTCTGCCTTTGATTCCACAAGTTTGGTGCTCTCCAACAATTTCTTTAATGACACCTTGAAGTCGCGCTGCCAGAACCTTCATAAAAATCTTGTAGTCGACATTGGTCAGCGATATGGGCCTATACGATGTCACCAGTTTAAGTTTTTCCCCTTCGTCCGTTTTAGGAATTAATATCGTATGCGCTTTGCTGAAGGAGGGCGGCAGAGTTTTCCGTTCGTACGCCTCATTGAACAGCTCAGCTAACCCCGGGGACAGTTCTATTCTAAACGTCTTATACCATGCTGCGGTTAGGCCATCGGGTCCCGGTGACTTTCCGGGGTTCAGATGACCAATCGCGCGTTCCACTTCACCTTCCGTTATTCTGCCTTCTAAAAGCTTTTTTGTGTCGTCACTAAGCCGCGGCAAGCGCTTGAGAAACTCTTCTTTAAAACCATGTACATTCGCTTTTCGAATTGCAAAAAGTGACTGATAATACGCAACAAAGGCCCGTTCGATGCTTTCATTGTCGCTCGCGAGAGTCCCGTTGCAATAGACCTTATCGATGTGGTTTCGGCGTCCTTGCGCTTTTTCGAGACCAAGCGCCCTTTTTGTGGGCGTCTCACCCGCGGCAAGATCATTTGCGCGCGCGCGAACCCAGGCGCCTCGATAACGCTCTCTGTCATGCAGTTCTAATTTTTCCTTGACACTGCGCACCTCGTCTTTGCAAGTCCCAGGCTCCCGACTTTCTAGGGCTATCAGCTGCTGCAGTGTTTTCTTAAGACTTCTTTCTTTTATTTGCGCTTCGAATTTTAGCGTGCTCGATCTGTCAAGCGCTTTCATTTTCACCTTCTGCTTTAAACACTCCCATTTCTCTGCTACTGTTTCCGTTTTTTCCATAAGCACTTCATTAATGGTCTCGTGCACTGCTTCTAAAAATGGTTCATCTTTTAGTAACAATGCGTTCAGTTTCCATAAATCCCAGTTGAAAACCTTACGCTGTTTCTTCATGCCTATGCGACACACAACCAAACAGTGATCTGAAAACGACACTGGCTCAACCGAAAAATCGTGACACATAGGCAATACATCTAGGGATAGGTATATGCGGTCTAAACGTGCATGGCTATTGCCATGAAATCGCGTGTAGATCACTTCGCGATTTGCTGCCACACATTCATACACGTCTTCCAAGTCATTTTCGGTTATTAATTTGCCTAGCACGTCACTGCTTTTGTCACGAACGCCAGTGCTATTGACTCTATCGCGAGCCCTTAAAACACAGTTAAAATCACCTAACAAAACCACCCTCTTATCACACTTTGTCCACTGAAACAGGTTAGAAAAAAACTGAGCACGCTCTTCTACACTATTCGGTGCGTATACGCATATAACTCTGAATTCAGTGGCACCATAAACAAAGTCACAATAAACAATTCTGCCCGACTGGCATGAAAAAACACTTTGCACAAGAAGGCTTTGCAATTTTTTTACAAAAAGAACACAACCCGCGGACGTTCCTATCGAGTGGCTTACGACCGCGTAATATCGGTCAGTGAAACGGCGCACCATGCTCCCGGTCTCCTCCTCTCCGTCTACCTTAGTTTCCTGGACGGCTAGGACGTCTATGTCTTGGTCTGTGAGCAACCGATAGAGCTGACTTTGCCTACGCCTAGCCGCCAACCCTCTGACGTTAAGCGTAGCTATACTGAATGGCGGAGTTAATTCCATAGTGACTTGTTCGCTAAAGGAGTAGGCCCGGAGCATGGCGCTTACCCTTCACGACCAGCCCTCGGCTAGCCGCCTCCAGGACCATCCTGCTTCCCAGCGCTGTTTTCTTTTGCCTTGTCCTCCAGTCTCCGGTCGGTAGGGACTTTCGGCTTAGGTTTGAGACTACGCCGCCTCCCTTGCGGCGCCTTCGCAGGCGGCTCCTGGCTGCTGGTGGACGACGCCCCGTCCTGCTCTACCGAGTCGTCGAGTGGACGCTTTAGCGTGGCGCTGGTCACGCACATCTCGTCGTCGCTGTCCGCCGCCGTCTCTCCCTGACCCTCCGTTGTATCAGCTGTCCCCACTGGAACCACGTCCGTCTCGGCCCGCTCAGGCTCGGCCGCTGACGGGGCGCTGGCCGGTGTAGTCGAAGCTGGCGAGTCTCCGGAAACTTGGGTGTGTCTGCCTGCGCCGCCCCTCCAGTAGTCACAGGGACCACTGGGCTTCCGACCCCTTTGGCGGCGTCCTCTGCCTCGGCCGCGTCCATGACGTGATCAGCCATCGCCTCGTTCTTCGCTGGCCCCATTGCACTGGCGTACGTTCGAACGCAATCCGCCTCGACGTGTCCGAAGCGTTTGCACCGCGAGCAACGGGGAACCTTGCACTCTCGGCGGACGTGCCCTTTGCCTTGGCAGCGCAAGCATTGCATCGGCCGACCAGGCACAACCAGCAAGGCCAGCTCTCCATCGATCCTGATCTGGTGCGGAAGGTCTTCGACCCTGACGCCGCTTTTCAGCTTCAGGAGAGCTGTTCTCGTGGTCGAACACTTGTCGGCCATGCCCGGGACACGCCACCGCTCACGGCTCACCTCCACGACCTTGCCGAAAGCCGACAGCGCCGTCCGTACTTCTTCGTCGCTCACCCCGTGAAGCAGCCAGTGAATTCGTAGCCGCACCTGCTGGTCCTGTGGGTCGACGACGACGCAGCGCCGCCCCTTCACCTGCAGCTCCTTCAAGGCGAGCAGGCGTTTTGTGGGAGCGGCATCATTGAATGTCACCGCCCACAAGTGGTTAACCTGGTATGCACCGAGGCTTACCACATCCGGCAGCAGGCCCGTTGGCGTCAATGCGTCCCTGAAATCTTCGACCTTGTATGGCCTCGCTCGTACATCGCCGTGTAAAAACACGGTGTTGATAACAAGTCGTCCTTTTGGCATTTGCGGCAAAATAAACTGGTATTCGCTATCTCCGTTCCTGTTTCCGCGGCTAAGATTGGCCGCTGTCGCCGCTCCGCTGGAGCTCATGATCCTGCGATCCGTTCAGCACGACTGCCGGAAGCAGAATGATTGCGCCACGGAGACAATCGTGCTCCACTCTCACCACCATCAGAACATATCTTCAAAGCTATCAGCGCAAAGAAAAAAGCAACACACCCCACCCGGGAGGGCTCGAACCTCCAACTTTTCGGTTAACAGCCGATCGTGCTAGCCAATTGCGCCACGGGGACAGTCCTGCTCCACTTTCACCACCGTCAGACCATTTCTTCAGAGCTATCACCCCAAAGAAAAAAAAACGCCGCACCACCACCGGGTGGGCACGAACCTCCAACCTTTCGGTTAACAGCCGATCGCGCTAGCCAATTGCCCCACGGAGACAGTCGTGCTCCACTCTCACCACCGTCAGAACATTTCTTCAGAGCTATCACCCCAAAGAAAAAAAAACGCCGCACCACCACCGGTTGGGCTCGAACCTCCAACCTTTCGGTTAACAGCCGATCGCGCTAGCCAATTGCGCCACGAAGACAGTCCTGCTCCACTCTCACCACCATCAGAACATATCTTCAAAACTATTACCGCAAAAAAAGCAACACACCACTCCCGGGAGGGCTCAAAACTTTAACCTTTCGGTTAACAGCCGATCGCGCTAGCCCATTGCGCCACGGAGGCAGTCTTGCTCTACTCTCACCATCATCAGAACATATCTTCAAAGCTATGAGCGCAAAGAAAAAGAAGCGCTGCACTACCACCGAGTGGGCTTGAACCTCCAAACTTTCGGTTAACGGCCGATCGCGCTAGCCAATTGCGCCACGGAGACAATCGTGCTCCACGCTCACCACCATCAGAACATATCTTCAAATCTATCAGCGCAAAGAAAAAAGCAACACACCCCACCCGGGAAGGCTCGAACCTTCAACTTTTCGGTTAACAGCCGATCGCGCTAGCCAATGGCGCCACGGGGACAGTCCTGCTCCACTCTGACCACCGTCAGAACATTTCTTCAGAGCTATCAGCCCAAAGAAAAAAAAAGCGCCGCACCACCACCGGGTGGGCTCGAACCTCCAACCTTTCGGTTAACGGCCGATCGCGCTAGCCAATTGCCCCACGGAGACAGTCGTGCTCCACTCTCACCACCGTCAGAACATTTCTTCAGAGCTATCACCCCAACGAAAAAAAAGCGCCGCACCACCACCGGTTGGGTTCGAACCTCCAACCTTTCGGTTAACAGCCGATCGCGCTAGCCAATTGCGCCACGAAGACAGTCCTGCTCCACTCTCACCACCATCAGAACATATCTTCAAAGCTATTACCGCAAAGAAAAAAGCAACACACCACTCCCGGGAGGGCTCAAAACTCTAACCTTTCGGTGAACAGCCGATCGCGCTAGCCCATTGCGCCACGGAGACAGTCCTGCTCTACTCTCACCACCATCAGAACATATCTTCAAAGCTATCAGCCCAAAGAAAAAAAAGCGCCATACCACCACCGGGTGGGCTCGAACCTCCGACCTTTTGGTTAACAGCCGATCGCGCTAGCCGATTGCGCCATGAAGACAGTCCTGCTCCACTCTCACCACCATCAGAACATATCTTCAAAGCTATCAGCCCAAAGAAAAAAAAGCGCCGCACCCCACCGGGTGGGCTCGAACTACCAACTTTTCGGTTAACAGCCGATCACGCTAGCCAATTGCGCCACGGAGACAGTCCTGCTCCACTCTCATCACCATCAGAACATATCTTCAAAGCTATCAGCCCAAAGAAAAAAAAGTGCCGTACCACCACCGGGTGGGCTTGAACTACCACGTTTTCGGTTAACAGCTGATCACGCTAGCCAATTGCGCCACGGAGACAGTCCTGCTCCACTCTCACCATCATCAGAACATATCTTCAAAGCTATCAGCCCAAAGAAAAAAAAGCGCCGCACCACCACCGGGTGGGATCGAACCTCCAACTTTTCGGTTAACAGCCGATCACGCTAGCCAATTGCGCCACGGAGACAGTCCTGCTTCACTCTCACCACCATCATAACATATCTTCAAAGCTATCAGCCCAAAGAAAAAAAAGCGCCGCACCACCACCGGGTGGGCTCGAAGCTCTAACCTTTCGGTTAACTGCCGATCGCGCTAGCCAATGGCGCCACGGAGACAGTCCTGCTCCACTCTTACCACCATTAGAACATATCTTGAAAGCTATCAGCCCAAAGAAAAAAAAGCGCCGCACCATCAACGCGTGGGCTCGAACCTCCAACTTTCCGGTACACAGCCGATCACACTAGCCAATTGCGCCACGGAGACAGTCCTGCTCCACTCTCACCACCATCAGAACATATCTTAAAGCTATCAGCCCACAGAAAAAAAGCGCCACACCACCACCGGCAGAGCTCGAACCTCCAACTTTTCGGTTAACAGCCGATCGCGCTAGCCAATTGCGCCACGGAGACAGTCCTGCTCCACTCTCACCACCGTCAGAACATTTCTTCAGAGCTATCAGCCCAAAGAAAAAAAAGCGCCGCAGCACCACTCGGGTGGGCTCGAACCTCCAACCTTTCGGTTAACAGCCGATCGCGCTAGCCAATTGCGCCACGAAGACAGTCCTGCTCAACTCTCACCACCATCAGAACATATCTTCAAAGCTATTACCGCAAAGAAAAAAGCAACACACCACTCCCGCGAGGGCTGGAAACTCCAAGCTTTCGGTGAACAGCCGATCGCGCTAGCCCATTGCGCCACGGAGGCAGTCTTGCTCCACTCTCAGCATCATCAGAACATATCTTCAAAGCTATCAGCGCAAAGAAAAAAAGCGCTGCACCACAACAGGTGGGCTCGAACCTCCAACCTTTCGGTTAACAGCCGATCGCACTAGCCCATTGCGCCACGGAGACAGTCTTGCTCCACTCTCACCGCCATCCGAACATATCTTCAATGCTATCAGCGCAAAGAAAAAAGCAACACACCACTCCCAGGAGGGCTCGAAGTTCCAACCTTTCGGTCAACAGCCGATCGCGCTAGCGCATTGCGCCACGGAGACAGTCTTGCTCCCCTCTCACCACCATCAGAACATATCTTCAAAGCTATCAGCTCAAAGAAAAAAAGCACCGCACCACCACCGGGTGGGCTCGAACCTCCAACTTTTCGGTTAACAGCCGATCGCGCTAGCCAATTGCGCCACGGAGACAGTCGTGCTCCACTCTGACCACCGTCAGAACATTTCTTCAGAGCTATCAGCCCAAAGAAAAAAAAAAGCGCCGCACCACCACCGGGTGGGCTCGAACCTCCAACCTTTCGGTTAACAGCCGATCGCGCTAGCCAATTGCGCCACGAAGACAGTCCTGCTCCACTCTCACCACCATCAGAACATATCTTCAAAGCTGTTAACGCAAAGAAAAAAGCAACACACCACTCCCGGGAGGGCTCGAAACTCCAACCTTTCGGTTAACAGCCGATCGCGCTAGCCCATTGCGCCACGGAGGCAGTCTTGCTCCACTCTCAGCCTCATCAGAACATATCTTCAAAGTTATCAGCCCAAAGAAAAAAAAGCACCGCACCACCACCGGGTGGGCTCGAACCTCCAACCTTTCGGTTAATAGCCGATCGCGCTAGCCAAGTGCGCCACGGAGACAGTCGTGCTCCACTCTCACCACCATCAGAACATATCTTGAAAGCTATCAGCGCAAAGAAAAAAGCAAAACACCACTCCTGGGAGGGCTCGAACCTCCAACTTTTCGGTTAACAGCCGATCGCGCTGGCCAATCTCGCCACGGAGACAGTCCTGCTCCACTCTCACCACAATTAGAACATATCTTCAAAGCTATCAGCCCAAAGAAAAAAAAAGCGCCGCACCACCACCGGGTGGGCTCGAACCTCCAACCTTTCGGTTAACAGCAGATCGCGCTAGCCAATCGCGCCACGGAGACAATCGTGCTCCACTCTCATCACCATCAGAACATATCTTCAAAGCTATCAGCGCAAAAAAAGCAACACACCCCACCCGGGAGGGCTAGAACCTCCAAATTTTCTGTTAACAGCCGATCGCGCTAGCCAATTGCGCCACGCGGACCGTCCTGCTCCACTCTCACCACCGTCAGACCATTTCTTCAGAGCTATCACCCCAAAGAAAAAAAAGCGCCGCACCACCACCGGGTGGGCTCGAACCTCCAACCTTTCGGTTAACACACGATCGCGCTAGCCAATTGCCCCACGGAGACAGTCGTGCTCCACTCTCACCACCGTCAGAGCATTTCTTCAGAGCTATCACCCCAAAGAAAAAAAGCGCCGCACCACCACCGGTTGGGCTCGAACCTCCAACTTTTCGGTTAACAGCCAATCGCGCTAGCCAATTGCGCCACGAAGACAGTCCTGCTCCACTCTCACCACCATCAGAAAATATCTTCAAAGCTATTACTGCAAAGAAAAAAGCAACACACCACTCCCGGGAGGGCTCAAAACTCTAACCTTTCGGTTAGCAGCCGATCACGCTAGCCAATTGCGCCACGGAGACAGTCCTGCTTCACTCTCACCACCATCATAACATATCTTCAAAGCTATCAGCCCAAAGAAAAAAAAGCGCCGCACCACCACCGGGTGGGCTCGAACCTCCAACTTTTCGGTTAACAGCCGATCACGCTAGCCAATTGCGCCACGGAGACAGTCCTGCTTCACTCTCACCACCATCATAACATATCTTCAAAGCTATCAGCCCAAAGAAAAAAAAGCGATGCACCACTCCCAGGAGGGCTCGAAACTCCAACCTTTCGGTCAACAGCCGATCGCGCTAGCGCATTGCGCCACGGAGACAGTCTTGCTCCCCTCTCACCACCATCAGAACATATCTTCAAAGCTATCAGCCCAAAGAAAAAAAAGCACCGCACCACCACCGGGTGGGCTCGAACCTCCAACTTTTCGGTTAACAGCCGATCGCGCTAGCCAATTGCGCCACGGAGACAGTCGTGCTCCACTCTCACCACCATCAGAACATATCTTCAAAGCTATCAGCGCAAAGAAAAAAGCAAAACACCACTCCCGGGAGGGCTCGAACCTCAAACTTTTCGGTTAACAGCCGATCGCGCTGGCCAATTGCGCCACGGAGACAGTCCTGCGCCACTCTCACCACAATTAGAACATATCTTCAAAGCTATCAGCCCAAAGAAAAAAAAGTGCCGCACCACCACCGGGTGGGCTCGAACCTCCAACCTTTCGGTTAACAGCAGATCGCGCTAGCCAATTGCGCCACGGAGACAATCGTGCTCCACTCTCACCACCATCAAAACATATCTTCAAAGCTATCAGCGCAAAGAAAAAAGCAACACACCCCACCCGGGAGGGCTCGAACCTCCAACTTTTCGGTTAACAGCCGATCGTGCTAGCCAATTGCGCCACGGGGACAGTCCTGCTCCACTCTCACCACCGTCAGACCATTTCTTCAGAGCTATCACCCCAAAGAAAAAAAAAACGCCGCACCACCACCGGGTGGGCACGAACCTCCAACCTTTCGGTTAACAGCCGATCGCGCTAGCCAATTGCCCCACGGAGACAGTCGTGCTCCACTCTCACCACCGTCAGAACATTTCTTCAGAGCTATCACCCCAAAGAAAAAAAAACGCCGCACCACCACCGGTTGGGCTCGAACCTCCAACCTTTCGGTTAACAGCCGATCGCGCTAGCCAATTGCGCCACGAAGACAGTCCTGCTCCACTCTCACCACCATCAGAACATATCTTCAAAACTATTACCGCAAAAAAAGCAACACACCACTCCCGGGAGGGCTCAAAACTTTAACCTTTCGGTTAACAGCCGATCGCGCTAGCCCATTGCGCCACGGAGGCAGTCTTGCTCTACTCTCACCATCATCAGAACATATCTTCAAAGCTATGAGCGCAAAGAAAAAGAAGCGCTGCACTACCACCGAGTGGGCTTGAACCTCCAAACTTTCGGTTAACGGCCGATCGCGCTAGCCAATTGCGCCACGGAGACAATCGTGCTCCACGCTCACCACCATCAGAACATATCTTCAAAGCTATCAGCGCAAAGAAAAAAGCAACACACCCCACCCGGGAAGGCTCGAACCTTCAACTTTTCGGTTAACAGCCGATCGCGCTAGCCAATGGCGCCACGGGGACAGTCCTGCACCACTCTGACCACCGTCAGAACATTTCTTCAGAGCTATCAGCCCAAAGAAAAAAAAAGCGCCGCACCACCACCGGGTGGGCTCGAACCTCCAACCTTTCGGTTAACGGCCGATCGCGCTAGCCAATTGCCCCACGGAGACAGTCGTGCTCCACTCTCACCACCGTCAGAACATTTCTTCAGAGCTATCACCCCAACGAAAAAAAAGCGCCGCACCACCACCGGTTGGGTTCGAACCTCCAACCTTTCGGTTAACAGCCGATCGCGCTAGCCAATTGCGCCACGAAGACAGTCCTGCTCCACTCTCACCACCATCAGAACATATCTTCAAAGCTATTACCGCAAAGAAAAAAGCAACACACCACTCCCGGGAGGGCTCAAAACTCTAACCTTTCGGTGAACAGCCGATCGCGCTAGCCCATTGCGCCACGGAGACAGTCCTGCTCTACTCTCACCACCATCAGAACATATCTTCAAAGCTATCAGCCCAAAGAAAAAAAAGCGCCATACCACCACCGGGTGGGCTCGAACCTCCGACCTTTTGGTTAACAGCCGATCGCGCTAGCCGATTGCGCCATGAAGACAGTCCTGCTCCACTCTCACCACCATCAGAACATATCTTCAAAGCTATCAGCCCAAAGAAAAAAAAGCGCCGCACCACCACCGGGTGGGCTCGAACTACCAACTTTTCGGTTAACAGCCGATCACGCTAGCCAATTGCGCCACGGAGACAGTCCTGCTCCACTCTCATCACCATCAGAACATATCTTCAAAGCTATCAGCCCAAAGAAAAAAAAGTGCCGTAACACCACCGGGTGGGCTTGAACTACCACGTTTTCGGTTAACAGCCGATCACGCTAGCCAATTGCGCCACGGAGACAGTCCTGCTCCACTCTCACCATCATCAGAACATATCTTCAAAGCTATCAGCCCAAAGAAAAAAAAGCGCCGCACCACCACCGGGTGGGATCGAACCTCCAACTTTTCGGTTAACAGCCGATCACGCTAGCCAATTGCGCCACGGAGACAGTCCTGCTTCACTCTCACTACCATCATAACATATCTTCAAAGCTATCAGCCCAAAGAAAAAAAAGCGCCGCACCACCACCGGGTGGGCTCGAAGCTCCAACCTTTCGGTTAACTGCCGATCGCGCTAGCCAATGGCGCCACGGAGACAGTCCTGCTCCACTCTTACCACCATTAGAACATATCTTGAAAGCTATCAGCCCAAAGAAAAAAAAGCGCCGCACCATCAACGCGTGGGCTCGAACCTCCAACTTTCCGGTACACAGCCGATCACACTAGCCAATTGCGCCACGGAGACAGTCCTGCTCCACTCTCACCACCATCAGAACATATCTTAAAGCTATCAGCCCACAGAAAAAAAGCGCCACACCACCACCGGCAGAGCTCGAACCTCCAACTTTTCGGTTAACAGCCGATCGCGCTAGCCAATTGCGCCACGGAGACAGTCCTGCTCCACTCTCACCACCGTCAGAACATTTCTTCAGAGCTATCAGCCCAAAGAAAAAAAAGCGCCGCAGCACCACTCGGGTGGGCTCGAACCTCCAACCTTTCGGTTAACAGCCGATCGCGCTAGCCAATTGCGCCACGAAGACAGTCCTGCTCCACTCTCACCACCATCAGAACATATCTTCAAAGCTATTACCGCAAAGAAAAAAGCAACACACCACTCCCGCGAGGGCTGGAAACTCCAAGCTTTCGGTGAACAGCCGATCGCGCTAGCCCATTGCGCCACGGAGGCAGTCTTGCTCCACTCTCAACATCATCAGAACATATCTTCAAAGCTATCAGCGCAAAGAAAAAAAAGCGCTGCACCACAACAGGTGGGCTCGAACCTCCAACCTTTCGGTTAACAGCCGATCGCACTAGCGCATTGCGCCACGGAGACAGTCTTGCTTCCCTCTCACCACCATCAGAACATTATTTCAAAGCTATCAGCCCAAAGAAAAAAAAGCACCGCACCACCACCGGGTGGGTTCGAACCTCCAACTTTTCGGTTAACAGCCGATCGCGCTAGCCAATTGCGCCACGGTGACAGTCGTGCTCCACTCTCACCACCATCAGAACATATCTTCAAAGCTATCAGCGCAAAGAAAAAAGCAAAACACCACTCCCGGGAGGGCTCGAACCTCAAACTTTTCGGTTAACAGCCGATCGCGCTGGCCAATTGCGCCACGGAGACAGTCCTGCGCCACTCTCACCACAATTAGAACATATCTTCAAAGCTATCAGCCCAAAGAAAAAAAAGCGCCGCACCACCACCGGGTGGGCTCGAACCTCCAACCTTTCGGTTAACAGCAGATCGCTCTAGCCAATTGCGCCACGGAGACAATCGTGCTCCACTCTCACCACCATCAGAACATATCTTCAAAGCTATCAGCGCAAAGAAAAAAGCAACACACCCCACCCGGGAGGGCTCGAACCTCCAACTTTTCGGTTAACAGCCGATCGTGCTAGCCAATTGCGCCACGGGGACAGTCCTGCTCCACTCTCACCACCGTCAGACCATTTTTTCAGAGCTATCACCCTAAAGAAAAAAAAACGCCGCACCACCACCGGGTGGGCACGAACCTCCAACCTTTCGGTTAACAGCCGATCGCGCTAGCCAATTGCCCCACGGAGACAGTCGTGCTCCACTCTCACCACCGTCAGAACATTTCTTCAGAGCTATCACCCCAAAGAAAAAAAAACGCCGCACCACCACCGGTTGGGCTCGAACCTCCAACCTTTCGGTTAACAGTCGATCGCGCTAGCCAATTGCGCCACGAAGACAGTCCTGCTCCACTCTCACCACCATCAGAACATATCTTCAAAACTATTACCGCAAAAAAAAGCAACACACCACTCCCGGGAGGGCTCAAAACTTTAACCTTTCGGTTAACAGCCGATCGCGCTAGCCCATTGCGCCACGGAGGCAGTCTTGCTCCACTCTCACCATCATCAGAACATATCTTCAAAGCTATGAGCGCAAAGAAAAAGAAGCGCTGCACTACCACCGGGTGGGCTCGAACCTCCGACCTTTTGGTTAACAGCCGATCGCGCTAGCCGATTGCGCCATGAAGACAGTCCTGCTCCACTCTCACCACCATCAGAACATATCTTCAAAGCTATCAGCCCAAAGAAAAAAAAGCGCCGCACCACCACCGGGTGGGCTCGAACTACCAACTTTTCGGTTAACAGCCGATCACGCTAGCCAATTGCGCCACGGAGACAGTCCTGCTCCACTCTCATCACCATCAGAACATATCTTCAAAGCTATTACCGCAAAGAAAAAAGCAACACACCACTCCCGCGAGGGCTGGAAACTCCAAGCTCTCGGTGAACAGCCGATCGCGCTAGCCCATTGCGCCACGGAGGCAGTCTTGCTCCACTCTCAGCATCATCAGAACATATCTTCAAAGCTATGAGCGCAAAGAAAAAGAAGCGCTGCACTACCACCGGGTGGGCTCGAACCTCCGACCTTTTGGTTAACAGCCGATCGCGCTAGCCGATTGCGCCATGAAGACAGTCCTGCTCCACTCTCACCACCATCAGAACATATCTTCAAAGCTATCAGCCCAAAGAAAAAAAAGCGCCGCAGCACCACTCGGGTGGGCTCGAACCTCCAACCTTTCGGTTAACAGCCGATCGCGCTAGCCAATTGCGCCACGAAGACAGTCCTGCTCCACTCTCACCACCATCAGAACATATCTTCAAAGCTATTACCGCAAAGAAAAAAGCAACACACCACTCCCGCGAGGGCTGGAAACTCCAAGCTTTCGGTGAACAGCCGATCGCGCTAGCCCATTGCGCCACGGAGGCAGTCTTGCTCCACTCTCAGCATCATCAGAACATATCTTCAAAGCTATCAGCGCAAAGAAAAAAAAGCGCTGCACCACAACAGGTGGGCTCGAACCTCCAACCTTTCGGTTAACAGCCGATCGCACTAGCGCATTGCGCCATGGAGACAGTCTTGCTTCCCTCTCACCACCATCAGAACATTATTTCAAAGCTATCAGCCCAAAGAAAAAAAAAGCACCGCACCACCACCGGGTGGGTTCGAACCTCCAACTTTTCGGTTAACAGCCGATCGCGCTAGCCAATTGCGCCACGGAGACAGTCGTGCTCCACTCTCACCACCATCAGAACATATCTTCAAAGCTATCAGCGCAAAGAAAAAAGCAAAACACCACTCCCGGGAGGGCTCGAACCTCAAACTTTTCGGTTAACAGCCGATCGCGCTGGCCAATTGCGCCACGGAGACAGTCCTGCGCCACTCTCACCACAATTAGAACATATCTTCAAAGCTATCAGCCCAAAGAAAAAAAAGCGCCGCACCACCACCGAGTGGGCTCGAACCTCCAACCTTTCGGTTAACAGCAGATCGCTCTAGCCAATTGCGCCACCGAGACAATCGTGCTCCACTCTCACCACCATCAGAACATATCTTCAAAGCTATCAGCGCAAAGAAAAAAGCAACACACCCCACCCGGGAGGGCTCGAACCTCCAACTTTTCGGTTAACAGCCGATCGTGCTAGCCAATTGCGCCACGGGGACAGTCCTGCTCCACTCTCACCACCGTCAGACCATTTTTTCAGAGCTATCACCCTAAAGAAAAAAAAACGCCGCACCACCACCGGGTGGGCACGAACCTCCAACCTTTCGGTTAACAGCCGATCGCGCTAGCCAATTGCCCCACGGAGACAGTCGTGCTCCACTCTCACCACCGTCAGAACATTTCTTCAGAGCTATCACCCCAAAGAAAAAAAAACGCCGCACCACCACCGGTTGGGCTCGAACCTCCAACCTTTCGGTTAACAGCCGATCGCGCTAGCCAATTGCGCCACGAAGACAGTCCTGCTCCACTCTCACCACCATCAGAACATATCTTCAAAACTATTACCGCAAAAAAAAGCAACACACCACTCCCGGGAGGGCTCAAAACTTTAACCTTTCGGTTAACAGCCGATCGCGCTAGCCCATTGCGCCACGGAGACAGTCCTGCTCTACTCTCACCACCATCAGAACATATCTTCAAAGCTATCAGCCCAAAGAAAAAAAAGCGCCATACCACCACCGGGTGGGCTCGAACCTCCGACCTTTTGGTTAACAGCCGATCGCGCTAGCCGATTGCGCCATGAAGACAGTCCTGCTCCACTCTCACCACCATCAGAACATATCTTCAAAGCTATCAGCCCAAAGAAAAAAAAGCGCCGCACCACCACCGGGTGGGCTCGAACTACCAACTTTTCGGTTAACAGCCGATCACGCTAGCCAATTGCGCCACGGAGACAGTCCTGCTCCACTCTCATCACCATCAGAACATATCTTCAAAGCTATCAGCCCAAAGAAAAAAAAGTGCCGTACCACCACCGGGTGGGCTTGAACTACCAAGTTTTCGGTTAACAGCCGATCACGCTAGCCAATTGCGCCACGGAGACAGTCCTGCTCCACTCTCACCATCATCAGAACATATCTTCAAAGCTATCAGCGCAAAGAAAAAAAAGCGCCGCACCACCACCGGGTGGGATCGAACCTCCAACTTTTCGGTTAACAGCCGATCACGCTAGCCAATTGCGCCACGGAGACAGTCCTGCTTCACTCTCACCACCATCATAACATATCTTCAAAGCTATCAGCCCAAAGAAAAAAAAGCGCCGCACCACCACCGGGTGGGCTCGAAGCTCCAACCTTTCGGTTAACTGCCGATCGCGCTAGCCAATGGCGCCACGGAGACAGTCCTGCTCCACTCTTACCACCATTAGAACATATCTTGAAAGCTATCAGCCCAAAGAAAAAAAAGCGCCGCACCATCAACGCGTGGGCTCGAACCTCCAACTTTCCGGTTAACAGCCGATCACACTAGCCAATTGCGCCACGGAGACAGTCCTGCTCCACTCTCACCACCATCAGAACATATCTTAAAGCTATCAGCCCACAGAAAAAAAGCGCCACACCACCACCGGCAGAGCTCGAACCTCCAACTTTTCGGTTAACAGCCGATCGCGCTAGCCAATTGCGCCACGGAGACAGTCCTGCTCCACTCTCACCACCGTCAGAACATTTCTTCAGAGCTATCAGCCCAAAGAAAAAAAAGCGCCGCAGCACCACTCGGGTGGGCTCGAACCTCCAACCTTTCGGTTAACAGCCGATCGCGCTAGCCAATTGCGCCACGAAGACAGTCCTGCTCCACTCTCACCACCATCAGAACATATCTTCAAAGCTATTACCGCAAAGAAAAAAGCAACACACCACTCCCGCGAGGGCTGGAAACTCCAAGCTTTCGGTGAACAGCCGATCGCGCTAGCCCATTGCGCCACGGAGGCAGTCTTGCTCCACTCTCAGCATCATCAGAACATATCTTCAAAGCTATCAGCGCAAAGAAAAAAAAGCGCTGCACCACAACAGGTGGGCTCGAACCTCCAACCTTTCGGTTAACAGCCGATCGCACTAGCGCATTGCGCCACGGAGACAGTCTTGCTTCCCTCTCACCACCATCAGAACATATCTTCAAAGCTATCAGCCCAAAGAAAAAAAAGCGCCGCACCACCACCGGGTGGGCTCTAACCTCCAACCTTTCGGTTAACAGCAGATCGCTCTAGCCAATTGCGCCACGGAGACAATCGTGCTCCACTCTCACCACCATCAGAACATATCTTCAAAGCTATCAGCGCAAAGAAAAAAGCAACACACCCCACCCGGGAGGGCTCGAACCTCCAACGTTTCGGTTAACAGCCGATCGTGCTAGCCAATTGCGCCACGGGGACAGTCCTGCTCCACTCTCACCACCGTCAGACTATTTTTTCAGAGCTATCACCCTAAAGAAAAAAGAACGCCGCACCACCACCGGGTGGGCACGAACCTCCAACCTTTCGGTTAACAGCCGATCGCGCTAGCCAATTGCCCCACGGAGACAGTCGTGCTCCACTCTCACCACCGTCAGAACATTTCTTCAGAGCTATCACCCCAAAGAAAAAAAAACGCCGCACCACCACCGGTTGGGCTCGAACCTCCAACCTTTCGGTTAACAGCCGATCGCGCTAGCCAATTGCGCCACGAAGACAGTCCTGCTCCACTCTCACCACCATCAGAACATATCTTCAAAACTATTACCGCAAAAAAAAGCAACACACCACTCCCGGGAGGGCTCAAAACTTTAACCTTTCGGTTAACAGCCGATCGCGCTAGCCCATTGCGCCACGGAGGCAGTCTTGCTCCACTCTCACCATCATCAGAACATATCTTCAAAGCTATGAGCGCAAAGAAAAAGAAGCGCTGCACTACCACCGAGTGGGCTTGAACCTCCAACCTTTCGGTTAACGGCCGATCGCGCTAGCCAATTGCGCCACGGAGACAATCGTGCTCCACGCTCACCACCATCAGAACATATCTTCAAAGCTATTAGCGCAAAGAAAAAAGCAACACACCCCACCCGGGAAGGCTCGAACCTTCAACTTTTCGGTTAACAGCCGATCGCGCTAGCCAATGGCGCCACGGGGACAGTCCTGCTCCACTCTGACCACCGTCAGAACATTTCTTCAGAGCTATCAGCCCAAAGAAAAAAAAAGCGCCGCACCACCACCGGGTGGGCTCGAACCTCCAACCTTTCGGTTAACGGCCGATCGCGCTAGCCAATTGCCACACGGAGACAGTCGTGCTCCACTCTCACCACCGTCAGAACATTTCTTCAGAGCTATCACCCCAACGAAAAAAAAGCGCCGCACCACCACCGGTTGGGTTCGAACCTCCAACCTTTCGGTTAACAGCCGATCGCGCTAGCCAATTGCGCCACGAAGACAGTCCTGCTCCACTCTCACCATCATCAGAACATATCTTCAAAGCTATAACCGCAAAGAAAAAAGCAACACACTACTCTCGCGAGGGCTCGAAACTCCAACCTTTCGGTTAACAGCCGATCGCGCTAGCCCATTGCGCCACGAAGGCAGTCTTGCTCCACTCTCACCATCATCAGAACATATCTTCAAAGCTATCAGCGCATAGAAAAAAAAGCGCTGCACCACCAACGGGTGGGCTCGAACCTCCAACCTTTCAGTTAACAGCCGATCGGGCTAGCCAATTGCGCCACGGAGACAATCGTGCTCCACTCTCACCACCATCAGAACATATCTTCAAAGCTATCAGCGCGAAAAAAAGCAACACACCCCACCCGGGAGGGCTCGAACCTCCAAATTTTCGGTTAACAGCCGATCGCGCTAGCCAATTGCGCCACGCGGACCGTCCTGCTCCACTCTCACCACAATTAGAACATATCTTCAAAGCTATCAGCCCAAAGAAAAAAAAAGCGCCGCACCACCACCGGTTGGGTTCGAACCTCCAACCTTTCGCTTAACAGGAGATCGCGCTAGTCAATTGCGCCACGGAGACAATCGTGCTCCACTCTCACCACCATCAGAACATATCTTCAAAGCTATCAGCGCAAAAAAAGCAACACACCCCACCCGGGAGGGCTCGAACCTCCAAATTTTCGGTTAACAGCCGATCGCGCTAGCCAATTGCGCCACGCGGACCGTCCTGCTCCACTCTCACCACCGTCAGACCATTTCTTCAGAGCTACCACCCCAAAGAAAAAAAAAGCGCCGCACCACCACCGGGTGGGCTCGAACCTTTAACATTTCGGTTAACAGACGATCGCGCTAGCCAATTTCCCCACCGAGACAGTCGTGCTCCACTCTCACCACCGTCAGAACATTTCTTCAGAGCTATCACCCCAAAGAAAAAAAAGCGCCGCACACCACCGGGTTGGCTCGAACCTCCAACCTTTCGGTTAACAGCCGATCGCGCTAGCCAATTGCGCCACGAAGACAGTCCTGCTCCACTCTCACCGCCATCAGAACGTATCTTCAAAGCTATTACCGCAAAGAAAAAAGCCACACACCACTCCCGGGAGGGCTCGAAACTCCAACCTTTCAGTTAACAGCCGATCGCGCTAGCCCAATGCGCCAAGGAGACAGGGTTGCTCCACTCTCAACACCATCAGAACATATCTTCAAAGCTATCAGCGCAAAGAAAAAAAGCGCCGCACCACGACCGGGTTGGCTCGAACCTCCAACCTTTCGGTTAACAGCCGATCGCGCTGGCCAATTGCGCCACGGAGACAGTCCTGCTCCACTCTCACCACCATCCGAACATATCTTCAAAGCTATCAGCATAAACAAAAAAGCAACACACCACTCCCGGGAGGGCTGGAAACTCCAACCTTTCGGTTAACAGCCGATCACGCTTGCCCATTGCGCCACGGGGACAGTCTTGCTCGACTCTCACCACCATCAGAACATATCTTCAAAGCTATCAGCCCAAAGAAAAAAAAGTGCCGCACCCCCACCGGGTGGGCTTGAACTACCAAGTTTTCGGTTAACAGCCGATCACGCTAGCCAATTGCGCCACGGAGACAGTCCTGCTCCACTCTCACCACCATCAGAACATATCTTCAAAGCTATCAGCCCAAAGAAAAAAAAGCGCCGCACCACCACCGGGTGGGCTCGAACCTCCAACTTTTCGGTTAACTGCCGATCGCGCTAGCCAATGGCGCCACGGAGACAGTCCTGCTCCACTCTTGCCACCATTAGAACATATCTTGAAAGCTATCAGCCCAAAGAAAAAAAAGCGCCGCACCATCAACGCGTGGGCTCGAACCTCCAACTTTCCGGTTTACAGCCGATCACGCTAGCCAATTGCGCCACGGAGACAGTCCTGCTCCACTCTCACCACCATCAGAACATATCTTAAAGCTATCAGCCCACAGAAAAAAAGCGCCACACCACCACCGGCAGACCTCGAACCTCCAACTTTTCGGTTAACAGCCGATCGCGCTAGCCAATTGCGCCACGGAGACAGTCCTGCTCCACTCTCACCACCGTCAGAACATTTCTTCAGAGCTATCAGCCCAAAGAAAAAAAAGCGCCACAGCACCACTCGGGTGGGCTCGAACCTCCAAACTTTCGGTTAACAGCCGATCGCGCTAGCCAATTGCCCCACGGAGACAGTCGTGCTCCACTCTCACCACCGTCAGAACATTTCTTCAGAGCTATCACCCCAAAGAAAAAAAAACGCCGCACCACCACCGGTTGGGCTCGAACCTCCAACCTTTCGGTTAACAGCCGATCGCGCTAGCGAATTGCGCCACGAAGACAGTCCTGCTCCACTCTCACCACCATCAGAACATATCTTCAAAACTATTACCGCAAAAAAAAGCAACACACCACTCCCGGGAGGGCTCAAAACTTTAACCTTTCGGTTAACAGCCGATCGCGCTAGCCCATTGCGCCACGGAGGCAGTCTTGCTCCACTCTCACCATCATCAGAACATATCTTCAAAGCTATGAGCGCAAAGAAAAAGAAGCGCTGCACTACCACCGAGTGGGCTTGAACCTCCAACCTTTCGGTTAACGGCCGATCGCGCTAGCCAATTGCGCCACGGAGACAATCGTGCTCCACGCTCACCACCATCAGAACATATCTTCAAAGCTATCAGCGCAAAGAAAAAAGCAACACACCCCACCCGGGAAGGCTCGAACCTTCAACTTTTCGGTTAACAGCCAATCGCGCTAGCCAATGGCGCCACGGGGACCGTCCTGCTCCACTCTGACCACCGTCAGAACATTTCTTCAGAGCTATCAGCCCAAAGAAAAAAAAGCGCCCTACCACCACCGGGTGGGCTCGAACCTCCGACCTTTTGGTTAACAGCCGATCGCGCTAGCCAATTGCGCCATGAAGACAGTCCTGCTCCACTATCACCACCATCAGAACATATCTTCAAAGCTATCAGCCCAAAGAAAAAAAAGCGCCGCACCACCACCGGGTGGGCTCGAACTACCAACTTTTCGGTTAACAGCCGATCACGCTAGCCAATTGCGCCACGGAGACAGTCCTGCTCCACTCTCATCACCATCAGAACATATCTTCAAAGCTATCAGCCCAAAGAAAAAAAAGTGCCGTACCACCACCGGGTGGGCTTGAACTACCAAGTTTTCGGTTAACAGCCGATCACGCTAGCCAATTGCGCCACGGAGACAGTCCTGCTTCACTCTCACCACCATCAGAACATATCTTCAAAGCTATCAGCCCAAAGAAAAAAAAGCGCCGCACCACCACCGGCTGGGATCGAACCTCCAACTTTTCGGTTAACAGCCGATCACGCTAGCCAATTGCGCCACGGAGACAGTCCTGCTTCACTCTCACCACCATCATAACATATCTTCAAAGCTATCAGCCCAAAGAAAAAAAAGCGCCGCACCACCACCGGGTGGGCTCGAAGCTCCAACCTTTCGGTTAACTGCCGATCGCGCTAGCAAATTGCGCCACGGAGACAGTCCTGCTCCACTCTCACCACCATAAGAACATATCTTCAAAGCTATCAGCGCAAAGAAAAAAAGCGCTGCACCACAACAGGTGGGCTCGAACCTCCAACCTTTCGGTTAACGGCCGATCGCACTAGCCCATTGCGCCACGGAGACAGTCTTGCTCCACTCTCACCACCATCCGAACATATCTTCAATGCTATCAGCGCAAAGAAAAAAGCAACACACCACTCCCAGGAGGGCTCGAAACTCCAACCTTTCGGTCAACAGCCGATCGCGCTAGCGCATTGCGCCACGGAGACAGTCTTGCTCCCCTCTCACCACCATCAGAACATATTTTCAAAGCTATCAGCCCAAAAAAAAAAGCACCGCACCACCACCGCGTGGGTTCGAACCTCCAACTTTTCGGTTAACAGCCGATTGCGCTAGCCAATTGCGCCACGGAGACAGTCGTGCTCCACTCTCACCACCATCAGAACATATCTTCAAAGCTATCAGCGCAAAGAAAAAAGCAAAACACCACTCCCGGGAGGGCTCGAACCTCAAACTTTTCGGTTAACAGCCGATCGCGCTGGCCAATTGCGCCACGGAGACAGTCCTGCGCCACTCTCACCACAATTAGAACATATCTTCAAAGCTATCAGCCCAAAGAAAAAAAAGCGCCGCACCACCACCGGGTGGGCTCGAACCTCCAACCTTTCGGTTAACAGCAGATCGCTCTAGCCAATTGCGCCACGGAGACAATCGTGCTCCACTCTCACCACCATCAGAACATATCTTCAAAGCTATCAGCGCAAAGAAAAAAGCAAGACACCCCACCCGGGAGGGCTCGAACCTCCAACTTTTCGGTTAACAGCCGATCGTGCTAGCCAATTGCGCCACGGGGACAGTCCTGCTCCACTCTCACCACCGTCAGACCATTTTTTCAGAGCTATCACCCCAAAGAAAAAAAAACGCCGCACCACCACCGGGTGGGCACGAACCTCCAACCTTTCGGTTAACAGCCGATCGCGCTAGCCAATTGCCCCACGGAGACAGTCGTGCTCCACTCTCACCACCGTCAGAACATTTCTTCAGAGCTATCACCCCAAAGAAAAAAAAACGCCGCACCACCACCGGTTGGGCTCGAACCTCCAACCTTTCGGTTAACAGCCGATCGCGCTAGCCAATTGCGCCACGAAGACAGTCCTGCTCCACTCTCACCACCATCAGAACATATCTTCAAAACTATTACCGCAAAAAAAGCAACACACCACTCCCGGGAGGGCTCAAAACTTTAACCTTTCGGTTAACAGCCGATCGCGCTAGCCCATTGCGCCACGGAGGCAGTCTTGCTCCACTCTCACCATCATCAGAACATATCTTCAAAGCTATGAGCGCAAAGAAAAAGAAGCGCTGCACTACCACCGAGTGGGCTTGAACCTCCAACCTTTCGGTTAACGGCCGATCGCGCTAGCCAATTGCGCCACGGAGACAATCGTGCTCCACGCTCACCACCATCAGAACATATCTTCAAAGCTATCAGCGCAAAGAAAAAAGCAACACACCCCACCCGGGAAGGCTCGAACCTTCAACTTTTCGGTTAACAGCCGATCGCGCTAGCCAATGGCGCCACGGGGACAGTCCTGCTCCACTCTGACCACCGTCAGAACATTTCTTCAGAGCTATCAGCCCAAAGAAAAAAAAAGCGCCGCACCACCACCGGGTGGGCTCGAACCTCCAACCTTTCGGTTAACGGCCGATCGCGCAAGCCAATTGCCACACGGAGACAGTCGTGCTCCACTCTCACCACCGTCAGAACATTTCTTCAGAGCTATCACCCCAACGAAAAAAAAGCGCCGCACCACCACCGGTTGGGTTCGAACCTCCAACCTTTCGGTTAACAGCCGATCGCGCTAGCCAATTGCGCCACGAAGACAGTCCTGCTCCACTCTCACCACCATCAGAACATATCTTCAAAGCTATAACCGCAAAGAAAAAAGCAACACACTACTCCCGCGAGGGCTCGAAACTCCAACCTTTCGGTTAACAGCCGATCGCGCTAGCCCATTGCGCCACGAAGGCAGTCTTGCTCCACTCTCACCATCATCAGAACATATCTTCAAAGCTATCAGCGCAAAGAAAAAAAAAGCGCTGCACACCAACGGGTGGGCTCGAACCTCCAACCTTTCGGTTAACAGCAGATCGCGCTAGCCAATTGCGCCACGGAGACAATCGTGCTCCACTCTCACCACCATCAGAACATATCTTCAAAGCTATCAGCGCGAAAAAAAGCAACACACCCCAACCGGGAGGGCTCGAACCTCCAAATTTTCGGTTAACAGCCGATCGCGCTAGCCAATTGCGCCACGCGGACCGTCCTGCTCCACTCTCACCACAATTAGAACATATCTTCAAAATTATCAGCCCAAAGAAAAAAAAAGCGCCGCACCACCACCGGTTGGGCTCGAACCTCCAACCTTTCGCTTAACAGGAGATCGCGCTAGCCAATTGCGCCACGGAGACAATCGTTCTCCACTTTCACCACCATCAGAACATATCTTCAAAGCTATCAGCGCAAAAAAAGCAACACACCCCACCCGGGAGGGCTCGAACCTCCAAATTTTCGGTTAACAGCCGATCGCGCTAGCCAATTGCGCCACGCGGACCGTCCTGCTCCACTCTCACCACCGTCAGACCATTTCTTCAGAGCTACCACCCCAAAGAAAAAAAAAGCGCCGCACCACCACCGGGTGGGCTCGAACCTTTAACATTTCGGTTAACAGACGATCGCGCTAGCCAATTGCCCCACCGAGACAGTCGTGCTCCACTCTCACCACCGTCAGAACATTTCTTCAGAGCTATCACCCCAAAGAAAAAAAAGCGCCGCACCACCACCGGTTGGGCTCGAACCTCCAACCTTTCGGTTAACAGCCGTTCGCGCTAGCCAATTGCGCCACGGGGACAGTCTTGCTCGACTCTCACCACCATCAGAACATATCTTCAAAGCTATCAGCCCAAAGAAAAAAAAAGTGCCGCACCACCACCGGGTGGGCTTGAACTACCAAGTTTTCGGTTAACAGCCGATCACGCTAGCCAATTGCGCCACGGAGACAGTCCTGCTCCACTCTCACCACCGTCAGAACATTTCTTCAGAGCTATCACCCCAAAGAAAAAAAAGCGCGGCTCAACCACCGGTTGGGCTCGAACCTCCAACCTTTCGGTTAACAGCCGATCGCGCTAGCCAATTGCGCCACGAAGACACTCCTGCTCCGCTCTCACCACCATCAGAACATATCTTCAAAGCTATTACCGCAAAGAAAAAAGCAACACACCACTCCCGCGAGGGCTGGAAACTCCAAGCTTTCGGTGAACAGCCGATCGCGCTAGCCCATTGCGCCACGGAGACAGTCCTGCGCCACTCTCACCACAATTAGAACATATCTTCAAAGCTATCAGCCCAAAGAAAAAAAAGCGCCGCACCACCACCGGGTGGGCTCGAACCTCCAACCTTTCGGTTAACAGCAGATCGCGCTAGCCAATTGCGCCACGGAGACAATCGTGCTCCACTCTCACCACCATCAGAACATATCTTCAAAGCTATCAGCGCAAAGAAAAAAGCAACACACCCCACCCGGGAGGGCTCGAACCTCCAACTTTTCGGTTAACAGCCGATCGTGCTAGCCAATTGCGCCACGGGGACAGTCCTGCTCCACTCTCACCACCGTCAGACCATTTCTTCAGAGCTATCACCCCAAAGAAAAAAAAGCGCCGCACCACCACCGGGTGGGCACGAACCTCCAACCTTTCGGTTAACAGCCGATCGCGCTAGCCAATTGCCCCACGGAGACAGTCGTGCTCCACTCTCACCACCGTCAGAACATTTCTTCAGAGCTATCACCCCAAAGAAAAAAAACGCCGCACCACCACCGGTTGGGCTCGAACCTCCAACCTTTGGGTTAACAGCCGATCGCGCTAGCCAATTGCGCCACGAAGACAGTCCTGCTCCACTCTCACCACCATCAGAACATATCTTCAAAACTATTACCGCAAAAAAAGCAACACACCACTCCCGGGAGGGCTCAAAACTTTAACCTTTCGGTTAACAGCCGCTCGCGCTAGCCCATTGCGCCACGGAGGCAGTCTTGCTCCACTCTCACCATCATCAGAACATATCTTCAAAGCTATGAGCGCAAAGAAAAAGAAGCGCTGCACTACCACCGAGTGGGCTTGAACCTCCAACCTTTCGGTTAACGGCCGATCGCGCTAGCCAATTGCGCCACGGAGACAATCGTGCTCCACGCTCACCACCATCAGAACATATCTTCAAAGCTATCAGCGCAAAGAAAAAAAAGCGCTGCACCACCAACGGGTGGGCTCGAACCTCCAACCTTTCAGTTAACAGCCGATCGCGCTATCCCATTGCGCCACGGAGACAGTCTTGCTCCACTCTCACCACCATCAGAACATATCTTCAAAGCTATCAGCGCAAAGAAAAAAGCAGCACACCACTCCCGAGAGGGCTCGAAACTCCAACCTTTCGGTTAACAGCCGATCACGCTAGCCAATTGCGCCACGAAGACAGTCCTGCTCCACTCTCACCACCATCAGAACATATCTTCAAAGCTATTACCGCAAAGAAAAAAGCAACACACTACTCCCGCGAGGGCTCGAAACTCCAACCTTTCGGTTAACAGCCGATCGCGCTAGCCCATTGCGCCACGAAGGCAGTCTTGCTCCACTCTCACCATCATCAGAACATATCTTCAAAGCTATCAGCGCAAAGAAAAAAAAGCGCTGCACCACCAACGGGTGGGCTCGAACCTCCAACCTTTCAGTTAACAGCCGATCGCGCTAGCCCATTGCGCCACGGAGACAGTCTTGCTCCACTCTCACCACCATCAGAACATATCTTCAAAGCTATCAGCGCAAAGAAAAAAGCAACACACCACTCCCGAGAGGGCTCGAAACTCCAACCTTTCGGTCAACAGCCGATCGCGCTAGCCCATTGCGCCACGGAGACAGGCTTGCTCCACTCTCACCACCATCAGAACATATCTTCAAAGCTATCAGCCCAAAGAAAAAAAAGCGCCGCACCACCACCGGGTGGGCTCGAACCTCCAACCTTTCGGTTAACAGCAGATCGCGCTAGCCAATTGCGCCACGGAGACAATCGTGCTCCACTCTCACCACCATCAGAACATATCTTCAAAGCTATCAGCGCGAAAAAAAGCAACACACCCCACCCGGGAGGGCTCGAACCTCCAAATTTTCGGTTAACAGCCGATCGCGCTAGCCAATTGCGCCACGCGAACCGTCCTGCTCCCCTCTCACCACAATTAGAACATATCTTCAAAGCTATCAGCCCAAACAATAAAAAAGCGCCGCACCACCACCGGTTGGGCTCGAACCTCCAACCTTTCGCTTAACAGGAGATCGCGCTAGCCAATTGCGCCACGGAGACAATCGTGCTCCACTCTCACCACCATCAGAACATATCTTCAAAGTTATCAGCGCAAAAAAAAGCAACACACCCCACCCGGGAGGGCTCGAACCTCCAAATTTTCGGTTAACAGCCGATCGCGCTAGCCAATTGCGCCACGCGGACCGTCCTGCTCCACTCTCACCACCGTCAGACCATTTCTTCAGAGCTACCACCCCAAAGAAAAAAAAGCGCCGCACCACCACCGGGTGGGCTCGAACCTTTAACCTTTCGGTTAACAGATGATCGCGCTAGCCAATTGCCCCACGGAGACAGTCGTGCTCCACTCTCACCACCGTCAGAACATTTCTTCAGAGCTATCACCCTAAAGAAAAAAAAGCGCCGCACCACCACCGGTTGGGCTCGAACCTCCAACCTTTCGGTTAACAGCCGATCGCGCTAGCCAATTGCGCCACGAAGACGGTCCTGCTCCACTCTCACCACCATCAGCACATATCTTCAAAGCTATTACCGCAAAGAAAAAAGCAACACACCACTCCCGGGAGGGCTCAAAACTCTAACCTTTCGGTTAACAGCCGATCGCGCTAGCCCATTGCGCCACGGAGGCAGTCTTGCTCCACTCTCACCATCATCAGAACTTATCTTGAAAGCTATGAGCGCAAAGAAAAAGAAGCGCTGCACCACCACCAGGTGGGCTCGAACCTCCAACCTTTCGGTTAACGGCCGATCGCGCTAGCCAATTGATCCACGGAGACAATCGTGCTCAACGCTCACCACCATCAGAACATATCTTCAAAGCTATCAGCGCAAAGAAAAAAAAGCGCCGCACCACCACCGGGTGGGCTCGAACCTCCAACGTTTCGGTTAACAGCCGATCGCGCTAGCTTATTGCGCCAAAGAGACAGTCGTGCTCCACTCTCACCACCGTCAGACCATTTCTTCAGAGCTATCACCCCAAAGAAAAAAAAGCGCCGCACACCACCGGGTTGGCTCGAACCTCCAACCTTTCGGTTAACAGCCGATCGCGCTAGCCAATTGCGCCACGAAGACAGTCCTGCTCCACTCTCACCGCCATCAGAACATATCTTCAAAGCTATTACCGCAAAGAAAAAAGCCACACACCACTCCCGGGAGGGCTCGAAACTCCAACCTTTCAGTTAACAGCCGATCGCGCTAGCCCAATGCGCCAAGGAGACAGGGTTGCTCCACTCTCAACACCATCAGAACATATCTTCAAAGCTATCAGCGCAAAGAAAAAAAGCGCCGCACCACGACCAGGTTGGCTCGAACCTCCAATCTTTCGGTTAACAGCCGATCGCGCTAGCCAATTGCGCCACGGAGACAGTCCTGCTCCACTCTCACCATCATCCGAACATATCTTCAAAGCTATGAGCATAAACAAAAAAGCAACACACCACTCCCGGGAGGGCTCGAAACTCCAACCTTTCGGTTAACAGCCGATCACGCTAGCCCATTGCGCCACGGGGACAGTCTTGCTCCACTCTCACCTGCATCAGAACATATCTTCAAAGCTATCAGCGCAAAGAAAAAAAAGCGCCGCACCACCACCGGGTGGGCTCGAACCTCCAACCTTTCGGTTAACAGCCGATCGCGCAAGCCAATTGCGCCACGGAGACAGTCCTGCTCCACTCTCATCACCATCAGAACATATCTTCAAAGCTATCAGCGCAAAGAAAAAAGCAAACCACCACTCCCGGGAGGGCTCTAACCTCCAACTTTTCGGTTAACAGCCGATTGCGCTGGCCAATTGCGCCACGGAGAAAGTCCTGCTCAACTCTCACCACTATTAGAACATATCTTCAAAGCTATCAGCACAAAGAAAAAAAAAGCGCCGCACCACCACCGGGTGGGCTCGAACCTCCAACCTTTCGGTTAACCGCAGATCGCGCTAGCCAATTGCGCCACGGAGACAATCGTGCTCCACTCTCACCACCATCAGAACATATCTTCAAAGCTATCAGCGCAAAAAAAAGCAACACACCCCACCCGGGAGGGTTGGAACCTGCAAATTTTCGGTTAACAGCCAATCGCGCTAGCCAATTGCGCCACGCAAACCGTCCTGCTCCACTCTCACCACAATTAGAACATTTCTTCAGAGCAGTCAGCCCAAAGAAAAAAAAGCGCCGCACCACCACCGGGTGGGCTCGAACCTCCAACGTTTCGGTTAACAGCCAATCGCGCTAGCCTATTGCGCCAAAGAGACAGTCGTGCTCCACTCTCACCACCGTCAGACCATTTCTTAAGAGCTATCACCCCAAAGAAAAAAAAGCGCCGCACACCACCGGGTTGGCTCGAACCTCCAACCTTTCGGTTAACAGCCGATCGCGCTAGCCAATTGCGCCACGAAGACAGTGCTGCTCCACTCTCACCGCCATCAGAACATATCTTGAAAGCTATTACCGCAAAGAAAAAAGCCACACACCACTCCCGGGAGGGCTCGAAACTCCAACCTTTCAGTTAACAGCCGATCGCGCTAGCCCAATGCGCCAAGGAGACAGGGTTGCTCCACTCTCAACACCATCAGAACATATCTTCAAAGCTATCAGCGCAAAGAAAAAAAGCGCCGCACCACGACCGGGTTGGCTCGAACCTCCAACCTTTCGGTTAACAGCCGATCGCGCTAGCCAATTGCGCCACAGAGACAGTCCTGCTCCACTCTCACCACCATCCGAACATATCTTCAAAGCTATCAGCATAAACAAAAAAGCAACACACCACTCCCGGGAGGGCTGGAAACTCCAACCTTTCGGTTAACAGCCGATCACGCTTGCCCATTGCGCCACGGGGACAGTCTTGCTCGACTCTCACCACCATCAGAACATATCTTCAAAGCTATCAGCCCAAAGAAAAAAAAGTGCCGCACCACCACCGGGTGGGCTTGAACTACCAAGTTTTCGGTTAACAGCCGATCACGCTAGCCAATTGCGCCACGGAGACAGTCCTGCTCCACTCTCACCACCATCAGAACATATCTTCAAAGCTATCAGCCCAAAGAAAAAAAAGCGCCGCACCACCACCGGGTGGGCTCGAACCTCCAACTTTTCGGTTAACTGCCGATCGCGCTAGCCAATGGCGCCACGGAGACAGTCCTGCTCCACTCTTGCCACCATTAGAACATATCTTGAAAGCTATCAGCCCAAAGAAAAAAAAGCGCCGCACCATCAACGCGTGGGCTCGAACCTCCAACTTTCCGGTTAACAGCCGATCACGCTAGCCAATTGCGCCACGGAGACAGTCCTGCTCCACTCTCACCACCATCAGAACATATCTTAAAGCTATCAGCCCACAGAAAAAAAGCGCCACACCACCACCGGGTGGGCTCGAACCTCCAACCTTTCGGTTAACAGCAGATCGCGCTAGCCAATTGCGCCACGGAGACAATCGTGCTCCACTCTCACCACCATCAGAACATATCTTCAAAGCTATCAGCGCGAAAAAAAGCAACACACCCCACCCGGGAGGGCTCGAACCTCCAAATTTTCGGTTAACAGCCGATCGCGCTAGCCAATTGCGCCACGCGAACCGTCCTGCTCCCCTCTCACCACAATTAGAACATATCTTCAAAGCTATCAGCCCAAACAATAAAAAAGCGCCGCACCACCACCGGTTGGGCTCGAACCTCCAACCTTTCGCTTAACAGGAGATCGCGCTAGCCAATTGCGCCACGGAGACAATCGTGCTCCACTCTCACCACCATCAGAACATATCTTCAAAGTTATCAGCGCAAAAAAAAGCAACACACCCCACCCGGGAGGGCTCGAACCTCCAAATTTTCGGTTAACAGCCGATCGCGCTAGCCAATTGCGCCACGCGGACCGTCCTGCTCCACTCTCACCACCGTCAGACCATTTCTTCAGAGCTACCACCCCAAAGAAAAAAAAGCGCCGCACCACCACCGGGTGGGCTCGAACCTTTAACCTTTCGGTTAACAGATGATCGCGCTAGCCAATTGCCCCACGGAGACAGTCGTGCTCCACTCTCACCACCGTCAGAACATTTCTTCAGAGCTATCACCCTAAAGAAAAAAAAGCGCCGCACCACCACCGGTTGGGCTCGAACCTCCAACCTTTCGGTTAACAGCCGATCGCGCTAGCCAATTGCGCCACGAAGACGGTCCTGCTCCACTCTCACCACCATCAGCACATATCTTCAAAGCTATTACCGCAAAGAAAAAAGCAACACACCACTCCCGGGAGGGCTCAAAACTCTAACCTTTCGGTTAACAGCCGATCGCGCTAGCCCATTGCGCCACGGAGGCAGTCTTGCTCCACTCTCACCATCATCAGAACTTATCTTGAAAGCTATGAGCGCAAAGAAAAAGAAGCGCTGCACCACCACCAGGTGGGCTCGAACCTCCAACCTTTCGGTTAACGGCCGATCGCGCTAGCCAATTGATCCACGGAGACAATCGTGCTCAACGCTCACCACCATCAGAACATATCTTCAAAGCTATCAGCGCAAAGAAAAAAAAGCGCCGCACCACCACCGGGTGGGCTCGAACCTCCAACGTTTCGGTTAACAGCCCGATCGCGCTAGCTTATTGCGCCAAAGAGACAGTCGTGCTCCACTCTCACCACCGTCAGACCATTTCTTCAGAGCTATCACCCCAAAGAAAAAAAAGCGCCGCACACCACCGGGTTGGCTCGAACCTCCAACCTTTCGGTTAACAGCCGATCGCGCTAGCCAATTGCGCCACGAAGACAGTCCTGCTCCACTCTCACCGCCATCAGAACATTTCTTCAGAGCTATCAGCCCAAAGAAAAAAAAAGCGCCGCACCACCACCGGGTGGGCTCGAACCTCCAACCTTTCGGTTAACGGCCGATCGCGCAAGCCAATTGCCACACGGAGACAGTCGTGCTCCACTCTCACCACCGTCAGAACATTTCTTCAGAGCTATCACCCCAACGAAAAAAAAGCGCCGCACCACCACCGGTTGGGTTCGAACCTCCAACCTTTCGGTTAACAGCCGATCGCGCTAGCCAATTGCGCCACGAAGACAGTCCTGCTCCACTCTCACCACCATCAGAACATATCTTCAAAGCTATAACCGCAAAGAAAAAAGCAACACACTACTCCCGCGAGGGCTCGAAACTCCAACCTTTCGGTTAACAGCCGATCGCGCTAGCCCATTGCGCCACGAAGGCAGTCTTGCTCCACTCTCACCATCATCAGAACATATCTTCAAAGCTATCAGCGCAAAGAAAAAAAAAGCGCTGCACACCAACGGGTGGGCTCGAACCTCCAACCTTTCGGTTAACAGCAGATCGCGCTAGCCAATTGCGCCACGGAGACAATCGTGCTCCACTCTCACCACCATCAGAACATATCTTCAAAGCTATCAGCGCGAAAAAAAGCAACACACCCCAACCGGGAGGGCTCGAACCTCCAAATTTTCGGTTAACAGCCGATCGCGCTAGCCAATTGCGCCACGCGGACCGTCCTGCTCCACTCTCACCACAATTAGAACATATCTTCAAAATTATCAGCCCAAAGAAAAAAAAAGCGCCGCACCACCACCGGTTGGGCTCGAACCTCCAACCTTTCGCTTAACAGGAGATCGCGCTAGCCAATTGCGCCACGGAGACAATCGTTCTCCACTTTCACCACCATCAGAACATATCTTCAAAGCTATCAGCGCAAAAAAAGCAACACACCCCACCCGGGAGGGCTCGAACCTCCAAATTTTCGGTTAACAGCCGATCGCGCTAGCCAATTGCGCCACGCGGACCGTCCTGCTCCACTCTCACCACCGTCAGACCATTTCTTCAGAGCTACCACCCCAAAGAAAAAAAAAGCGCCGCACCACCACCGGGTGGGCTCGAACCTTTAACATTTCGGTTAACAGACGATCGCGCTAGCCAATTGCCCCACCGAGACAGTCGTGCTCCACTCTCACCACCGTCAGAACATTTCTTCAGAGCTATCACCCCAAAGAAAAAAAAGCGCCGCACCACCACCGGTTGGGCTCGAACCTCCAACCTTTCGGTTAACAGCCGTTCGCGCTAGCCAATTGCGCCACGGGGACAGTCTTGCTCGACTCTCACCACCATCAGAACATATCTTCAAAGCTATCAGCCCAAAGAAAAAAAAAGTGCCGCACCACCACCGGGTGGGCTTGAACTACCAAGTTTTCGGTTAACAGCCGATCACGCTAGCCAATTGCGCCACGGAGACAGTCCTGCTCCACTCTCACCACCGTCAGAACATTTCTTCAGAGCTATCACCCCAAAGAAAAAAAAGCGCGGCTCAACCACCGGTTGGGCTCGAACCTCCAACCTTTCGGTTAACAGCCGATCGCGCTAGCCAATTGCGCCACGAAGACACTCCTGCTCCGCTCTCACCACCATCAGAACATATCTTCAAAGCTATTACCGCAAAGAAAAAAGCAACACACCACTCCCGCGAGGGCTGGAAACTCCAAGCTTTCGGTGAACAGCCGATCGCGCTAGCCCATTGCGCCACGGAGACAGTCCTGCGCCACTCTCACCACAATTAGAACATATCTTCAAAGCTATCAGCCCAAAGAAAAAAAAGCGCCGCACCACCACCGGGTGGGCTCGAACCTCCAACCTTTCGGTTAACAGCAGATCGCGCTAGCCAATTGCGCCACGGAGACAATCGTGCTCCACTCTCACCACCATCAGAACATATCTTCAAAGCTATCAGCGCAAAGAAAAAAGCAACACACCCCACCCGGGAGGGCTCGAACCTCCAACTTTTCGGTTAACAGCCGATCGTGCTAGCCAATTGCGCCACGGGGACAGTCCTGCTCCACTCTCACCACCGTCAGACCATTTCTTCAGAGCTATCACCCCAAAGAAAAAAAAGCGCCGCACCACCACCGGGTGGGCACGAACCTCCAACCTTTCGGTTAACAGCCGATCGCGCTAGCCAATTGCCCCACGGAGACAGTCGTGCTCCACTCTCACCACCGTCAGAACATTTCTTCAGAGCTATCACCCCAAAGAAAAAAAAACGCCGCACCACCACCGGTTGGGCTCGAACCTCCAACCTTTGGGTTAACAGCCGATCGCGCTAGCCAATTGCGCCACGAAGACAGTCCTGCTCCACTCTCACCACCATCAGAACATATCTTCAAAACTATTACCGCAAAAAAAGCAACACACCACTCCCGGGAGGGCTCAAAACTTTAACCTTTCGGTTAACAGCCGCTCGCGCTAGCCCATTGCGCCACGGAGGCAGTCTTGCTCCACTCTCACCATCATCAGAACATATCTTCAAAGCTATGAGCGCAAAGAAAAAGAAGCGCTGCACTACCACCGAGTGGGCTTGAACCTCCAACCTTTCGGTTAACGGCCGATCGCGCTAGCCAATTGCGCCACGGAGACAATCGTGCTCCACGCTCACCACCATCAGAACATATCTTCAAAGCTATCAGCGCAAAGAAAAAAAAGCGCTGCACCACCAACGGGTGGGCTCGAACCTCCAACCTTTCAGTTAACAGCCGATCGCGCTATCCCATTGCGCCACGGAGACAGTCTTGCTCCACTCTCACCACCATCAGAACATATCTTCAAAGCTATCAGCGCAAAGAAAAAAGCAGCACACCACTCCCGAGAGGGCTCGAAACTCCAACCTTTCGGTTAACAGCCGATCACGCTAGCCAATTGCGCCACGAAGACAGTCCTGCTCCACTCTCACCACCATCAGAACATATCTTCAAAGCTATTACCGCAAAGAAAAAAGCAACACACTACTCCCGCGAGGGCTCGAAACTCCAACCTTTCGGTTAACAGCCGATCGCGCTAGCCCATTGCGCCACGAAGGCAGTCTTGCTCCACTCTCACCATCATCAGAACATATCTTCAAAGCTATCAGCGCAAAGAAAAAAAAGCGCTGCACCACCAACGGGTGGGCTCGAACCTCCAACCTTTCAGTTAACAGCCGATCGCGCTAGCCCATTGCGCCACGGAGACAGTCTTGCTCCACTCTCACCACCATCAGAACATATCTTCAAAGCTATCAGCGCAAAGAAAAAAGCAACACACCACTCCCGAGAGGGCTCGAAACTCCAACCTTTCGGTCAACAGCCGATCGCGCTAGCCCATTGCGCCACGGAGACAGGCTTGCTCCACTCTCACCACCATCAGAACATATCTTCAAAGCTATCAGCCCAAAGAAAAAAAAGCGCCGCACCACCACCGGGTGGGCTCGAACCTCCAACCTTTCGGTTAACAGCAGATCGCGCTAGCCAATTGCGCCACGGAGACAATCGTGCTCCACTCTCACCACCATCAGAACATATCTTCAAAGCTATCAGCGCGAAAAAAAGCAACACACCCCACCCGGGAGGGCTCGAACCTCCAAATTTTCGGTTAACAGCCGATCGCGCTAGCCAATTGCGCCACGCGAACCGTCCTGCTCCCCTCTCACCACAATTAGAACATATCTTCAAAGCTATCAGCCCAAACAATAAAAAAGCGCCGCACCACCACCGGTTGGGCTCGAACCTCCAACCTTTCGCTTAACAGGAGATCGCGCTAGCCAATTGCGCCACGGAGACAATCGTGCTCCACTCTCACCACCATCAGAACATATCTTCAAAGTTATCAGCGCAAAAAAAAGCAACACACCCCACCCGGGAGGGCTCGAACCTCCAAATTTTCGGTTAACAGCCGATCGCGCTAGCCAATTGCGCCACGCGGACCGTCCTGCTCCACTCTCACCACCGTCAGACCATTTCTTCAGAGCTACCACCCCAAAGAAAAAAAAGCGCCGCACCACCACCGGGTGGGCTCGAACCTTTAACCTTTCGGTTAACAGATGATCGCGCTAGCCAATTGCCCCACGGAGACAGTCGTGCTCCACTCTCACCACCGTCAGAACATTTCTTCAGAGCTATCACCCTAAAGAAAAAAAAGCGCCGCACCACCACCGGTTGGGCTCGAACCTCCAACCTTTCGGTTAACAGCCGATCGCGCTAGCCAATTGCGCCACGAAGACGGTCCTGCTCCACTCTCACCACCATCAGCACATATCTTCAAAGCTATTACCGCAAAGAAAAAAGCAACACACCACTCCCGGGAGGGCTCAAAACTCTAACCTTTCGGTTAACAGCCGATCGCGCTAGCCCATTGCGCCACGGAGGCAGTCTTGCTCCACTCTCACCATCATCAGAACTTATCTTGAAAGCTATGAGCGCAAAGAAAAAGAAGCGCTGCACCACCACCAGGTGGGCTCGAACCTCCAACCTTTCGGTTAACGGCCGATCGCGCTAGCCAATTGATCCACGGAGACAATCGTGCTCAACGCTCACCACCATCAGAACATATCTTCAAAGCTATCAGCGCAAAGAAAAAAAAGCGCCGCACCACCACCGGGTGGGCTCGAACCTCCAACGTTTCGGTTAACAGCCGATCGCGCTAGCTTATTGCGCCAAAGAGACAGTCGTGCTCCACTCTCACCACCGTCAGACCATTTCTTCAGAGCTATCACCCCAAAGAAAAAAAAGCGCCGCACACCACCGGGTTGGCTCGAACCTCCAACCTTTCGGTTAACAGCCGATCGCGCTAGCCAATTGCGCCACGAAGACAGTCCTGCTCCACTCTCACCGCCATCAGAACATATCTTCAAAGCTATTACCGCAAAGAAAAAAGCCACACACCACTCCCGGGAGGGCTCGAAACTCCAACCTTTCAGTTAACAGCCGATCGCGCTAGCCCAATGCGCCAAGGAGACAGGGTTGCTCCACTCTCAACACCATCAGAACATATCTTCAAAGCTATCAGCGCAAAGAAAAAAAGCGCCGCACCACGACCAGGTTGGCTCGAACCTCCAATCTTTCGGTTAACAGCCGATCGCGCTAGCCAATTGCGCCACGGAGACAGTCCTGCTCCACTCTCACCATCATCCGAACATATCTTCAAAGCTATGAGCATAAACAAAAAAGCAACACACCACTCCCGGGAGGGCTCGAAACTCCAACCTTTCGGTTAACAGCCGATCACGCTAGCCCATTGCGCCACGGGGACAGTCTTGCTCCACTCTCACCTGCATCAGAACATATCTTCAAAGCTATCAGCGCAAAGAAAAAAAAGCGCCGCACCACCACCGGGTGGGCTCGAACCTCCAACCTTTCGGTTAACAGCCGATCGCGCAAGCCAATTGCGCCACGGAGACAGTCCTGCTCCACTCTCACCACCATCAGAACATATCTTCAAAGCTATCAGCGCAAAGAAAAAAGCAAACCACCACTCCCGGGAGGGCTCTAACCTCCAACTTTTCGGTTAACAGCCGATTGCGCTGGCCAATTGCGCCACGGAGAAAGTCCTGCTCAACTCTCACCACTATTAGAACATATCTTCAAAGCTATCAGCACAAAGAAAAAAAAAGCGCCGCACCACCACCGGGTGGGCTCGAACCTCCAACCTTTCGGTTAACCGCAGATCGCGCTAGCCAATTGCGCCACGGAGACAATCGTGCTCCACTCTCACCACCATCAGAACATATCTTCAAAGCTATCAGCGCAAAAAAAAGCAACACACCCCACCCGGGAGGGTTGGAACCTGCAAATTTTCGGTTAACAGCCAATCGCGCTAGCCAATTGCGCCACGCAAACCGTCCTGCTCCACTCTCACCACAATTAGAACATTTCTTCAGAGCAGTCAGCCCAAAGAAAAAAAAGCGCCGCACCACCACCGGGTGGGCTCGAACCTCCAACGTTTCGGTTAACAGCCAATCGCGCTAGCCTATTGCGCCAAAGAGACAGTCGTGCTCCACTCTCACCACCGTCAGACCATTTCTTAAGAGCTATCACCCCAAAGAAAAAAAAGCGCCGCACACCACCGGGTTGGCTCGAACCTCCAACCTTTCGGTTAACAGCCGATCGCGCTAGCCAATTGCGCCACGAAGACAGTGCTGCTCCACTCTCACCGCCATCAGAACATATCTTGAAAGCTATTACCGCAAAGAAAAAAGCCACACACCACTCCCGGGAGGGCTCGAAACTCCAACCTTTCAGTTAACAGCCGATCGCGCTAGCCCAATGCGCCAAGGAGACAGGGTTGCTCCACTCTCAACACCATCAGAACATATCTTCAAAGCTATCAGCGCAAAGAAAAAAAGCGCCGCACCACGACCGGGTTGGCTCGAACCTCCAACCTTTCGGTTAACAGCCGATCGCGCTAGCCAATTGCGCCACAGAGACAGTCCTGCTCCACTCTCACCACCATCCGAACATATCTTCAAAGCTATCAGCATAAACAAAAAAGCAACACACCACTCCCGGGAGGGCTGGAAACTCCAACCTTTCGGTTAACAGCCGATCACGCTTGCCCATTGCGCCACGGGGACAGTCTTGCTCGACTCTCACCACCATCAGAACATATCTTCAAAGCTATCAGCCCAAAGAAAAAAAAGTGCCGCACCACCACCGGGTGGGCTTGAACTACCAAGTTTTCGGTTAACAGCCGATCACGCTAGCCAATTGCGCCACGGAGACAGTCCTGCTCCACTCTCACCACCATCAGAACATATCTTCAAAGCTATCAGCCCAAAGAAAAAAAAGCGCCGCACCACCACCGGGTGGGCTCGAACCTCCAACTTTTCGGTTAACTGCCGATCGCGCTAGCCAATGGCGCCACGGAGACAGTCCTGCTCCACTCTTGCCACCATTAGAACATATCTTGAAAGCTATCAGCCCAAAGAAAAAAAAGCGCCGCACCATCAACGCGTGGGCTCGAACCTCCAACTTTCCGGTTAACAGCCGATCACGCTAGCCAATTGCGCCACGGAGACAGTCCTGCTCCACTCTCACCACCATCAGAACATATCTTAAAGCTATCAGCCCACAGAAAAAAAGCGCCACACCACCACCGGGTGGGCTCGAACCTCCAACCTTTCGGTTAACAGCAGATCGCGCTAGCCAATTGCGCCACGGAGACAATCGTGCTCCACTCTCACCACCATCAGAACATATCTTCAAAGCTATCAGCGCGAAAAAAAGCAACACACCCCACCCGGGAGGGCTCGAACCTCCAAATTTTCGGTTAACAGCCGATCGCGCTAGCCAATTGCGCCACGCGAACCGTCCTGCTCCCCTCTCACCACAATTAGAACATATCTTCAAAGCTATCAGCCCAAACAATAAAAAAGCGCCGCACCACCACCGGTTGGGCTCGAACCTCCAACCTTTCGCTTAACAGGAGATCGCGCTAGCCAATTGCGCCACGGAGACAATCGTGCTCCACTCTCACCACCATCAGAACATATCTTCAAAGTTATCAGCGCAAAAAAAAGCAACACACCCCACCCGGGAGGGCTCGAACCTCCAAATTTTCGGTTAACAGCCGATCGCGCTAGCCAATTGCGCCACGCGGACCGTCCTGCTCCACTCTCACCACCGTCAGACCATTTCTTCAGAGCTACCACCCCAAAGAAAAAAAAGCGCCGCACCACCACCGGGTGGGCTCGAACCTTTAACCTTTCGGTTAACAGATGATCGCGCTAGCCAATTGCCCCACGGAGACAGTCGTGCTCCACTCTCACCACCGTCAGAACATTTCTTCAGAGCTATCACCCTAAAGAAAAAAAAGCGCCGCACCACCACCGGTTGGGCTCGAACCTCCAACCTTTCGGTTAACAGCCGATCGCGCTAGCCAATTGCGCCACGAAGACGGTCCTGCTCCACTCTCACCACCATCAGCACATATCTTCAAAGCTATTACCGCAAAGAAAAAAGCAACACACCACTCCCGGGAGGGCTCAAAACTCTAACCTTTCGGTTAACAGCCGATCGCGCTAGCCCATTGCGCCACGGAGGCAGTCTTGCTCCACTCTCACCATCATCAGAACTTATCTTGAAAGCTATGAGCGCAAAGAAAAAGAAGCGCTGCACCACCACCAGGTGGGCTCGAACCTCCAACCTTTCGGTTAACGGCCGATCGCGCTAGCCAATTGATCCACGGAGACAATCGTGCTCAACGCTCACCACCATCAGAACATATCTTCAAAGCTATCAGCGCAAAGAAAAAAAAGCGCCGCACCACCACCGGGTGGGCTCGAACCTCCAACGTTTCGGTTAACAGCCGATCGCGCTAGCTTATTGCGCCAAAGAGACAGTCGTGCTCCACTCTCACCACCGTCAGACCATTTCTTCAGAGCTATCACCCCAAAGAAAAAAAAGCGCCGCACACCACCGGGTTGGCTCGAACCTCCAACCTTTCGGTTAACAGCCGATCGCGCTAGCCAATTGCGCCACGAAGACAGTCCTGCTCCACTCTCACCGCCATCAGAACATATCTTCAAAGCTATTACCGCAAAGAAAAAAGCCACACACCACTCCCGGGAGGGCTCGAAACTCCAACCTTTCAGTTAACAGCCGATCGCGCTAGCCCAATGCGCCAAGGAGACAGGGTTGCTCCACTCTCAACACCATCAGAACATATCTTCAAAGCTATCAGCGCAAAGAAAAAAAGCGCCGCACCACGACCAGGTTGGCTCGAACCTCCAATCTTTCGGTTAACAGCCGATCGCGCTAGCCAATTGCGCCACGGAGACAGTCCTGCTCCACTCTCACCATCATCCGAACATATCTTCAAAGCTATGAGCATAAACAAAAAAGCAACACACCACTCCCGGGAGGGCTCGAAACTCCAACCTTTCGGTTAACAGCCGATCACGCTAGCCCATTGCGCCACGGGGACAGTCTTGCTCCACTCTCACCTGCATCAGAACATATCTTCAAAGCTATCAGCGCAAAGAAAAAAAAGCGCCGCACCACCACCGGGTGGGCTCGAACCTCCAACCTTTCGGTTAACAGCCGATCGCGCAAGCCAATTGCGCCACGGAGACAGTCCTGCTCCACTCTCACCACCATCAGAACATATCTTCAAAGCTATCAGCGCAAAGAAAAAAGCAAACCACCACTCCCGGGAGGGCTCTAACCTCCAACTTTTCGGTTAACAGCCGATTGCGCTGGCCAATTGCGCCACGGAGAAAGTCCTGCTCAACTCTCACCACTATTAGAACATATCTTCAAAGCTATCAGCACAAAGAAAAAAAAAGCGCCGCACCACCACCGGGTGGGCTCGAACCTCCAACCTTTCGGTTAACCGCAGATCGCGCTAGCCAATTGCGCCACGGAGACAATCGTGCTCCACTCTCACCACCATCAGAACACATCTTCAAAGCTATCAGCGCAAAAAAAAGCAACACACCCCACCCGGGAGGGTTGGAACCTGCAAATTTTCGGTTAACAGCCAATCGCGCTAGCCAATTGCGCCACGCAAACCGTCCTGCTCCACTCTCACCACAATTAGAACATTTCTTCAGAGCAGTCAGCCCAAAGAAAAAAAAGCGCCGCACCACCACCGGGTGGGCTCGAACCTCCAACGTTTCGGTTAACAGCCAATCGCGCTAGCCTATTGCGCCAAAGAGACAGTCGTGCTCCACTCTCACCACCGTCAGACCATTTCTTAAGAGCTATCACCCCAAAGAAAAAAAAGCGCCGCACACCACCGGGTTGGCTCGAACCTCCAACCTTTCGGTTAACAGCCGATCGCGCTAGCCAATTGCGCCACGAAGACAGTGCTGCTCCACTCTCACCGCCATCAGAACATATCTTGAAAGCTATTACCGCAAAGAAAAAAGCCACACACCACTCCCGGGAGGGCTCGAAACTCCAACCTTTCAGTTAACAGCCGATCGCGCTAGCCCAATGCGCCAAGGAGACAGGGTTGCTCCACTCTCAACACCATCAGAACATATCTTCAAAGCTATCAGCGCAAAGAAAAAAAGCGCCGCACCACGACCGGGTTGGCTCGAACCTCCAACCTTTCGGTTAACAGCCGATCGCGCTAGCCAATTGCGCCACAGAGACAGTCCTGCTCCACTCTCACCACCATCCGAACATATCTTCAAAGCTATCAGCATAAACAAAAAAGCAACACACCACTCCCGGGAGGGCTGGAAACTCCAACCTTTCGGTTAACAGCCGATCACGCTTGCCCATTGCGCCACGGGGACAGTCTTGCTCGACTCTCACCACCATCAGAACATATCTTCAAAGCTATCAGCCCAAAGAAAAAAAAGTGCCGCACCACCACCGGGTGGGCTTGAACTACCAAGTTTTCGGTTAACAGCCGATCACGCTAGCCAATTGCGCCACGGAGACAGTCCTGCTCCACTCTCACCACCATCAGAACATATCTTCAAAGCTATCAGCCCAAAGAAAAAAAAGCGCCGCACCACCACCGGGTGGGCTCGAACCTCCAACTTTTCGGTTAACTGCCGATCGCGCTAGCCAATGGCGCCACGGAGACAGTCCTGCTCCACTCTTGCCACCATTAGAACATATCTTGAAAGCTATCAGCCCAAAGAAAAAAAAGCGCCGCACCATCAACGCGTGGGCTCGAACCTCCAACTTTCCGGTTAACAGCCGATCACGCTAGCCAATTGCGCCACGGAGACAGTCCTGCTCCACTCTCACCACCATCAGAACATATCTTAAAGCTATCAGCCCACAGAAAAAAAGCGCCACACCACCACCGGCAGACCTCGAACCTCCAACTTTTCGGTTAACAGCCGATCGCGCTAGCCAATTGCGCCACGAAGACACTCCTGCTCCGCTCTCACCACCATCAGAACATATCTTCAAAGCTATTACCGCAAAGAAAAAAGCAACACACCACTCCCGCGAGGGCTGGAAACTCCAAGCTTTCGGTGAACAGCCGATCGCGCTAGCCCATTGCGCCACGAAGACAGTCCTGCTCCACTCTCACCGCCATCAGAACATATCTTCAAAGCTATTACCGCAAAGAAAAAAGCCACACACCACTCCCGGGAGGGCTCGAAACTCCAACCTTTCAGTTAACAGCCGATCGCGCTAGCCCAATGCGCCAAGGAGACAGGGTTGCTCCACTCTCAACACCATCAGAAAATATCTTCAAAGCTATCAGCGCAAAGAAAAAAAGCGCCGCACCACGACCAGGTTGGCTCGAACCTCCAACCTTTCGGTTAACAGCCGATCGCGCTAGCCAATTGCGCCACGGAGACAGTCCTGCTCCACTCTCACCACCATCCGAACATATCTTCAAAGCTATCAGCATAAACAAAAAAGCAACACACCACTCCCGGGAGGGCTCGAAACTCCAACCTTTCGGTTAACAGCCGATCACGCTAGCCCATTGCGCCACGGGGACAGTCTTGCTCCACTCTCACCTGACCCAGAACATATCTTCAAAGCTATCAGCGCAAAGAAAAAAAAGCGCCGCACCACCACCGGGTGGGCTCGAACCTCCAACCTTTCGGTTAACAGCCGATCGCGCAAGCCAATTGCGCCACGGAGACAGTCCTGCTCCACTCTCACCACCATCAGAACATATCTTCAAAGCTATCAGCCCAAAGAAAAAAAAGCGCCGCACCATCAACGCGTGGGCTCGAACCTCCAACTTTCCGGTTAACAGCCGATCACGCTAGCCAATTGCGCCACGGAGAAAGTCCTGCTCAACTCTCACCACTATTAGAACATATCTTCAAAGCTATCAGCACAAAGAAAAAAAAAGCGCCGCACCACCACCGGGTGGGCTCGAACCTCCAACCTTTCGGTTAACCGCAGATCGCGCTAGCCAATTGCGCCACGGAGACAATCGTGCTCCACTCTCACCACCATCAGAACATATCTTCAAAGCTATCAGCGCAAAAAAAAGCAACACACCCCACCCGGGAGGGCTCGAACCTCCAAATTTTCGGTTAACAGCCGATCGCGCTAGCCAATTGCGCCACGCGGACCGTCCTGCTCCACTCTCACCACCGTCAGACCATTTCTTCAGAGCTACCACCCCAAAGAAAAAAAAGAGCCGCACCACCACCGGGTGGGCTCGAACCTTCAACCTTTCGGTTAACAGACGATCGCGCTAGCCAATTGCCCCACGGAGACAGTCGTGCTCCACTCTCACCACCGTCAGAACATTTCTTCAGAGCTATCACCCCAAAGAAAAAAAAGCGCCGCACCACCACCGGTTGGGCTCGAACCTCCAACCTTTCGGTTAACAGCCGATCGCGCCAGCCAATTGCGCCACGAAGACGGTCGTGCTCCACTCTCACCACCATCAGAACATATCTTCAAAGCTATTACCGCAAAGAAAAAAGCAACACACCACTCCCGGGAGGGCTCAAAACTCTAACCTTTCGGTTAACAGCCGATCGCGCTAGCCCAATGCGCCACGGAGGCAGTCTTGCTCCACTCTCACCATCATCAGAACTTATCTTCAAAGCTATGAGCGCAAAGAAAAAGAAGCGCTGCACGACCACCAGGTGGGCTTGAACCTCCAACCGTTCGGTTAACAGCCGATCGCGCTAGCAAATTGCGCCACGGAGACAGTCTTGCTCCACTCTCACCACCATCAGAACATATCTTCAAAGCGATCAGCGCAAAGAAAAAAGCAACACACCACTCCCGGGAGGGCTCGAAACTCCAACCTTTCGGTCAACAGCCGATCGCGCTAGCCCATTGCGCCACGAAGACAGTCCTGCTCCACTCTCACGACCATTAGAACATATCTTCAAAGCTATCAGCCAAAAAAAAGCGCCGCACCACCACCGAATGGGCTCGAACCTCCAACCTTTCGGTTAACGGCCGATCGCGCTAGCCAAGTGATCCACGGAGACAATAGTGCTCCACGCTCACCACCATCAGAACATATCTTCAAAGCTATCAGCGCAAAGAAAAAAGCAACACACCCCACCCGGGAGGGCTCAAACCTCCAACTTTTCGGTTAACAGCCGATCGCGCTAGCCAATGGCGCCACGGGGACAGTCCTGCTCCACTCTCACCACCGTTAGAACATTTCTTCAGAGCTATCAGCCCAAAGAAAAAAAAGCGCCGCAACACCACCGGGTGGGCTCGAACCTCCAACCTTTCGGTTAACAGCCGATCGCGCTAGCCTATTGCGCCAAAGAGACAGTCGTGCTCCACTCTCACCACCGTCAGACCATTTCTTCAGAGCTATCACCCCAAAGAAAAAAAAAGCGGCGCACACCACCGGGTTGGCTCGAACCTCCAACTTTTCGGTTAACAGCCGATCGCGCTGGCCAATTGCGCCACGGAGAAAGTCCTGCTCAACTCTCACCACAATTAGAACATATCTTCAAAGCTATCAGCCCAAAGAAAAAAAAGCGCCGCACCACCACCGGGTGGGCTCGAACCTCCAACCTTTCGGTTAACAGCCGATCGCGCTAGCCAATTGCCCCACGGAAACAGTCGTGCTCCACTTTCACCACCGTCAGAACATTTCTTCAGAGCTATCACCCCAAAGAAAAAAAAACGCCGCACCACCACTGGTTGGGCTCGAACCTCCAACCTTTCGGTTAACAGCCGATCGCGCTAGCCAATTGCGCCACGGAGACAGTCCTGCTCCACTCTCACCACCATGAGAACATATCTTCAAAGCTATTACCGCAAAGAAAAAAAGCAACACACCACTCCAGGGAGGGCTCAAAACTCCAACCTTTCGGTTAACAGCCGATCGCGCTAGCCCATTGCGCCACGGATAAAGTCGTGCTCCACTCTCACCACCATCAGAACATATCTTCAAAGCTATCGGCGCAAAGAAAAAAGCAACACACCACTCCCGGGAGGGCTCGAAACTCCAACCTTTCGGTCAAAAGCCGATCGCGCTTGCCCATTGCGCCACGGAGACAGTCTTGCTCATCTGTCACCACCATCAGAACATATCTTCAAAGCTATCAGCCAAAAGAAAAAAAGCACCGCACCACCACCGGGTGGGCTCGAACCTCCGACTTTTCGGTTAACAGCCGATCGCGCTGGCCAATTGCGCCACGGAGACAGTCCTGCTCCACTCTCACCACAATTAGAACATATCTTCAAAGCTATCAGCCTAAAGAAAAAAAAAAGCGCCGCACCACCGCCGGGTGGGCTCGGACCTCCAACCTTTCGGTTAACAGCAGATCGCGCTAGCCAATTGCGCCACGGAGACAATCGTGCTCCACTATCACCACCATCAGAACATATCTTCAAAGCTATCAGCGCAAAGAAAAAAACGCGCCGCACCACCACCGGGTGGGCTCGAACCTCCAACCTTTCGGTTAACAGCCGATCGGGCAAGCCAATTGCGCCACGGAGACAGTCCTGCTCCACTCTCACCACCATCAGAACATATCTTCAAAGGTATCAGCCCAAAGAAAAAAAAGCGCCGCACCACCACCGGGTGAGCTCGAACCTCCGACTTTTCGATTAACAGCCGATCGCGCTAGCCAATTGCGCCACGGAGACAGTCCTGCTCCACTCTCACCACCATCAGAACATATCTTCAAAGCTATCAGCGCAAAGAAAAAAGCAACACACCACTCCCGGGAGGGATCGAAACTCCAACCTTTCGGTTAACAGCCGATCGCGCTAGCCAATTGCGCCACGGAGACAGTCCTGCTCTACTCTCACCACCATCAGAACATATCTTCAAACCTATCAGCCCAAAGAAAAAAAAGCGCCGCACCACCGCCGGGTGGGCTCGAAACTCCAACCTTTCGGTTAACAGCCGATCGCGCAAGCCAATTGCGCCACGGAGACAGTCCTGCTCCACTCTCACCACCATCAGAACATATCTTCAAAGGTGTCAGCCCAAAGAAAAAAAGCGCCATACCACCACCGGGTGGGCTCGAACCTCCGACCTTTTGGTTAACAGCCGATCGCGCTAGCCAATTGCGCCACGGAGACAGTCCTGCTCCACTCTCACCACCATCAGAACATATCTACAAAGCTATCAGCCCACAGGAAAAAAAGCGCCGCACAACCACCGGGTAGGCTCGAACCTCCAACCTTTCGGTTAACAGCCGATCGCGCTAGCCAATTGCGCCACGAAGACAGTCCTGCTCCACTCTCACCGCCATCAGAACATATCTTCAAAGCTATCAGCCCAAAGAAAAAAAAGCGCCGCACCACCACCGGGTGGGCTCGAACCTCAAACTTTCCGGTTAACAGCCGATCAAGCTAGCCAATTGCGCCACGGAGATAGTCCTGCTCCACTCTCACCACCATCAGAACATATCTTCAAAGCTATCAGCCCACAGAAAAAAAAGCGCCGCACAACCATAGGGTAGGCTCGAAACTCCAACCTTTCAGTTAACAGCCGATCGCGCTAGCCCAATGCGCCAAGGAGACAGGGTTGCTCCACTCTCAACACCATCAGAACATATCTTCAAAGCTATCAGCGCAAAGAAAAAAAGCGGCGCACCACGACTGGGTTGGCTCAAACCTCCAACTTTCGGTTAACAGCCGATCGCGCTAGCCAATTGCGCCACGGAGACAGTCCTGCTCCACTCTCACCACCATCCGAACATATCTTCAAAGCTATCAGCATAAACAAAAAAGCAACACACCAATCCCGGGAGGGCTCGAAACTCCAACCTTCCGGTTAACAGCCGATCACGCTAGCCCATTGCGCCACGGGGACAGTCTTGCTCCACTCTCACCTGCATCAGAACATATCTTCAAAGCTATCAGCGCAAAGAAAAAAAAGCGCCGCACCACCACCCGGTGGGTTCGAACCTCCAACCTTTCGGTTAACAGCCGATCGCGCAAGCCAATTGCGCCACAGAGACAGTCCTGCTCCACTCTCACCACCATCAGAACATATCTTCAAAGCTATCAGCGCAAAGAAAAAAGCAAACCACCACTCCCGGGAGGGCTCGAACCTCCAACTTTTCGGTTAACAGCCGATCGCGCTGGCCAATTGCGCCACGGAAAAAGTCCTGCTCAACTCTCACCACTATTAGAACATATCTTCAAAGCTATCAGCACAAAGAAAAAAAAGCGCCGCACCACCACCGGGTGGGCTCGAACCTCCAACCTTTCGGTTAACCGCAGATCGCGCTAGCCAATTGCGCCACGGAAACAATCGTGCTCCACTCTCACCACCATCAGAACATATCTACAAAGCTATCAGCGCAAAAAAAAGCAACACACCCCACCCGGGAGGGCTCGAACCTCCAAATTTTCGGTTAACAGCCAATCGCACTTGCCAATTGCGCCACGCAAACCGTCCTGCTCCACTCTCACCACAATTAGAACATATCTTCAAAGCTATCAGCCCAAAGAAAAAAAAGCGCCGCACCACCACCGGTTGGGCTCGAACCTCCAACCTTTCGGTTAACAGCAGATCGCGCTAGCCAATTGCGCCACGGAGACAATCGTGCTCCACTCTCACCAACATCAGAACATAGCTTCAAAGCTATCAGCGCAAAAAAAAGCAACACACCCCACCCGGGAGGGCTCGAACCTCCAAATTTTCGGTTAACAGCCGATCGCGCTAGCCAATTGCGCCACGCGGACCGTCCTGCTCCACTCTCACCACCGTCAGACCTATTCTTCAGAGCTACCACCCCAAAGAAAAAAAAAGCGCCGCACCACCACCGGGTGGGCTCGAATCTTCAACCTTTCGGTTAACAGACGATCGCGCTAGCCAATTGCCCCACGGAGACAGTCGTGCTCCACTCTCACCACCGTCAGAACATTTCTTCAGAGCTATCACCCCAAAGAAAAAAAAGCGCCGCACCACCACCGGTTTGGCTCGAACCTCGAACCTTTCAGTTAACAGCCGATCGCGCTAGCCAATTGCGCCACGAAGACGGTCGTGCTCCACTCTCACCACCATCAGAACATATCTTCAATGCTATTACCGCAAAGAAAAAAGCCACACACCACTCCCGGGAGGGCTCAAAACTCTAACCTTTCGGTTAACAGCCGATCGCGCTAGCCCAATGCGCCACGGAGGCAGTCTTGCTCCACTCTCACCATCATCAGAACTTATCTTCAAAGCTACGAGCGCAAAGAAAAAGAAGCGCTGCACCACCACCAGGTGGGCTCGAACCTCAAACCGTTCGGTTAACAGCCGATCGCGCTAGCCAATTGCCCCACGGAGACAGTCGTGCTCCACTCTGACCACCGTCAGAACATTTCTTCAGAGCTATCACCCCAAAGAAAAAAAAACGCCGCACCACCACCGGTTGGGCTCGAACCTCCAACGTTTCAGTTAACAGCCGATCGCGCTAGCCCATTGCGCCACGGAGACAGTCTTGCTCCACTCTCACCACCATCAGAACATATCTTCAAAGCTATCAGCGCAAAGAAAAAAGCAACACACCACTCCCGAGAGGGCTCGAAACTCCAACCTTTCGGTTAACAGCCGATCACGCTAGCCAATTGCGCCACGAAGACAGTCCTGCTCCACTCTCACCACCATCAGAAAATATCTTCAAAGCTATTACCGCAAAGAAAAAAGCAACACACTACTCCCGCGAGTTCTCGAAACTCCAACCTTTCGGTTAACAGCCGATCGCGCTAGCCCATTGCGCCACGAAGGCAGTCTTGCTCCACTCTCACCATCATCAGAACATATCTTCAAAGCTATCAGCGCAAAGAAAAAAAAGCGCTGCACCACCAACGGGTGGGCTCGAACCTCCAACCTTTCAGTTAACAGCCGATCGCGCTAGCCCATTGCGCTACGGAGACAGTCTTGCTCCACTCTCACCACCATCAGAACATATCTTCAAAGCTATCAGCGCAAAGAAAAAAGCAACACACCACTCCCGAGAGGGCTCGAAACTCCAACCTTTCGGTCAACAGCCGATCGCGCTAGCCCATTGCGCCACGGAGACAGGCTTGCTCCACTCTCACCACCATCAGTACATATCTTCAAAGCTATCAGCCCAAAGAAAAAAAAGCGCCGCACCACCACCTGGTGGGCTCGAACCTCCAACCTTTCGGTTAACAGCAGATCGCGCTAGCCAATTGCGCTACGGAGACAATCGTGCTCCACTCTCACCACCATCAGAACATATCTTCAAAGTTATCAGCGCAAAAAAAAGCAACACACCCCACCCGGGAGGGCTCGAACCTCCAAATTTTCGGTTAACAGCCGATCGCGCTAGCCAATTGCGCCACGCGGACCGTCCTGCTCCACTCTCACCACCGTCAGACCATTTCTTCAGAGCTACCACCCCAAAGAAAAAAAAAGCGTCGCACCACCACCGGGTGGGCTCGAACCTTTAACCTTTCGGTTAACAGACGATCGCGCTAGCCAATTGCCCCACGGAGACAGTCGTGCTCCACTCACATCACCGTCAGAACAATTCTTCAGAGCTATCACCCCAAAGAAAAAAAAGCGCCGCACCACCACCGGTTGGGCTCGAACCTCCAACCTTTCATTTAACAGCCGATCGCGCTAGCCAATTGCGCCACGAAGACGGTCCGGCTCCACTCTCACCACCATCAGAACATATCTTCAAAGCTATTACCGCAAAGAAAAAAGCAACACACCACTCCCGGGAGGGCTCAAAACTCTAACCTTTCGGTTAACAGCCGGTCGCGCTAGCCCATTGCGCCACGGAGGCAGTCTTGCTCCACTCTCACCATCATCAGAACTTATCTTCAAAGCTATGAGCGCAAAGAAAAAGAAGCGCTGCACCACCACCAGGTGGGCTCGAACCTCCAACCTTTCGGTTAACGGCCGATCGCGCTAGCCAATTGATCCACGGAGACATTAGTGCTCCACGCTCACCACCATCAGAACATATCTTCAAAGCTATCAGCGCAAAGAAAAAAGCAACACATCCCACCCGGGAGGGCTCGAACCTCCAACTTTTCGGTTAACAGCCGATCGCGCTAGCCAATTGCGCCACGCGGACCGTCCTGCTCCACTCTCACCACCGTCAGACCATTTCTTCAGAGCTACCACCCCAAAGAAAAAAAAGCGCCGCACCACCACCGGGTGGGCTCGAACCTTCAACCTTTCGGTTAACAGACGATCGCGCTAGCCAATTGCCCCACGGAGACAGTCGTGCTCCACTCTCACCACCGTCAGAACATTTCTTCAGAGCTATCACCCCAAAGAAAAAAAAGCGCCGCACCACCACCGGTTGGGCTCGAACCTCCAACCTTTCGGTTAACAGCCGATCGCGCCAGCCAATTGCGCCACGAAGACGGTCGTGCTCCACTCTCACCACCATCAGAACATATCTTCAAAGCTATTACCGCAAAGAAAAAAGCAACACACCACTCCCGGGAGGGCTAAAACTCTAACCTTTCGGTTAACAGCCGATCGCGCTAGCCCAATGCGCCACGGAGGCAGTCTTGCTCCACTCTCACCATCATCAGAACTTATCTTCAAAGCTATGAGCGCAAAGAAAAAGAAGCGCTGCACGACCACCAGGTGGGCTCGAACCTCCAACCGTTCGGTTAACAGCCGATCGCACTAGCATATTGCGCCACGGAGACAGTCTTGCTCCACTCTCACCACCATCAGAACATATCTTCAAAGCGATCAGCGCAAAGAAAAAAGCAACACACCACTCCCGGGAGGGCTCGAAACTCCAACCTTTCGGTCAACAGCCGATCGCGCTAGCCCATTGCGCCACGAAGACAGTCCTGCTCCACTCTCACGACCATTAGAACATATCTTCAAAGCTATCAGCCAAAAAAAAAGCGCCGCACCACCACCGAATGGGCTCGAACCTCCAACCTTTCGGTTAACGGCCGATCGCGCTAGCCAAGTGATCCACGGAGACAATAGTGCTCCACGCTCACCACCATCAGAACATATCTTCAAAGCTATCAGCGCAAAGAAAAAAGCAACACACCCCACCCGGGAGGGCTCAAACCTCCAACTTTTCGGTTAACAGCCGATCGCGCTAGCCAATGGCGCCACGGGGACAGTCCTGCTCCACTCTCACCACCGTCAGAACATTTCTTCAGAGCTATCAGCCCAAAGAAAAAAAAGCGCCGCACCACCACCGCGTGGGCTCGAACCTCCAACCTTTCGGTTAACAGCCGATCGCGCTAGCCTATTGCGCCAAAGAGACAGTCGTGCTCCACTCTCACCACCGTCAGACCATTTCTTCAGAGCTATCACCCCAAAGAAAAAAAAGCGCCGCACCACCACCGGGTTGGCTCGAACCTCCAACCTTTCGGTTAACAGCCGATCGCGCTGGCCAATTGCGCCACGGAGAAAGTCCTGCTCAACTCTCACCACAATTAGAACATATCTTCAAAGCTATCAGCCTAAAGAAAAAAAAAACGCCGCACCACCGCCGGGTGGGCTCGGACCTCCAACCTTTCGGTTAACAGCAGATCGCGCTGGCCAATTGCGCCACGGAGACAATCGTGCTCCACTATCACCACCATCAGAACATATCTTCAAAGCTATCAGCGCAAAGAAAAAAACGCGCCGCACCAACACCGGGTGGGCTCGAACCTCCAACCTTTCGGTTAACAGCCGATCGGGCAAGCCAATTGCGCCACGGAGACAGTCCTGCTCCACTCTCACCACCATCAGAACATATCTTCAAAGGTATCAGCCCAAAGAAAAAAAAGCGCCGCACCACCACCGGGTGAGCTCGAACCTCCGACTTTTCGATTAACAGCCGATCGCGCTAGCCAATTGCGCCACGGAGACAGTCCTGCTCCACTCTCACCACCATCAGAACATATCTTCAAAGCTATCAGCGCAAAGAAAAAAGCAACACACCACTCCCGGGAGGGACCGAAACTCCAACCTTTCGGTTAACAGCCGATCGCGCTAGCCAATTGCGCCACGGAGACAGTCCTGCTCTACTCTCACCACCATCAGAACATATCTTCAAAGCTATCAGCCCAAAGAAAAAAAAGCGCCGCACCACCGCCGGGTGGGCTCGAAACTCCAACCTTTCGGTTAACAGCCGATCGCGCAAGCCGATTGCGCCACGGAGACAGTCCTGCTCCACTCTCACCACCATCAGAACATATCTTCAAAGCTGTCAGCCCAAAGAAAAAAGGCGCCATACCACCACCGGGTGGGCTCAAACCTCCGACCTTTTGGTTAACAGCCGATCGCGCTAGCCAATTGCGCCACGGAGACAGTCCTGCTCCACTCTCACCACCATCAGAACATATCTACAAAGCTATCAGCCCACAGGAAAAAAAGCGCCGCACAACCACCGGGTAGGCTCGAACATCCAACCTTTCGGTTAACAGCCGATCGCGCTAGCCAATTGCGCCACGAAGACAGTCCTGCTCCACTCTCACCGCCATCAGAACATATCTTCAAAGCTATTACCGCAAAGAAAAAAGCCACACACCACTCCCGGGAGGGCTCGAAACTCCAACCTTTCAGTTAACAGCCGATCGCGCTAGCCCAATGCGCCAAGGAGACAGGGTTGCTCCACTCTAAACACCATCAGAACATATCTTCAAAGCTATCAGCGCAAAGAAAAAAAGCGGCGCACCACGACTGGGTTGGCTCGAACCTCCAACCTTTCGGTTAACAGCCGATCGCGCTAGCCAATTGCGCCACGGAGACAGTCCTGCTCCACTCTCACCACCATCCGAACATATCTTCAAAGCTATCAGCGCAAAGAAAAAAAAGCGCCGCACCACCACCCGGTGGGCTCGAACCTCCAACCTTTCGGTTAACAGCCGATCGCGCAAGCCAATTGCGCCACGGAGACAGTCCTGCTCCACTCTCACCACCATCAGAACATATCTTGAAAGCTATCAGCGCAAAGAAAAAAGCAAACCACCACTCCCGGGAGGGCTCGAAACTCCAACTTTTCGGTTAACAGCCGATCGCGCTGGCCAATTGCGCCACGGAGAAAGTCCTGCTCAACTCTCACCACAATTAGAACATATCTTCAAAGCTATCAGCCCAAAGAAAAAAAAAGCGCCGCACCACCACCGGTTGGGCTCGAACCTCCAACCTTTCGGTTAACAGCAGATCGCGCTAGCCAATTGCGCCACGGAGACAATCGTGCTCCACTCTCACCACCATCAGAACATATCTTCAAAGCTATCAGCGCAAAAAAAGCAACACACCCCACCCGGGAGGGCTCGAACCTCCAAATTTTCGGTTAACAGCCAATCGCGCTAGCCAATTGCGCCACGCAAACCGTCCTGCTCCACTCTCACCACAATTAGAACATATCTTCAAAGCTATCAGCCCAAATAAAAAAAAGCGCCGCACCACCACCGGTTGGGCTCGAACCTCCAACATTTCGGTTAACAGCAGATCGCGCTAGCCAATTGCGCCACGGAGACAATAGTGCTCCACTCTCACCACCATCAGAACATATCTTCAAAGCTATCAGCGCAAAAAAAGCAACACACCCCACCCGGGAGGGCTCGAACCTCCAAATTTTCGGTTAACAGCCGATCGCGCTAGCCAATTGCGCCACGCGGACCGTCCTGCTCCACTCTCACCACCGTAAGACCATTTCTTCAGAGCTACCACCCCAAAGAAAAAAAAGCGCCGCACCACCACCGGGTGGGCTCGAACCTTCAACCTTTCGGTTAACAGACGATCGCGCTAGCCAATTGCCCCACGGAGACAGTCGTGCTCCACTCTCACCACCGTCAGAACATTTCTTCAGAGCTATCACCCCAAAGAAAAAAAAGCGCCGCACCACCACCGGTTGGGCTCGAACCTCCAACCTTTCGGTTAACAGCCGATCGCGCCAGCCAATTGCGCCACGAAGACGGTCGTGCTCCACTCTCACCACCATCAGAACATATCTTCAAAGCTATTACAGCAAAGAAAAAAGCAACACACCACTCCCGGGAGGGCTCAAAACTCTAACCTTTCGGTTAACAGCCGATCGCGCTAGCCCAATGCGCCACGGAGGCAGTCTTGCTCCACTCTCACCATCATCAGAACTTATCTTCAAAGCTATGAGCGCAAAGAAAAAAAGCGCTGCACCACCACCAGGTGGGCTCGAACCTCGAACCGTTCGGTTAACAGCCGATCGCGCTAGCAAATTGCGCCACGGAGACAGTCTTGCTCCACTCTCACCACCATCAGAACATATCTTCAAAGCGATCAGCGCAAAGAAAAAAGCAACACACCACTCCCGGGAGGGCTCGAAACTCCAACCTTTCGGTCAACAGCGGATCGCGCTAGCCCATTGCGCCACGAAGACATTCCTGCTCCACTCTCACGACCATTACAACATATCTTCAAAGCTATCAGCCAAAAAAAAGCGCCGCACCACCACCGAATGGGCTCGAACCTCCAACCTTTCGGTTAACGGCCGATCGCGCTAGCCAAGTGATCCACGGAGACAATAGTGCTCCACGCTCACCACCATCAGAACATATCTTCAAAGCTATCAGCGCAAAGAAAAGAGCAAACCACCACTCCCGGGAGGGCTCGAACCTCCAACTTTTCGGTTAACCGCCGGTCGCGCTGGCCAATTGCGCCACGGAGAAAGTCCTGCTCAACTCTCACCACAATTAGAACATATCTTCAAAGCTATCAGCCCAAAGAAAAAAAAAGCGCCGCACCACCACCGGGTGGGCTCGAACCTCCAACCTTTCGGTTAACAGCCGATCGCGCTAGCCAATTGCCCCACGGAAACAGTCGTGCTCCACTCTCACCACCGTCAGAACATTTCTTCAGAGCTATCACCCCAAAGAAAATAAAGCGCCGCACCACCACTGGTTGGGCTCGAACCTCCAACCTTTCGGTTAACAGCCGATCGCGCTAGCCAATTGCGCCACGGAGACAGTCCTGCTCCGCTCTCACCACCATGAGAACATATCTTCAAAGCTATTACCGCAAAGAAAAAAAGCAACACACCACTCCCGGGAGGGCTCAAAACTCCAACCTTTCGGTTAACAGCCGATCGCGCTAGCCCATTGCGCCACGGATACAGTCGTGCTCCACTCTAACCACCATCAGAACATATCTTCAAAGCTATCAGCGCAAAGAAAAAAGCAACACACCACTCCCGGGAGGGCTCGAAACTCCAACCTTTCGGTCAACAGCCGATCGCGCTTGCCCATTGCGCCACGGAGACAGTCTTGCTCATCTCTCACCACCATCAGAACATATCTTCAAAGCTATCAGCCAAAAGAAAAAAAGCACCGCACCACCACCGGGTGGGCTCGAACCTCCGACTTTTCGGTTAACAGCCGATCGCGCTGGCCAATTGCGCCACGGAGACAGTCCTGCTCTACTCTCACCACAATTATAACATATCTTCAAAGCTATCAGCCTAAAAAAAAAGCGCCGCACCACCGCCGGGTGGGCTCGGACCTCCAACCTTTCGGTTAACAGCAGATCGCGCTAGCCAATTGCGCCACGGAGACAATCGTGCTCCACTATCACCACCATCAGAACATATCTTCAAAGCTATCAGCGCAAAGAAAAAAACGCGCCGCACCAACACCGGGTGGGCTCGAACCTCCAACCTTTCGGTTAACAGCCGATCGCGCAAGCCAATTGCGCCACGGAGACAGTCCTGCTCCACTCTCACCACCATCAGATCATATCTTCATAGGTATCAGCCCGAAGAAAAAAAAGCGCCGCACCACCACCGGGTGAGCTCGAACCTCCGACTTTACGATTAACAGCCGATCGCGCTAGCCAATTGCGCCACGGAGACAGTCCTGCTCCACTCTCACCACCATCAGAACATATCTTCAAAGCTATCAGCGCAAAGAAAAAAGCAACACACCACTCCCGGGAGGGATCGAAACTCCAACCTTTCGGTTAACAGCTGATCGCGCTAGCCAATTGCGCCACGGAGACAGTCCTGCTTTACTCTCACCACCATCAGAACATATCTTCAAAGCTATCAGCCCAAAGAAAAAAAAAGCGCCGCACCACCGCCGGGTGGGCTCGAAACTCCAACCTTTCGGTTAACAGCCGATCGCGCAAGCCAATTGCGCCACGGAGACAGTCCTGCTCAACTCTCACCACCATCAGAACATATCTTCAAAGCTGTCAGCCCAAAGAAAAAAAGCGCCATACCACCACCGGGTGGGCTCGAACCTCCGACCTTTTGGTTAACAGCCGATCGCGCTAGCCAATTGCGCCATAGAGACAGTCCTGCTCCACTCTCACCACCATCAGAACATATCTACAAAGCTATCAGCCCACAGGAAAAAAAGCGCCGCACAACCACCGGGTAGGCTCGAACCTCCAACCTTTCGGTTAACAGCCGATCGCGCTAGCCAATTGCGCCACGAAGACAGTCCTGCTCCACTCTCACCGCCATCAGAACATATCTTCAAAGCTATTACCGCAAAGAAAAAAGCCACACACCACTCCCAGGAGGGCTCGAAACTCCAACCTTTCAGTTAACAGCCGATCGCGCTAGCCCAATGCGCCAAGGAGACAGGGTTGCTCCACTCTCAACACCATCAGAACATATCTTCAAAGCTATCAGCGCAAAGAAAAAAAGCGCCGCACCACGACCGGGTTGGCTCGAACCTCCAACCTTTCGGTTAACAGCCGATCGCGCTAGCCAATTGCGCCACGGAGACAGTCCTGCTCCACTCTCACCACCATCCGAACATATCTTCAAAGCTATCAGCATAAACAAAAAAGCAACACACCACTCCCGGGAGGGCTCGAAACTCCAACCTTCCGGTTAACAGCCGATCACGCTAGCCCATTGCGCCACGGGGACAGTCTTGCTCCACTCTCACCTGCATCAGAACATATCTTCAAAGCTATCAGCGCAAAGAAAAAAAAGCGCCGCACCACCACCGGGTGGGCTCGAACCTCCAACCTTTCGGTTAACCGCAGATCGCGCAAGCCAATTGCGCCACGGAGACAGTCCTGCTCCACTCTCACCACCATCAGAACATATCTTCAAAGCTATGAGCGCAAAGAAAAAAGCAAACCACCACTCCCGGGTGGGCTCGAACCTCCAACATTTCGGTTAACAGCCGATCGCGCTGGCCAATTGCGCCACGGAGAAAGTCCTGCTCAACTCTCACCACTATTAGAACATATCTTCAAAGCTATCAGCACAAAGAAAAAAAAAGCGCCGCACCACCACCGGGTGGGCTCGAACCTCCAACCTTTCGGTTAACCGCAGATCGCGCTAGCCAATTGCGCCACGGAAACAATCGTGCTCCACTCTCACCACCATCAGAACATATCTACAAAGCTATCAGCGCAAAAAAAAGCAACACACCCCACCCGGGAGGGCTCGAACCTCCAAATTTTCGGTTAACAGCCAATCGCACTAGCCAATTGCGCCACGCAAACCGTCCTGCTCCACTCTCACCACAATTAGAACATATCTTCAAAGCTATCAGCCCAAAGAAAAAAAAAGCGCCGCACCACCACCGGTTGGGCTCGAACCTCCAACCTTTCGGTTAACAGCAGATCGCGCTAGCCAATTGCGCCACGGAGACAATCGTGCTCCACTCTCACCACCATCAGAACATATCTTCAAAGCTATCAGCGCAAAAAAAGCAACACACCCCACCCGGGAGGGCTCGAACCTCCAAATTTTCGGTTAACAGCCGATCGCGCTAGCCAATTGCGCCACGCGGACCGTCCTGCTCCACTCTCACCACCGTCAGACCATTTCTTCAGAGCTACCACCCCAAAGAAAAAAAAAGCGCCGCACCACCACCGGGTGGGCTCGAACCTTCAACCTTTCGGTTAACAGACGATCGCGCTAGCCAATTGCCCCACGGAGACAGTCGTGCTCCACTCTCACCACCGTCAGAACATTTCTTCAGAGCTATCACCCCAAAGAAAAAAAAGCGCCGCACCACCACCGGTTGGGCTCGAACCTCCAACCGTTCGGTTAACAGCCGATCGCGCCAGCCAATTGCGCCACGAAGACGGTCGTGCTCCACTCTCACCACCATCAGAACATATCTTCAAAGCTATTACCGCAAAGAAAAAAGCAACACACCACTCCCGGGAGGGCTCAAAACTCTAACCTTTCGGTTAACAGCCGATCGCGCTAGCCCAATGCGCCACGGAGGCAGTCTTGCTCCACTCTCACCATCATCAGAACTTATCTTCAAAGCTATGAGCGCAAAGAAAAAGAAGCGCTGCACCACCACCAGGTGTGCTCGAACCTCCAACCGTTCGGTTAACAGCCGATCGCGCTAGCAAATTGCGCCACGGAGACAGTCTTGCTCCACTCTCACCACCATCAGAACATATCTTCAAAGCGATCAGCGCAAAGAAAAAAGCAACACACCACTCCCGGGAGGGCTCGAAACTCCAACCTTTCGGTCAACAGCCGATCGCGCTAGCCCATTGCGCCACGAAGACAGTCCTGCTCCACTCTCACGACCATTAGAACATATCTTCAAAGCTATCAGCCAAAAAAAAGCGCCGCACCACCACCGGGTGGGCTCGAACCTCCAACCTTTCGGTTAACGGCCGATCGCGCTAGCCAAGTGATCCACGGAGACAATAGTGCTCCACGCTCACCACCATCAGAACATATCTTCAAAGCTATCAGCGCAAAGAAAACAGCAACACACCCCACCCGGGAGGGCTCAAACCTCCAACTTTTCGGTTAACAGCCGATCGCGCTAGCCAATGGCGCCACGGGGACAGTCCTGCTCCACTCTCACCACCGTCAGAACATTTCTTCAGAGCTATCAGCCCAAAGAAAAAAAAGCGCCGCACCACCATCGGGTGGGCTCGAACCTCCAACCTTTCGGTTAACAGCCGATCGCGCTAGCCTATTGCGCCAAAGAGACAGTCGTGCTCCACTCTCACCACCGTCAGACCATTTCTTCAGAGCTATCACCCCAAAGAAAAAAAAGCGGCGCACACCACCGGGTTGGCTCGAACCTCCAACTTTTCGGTTAACAGCCGATCGCGCAAGCCAATTGCGCCACGGAGACAGTCCTGCTCCACTCTCACCACCATCCGAACATATCTTCAAAGCTATCAGCATAAACAAAAAAGCAACACACCACTCCCGGGAGGGCTCGAAAGTCCAACCTTTCGGTTAACAGCCTATCACGCTAGCCCATTGCGCCACGGGGACAGTCTTGCTCCACTCTCACCTGCATCAGAACATATCTTCAAAGCTATCAGCGCAAAGAAAAAAAAGCGCCGCACCACCACCGTGTGGGCTCGAACCTCCAACCTTTCGGTTAACAGCCGATCGCGCAAGCCAATTGCGCCACGGAGAAAGTCCTGCTCCACTCTCACCACCATCAGAACATATCTTCAAAGCTATCAGCCCAAAGAAAAAAAAAGCGCCGCACCACCACCGGGTGGGCTCGAACCTCCAACCTTTCGGTTAACAGCCGATCGCGCTAGCCAATTGCCCCACGGAGACAGTCGTGCTCCACTCTCACCACCGTCAGAACATTTCTTCAGAGCTATCACCCCAAAGAAAAAAAAGCGCCGCACCACCACTGGTTGGGCTCGAACCTCCAACCTTTCGGTTAACAGCCGATCGCGCTAGCCAATTGCGCCACGGAGACAGTCCTGCTCCACTCTCACCACCATGAGAACATATCTTCAAAGCTATTACCGCAAAGAAAAAAAGCAACACACCACTCCCGGGATGGCTCAAAACTCCAACCTTTCGGTTAACAGCCGATCGCGCTAGCCCATTGCGCCACGGATACAGTCGTGCTCCACTCTCACCACCATCAGAACATATCTTCAAAGCTATCAGCGCAAAGAAAAAAGCAACACACCACTCCCGGGAGGGCTCGAAACTCCAACCTTTCGGTCAACAGCCGATCGCGCTTGCCCATTGCGCCACGGAGACAGTCTTGCTCATCTCTCACCACCATCAGAACATATCTTCAAAGCTATCAGCCAAAAGAAAAAAAGCACCGCACCACCACCGGGTGGGCTCGAACCTCCGACTTTTCGGTTAACAGCCGATCGCGCTGGCCAATTGCGCCACGGAGACAGTCCTGCTCCACTCTCACCACAATTAGAACATATCTTCAAAGCTAAATGGTTCATGTTAATGGCCATCTTTCAACGCCCAAGTTAATTAACGTCGGTGTTCCACAGGGATCGATTTTAGGCCCACTTTTATTTTTGATGTTTATTAATGATCTACCTACAATTCTTACAAGGACCAAGTGCATACTTTACGCTGACGACACAACCATCTTTCAGTCATCTAAATCAGTTTCTTCACTCCAGTCTGACCTCAACACAGATTTACATAACATAACTTTATGGTGCCAGGCCAATTATCTTCAGATCAATACTACTAAAACCGTGTTTATGTTGTTCCATTCCCCGCGCATTTCACTTGACATACAACCTTCCCTTCACATTGGTAATACCGTCATAAACATTTCCAGTGAAGCGCGGTTTCTTGGCGTCATCTTAGATAGCGAACTAAAATTTCATAAACATGCAGCATCACTCGCTAAAAAGATTGCATTTGGTATTCACGTTATCATCAAGACACGAACTTATTTTCCGCCTCACATCATACGTACTTTGTATTTTGCTATATTCATAGCCATATTTCGTATTGCGTATCATCTTGGGCCAACACATATTTCACGCACATCGAACGTTTGCAGCGACTTCAGAATCAAGCAGTTAGATTAATGACTTTCAGCCCATTTTACTTCTCTTGCAGCTCGTTGTTTTCTCAGCTTAACATACTCCCATTGAGACAATTATTTTGTCATAGAATGTCCATTGTCGCCTTTAGACTCATCACGCATGACATTTTTATTGCATGCATTGATCATCGTCACTTAACTAATGGTAACATCACCAGGTTTTCTCAGTGCTATAATCTTCTTTTGCCGGCCGTAAGGACAAACTACGGCAAGTTCTCAACCTTATTTACTAGCATAGCCATTTGGAATTCATTGCCTTTTGAATTGAAATCATCACATAACATCCATATTTTCACTTCGCGTAGTAAGAAATATTACGTTCAGGAATTAATCAACTCATCCGATTTGTGAAATTAACTGTTAATAGCTCTCCACAGTTCTGTGCTTTTTTAGCACTTCAATTTGCCATTGTATAATTGATAACACTGATAATGAAACGTGTTACATTTGTCACGTAGAGTTCATTAATATTGTTTTTTGTCTTAACTTGCTTTTGATTGTTTCCTTGTTATTTTTCAATAGTGAGTATTACCATTATGTTGTGTATTGATCGTGTTTTTATTGTTAATCAAGATTATTCATTATTACTCACAAGACCGTATACTATTGCTGTATTTTTTGTAATTACCCCATCCATGTAGCCACAGGAGGTCCCCCTGTCAGTTTCTCAGAAACTTTGGGACCTCCTGCTGTAATAACGCTAACCATGTAACTCAACTGAACTATTTAATAAACTTGACTTGACTTGACTTGACTTGACTATCAGCCTAAAGAAAAAAAAAGCGCCGCACCACCGCCGGGTGGGCTCGGACCTCCAACCTTTCGGTTAACAGCAGATCGCGCTAGCCAATTGCGCCACGGAGACAATCGTGCTCCACTATCACCACCATCAGAACATATCTTCAAAGCTATCAGCGCAAAGAAAAAAACGCGCCGCACCACCACCGGGTGGGCTCGAACCTTCAACCTTTCGGTTAACAGCCGATCGCGCAAGCCAATTGCGCCACGGAGACAGTCCTGCTCCACTCTCACCACCATCAGAACATATCTTCAAAGGTATCAGCCCAAAGAAAAAAGCAACACACCACTCCCGGGAGGGATCGAAACTCCCACCTTTCGGTTAACAGCCGATCGCGCTAGCCAATTGCGCCACGGAGACAGTCCTGCTCTACTCTCACCACCATCAGAACATACCTTCAAAGCTATCAGCCCAAAGAAAAAAAAGCGCCGCACCACCGCCGGGTGGGCTCGAAACTCCAACCTTTCGGTTAACAGCCGATCGCGCAAGCCAATTGCGCCACGGAGACAGTCCTGCTCCACTCTCACCACCATCAGAACATATCTTCAAAGCTGTCAGCCCAAAGAAAAAAAGCGCCATACCACCACCGGGTGGGCTCGAACCTCCGACCTTTTGGTTAACAGTCGATCGCGCTAGCCAATTGCGCCATGGAGACAGTCCTGCTCCACTCTCACCACCATCAGAACATATCTTCAAAGCTATCAGCCCAAAGAAAAAAAAGCGCCGCACCACCACCGGGTGGGCTCGAACCTCCAACTTTTCGGTTAACAGCCGATCACGCTATCCAATTGCGCCACGGAGACAGTCCTGCTCCACTCTCACCACCATCAGAACATATCTACAAAGCTATCAGCCCACAGGAAAAAAAGCGCCGCACAACCACCGGGTAGGCTCGAACCTCCAACTTTTCGGTTAACAGCCGATCGCGCTAGCCAATTGCGCCACGGAGACAGTCCTGCTCCACTCTCACCACCATAAGAACATATCTTCAAAGCTATCAGCCCAAATAAAAAAAAGCTCCGCACCATGACTGGGTGGGCTCGAACCTCCGACCTTTTGGTTAACAGCCGATCGCGCTAGCCAATTGCGCCACGGAGACGGTCCTGCTCCACTCTCACCACCATCAGAACATATCTTCAAAGCTAACAGCCCAAAGAAAAAAAAAGCGCAGCACCACCACCGGGTGGGCTCGAACCTCCAACTTTTCGGTTAACAGCCGATCACGCTAGCCAATTGCGCCACGGAGACAGTCCTGCTCCGCTCTCACCACCATAAGAACATATCTTGAAAGCTATCACCCACAGAAACAAAAGCGCCGCACAACCACCGGGTAGGCTCGAACCTCCAACTTTTCGGTTAACAGCCGATCGCGCTAGCCAATTGCGCCACGGAGACAGTCCTGCTCCACTCTCACCACCATAAGAACATATCTTCGAAGCTATCAGCCCAAAGAAAAAAAGCGCTGCACCACCACTGGGTTGGCTCGAACCTCCAACCTTTCGGTTAACAGCCGATCGCGCTAGCCAATTGCGCCGCGGAGACAGTCGTGCTTCACTCTCACCACCGTCAGAACATTTCTTCAGAGCTATCACCCCAAAGAAAAAAAAGCACCGCACCACCACCGGTTGGGCTCGAACCTCCAACCTTTCGATTAACAGCCGATCGCGCTAGCCAACTGCGCCACGGAGACAGTCCTGCTCCACTCTCACCACCATCAGAACATATCTTCAAAGCTATCAGCCCAAAGAAAAAAAAGCGCCATACCACCACCGGGTGGGCTCGAACCTCCGACCTTTTGGTTAACAGCCAATCGCGCTATCCAATCGCGCCACGGAGACAGTCCTGCTCCACTTTCACCACCATCAGAACATATCTTCAAAGCTATCAGCCCACAGAAAAAAAAGCGCCGCACAACCACCGGGTAGGCTCGAACCTCCAACTTTTCGGTTAACAGCCGATCGCGCTAGCCAATTGCGCCACGGAGACAGTCCTGCTCCACTCTCACCACCATAAGAACATATCTTCAAAGCTATCAGCCCAAAGAAAAAAAAGCGCCGCACCACCACCGGGTGGGCTCGAACCTCCGACCTTTTGGATAACAGCCGATCGCTCTTGCTAATTGCGCCACGGAGACAGTCCTGCTCCACTCTCACCACCATCAGAACATATCTTCAAAGCTATCAGCCCAAATAAAAAAAGCGCCGCACCACCACCGGGTGGGCTCGAACCTCCAACTTTTCGGTTAACAGCCGATCACGCTAGCCAACTGCGCCACGGAGACAGTCCTGCTCCACTCTCACTACCGCCATAACATATCTTCAAAGCTATCAGCCCAAAGAAAAAAAAGCGCCGCACCACCACCGGGTGGGCTCGAACCTCACACTTTTCGGTTAACAGCCGATCACGCTAGCCAATTGCGCCACGGAGACAGTTCTGCTCCACTCTCACCACCATCAGAACATATCTTCAAAGCTATCAGCCCACAGAAAAAAAAGCGCCGCACAACCACCGGGTAGGCTCGAACCTCCAACGTTTCGGTTAAAAGCCGATCGCGCTAGCCAATTGCGCCACGAAGACAGTCCTGCTCCACTCTCACCACCATAAGAACATATCTTCAAAGCTATCAGCCCAAAGAAAAAAAGCGCCGCACCACCACCGGGTGGGCTCGAACCTCCAACCTTTCGGTTACCAGCCAATCGCGCTAGCCAATTGCCCCACGGAGACAGTCGTGCTCCACTCTCACCACCGTCAGAACATTTCTTCAGAGCTATCACCCCAAAGAAAAAAAAAGCACCGCACCACCACCGGTAGGGCTCGAACCTCCAACCTTTCGGTTAACAGCCGATCGCGCTAGCCCATTGCGCCACGGAGACACTCCTGCTCCACTCTCACCACCATCAGAACATATCTTCAAAGCTATCAGCCCAAAGAAAAAAAGCGCCATACCACCACCGGGCGGTCTCGAACCTCCGACCTTTTGGTTAACAGCCGATCGCGCTAGCCAATCGCGCCATGGAGGCAGTCCTGCTCCACTCTCACCACCATCACACATATCTTCAAAGCTATCAGCTCAAAGAAAAAAAAGCGCCGCACCACCTCCGGGTGGGCTCGAACCTCCAACTTTTCGGTTAACAGCCGATCACGCTAGCCAATTGCGCCACGGAGACAGTCCTGCTCCGCTCTCACCACCATCAGAACATATCTTCAAAGCTATCAGCTCACAGAAAAAAAAGTGCCGCACAACCACAGGGTAGGCTCGAACCTCCAACTTTTTGGTTAACAGCCGATCGCGCTAGCCAATTGCGCCATGGAGACAGTCCTGCTCCACTCTCACCACCATAAGAACATATCTTCAAAGCTATCAGCCCAAAGAAAACAAAAGCGCCGCACCACCACCGGGTCGGCTCGAACCTCCGACCTTTTGGATAACAGCCGATCGCTCTAGCTAATTGCGCCACGGAGACAGTCCTGCTCCACTCTCACCACCATCAGAACATATCTTCAAAGCTATCAGCCCAAAGAAAAAAAAGCGCCGCACCACCACCGGGTGGGCTCGAACCTCCAACTTTTCGGTTAACAGCCGATCACGCTAGCCAATTGCGCCACGGAGACAGTCCTGCTCCACTTTCATCACCGCCATAACATATCTTCAAAGCTATCAGCCCAAAGAAAAAAAAGCGCCGCACCACCACCGGGTGGGCTCGAACCTCCAACTTCTCGGTTAACAGCCGATCACGCTAGCCAATTGCGCCAGGGAGACAGTTCTGCTCCACTCTCACCACCATCAGAACATATTGCCGCAGAGACTGCCTTCTACCAGGAGAACCAGCGCGACGCTATGCAAGCGTCTACAACTACCAGGAGAACCAGCGAGACGCTATGCAAGCGTCTACAACGTAGCGCACCTGCGCGCGCTGTAGCAACGCGAGTCATTGCTCCTCGTGCTTGGGCTCGCGACGGTGGCCTGATCGACGGGTTGTGAAAAAAGGTGTTCGAGAGAGACGCTAGTGTGGAACGCTTTAGCGGACTCAGTTATTTACCTATTTTTCTGGGCACAAGTTCGCCCTTTAATAAAGCTATTGTTTGTGTCACCCTCTTGCAATACGTGACATTCTGGTGGAGGTGCGGGGGTATGATTGGAAGTCCCTCAGGCGCAAGAGAGCGGAGCCCCGACCCTCAACGACTGGAACCTGGCGAATTGACTCCTGTACACCAGCGTTCGAGCCGTCGTCTTCGAGGAGACCCGCCTGAATTCGGACCGCTCACCACTGCTCCAGCAACGCAAGCAGCTTTTACAAACGACCCCACAACGATGGCCACCGCAGGTTCTACATCCGAGCTCATCGTGTCACCACCGTGCCTGCCTGAGCCCTTCCACGGTGACTCGCACGAAGATGTAGAAGACTGGCTGGAACATTTCGAGCGAGTCGCAAGGACCAATGCCTGGGATGAGACAAGGAAACTTGGACGCGTGTACTTTGCGTTGCAGGATTCAGCGAAGGTGTGGTTCGAAAATCACGAAGCGGTGATAACAACATGGGAAGATTTTCGACAACACTTGCTCGCTGCGTATGCCAGCACCGACCGCCGAGAGAAGGCAGAGAACGCTCTCCAGTCCAGGAGTCAACGCACGAATGAGAGTGTCAGCATGTATGTCGAAGACATGTGCCGGCTCTTCAAACGCGCTGATCCGAACATGACGGAAGAGAAGAAACTGCGCCACCTAATGCGTGGAGTCAAGCAGGACTTGTTTGCTGGGTTAGTTCGCAATCCACCACGCACGGTTGCCGAGTTCCGCACCGAAGCAACAACCATAGAGAAGGCGCTACAGCAGCGTGCCCGTCATTACAACCGAGACGCCAGTAGCGCACCAGTGGACGTCCTATCGGCAGGCCAAAGTAACAACAGTGAAACGCTAAGAGAACTGGTGCGATCCATTGTAAGGGAAGAGATTCAGAAGTTGATGCAGCCACAAGTGATGCCAACAGTCTCGACCCTCGCCGCCGTCATTCGTGACGAAGTCCGGCACGCCATCCTTCAGCCGGAACCTGAGCCGCAACCTGTTCGACTGGAACAACCACTGCAGACACGTCGCATGCCAACGTACGCGGACGCTCTACGCCAGCCTGCCGTGCACAATGCTTCTTTCGTAGCCCCCAGTACACGCCCGTCGGCTTCGCATGGCTCGCCCTTTCTCGGAGAGCTGAGACCACGAAAAAGCGACGTGTGGCGCACACCCGACTGGACGCCGCTTTGCTTTCATTGCGGAGAGGCTGGACATCTTTACAGAACGTGCCCATACCGGAGGGCCGGCCTGCGGGGGTTTTCTGTGAACGCACCATGCCCGCGTAATGGTGAAAGACCCATGGAGATAGAAGATTACCTGTCAAGGCAGCAACTCCCATCTGCTAGTTTTCAGCACCAGCCAAGGTCACCGGCGCCGAAACGTTACCGATCACCGAGCCCCCGGCGTCCAAGTTCCCCATTCTCAGGTCCACCAAGACGTTCAACGAGCCCGCGGCAGGAAAACTAAGTCCAGCGACCTGTGGAGGCAAGGCCGCTGTTGTTCGACAAGGCGAAGATCCTCCGTCAAGACCCGAGGGTAGCAGCGACAGGCAGAAAAGAACGGCTAAGATAAGTAAGGAATCAATTTCTTCGGACTTGCGCGTTACGGTGGACGAGCGGGAATTGAGCGTTTTAGTCGATACCGGTGCGGATTATTCAGTCGTCAGCTACGCGTTCGCGAGGGATCTCAAGAAAGTTTTGACGCCGTGGAGTGGTCCACAAATAAGAACGGCTGGGGACCACAGGATAACACCAGTGGGAAGATGTACCGCGAGAATAGGAATTCAGGGTGCTACTTACGTGGCTGAGTTTATTGTGCTTCCGGAATGCTCAAGGGACGTAATTCTCGGGATGGATTTCTTGCTAGCGAACGGTGCCATAATCAACCTACAAAATTCTAGCGTTTCCTTCTCGACGAAGCTGGCCATAGACGAGAAGGAGGTAGAGAGCACTGCATTGCGGGTTATCGACGAAGACATAACCGTGCCACCACGATGCAGCGTGCTGGTTGGCGTCAGAAATGACACATTTGCCGATTCCGAAGGCATAGCGGATAGCAACGTCGAGCTGCTACTAAAGAAAGGTATTTGTGTAGCCCGGGGCATCATTCAATTACGTGATGGGTGCGCCAGTGTGTTGCTCACAAACTTCGGAAATGCAATACAGCATGTTGCAAAAGACACTGCCATTGCCTTTCTGCACAGCTTTACTGCAGCGACAGATTTGTGTGGCCTCACGTCAGCACCACCTGCTTCGGGAAGTACGGATGATGTCGGAGCTGCGGTTTCAATAAATAGAAGTCTATCATCAGGCGAAAGGCAAATCATACAGGACCTCATAAGAGACTTCTCAGAGTGTTTCTCCACCTCGTCAAAAGTACGTCGCACGCAGATCGTTAAACACCGAATAATAACTGACGAGCAAACAAGACCTGTTCATCAAAACCCGTACAGAGTTTCACCCAAAGAACGAGAGGTCATAAAGGGTCAAGTGCAAGAGATGCTGGAGGATGATGTCATCCAACCATCCAACAGTCCGTGGGCATCGCCAGTAGTGCTTGTGAGGAAAAAGGACAACACGTTGAGATTCTGCGTTGACTACCGGAAACTGAACAGCGTGACCAAGCGCGACGTATACCCCTTGCCACGTATCGATGATACATTAGATCGCCTACGGCATGCCAGATATTTCTCGTCATTAGATTTAAAAAGCGGGTATTGGCAAATTGAAGTGGATGAAAGAGACCGCGAAAAGACGGCTTTCGTAACTCCGGACGGCTTGTACGAATTTAAAGCACTCCCATTCGGCCTTTGTTGTGCGCCGGCGACATTCCAGCGCATGATGGACAGTGTTCTATCGGGTCTCAAATGGCAGTCATGTTTAGTATACTTGGACGATGTTGTGGTATTTTCTGCAACCTTTGAACAGCATATAGAACGACTACGTTCAGTGCTTCACGCCATCCAGTCGGCCGGCTTGACTATTAAACCGGAAAAGTGTCAGTTTGGATATGAAAAGCTTCGTTTTCTCGGTCATGTGATCAGCGCTGAAGGTGTTGGCCCGGATCCGGACAAAACTGCGGCCGTTGCGCGATTCCCCAAGCCGAGAGACAAGAAGGAGGTGCGTCGATTTCTGGGCTTGTGCGCTTACTACAGACGATTTATAGAAAATTTCTCGAAAATTGCTGAACCTCTGACCAGACTCACAAAAGAGGAAGAATCATTCGTTTGGCATAAGGAACAAGAGAGAGCTTTCGAGGAACTAAAGAACCGTTTACAAGCCCCACCGATCCTCGCACATTTTGATGAAACTGCGGACACGGAAGTCCATACAGACGCAAGTAATCTTGGTCTCGGCGCGGTATTAGCTCAATGGCAAAATGGAGAAGAGAAAGTCATAGCCTATGCCAGTCGCACCCTGTCAAAAGCTGAAAAGAACTATTCTGCAACGGAAAAAGAGTGCTTGGCAGTTATATGGGCGATTAGCAAGTTCAGGCCATATCTCTACGGCAGGCCGTTCCGCGCCGTCAGCGACCACCATTCACTTTGCTGGCTGGCGAGCTTAAAAGACCCGTCGGGACGACTTGCGAGATGGAGCCTCAGGCTCCAAGAATACGATATTACAGTTGTATATAGGTCGGGAAGAAAACACAGCGATGCTGATTGCTTATCACGCTCGCCACTGGACTCTACCTCTTCGGAAGAGGACGACTTTCCGTTCCTTTGTGTTGTGAAGGCTTCAGATATCGCCGAGCAGCAACGATCCGACACAGAACTGCTCCCATTGATAAAATTCCTCGAAGGGCACGACTCCCAAGTTCCACGTGTATTTAGGAGAACATTATCGTCGTTCTGCCTCCGTGATAATGTACTCTACAAAAGGAACTTCAGAAGCAACAAAGAAAAGTTCTTACTCGTTGTGCCGCAAGTCATGAGACGTGAAATATTACAAGCTTGCCATGATGAACCGTGCTCGGGTCACTTAGGTGTCAGCCGGACATTCGCCAGAATTCATCTGAAATATTACTGGCCCAAGCTGTTAGCATCGGTACAGCATTATGTGAAGACATGCCGCGAATGTCAAAGGCGCAAAACACCACCTCTGAAAACTGCCGGCCTGCTCCAGCCCATAGACCCACCTGAGACTCCTTTTCAGCAAATTGGAATGGATCTTCTCGGGCCGTTTCCAATGTCATCCTCAGGAAAGAGGTGGATTATTGTCGCAACCGACTATTTAACGCGGTACGCAGAAACTGGCTGCCTGGAACGAGGAACGGCTGCGGAAGTTGCCAAGTTCTTCGTTCACAACATAGTTCTGCGACATGGCGCCCCGATGGTAGTTATCACCGATCGCGGAACAGCATTCACATCGGAGTTGATGCAGTGCCTGATGAATATGACTAATACCACTCATAGAAAAAGTACTGCGTATCATCCCCAAACGAACGGGTTGACGGAACGCCTAAACCGCACCATAGCGGATATGTTGTCGATGTACGTGGACATAGAGCATAAGACGTGGGACGAAATCCTACCTTATGCAACGTTCGCCTACAATACGGCAGTACAGGAGACCACCCGCATTCCTCCATTTGAGCTGGTCTATGGCCGTATGGTGACTACAACACTCGACGCTATGCTCCCTGTCGATAACGACAATTATGAGCCATCTGACGTTGAAGAATTCCTACAAAGAGCTGAAGAAGCGCGCCAACTAGCGCGACATCGAATACGTCAACAACAATGTAGGGACGCGAGCTACTACAACCTGCGCCGCAGAGAAGTCAAATATCAGCCAGGCGATCAAGTGTGGGTGTGGACACCAATACGCCACCGTGGGCTGTCAGAGAAACTTCTTCGACGCTACTTTGGTCCATATAAGGTCATCCGCCAACTCAGTGACATAACTTATGAAGTTATTCCTGAAGGACAAGAGCGCTCAAGACGTCAAAACCATGCAGAGGTCGTACATGTAGCCCGCATGAAGCCCTACTTCGAGAGATGCTGAAGCATTCCCCCTTGCGTACTTCCCCCAACCGCGCATCGGGACGATGCGTATTTCGGAGGGGGAGTAATGCCGCAGAGACTGCCTTCTACCAGGAGAACCAGCGCGACGCTATGCAAGCGTCTACAACTACCAGGAGAACCAGCGAGACGCTATGCAAGCGTCTACAACGTAGCGCACCTGCGCGCGCTGTAGCAACGCGAGTCATTGCTCCTCGTGCTTGGGCTCGCGACGGTGGCCTGATCGACGGGTTGTGAAAAAAGGTGTTCGAGAGAGACGCTAGTGTGGAACGCTTTAGCGGACTCAGTTATTTACCTATTTTTCTGGGCACAAGTTCGCCCTTTAATAAAGCTATTGTTTGTGTCACCCTCTTGCAATACGTGACAATATCTTCAAAGCTATCAGCCCACAGAAAAAAAAGCGCCGCACAACCACCGGGTAGGCTCGAACCTCCAACTTTTCGGTTAACAGCCGATCGCGCTAGCCAATTGCGCCACGGAGACAGTCCTGCTCCAATCTCACCACCATAAGAACATATCTTCAAAGCTATCAGCCCAAAGAAAAAAAAGCGCCGCACCACCACCGGGTGGGCTCGAACCTCCAACCTTTCGGTTAACAGCCAATCGCGCTAGCCAATTGCCCCACGGAGACAGTCGTGCTCCTCTCTCACCACCATCAGAACATTTCTTCAGAGCTATCACCCCCCAAAAAAAAAGCACCGCACCACCACCGGTTGGGCTCGAACCTCCAAACTTTCGGTTAACAGCCGATCACACTAGCAAATTGCGCCACGGAAACAGTCCTGCTCCACTCTCACCACCATCAGAACATATCTTCAAAGCTATCAGCCCAAAGAAAAAAAAGCGCCATACCACCACCGGGTGGGCTCGAACCTCCGACCTTTTGGTTAACAGCCGATCGCGCTAGCCAATCGCGCCATGGAGACAGTCCTGCTCCACTCTCACCACCATCACACATATCTTCAAAGCTATCAGCCCACAGAAAAAAAAGCGCCGCACAACCACCGGGTAGGCTCGAACCTCCGACCTTTTGGTTAACAGCCGATCGCTCTAGCCAATTGCGCCACGGAGACAGTCCTGCTCCACTCTCACCACCATCAGAACATATCTTCAAAGCTATCAGCCCAAAGAAAAAAAAGCGCCGCACCACCACCGGGTGGGCTCGAACCTCCAACTTTTCGGTTAAGAGCCGATCACGCTAGCCAATTGCGCCACGGAGACAGTGCTGCTCCACTCTCACCACCATCATAACATATCTTTAAAGCTATCAGCCCAAAGAAAAAAAAGCGCCGCACCACCACCGGGTGGGCTCGAACCTCCAACTTTTCGGTTAACAGCCGATCACGCTAGCCAATTGCGCCACGGAGACAGTCCCGCTCCACTCTCACCACCATCAGAACATATCTTCAAAGCTATCAGCCCACAGAAAAAAAAGCGCCGCACAACCACCGGGTAGGCTCGAACCTCCGACCTTTTGGTTAACAGCCGATCGCTCTAGCCAATTGCGCCACGGAGACAGTCCTGCTCCACTCTCACCACCATCAGAACATATCTTCAAAGCTATCAGCCCAAAGAAAAAAAAAGCGCCGCACCACCACCGGGTGGGCTCGAACCTCCAACTTTTCGGTTAAGAGCCGATCACGCTAGCCAATTGCGCCACGGAGACAGTGCTGCTCCACTCTCACCACCGTCAGAACATTTCTTCAGAGCTATCACCCCAAAGAAAAAAAAGCGCCGCACCACCACTGGTTGGGCTCGAACCTCCAACCTTTCGGTTAACAGCCGATCGCGCTAGCCAATTGCGCCACGGAGACAGTCCTGCTCCACTCTCACCACCATGAGAACATATCTTCAAAGCTATTACCGCAAAGAAAAAAAGCAACACACCACTCCCGGGATGGCTCAAAACTCCAACCTTTCGGTTAACAGCCGATCGCGCTAGCCCATTGCGCCACGGATACAGTCGTGCTCCACTCTCACCACCATCAGAACATATCTTCAAAGCTATCAGCGCAAAGAAAAAAGCAACACACCACTCCCGGGAGGGCTCGAAACTCCAACCTTTCGGTCAACAGCCGATCGCGCTTGCCCATTGCGCCACGGAGACAGTCTTGCTCATCTCTCACCACCATCAGAACATATCTTCAAAGCTATCAGCCAAAAGAAAAAAAGCACCGCACCACCACCGGGTGGGCTCGAACCTCCGACTTTTCGGTTAACAGCCGATCGCGCTGGCCAATTGCGCCACGGAGACAGTCCTGCTCCACTCTCACCACAATTAGAACATATCTTCAAAGCTAAATGGTTCATGTTAATGGCCATCTTTCAACGCCCAAGTTAATTAACGTCGGTGTTCCACAGGGATCGATTTTAGGCCCACTTTTATTTTTGATGTTTATTAATGATCTACCTACAATTCTTACAAGGACCAAGTGCATACTTTACGCTGACGACACAACCATCTTTCAGTCATCTAAATCAGTTTCTTCACTCCAGTCTGACCTCAACACAGATTTACATAACATAACTTTATGGTGCCAGGCCAATTATCTTCAGATCAATACTACTAAAACCGTGTTTATGTTGTTCCATTCCCCGCGCATTTCACTTGACATACAACCTTCCCTTCACATTGGTAATACCGTCATAAACATTTCCAGTGAAGCGCGGTTTCTTGGCGTCATCTTAGATAGCGAACTAAAATTTCATAAACATGCAGCATCACTCGCTAAAAAGATTGCATTTGGTATTCACGTTATCATCAAGACACGAACTTATTTTCCGCCTCACATCATACGTACTTTGTATTTTGCTATATTCATAGCCATATTTCGTATTGCGTATCATCTTGGGCCAACACATATTTCACGCACATCGAACGTTTGCAGCGACTTCAGAATCAAGCAGTTAGATTAATGACTTTCAGCCCATTTTACTTCTCTTGCAGCTCGTTGTTTTCTCAGCTTAACATACTCCCATTGAGACAATTATTTTGTCATAGAATGTCCATTGTCGCCTTTAGACTCATCACGCATGACATTTTTATTGCATGCATTGATCATCGTCACTTAACTAATGGTAACATCACCAGGTTTTCTCAGTGCTATAATCTTCTTTTGCCGGCCGTAAGGACAAACTACGGCAAGTTCTCAACCTTATTTACTAGCATAGCCATTTGGAATTCATTGCCTTTTGAATTGAAATCATCACATAACATCCATATTTTCACTTCGCGTAGTAAGAAATATTACGTTCAGGAATTAATCAACTCATCCGATTTGTGAAATTAACTGTTAATAGCTCTCCACAGTTCTGTGCTTTTTTAGCACTTCAATTTGCCATTGTATAATTGATAACACTGATAATGAAACGTGTTACATTTGTCACGTAGAGTTCATTAATATTGTTTTTTGTCTTAACTTGCTTTTGATTGTTTCCTTGTTATTTTTCAATAGTGAGTATTACCATTATGTTGTGTATTGATCGTGTTTTTATTGTTAATCAAGATTATTCATTATTACTCACAAGACCGTATACTATTGCTGTATTTTTTGTAATTACCCCATCCATGTAGCCACAGGAGGTCCCCCTGTCAGTTTCTCAGAAACTTTGGGACCTCCTGCTGTAATAACGCTAACCATGTAACTCAACTGAACTATTTAATAAACTTGACTTGACTTGACTTGACTTGACTATCAGCCTAAAGAAAAAAAAAGCGCCGCACCACCGCCGGGTGGGCTCGGACCTCCAACCTTTCGGTTAACAGCAGATCGCGCTAGCCAATTGCGCCACGGAGACAATCGTGCTCCACTATCACCACCATCAGAACATATCTTCAAAGCTATCAGCGCAAAGAAAAAAACGCGCCGCACCACCACCGGGTGGGCTCGAACCTTCAACCTTTCGGTTAACAGCCGATCGCGCAAGCCAATTGCGCCACGGAGACAGTCCTGCTCCACTCTCACCACCATCAGAACATATCTTCAAAGGTATCAGCCCAAAGAAAAAAAAGCGCCGCACAACCACCGGGTGAGCTCGAACCTCCGACTTTTCGATTAACAGCCGATTGCGCTAGCCAATTGCGCCACGGAGACAGTCCTGCTCCACTCTCACCACCATCAGAACATATCTTCAAAGCTATCAGCGCAAAGATAAAAGCAACACACCACTCCCGGGAGGGATCGAAACTCCCACCTTTCGGTTAACAGCCGATCGCGCTAGCCAATTGCGCCACGGAGACAGTCCTGCTCTACTCTCACCACCATCAGAACATACCTTCAAAGCTATCAGCCCAAAGAAAAAAAAGCGCCGCACCACCGCCGGGTGGGCTCGAAACTCCAACCTTTCGGTTAACAGCCGATCGCGCAAGCCAATTGCGCCACGGAGACAGTCCTGCTCCACTCTCACCACCATCAGAACATATCTTCAAAGCTGTCAGCCCAAAGAAAAAAAGCGCCATACCACCACCGGGTGGGCTCGAACCTCCGACCTTTTGGTTAACAGTCGATCGCGCTAGCCAATTGCGCCATGGAGACAGTCCTGCTCCACTCTCACCACCATCAGAACATATCTTCAAAGCTATCAGCCCAAAGAAAAAAAAGCGCCGCACCACCACCGGGTGGGCTCGAACCTCCAACTTTTCGGTTAACAGCCGATCACGCTATCCAATTGCGCCACGGAGACAGTCCTGCTCCACTCTCACCACCATCAGAACATATCTACAAAGCTATCAGCCCACAGGAAAAAAAGCGCCGCACAACCACCGGGTAGGCTCGAACCTCCAACTTTTCGGTTAACAGCCGATCGCGCTAGCCAATTGCGCCACGGAGACAGTCCTGCTCCACTCTCACCACCATAAGAACATATCTTCAAAGCTATCAGCCCAAATAAAAAAAAGCTCCGCACCATGACTGGGTGGGCTCGAACCTCCGACCTTTTGGTTAACAGCCGATCGCGCTAGCCAATTGCGCCACGGAGACGGTCCTGCTCCACTCTCACCACCATCAGAACATATCTTCAAAGCTAACAGCCCAAAGAAAAAAAAGCGCAGCACCACCACCGGGTGGGCTCGAACCTCCAACTTTTCGGTTAACAGCCGATCACGCTAGCCAATTGCGCCACGGAGACAGTCCTGCTCCGCTCTCACCACCATAAGAACATATCTTGAAAGCTATCACCCACAGAAACAAAAGCGCCGCACAACCACCGGGTAGGCTCGAACCTCCAACTTTTCGGTTAACAGCCGATCGCGCTAGCCAATTGCGCCACGGAGACAGTCCTGCTCCACTCTCACCACCATAAGAACATATCTTCGAAGCTATCAGCCCAAAGAAAAAAAGCGCTGCACCACCACTGGGTTGGCTCGAACCTCCAACCTTTCGGTTAACAGCCGATCGCGCTAGCCAATTGCGCCGCGGAGACAGTCGTGCTTCACTCTCACCACCGTCAGAACATTTCTTCAGAGCTATCACCCCAAAGAAAAAAAAAGCACCGCACCACCACCGGTTGGGCTCGAACCTCCAACCTTTCGATTAACAGCCGATCGCGCTAGCCAACTGCGCCACGGAGACAGTCCTGCTCCACTCTCACCACCATCAGAACATATCTTCAAAGCTATCAGCCCAAAGAAAAAAAAGCGCCATACCACCACCGGGTGGGCTCGAACCTCCGACCTTTTGGTTAACAGCCAATCGCGCTATCCAATCGCGCCACGGAGACAGTCCTGCTCCACTTTCACCACCATCAGAACATATCTTCAAAGCTATCAGCCCACAGAAAAAAAAGCGCCGCACAACCACCGGGTAGGCTCGAACCTCCAACTTTTCGGTTAACAGCCGATCGCGCTAGCCAATTGCGCCACGGAGACAGTCCTGCTCCACTCTCACCACCATAAGAACATATCTTCAAAGCTATCAGCCCAAAGAAAAAAAAGCGCCGCACCACCACCGGGTGGGCTCGAACCTCCGACCTTTTGGATAACAGCCGATCGCTCTAGCTAATTGCGCCACGGAGACAGTCCTGCTCCACTCTCACCACCATCAGAACATATCTTCAAAGCTATCAGCCCAAATAAAAAAAGCGCCGCACCACCACCGGGTGGGCTCGAACCTCCAACTTTTCGGTTAACAGCCGATCACGCTAGCCAACTGCGCCACGGAGACAGTCCTGCTCCACTCTCACTACCGCCATAACATATCTTCAAAGCTATCAGCCCAAAGAAAAAAAAGCGCCGCACCACCACCGGGTGGGCTCGAACCTCAAACTTTTCGGTTAACAGCCGATCACGCTAGCCAATTGCGCCACGGAGACAGTTCTGCTCCACTCTCACCACCATCAGAACATATCTTCAAAGCTATCAGCCCACAGAAAAAAAAGCGCCGCACAACCACCGGGTAGGCTCGAACCTCCAACGTTTCGGTTAAAAGCCGATCGCGCTAGCCAATTGCGCCACGAAGACAGTCCTGCTCCACTCTCACCACCATAAGAACATATCTTCAAAGCTATCAGCCCAAAGAAAAAAAGCGCCGCACCACCACCGGGTGGGCTCGAACCTCCAACCTTTCGGTTACCAGCCAATCGCGCTAGCCAATTGCCCCACGGAGACAGTCGTGCTCCACTCTCACCACCGTCAGAACATTTCTTCAGAGCTATCACCCCAAAGAAAAAAAAAGCACCGCACCACCACCGGTAGGGCTCGAACCTCCAACCTTTCGGTTAACAGCCGATCGCGCTAGCCCATTGCGCCACGGAGACACTCCTGCTCCACTCTCACCACCATCAGAACATATCTTCAAAGCTATCAGCCCAAAGAAAAAAAGCGCCATACCACCACCGGGCGGTCTCGAACCTCCGACCTTTTGGTTAACAGCCGATCGCGCTAGCCAATCGCGCCATGGAGGCAGTCCTGCTCCACTCTCACCACCATCACACATATCTTCAAAGCTATCAGCTCAAAGAAAAAAAAGCGCCGCACCACCTCCGGGTGGGCTCGAACCTCCAACTTTTCGGTTAACAGCCGATCACGCTAGCCAATTGCGCCACGGAGACAGTCCTGCTCCGCTCTCACCACCATCAGAACATATCTTCAAAGCTATCAGCTCACAGAAAAAAAAGTGCCGCACAACCACAGGGTAGGCTCGAACCTCCAACTTTTTGGTTAACAGCCGATCGCGCTAGCCAATTGCGCCATGGAGACAGTCCTGCTCCACTCTCACCACCATAAGAACATATCTTCAAAGCTATCAGCCCAAAGAAAACAAAAGCGCCGCACCACCACCGGGTCGGCTCGAACCTCCGACCTTTTGGATAACAGCCGATCGCTCTAGCTAATTGCGCCACGGAGACAGTCCTGCTCCACTCTCACCACCATCAGAACATATCTTCAAAGCTATCAGCCCAAAGAAAAAAAAGCGCCGCACCACCACCGGGTGGGCTCGAACCTCCAACTTTTCGGTTAACAGCCGATCACGCTAGCCAATTGCGCCACGGAGACAGTCCTGCTCCACTTTCATCACCGCCATAACATATCTTCAAAGCTATCAGCCCAAAGAAAAAAAAGCGCCGCACCACCACCGGGTGGGCTCGAACCTCCAACTTCTCGGTTAACAGCCGATCACGCTAGCCAATTGCGCCAGGGAGACAGTTCTGCTCCACTCTCACCACCATCAGAACATATCTTCAAAGCTATCAGCCCACAGAAAAAAAAGCGCCGCACAACCACCGGGTAGGCTCGAACCTCCAACTTTTCGGTTAACAGCCGATCGCGCTAGCCAATTGCGCCACGGAGACAGTCCTGCTCCAATCTCACCACCATAAGAACATATCTTCAAAGCTATCAGCCCAAAGAAAAAAAAGCGCCGCACCACCACCGGGTGGGCTCGAACCTCCAACATTTCGGTTAACAGCCAATCGCGCTAGCCAATTGCCCCACGGAGACAGTCGTGCTCCTCTCTCACCACCATCAGAACATTTCTTCAGAGCTATCACCCCCCAAAAAAAAAGCACCGCACCACCACCGGTTGGGCTCGAACCTCCAAACTTTCGGTTAACAGCCGATCACACTAGCAAATTGCGCCACGGAAACAGTCCTGCTCCACTCTCACCACCATCAGAACATATCTTCAAAGCTATCAGCCCAAAGAAAAAAAAGCGCCATACCACCACCGGGTGGGCTCGAACCTCCGACCTTTTGGTTAACAGCCGATCGCGCTAGCCAATCGCGCCATGGAGACAGTCCTGCTCCACTCTCACCACCATCACACATATCTTCAAAGCTATCAGCCCACAGAAAAAAAAGCGCCGCACAACCACCGGGTAGGCTCGAACCTCCGACCTTTTGGTTAACAGCCGATCGCTCTAGCCAATTGCGCCACGGAGACAGTCCTGCTCCACTCTCACCACCATCAGAACATATCTTCAAAGCTATCAGCCCAAAGAAAAAAAAGCGCCGCACCACCACCGGGTGGGCTCGAACCTCCAACTTTTCGGTTAAGAGCCGATCACGCTAGCCAATTGCGCCACGGAGACAGTGCTGCTCCACTCTCACCACCATCATAACATATCTTTAAAGCTATCAGCCCAAAGAAAAAAAAGCGCCGCACCACCACCGGGTGGGCTCGAACCTCCAACTTTTCGGTTAACAGCCGATCACGCTAGCCAATTGCGCCACGGAGACAGTCCCGCTCCACTCTCACCACCATCAGAACATATCTTCAAAGCTATCAGCCCACAGAAAAAAAAGCGCCGCACAACCACCGGGTAGGCTCGAACCTCCGACCTTTTGGTTAACAGCCGATCGCTCTAGCCAATTGCGCCACGGAGACAGTCCTGCTCCACTCTCACCACCATCAGAACATATCTTCAAAGCTATCAGCCCAAAGAAAAAAAAAGCGCCGCACCACCACCGGGTGGGCTCGAACCTCCAACTTTTCGGTTAAGAGCCGATCACGCTAGCCAATTGCGCCACGGAGACAGTGCTGCTCCACTCTCACCACCATCATAACATATCTTTAAAGCTATCAGCCCAAAGAAAAAAAAGCGCCGCACCACGACCGGGTGGGCTCGAACCTCCAACTTTTCGGTTAACAGCCGATCACGCTAGCCAATTGCGCCACGGAGACAGTCCCGCTCCACTCTCACCACCATCAGAACATATCTTCAAAGCTATGAGCCCACAGAAAAAATAGCGCCGCACAACCACCGGGTAGGCTCGAACCTCCAACTTTTCGGTTAACAGCCGATCGCGCTAGCCAATTGCGCCACGGAGACAGTCCTGCTCCACTCTCACCACCATAAGAACATATCTTCAAAGCTATCAGCCCAAAGAAAAAAAAGCGCCGCACCACCACCGGGTGGGCTCGAACCTCCAACCTTTCGATTAACAGCCAATCGCGCTAGCCAATTGCCCCACGGAGACAGTCGTGCTCCACTCTCACCACCGTCAGAACATTTCTTCAGAGCTATCACCCCAAAGAAAAAAAAAGCACCGCACCACCACCGGTTGGGCTCGAACCTCCTACCTTTCGGTTAACAGCCGATCGCGCTAGCCAATTGCGCCACGGAGACAGTCCTGCTCCACTCTCACCACCATCAGAACATATCTTCAAAGCTATCAGCCTAAAGAAAAAAAAGCGCCATACCACCACCGGGTGGGCTCGAACCTCCGACCTTTCGGTTAACAGCCGATCGCGCTAGCCAATCGCGCCACGGAGACAGTCCTGCTCCACTCTCACCACCATCACACATAACTTCAAAGCTATCAGCCCAAAGAAAAAAAAGCGCCGCACCACCACCGGGTGGGCTCGAACCTCCGACCTTTTGGTTAACAGCCGATCGCTCTACCCAATATCGCCACGGAGACTGTCCTGCTCCACTCTCACCACCATCAGAACATATCTTCAAAGCTATCAGCCCAAAGAAAAAAAGCGCCGCACCAACACCGGGTGGGCTCGAACCTCCAACTTTTCGGTTAACAGCCTATCGCGCTAGCCAATTGCCCCACGGAGACAGTCGCGCTCCACTCTCACCACCGTCAGAACATTTCTTCAGAGCGATCACCCCAAAGAAAAAAATAGCGCCGCACCACCACCGGTTGGGCTCGAACCTCCAACTTTTCGGTTAACAGCCGATCGCGCTAGCCAATTGCACCACGAAGACAGTCCTGCTCCACTCTCACCACCATCAGAACATATCTTCAAAGCCATTACCGCAAAGAAAAAAGCAACACACCACTCCCGGGAGGGCTCGAAACTCCAACCTTTCGGTTAACAGCCGATCGCGCTAGCCCATTGCGCCACGGAGGCAGTCTTGCTCCACTCTCACCATCATCAGAACATATCTTCAAAGCTATCAGCGCAAAGAAAAAAAAGCGCCGCACCCCCACCGGTTGGGCTCGAACCTCCAACCTTTCGGTTAACAGCCGATCGCGCTAGCGAATTGCGCCACAAAGACAGTCCTGCTCCACTCTCACCACCATCAGAACATATCTTCAAAGCTATTACCGCAAAGAAAAAAGCAACACACCACTCCCGGGGGGGCTCAAAACTCCAACCTTTCGATCAACAGCTGATCGCGCTAGCCCATTGCGCCACGGAGACAGTCTTGCTCCACTCTCACCACCATGAGAACATATCTTCAAAGCTATCAGCGCAAAGAAAAAAGCAACACACCACTCCCGAGAGGGCTCGAAACTCCAACCTTTCGATCAACAGCCGATCGCGCTAGCCAATCGCGCCATGGAGACAGTCCTGCTCCACTCTCACCACCATCACACATATCTTCAAAGCTATCAGCCCAAAGAAAAAAAAAGCGCCGCACCACCACCGGGTGGGCTCGATCCTCCAACTTTTCATTTAACAGCCGATCACGCTAGCCAATTGCGCCACGGAGGCAGTCCTGCTCCACTCTCACCACCATCAGAACATATCTTCAAAGCTATCAGCCCACAGAAAAAAATGCGCCGCACAACCACCGGGTAGGCTCGAACCTCCGACCTTTTGGTTAACAGTCGATCGCTCTAGCCAATCGCGCCACGGAGACAGTCCTGCTCCACTCTCACCACCATCAGAACATATCTTCAAAGCTATCAGCCCAAAGAAAAAAAAGCGCCGCACCACCACCGGGTGGGCTCGAACCTCCAACTTTTCGGTTAAGAGCCGATTGCGCTAGCCCATTACGCCACGGAGACAGTCTTGCTCCACTCTCACCACCATCAGAACATATCTTCAAAGCTATCAGCGCAAAGAAAAAAGCAACACACCACTCCCGAGAGGGCTCGAAACTCCAACCTTTCGATCAACAGCTGATCGCGCTAGCCCGTTGCGCCACGGAGACAGTCTTGCTCATCTCTCACCACCATCAGAACATATCTTCAAAGCTATCAGCCCAAAGAAAAAAAGCACCCCACCACCACCGGGTGGGCTCGAACCTCCAACTTTTCGGTTAACAGCCGATCGCGCTGTCCAATTGCGCCACAAAGACAGTCCTGCTCCACTCTCACCACCATCAGAACATATCTTCAAAGCTATTACCGCAAAGAAAAAAGCAACACACCACTCCCGGGAGAGCTCAAAACTCCAACCTTTCGGTTAACAGCCGATTGCGCTAGCCCATTGCGCCACGGAGACAGTCTTGCTCCACTCTCACCACCATCAGAACATATCTTCAAAGCTATCAGCGCAAAGAAAAAAGCAACACACCACTCCCGGGAGGGCTCAAAACTCCAACCTTTCGGTCAACAGCCGATTGCGCTAGCCCATTGCGCCACGGAGACAGTCTTGCTCCACTCTCACCATCATCAGAACATATCTTCAAAGCTATCAGCCCAAAGAAAAAAAGCACCCCACCACCACCGGGTGGGCTCGAACCTCCAACTTTTCGGTTAACAGCCGATCACGCTAGCCAATTGCGCCACGGAGGCAGTCCTGCTCCACTCTCACCACCATGAGAACATATCTTCAAAGCTATCAGCCCACAGAAAAAAAAGCGCCGCACAACCACCGGGTAGGCTCGAACCTCCGACCTTTTGGTTAACAGCCGATCGCTCTAGCCAATTGCGCCACGGAGACAGTCCTGCTCCACTCTCACCACCATCAGAACATATCTTCAAAGCTATCAGCCCAAAGAAAAAAAAAGCGCCGCACCACCACCGGGTGGGCTCGAACCTCCAACTTTTCGGTTAAGAGCCGATTGCGCTAGCCCATTGCGCCACGAAGACAGTCTTGCTCCACTCTCACCACCATCAGAACATATCTTCAAAGCTATCAGCGCAAAGAAAAAAGCAACACACCACTCCCGAGAGGGCTCGAAACTTCAACCTTTCGATCAACAGCTGATCGCGCTAGCCCATTGCGCCACGGAGACAGTCTTGCTCATCTCTCACCACCATCAGAACATATCTTCAAAGCTATCAGCCCAAAGAAAAAAAGCACCCCACCACCACCGGTTGGGCTCGAACCTCCAACTTTTCGGTTAACAGCCGATCGCGCTGGCCAATTGCGCCACAAAGACAGTCCTGCTCCACTCTCACCACCATCAGAACATATCTTCAAAGGTATCAGCCCAAAGAAATAAAAGCGCCGCACCACCACTGGGTGGGCTCGAACCTCCGACTTTTCGGTTAACAGCCGATCGCGCTAGCCAATTGCGCCACTGAGACAGTCCGTTCCACTCTCACCACCATCAGAGCATATCTTCAAAGCTATCAGCCCAAAGAAAAAAAACAACCGCACCACCACCGGGTGGGCTCGAACCTCCAACCTTTCGGTTAACAGCCAATCGCGCTAGCCAATTGCGCCACGGAGACAGTCCTGCTCCACTCTCACCACCATCAGAACATATCTTCAAAGCTATCAGCCCAAAGAAAAAAAAGCGCCGCACCACCACCGGGTGGGCTCGAACCTCCAACTTTTCGGTTAACAGCCGATCACGCTAGCCAATTGCGCCACGGAGACAGTCCTGCTCCACTCTCACCACCATCAGAACATATCTTCAAAGCTATCAGCGCAAAGAAAAAAGCAACACACCACTCCCGGGAGGGATCGAAACTCCAACCTTTCATTTAACAGCCGATCGCGCTAGCCAATTGTGCCACGGAGACAGTCCTGCTCTACTCTCACCACCATCAGAACATATCTTCAAAGCTATCAGCCCCAAAAAAAGCGCCGCACCACCGCCGGGTGGGCTCGAAACTCCAACCTTTCGGTTAACAGCCGATTGCGCTAGCCAATTGCGCCACGGAGACAGTCCTGCTCCACTCTCACCACCATCAGAACATATCTTCAAAGCTATCAGCCCAAAGAAAAAAAGCGCCATACCACCACCGGGTGGGCTCGAACCTCCGACCTTTTGATTAACAGCCGATCGCGCTAGCCAATTTGGCCATGGAGACAGTCCTGCTCCACTCTCACCACCATCAGAACATATCTCAAAGCTATCAGCCCAAAGAAAAAAAAAAGCGCCGCACCACCACCGGGTGGGCTCGAACCTCCAACTTTTCGGTTAACAGCCGATCACGCTAGCCAATTGCGCCATGGATACAGTCCTGCTCCACTCTCACCACCATCAGAACATATCTTCAAAGCTATCAGCCCACAGAGAAAAAAGCGCCGCACAACCACCGGGTAGGCTCGAACCTCCCACTTTTCGGTTAACAGCCGATCGCACTAGCCAATTGCGCCACGGAGACAGGCCTGCTCCACTCTCACCACCATAAGAACATATCTTCAAAGCTATCAGCCCAAAGAAAAAAAAGCGCCGCACCACCACTGGGTGGGCTCGAACCTCCGACCTTTTGGTTAACAGCCGATCGCGCTAGCCAATTGCGCCACGGAGACGGTCCTGCTCCAGTCTCACCACCATCAGAACATATCTTCAAAGCTATCTGCGCAAAGAAAAAAAAGCGCCGCACCACCACCGGTTGGGCTCGAACCTCCAACCTTTCGGTTAACAGCCGATCGCGCTAGCCAATTGCGCCACGGAAACAGTCCTGCTCCACTCTCACCACCATAAGAACATATCTTCAAAGCTATCAGCCCAAAGAAAAAAAGCGCTGCACCACCACCGGGTGGGCTCGAACCTCCGACCTTTTGGATAACAGCCGATCGCTCTAGCTAATTGCGCCACGGAGACAGTCCTGCTCCACTCTCACCACCATCAGAACATATCTTCAAAGCTATCAGCCCAAAGAAAAAAAAGCGCCGCACCACCACCGGGTGGGCTCGAACCTCCAACTTTTCGGTTAACAGCCGATCACGCTAGCCAATTGCGCCACGGAGACAGTCGTGCTTCACTCTCACCACCGTCAGAACATTTCTTCAGAGCTATCACCCCAAAGAGAAAAAAGCACCGCACCACCACCGGTTGGGCTCGAACCTCCAACCTTTCGGTTAACAGCCGATCGCGCTAGCCAATCGCGCCATGGAGACAGTCCTGCTCCACTCTCACCACCATCACACATATCTTCAAAGCTATCAGCCCAAAGAAAAAAAAAGCGCCGCACCACCACCGGGTGGGCTCGAACCTCCAACTTTTCGGTTAACAGCCGATCACGCTAGCCAATTGCGCCACGGAGACAGTCCTGCTCCACTTTCACCACCATCAGAACATATCTTCAAAGCTATCAGCCCACAGAAAAAAAAGCGCCGCACAACCACCGGGTAGGCTCGAACCTCCAACTTTTCGGTTAACAGCCGATCGCGCTAGCCAATTGCGCCACGGAGACAGTCCTGCTCCACTCTCACCACCATAAGAACATATCTTCAAAGCTATCAGCCCAAAGAAAAAAAAGTGCCGCCCCACCACCGGGTGGGCTCGAACCTCCGACCTTTTGGATAACAGCCGATCGCTCTAGCTAATTGCGCCACGGAGACAGTCCTGCTCCACTCTCACCACCATCAGAACATATCTTCAAAGCTATCAGCCCAAAGAAAAAAAGCGCCGCACCACCACCGGGTGGGCTCGAACTTCCAACTTTTCGGTTAACAGCCGATCACGCTAGCCAATTGCGCCACGGAGACAGTTCTGCTCCACTCTCACCACCATCAGAACATATCTTCAAAGCTATCAGCCCACAGAAAAAAAGCGCCGCACAACCACCGGGTAGGCTCGAACCTCCAACTTTTCGGTTAACAGCCGATCGCGCTAGCCCATTGCGCCACGGAGACAGTCCTGCTCTACTCTCACCACCATCAGAACATATCTTCAAAGGTATCAGCCCAAAGAAAAAAAAGCGCTGCACCACCACTGGGTGAGCTCGAACCTCCGACTTTTCGGTTAACAGCTGATCGCGCTAGCCAATTGCGCCACGGAGACAGTCCTGCTTCACTCTCACCACCATCAGAACATAACTTCAAAGCTATCAGCCCAAAGAAAAATAACCACCGCACCACCACCGGGTGGGCTCGAACCTCCAACCTTTCGGTTAACAGCCAATCGCGCTAGCCAATTGCGCCACGGAGACAGTCCTGCTCCACTCTCACCACCATCAGAACATATCTTCAAAGCTATCAGCACAAAGAAAAAAAAGCGCCGCACCACCACCGGGTGGGCTCGAACCTCCAACCTTTCGGTTAACAGCCGATCGCGCTAGCCAACTGCGCCACAGAGACAGTCGTGCTCCACTCTCACCACCATCAGAACATATCTTCAAAGCTATCAGCGCAAAGAAAAAAGCAACACACCACTCCCGGGAGGGATCGAAACTCCAACCTTTCTGTTAACAGCCGATCGCGCTAACCAATTGCGCCACGGAGACAGTCCTGCTCCACACTCACCACCATCAGAACATATCTTCAAAGCTATCAGCCCAAAGAATAAAAGCGCCATACCATCACCGGGTGGGCTCGAACCTCCGACCTTTTGGTTAACAGCCGATCGTGCTAGCCAATTGCGCCATGGAGACAGCCCTGCTCCACTCTCACCACCATCAGAACATATCTTCAAAGCTATCAGCCCAAAGAAAAAAAAGCGCCGCACCACCACCGGGTGGGCTCGAACCTCCAACTTTTCGGTTAACAGCTGATCACGCTAGCCAATTGCGCCACGGAGACAGTCCTGCTCCACTCTCACCACCATCAGAACATATCTTCAAAGCTATCAGCCCCAAGAAAAAAAGCGCCGCACCACCACCGGGTGGGCTCGAACCTCCAACCTTTCGGTTAACAGCCGATCGCGCAAGCCAATTGCGCCACGGAGACAGTCCTGCTCCACTCTCACCACCATCAGAACATATCTTCAAAGCTATCCGCCCAAAGAAAAAAAAAGCACCGCACCACCACCGATTGGGCTCGAACCTCCAACCTTTCGGTTAACAGCCAATCGCGCCAGCCAATTTGGGCCACGGAGACAGTCCTGCTCCACTCTCACCATCATCAGAACATATCTTCAAAGCTATCAGCACAAAGAAAAAAAGCGCCCCAGCATCACCGGGTGGGCTCGAACTTCCAACCTTTCGGTTAACAGCCGATCGCGCTAGCCAACTGCGCCAAGGAGACAGTCGTGCTCCACTCTCACCACCATCAGAACATATCTTCAAAGCTATCAGCGCAAAGAAAAAAGCAACACACCACTCCAGGGAGGGCTTGAAACTCCAACCTTTCGGTTAACAGCCGATCGCGCTAGCCAATTGCGCCACGGAGACAGTCCTGCTCCACTCGCACCCCCATCAGAACATATCTTCAAAGCTATCAGCCCACAGAAAAAAAAGCGCCACGCAACCACCGGGTAGGCTCGAACCTCCAACTTTTCGATTAACAGCCGATCGCGCTAGCCAATTGCGCCACGGAGACAGTCCTGCTCCACTCTCACCACCATAAGAACATATCTTCAAAGCTATCAGCCCAAAGAAAAAAAAAGCGCCGCACCACCACCGGGTGGGCTCGAACATCCAACCTTTCGGTTAACAGCCGATCGCGCTAGCCAGTTGCCCCACGGAGACAGTCGTGCTCCACTCTCACCACCGTCAGAACATTTCTTCAGAGCTATCACCCCAAAGAAAAAAAAAGCGCCGCACCACCACCGGTTGCGCTCGAACCTCCAACCTTTCGGTTAACAGCCGATCGCGCTAGCCAATTGCGCTACGAAGACAGTCCTGCTCCGCTCTCACCACCAATAGAACATATCTTCAAAGCTATTACCGCAAAGAAAAAAGCAACACACCACTCCCGGGAGCGCTCGAAACTCCAACCTTTCGGTTAACAGCCGAGCGCGCTAGCCCATTGCGCTACGGAGGCAGTCTTGCTCCACTCTCACCATCATCAGAAAATATCTTCAAAGCTATCAGCGCAAAGAAAAAAAAGTGCGGCACCACCACCAGGTGGGCTCGAACCTCCAATCTTTCGGTTAACAGCCGATCGCGCTAGCCCATTGCGACACGGAGACAGTCTTGCTCCACTCTCACCACCATCAGAACATATCTTCAAAGCTATCAACCCAACGAAAAAAAAGCGCCATACCACCACCGGGTGGGCTCGAACCTCCGACCTTTTGGTTAACAGCCCATCGCGCTAGCCAATTGCGCCATGGAGACAGTCCTGCTCCACTCTCACCACCATCAGAACATATCTTCAAAGCTATCAGCCCAAAAAAAAAGCGCTGCACCACCACCGGGTGGGCTCGAACCTCCAAATTTTCGGTTAACAGCCGATCACGCTAGCCAATTGCGCACGGAGACAGTCCTGCTCCACTCTCACCACCATCAGAACATATCTTCAAAGCTATCAGAAAACAGAAAAAAAAGCGCCGCACCACCACCGGGTGGGCTCGAACCTCCAACCTTTCGGTTAATAGCCGATCGCGCAAGCCAATTGCGCCACGGAGACAGTCCTGCTCAACTCTCACCATCACCAGAACATATCTTCAAAGCTATCAGCCCAAAGAAAAAAAAGTACCGCACCACCACCGGGAGGGCTCGAACCTCCAACCTTTCGGTTAACAGCCAATCGCGCCAGCCAATTGCGCCACGGAGACAGTCCTGCTCCACTCTCACCACCATCAGAACATATCTTCAAAGCTATCAGCACAAAGAAAAAAAAGCTCTCCAGCATCACCGGGTGGGCTCGAACTTCCAAACTTTCGGTTAACAGCCGATCGCGCTAGCCAACTGCGCCATGGAGCCAGTCGTGCTCCACTCTCACTACCATCAGAACATATCTTCAAAGCTATCGGCGCCACGAAAAAAGCAACAACCCACTCCAGGGAGGGCTCGAAACTCCAACCTTTCGGTTAACAGCCGATCGCGCAAGCCAATTGCGCCACGGAGACAGTCCTGCTCCACTCTCACCACCATCAGAACATATCTTCAAAGCTATCAGCCCAAAGAAAAAAAAGCGCCGCACCACCACCGGGTGGGCTCGAACCTCCAACTTTTCGGTTAACAGCCGATCACGCTAGCCAATTGCGCCACGGAGACAGTCGTGCTTCACTCTCACCACCGTCAGAACATTTCTTCAGAGCTATCACCCCAAAGAGAAAAAAGCACCGCACCACCACCGGTTGGGCTCGAACCTCCAACCTTTCGGTTAACAGCCGATCGCGCTAGCCAATCGCGCCATGGAGACAGTCCTGCTCCACTCTCACCACCATCACACATATCTTCAAAGCTATCAGCCCAAAGAAAAAAAAGCGCCGCACCACCACCGGGTGGGCTCGAACCTCCAACTTTTCGGTTAACAGCCGATCACGCTAGCCAATTGCGCCACGGGGACAGTCCTGCTCCACTTTCACCACCATCAGAACATATCTTCAAAGCTTTCAGCCCACAGAAAAAAAAGCGCCGCACAACCACCGGGTAGGCTCGAACCTCCAACTTTTCGGTTAACAGCCGATCGCGCTAGCCAATTGCGCCACGGAGACAGTCCTGCTCCACTCTCACCACCATAAGAACATATCTTCAAAGCTATCAGCCCAAAGAAAAAAAAGTGCCGCACCACCACCGGGTGGGCTCGAACCTCCGACCTTTTGGATAACAGCCGATCGCTCTAGCTAATTGCGCCACGGAGACAGTCCTGCTCCACTCTCACAACCATCAGAACATATCTTCAAAGCTATCAGCCCAAAGAAAAAAAGCGCCGCACCACCACCGGGTGGGCTCGAACTTCCAACTTTTCGGTTAACAGCCGATCACGCTAGCCAATTGCGCCACGGAGACAGTTCTGCTCCACTCTCACCACCATCAGAACATATCTTCAAAGCTATCAGCCCACAGAAAAAAAGCGCCGCACAACCACCGGGTAGGCTCGAACCTCCAACTTTTCGGTTAACAGCCGATCGCGCTAGCCCATTGCGCCACGGAGACAGTCCTGCTCTACTCTCACCACCATCAGAACATATCTTCAAAGGTATCAGCCCAAAGAAAAAAAAGCGCTGCACCACCACTGGGTGAGCTCGAACCTCCGACTTTTCGGTTAACAGCTGATCGCGCTAGCCAATTGCGCCACGGAGACAGTCCTGCTTCACTCTCACCACCATCAGAACATAACTTCAAAGCTATCAGCCCAAAGAAAAATAACCACCGCACCACCACCGGGTGGGCTCGAACCTCCAACCTTTCGGTTAACAGCCAATCGCGCTAGCCAATTGCGCCACGGAGACAGTCCTGCTCCACTCTCACCACCATCAGAACATATCTTCAAAGCTATCAGCACAAAGAAAAAAAAGCGCCGCACCACCACCGGGTGGGCTCGAACCTCCAACCTTTCGGTTAACAGCCGATCGCGCTAGCCAACTGCGCCACAGAGACAGTCGTGCTCCACTCTCACCACCATCAGAACATATCTTCAAAGCTATCAGCGCAAAGAAAAAAGCAACACACCACTCCCGGGAGGGATCGAAACTCCAACCTTTCTGTTAACAGCCGATCGCGCTAACCAATTGCGCCACGGAGACAGTCCTGCTCCACCCTCACCACCATCAGAACATATCTTCAAAGCTATCCGCCCAAAGAAAAAAAAAGCACCGCACCACCACCGATTGGGCTCGAACCTCCAACCTTTCGGTTAACAGCCAATCGCGCCAGCAAATTGCGCCAGGGAGACAGTCCTGCTCCACTCTCACCACCATCAGAACATATCTTCAAAGCTATCAGCACAAAGAAAAAAAGCGCCCCAGCATCACCGGGTGGGCTCGAACTTCCAACCTTTCGGTTAACAGCCGATCGCGCTAGCCAACTGCGCCAAGGAGACAGTCGTGCTCCACTCTCACCACCATCAGAACATATCTTCAAAGCTATCAGCGCAAAGAAAAAAGCAACACACCACTCCAGGGAGGGCTTGAAACTCCAACCTTTCGGTTAACAGCCGATCGCGCTAGCCAATTGCGCCACGGAGACAGTCCTGCTCCACTCGCACCCCAATCAGAACATATCTTCAAAGCTATCAGCCCACAGAAAAAAAAGCGCCGCGCAACCACCGGGTAGGCTCGAACCTCCAACTTTTCGATTAACAGCCGATCGCGCTAGCCAATTGCGCCACGGAGACAGTCCTGCTCCACTCGCACCACCATAAGAACATATCTTCAAAGCTATCAGCCCAAAGAAAAAAAAAGCGCCGCACCACCACCGGGTGGGCTCGAACATCCAACCTTTCGGTTAACAGCCGTTCGCGCTAGCCAGTTGCCCCACGGAGACAGTCGTGCTCCACTCTCACCACCGTCAGAACATTTCTTCAGAGCTATCACCCCAAAGAAAAAAAAAGCGCCGCACCACCACCGGTTGCGCTCGAACCTCCAACCTTTCGGTTAACAGCCGATCGCGGTAGCCAATTGCGCTACGAAGACAGTCCTGCTCCGCTCTCACCACCAATAGAACATATCTTCAAAGCTATTACCGCAAAGAAAAAAGCAACACACCACTCCCGGGAGCGCTCGAAACTCCAACCTTTCGGTTAACAGCCGAGCGCGCTAGCCCATTGCGCTACGGAGGCAGTCTTGCTCCACTCTCACCATCATCAGAACATATCTTCAAAGCTATCAGCCCAAAGAAAAAAAAGCGCCCCAGCATCACCGGGTGGGCTCGAACTTCCAACCTTTCGGTTAACAGCCGATCGCGCTAGCCAACTGCGCCAAGGAGACAGTCGTGCTCCACTCTCACCACCATCAGAACATATCTTCAAAGCTATCAGCGCAAAGAAAAAAGCAACACACCACTCCAGGGAGGGCTCGAAACTCCAACCTTTCGGTTAACAGCCGATCGCGCTAGCCAATAGCGCCACGGAGACAGTCCTGCTCCACTCTCACCACCATCAGAACATACCTTCAAAGCTATCAGCCCAAAAAAAAAAAGCGCTGCACCACCACCGGGTGGGCTCGAACCTCCAAATTTTCGGTTAACAGCCGATCACGCTAGCCAATTGCGCACGGAGACAGTCCTGCTCCACTCTCACCACCATCAGAACATATCTTCAAAGCTATCAGAAAACAGAAAAAAAGCGCCGCACCACCACCGGGTGGGCTCGAACCTCCAACCTTTCGGTTAATAGCCGATCGCGCAAGCCAATTGCGCCACGGAGACAGTCCTGCTCAACTCTCACCATCACCAGAACATATCTTCAAAGCTATCAGCCCAAAGAAAAAAAAGCACCGCACCACCACCGGGAGGGCTCGAACCTCCAACCTTTCGGTTAACAGCCAATCGCGCCAGCCAATTGCGCCACGGAGACAGTCCTGCTCCACTCTCACCACCATCAGAACATATCTTCAAAGCTATCAGCCCAAAGAAAAAAAGCGCCGCACCACCACCGGGTGGGCTCGAACTTCCAACTTTTCGGTTAACAGCCGATCACGCTAGCCAATTGCGCCACGGAGACAGTTCTGCTCCACTCTCACCACCATCAGAACATATCTTCAAAGCTATCAGCCCACAGAAAAAAAGCGCCGCACAACCACCGGGTAGGCTCGAACCTCCAACTTTTCGGTTAACAGCCGATCGCGCTAGCCCATTGCGCCACGGAGACAGTCCTGCTCTACTCTCACCACCATCAGAACATATCTTCAAAGGTATCAGCCCAAAGAAAAAAAAGCGCTGCACCACCACTGGGTGGGCTCGAACCTCCGACCTTTTGGATAACAGCCGATCGCTCTAGCTAATTGCGCCACGGAGACAGTCCTGCTCCACTCTCACCACCATCAGAACATATCTTCAAAGCTATCAGCCCAAAGAAAAAAAAGCGCCGCACCACCACCGGGTGGGCTCGAACCTCCAACTTTTCGGTTAACAGCCGATCACGCTAGCCAATTGCGCCACGGAGACAGTCGTGCTTCACTCTCACCACCGTCAGAACATTTCTTCAGAGCTATCACCCCAAAGAGAAAAAAGCACCGCACCACCACCGGTTGGGCTCGAACCTCCAACCTTTCGGTTAACAGCCGATCGCGCTAGCCAATCGCGCCATGGAGACAGTCCTGCTCCACTCTCACCACCATCACACATATCTTCAAAGCTATCAGCCCAAAGAAAAAAAAAGCGCCGCACCACCACCGGGTGGGCTCGAACCTCCAACTTTTCGGTTAACAGCCGATCACGCTAGCCAATTGCGCCACGGAGACAGTCCTGCTCCACTTTCACCACCATCAGAACATATCTTCAAAGCTATCAGCCCACAGAAAAAAAAGCGCCGCACAACCACCGGGTAGGCTCGAACCTCCAACTTTTCGGTTAACAGCCGATCGCGCTAGCCAATTGCGCCACGGAGACAGTCCTGCTCCACTCTCACCACCATAAGAACATATCTTCAAAGCTATCAGCCCAAAGAAAAAAAAGTGCCGCCCCACCACCGGGTGGGCTCGAACCTCCGACCTTTTGGATAACAGCCGATCGCTCTAGCTAATTGCGCCACGGAGACAGTCCTGCTCCACTCTCACCACCATCAGAACATATCTTCAAAGCTATCAGCCCAAAGAAAAAAAGCGCCGCACCACCACCGGGTGGGCTCGAACTTCCAACTTTTCGGTTAACAGCCGATCACGCTAGCCAATTGCGCCACGGAGACAGTTCTGCTCCACTCTCACCACCATCAGAACATATCTTCAAAGCTATCAGCCCACAGAAAAAAAGCGCCGCACAACCACCGGGTAGGCTCGAACCTCCAACTTTTCGGTTAACAGCCGATCGCGCTAGCCCATTGCGCCACGGAGACAGTCCTGCTCTACTCTCACCACCATCAGAACATATCTTCAAAGGTATCAGCCCAAAGAAAAAAAAGCGCTGCACCACCACTGGGTGAGCTCGAACCTCCGACTTTTCGGTTAACAGCTGATCGCGCTAGCCAATTGCGCCACGGAGACAGTCCTGCTTCACTCTCACCACCATCAGAACATAACTTCAAAGCTATCAGCCCAAAGAAAAATAACCACCGCACCACCACCGGGTGGGCTCGAACCTCCAACCTTTCGGTTAACAGCCAATCGCGCTAGCCAATTGCGCCACGGAGACAGTCCTGCTCCACTCTCACCACCATCAGAACATATCTTCAAAGCTATCAGCACAAAGAAAAAAAAGCGCCGCACCACCACCGGGTGGGCTCGAACCTCCAACCTTTCGGTTAACAGCCGATCGCGCTAGCCAACTGCGCCACAGAGACAGTCGTGCTCCACTCTCACCACCATCAGAACATATCTTCAAAGCTATCAGCGCAAAGAAAAAAGCAACACACCACTCCCGGGAGGGATCGAAACTCCAACCTTTCTGTTAACAGCCGATCGCGCTAACCAATTGCGCCACGGAGACAGTCCTGCTCCACACTCACCACCATCAGAACATATCTTCAAAGCTATCAGCCCAAAGAATAAAAGCGCCATACCATCACCGGGTGGGCTCGAACCTCCGACCTTTTGGTTAACAGCCGATCGTGCTAGCCAATTGCGCCATGGAGACAGCCCTGCTCCACTCTCACCACCATCAGAACATATCTTCAAAGCTATCAGCCCAAAGAAAAAAAAGCGCCGCACCACCACCGGGTGGGCTCGAACCTCCAACTTTTCGGTTAACAGCTGATCACGCTAGCCAATTGCGCCACGGAGACAGTCCTGCTCCACTCTCACCACCATCAGAACATATCTTCAAAGCTATCAGCCCCAAGAAAAAAAGCGCCGCACCACCACCGGGTGGGCTCGAACCTCCAACCTTTCGGTTAACAGCCGATCGCGCAAGCCAATTGCGCCACGGAGACAGTCCTGCTCCACTCTCACCACCATCAGAACATATCTTCAAAGCTATCCGCCCAAAGAAAAAAAAAGCACCGCACCACCACCGATTGGGCTCGAACCTCCAACCTTTCGGTTAACAGCCAATCGCGCCAGCCAATTTGGGCCACGGAGACAGTCCTGCTCCACTCTCACCATCATCAGAACATATCTTCAAAGCTATCAGCACAAAGAAAAAAAGCGCCCCAGCATCACCGGGTGGGCTCGAACTTCCAACCTTTCGGTTAACAGCCGATCGCGCTAGCCAACTGCGCCAAGGAGACAGTCGTGCTCCACTCTCACCACCATCAGAACATATCTTCAAAGCTATCAGCGCAAAGAAAAAAGCAACACACCACTCCAGGGAGGGCTTGAAACTCCAACCTTTCGGTTAACAGCCGATCGCGCTAGCCAATTGCGCCACGAAGACAGTCCTGCTCCACTCGCACCCCCATCAGAACATATCTTCAAAGCTATCAGCCCACAGAAAAAAAAGCGCCACGCAACCACCGGGTAGGCTCGAACCTCCAACTTTTCGATTAACAGCCGATCGCGCTAGCCAATTGCGCCACGGAGACAGTCCTGCTCCACTCTCACCACCATAAGAACATATCTTCAAAGCTATCAGCCCAAAGAAAAAAAAAGCGCCGCACCACCACCGGGTGGGCTCGAACATCCAACCTTTCGGTTAACAGCCGATCGCGCTAGCCAGTTGCCCCACGGAGACAGTTGTGCTCCACTCTCACCACCGTCAGAACATTTCTTCAGAGCTATCACCCCAAAGAAAAAAAAAGCGCCGCACCACCACCGGTTGCGCTCGAACCTCCAACCTTTCGGTTAACAGCCGATCGCGCTAGCCAATTGCGCTACGAAGACAGTCCTGCTCCGCTCTCACCACCAATAGAACATATTGTTACACGCAAGAAGTACACGAAAAGGTTGAAAAACAGGCGAGCCTGGATGGTTCGCGTTTACTTCCACAAGGGGTCTCGAGACAGCACACCCAACGTCGTCTTCCTTCTTCACCTTTTGTCTGAATGTTCATTCGCGCTGTATGCGCCGTGCATTGCAACCGCTCGTGACATTTCCCCGTTGGCAGACGAAGCCCGCCGGGCGAGTCACTCAGTGGTTCGTGCATTGCATAGCTTCATGCGAGCGACGTGCGCCACTTCTGTTTTAGCCGAGCGCCGTCCAGTGCTTGTGAGCCGTGCTATGCGGTAGTTGACCTCACTGAGGCGTTCGAGGATAACGTAGGGCCCGACATAGTGAGCGAGAAATTTCTGGTACAGGCCACGTTTCCGTAAAGGCGTCCAGAGCCACACCTGATCTCCAGGATTGAAGTGAACATGTCGGTGACGGTCGTCATAGCGGATCTTTGACCGGTCTTGCGAGGTGACGGTGCGTAGCCGAGCGAGGCGTCGCGCTTCTTCTGCTCTACAGAGAATCTCGTTGATCGGCTCACTGTGATGAGCAGAGTAGGGAAGCATAGTGTCAAGATTATAGCGTGGTGGACGAGCATAAAGGAGAAAGATGTGATGTGATTGCGCGCGTTTAAAAAGTGCGCCACTCCATCAGCCAGAAGAAGATGAAGATAACGCTTGGCTGCGGCACGTGTGGGCGTGAACATTTTTCTTCAATGAGGTCCTTCCACGGAGATTTCAATGCCCAATGGCTGGGTACCACGAAAGTACGGAATCTCCAATCGGGACGAGACAAGTGGGCCAGAGCGGCAGCAGAAGCCTGAGCAGAGGAGATGAAAGGGAGTTTGAAGAAGACGGGGCAAGCAGAAGGTCGTCACCGGACCGGGCGCTGAAGATGGGCCGTCGGGCGTCAGACCCGAGCCTGCAGGACTTCAACCGGCCGGGCTGCCGTCGTGTTCCCGCTCGAGAGGACCGTGGCCATCCGGTCCTGAACTCCTTCCTAGGACCTGCGGACTTTGGTTTCAACAGGCGAGCAACAGCCGTCGGGCTACGGGCCTGAGCTGTGCGCCCAGCTGCTTGGCCAGGTGGACCCTGGTTCGCTGACGCGTCGCCACCAGCCTGCGTTCTCTCGTCACCGACGGTTCCACAGTCCTAAAGTCAGGCAGACGTGGCCGAGTCAGGACGAAGTGAAGAAGGTGGCCAGGGCGTGGGAGTGGCGGCCAGCAGAGCTCCTGCATCAAGGTCTCAGCAGGCTCCCACCTGGACACAGAGCTTCTTCTCGTCACCTGACGTGGGCCAGGCTTGTTCTGGTCTTCTGGCGTTGGCCAAAAGAAAACGCCTCCGACTTCGTGTGCGAGCTGCGGCTGCCGAACGCCGGAAGGTCACTGACTTCAACCAGCCCGACGCTTCCTTCCGTGCAAGTCAACCTCGTGAGCGTCTCAAGCTAATCGCCAGTCTTTCCCCTGTTGCACGAGTGCGTGTTCACCATTACTCAGTCGCATCGGTTGCAAGCCCCGCATCACCACTGTCATCGTTTACGTGAGTGCGTCCATGCCTTCCTTGGTAGCACAGCCTTCGCTGCAAGCACCGCGTCCCGCTATGTTGTGACAAGGCTTATTTTACACCGAACATTTATGTCCATGCACTGCTCACGTCTTTAGCCGTTTGTTCTTCTCACTAACCTCTTTCTAGTTATGTATGCTGTGTTCTTTGTCTGCTATTTGTTGTTAGGGGTTTCTAAATATATTGAGTGTTGGGAATTAGGGTGGAAGCAAATGGTCTCGTCAGCTCTTTTCCCGATGATGGTTATGTCATCGGTGGTTTTTGCTTTACACGAACCTACACGAGAGCTTGCCCATTAAACAGCCTCGTGACAAATTGGCGTCCGCGACAGGACGAGACCATTTTTACCACTTACCTCTCCAGACTAGAACACGACCATGAGTAGGGCAAACCTAGAGGAGTTAGCAAGACGCATGGGTCTAAAAGGCGATGAAATGGAGGCTTGGTGTGAAGAACGCGAGAGGCGCATTCGCAAAGAGAGGGAGGCGGAGATTGAGTTTGAAAGGAACAGTTGGAACGGGAGACGCAGGCCAAGAAGGAGCAGCTTGGGTTCGAGACGCGCGAGAAAGAAAAACAGCTCGAATTGGAGACACGCACGAAGTAAGACAAGTGACATAGCAAGAAGCGTATGCCTTGTAGACAACTCTGAGGCGGTAGCCGTATAGTCATCCTGCGTAACACTTCCAGATGTAAGCAGTGGCACAGGCAAGATTGAGGAACATAGTTATCTCGCCTCAGCATGGCGCAATGATTACGTCATGTCAAAGTAAATATTGTAGCGTTCCGTTCAAAGAGCAGGAAACGACGACGAAATCATTGAGTTTGCAAAACTAAAAGAAGTTATATGAAGGAGCATGTGACTTGTTTGCAAGCCAAATAAAAAAAAACTCGGAGGGGTCTGTAGCAGCGTCTGTCTGCATGGCGCCAGCTGTAGTGACAGATGCCGCTGGCAGGGCTGATGTCCATGTGGATAAAATTCTGAGGCCGAAGTACAGGCAGATCTCTGATCGGAAATGTGCAAGGTTTTCGTTTTGCATTCCTATGAAAGAAACAATCATTCTATTCGTCTGGTGTGGGATGCTATAATCTGAGAGTCGAGTTTAATAACCGGTCGCTACCTCTAGATTTAGACCATATGGTCAAGGACACGCATAGTTTGTATATATTCTGGATTTAAAATACTAACTTCACAAGAGTTGTGATCTTCTTAGTTTTGGGCAGGATGTTGTAGCTTGGCTGTGAATTATCTAGTGGGCTTTAGTAGATTTTGTGTGACTGCGCAAAATGAGTGGATTGATTGTAAGATTGTAGTGAACATTGGGCACGATGTGTGTTGTGTGTGGTGAAACGCGCACTTATCTGCAGTTTTTTCATTACGGAAAAAACTTTTCGAAAGGGGGGCTTTGTGATGTGATTGCGCGCGTTTAAAAAGTGCGCCACTCCATCAGCCAGAAGAAGATGAAGATAACGCTTGGCTGCGGCACGTGTGGGCGTGAACATTTTTCTTCAATGAGGTCCTTCCACGGAGATTTCAATGCCCAATGGCTGGGTACCACGAAAGTACGGAATCTCCAATCGGGACGAGACAAGTGGGCCAGAGCGGCAGCAGAAGCCTGAGCAGAGGAGATGAAAGGGAGTTTGAAGAAGACGGGGCAAGCAGAAGGTCGTCACCGGACCGGGCGCTGAAGATGGGCCGTCGGGCGTCAGACCCGAGCCTGCAGGACTTCAACCGGCCGGGCTGCCGTCGTGTTCCCGCTCGAGAGGACCGTGGCCATCCGGTCCTGAACTCCTTCCTAGGACCTGCGGACTTTGGTTTCAACAGGCGAGCAACAGCCGTCGGGCTACGGGCCTGAGCTGTGCGCCCAGCTGCTTGGCCAGGTGGACCCTGGTTCGCTGACGCGTCGCCACCAGCCTGCGTTCTCTCGTCACCGACGGTTCCGCAGTCCTAAAGTCAGGCAGACGTGGCCGAGTCAGGACGAAGTGAAGAAGGTGGCCAGGGCGTGGGAGTGGCGGCCAGCAGAGCTCCTGCATCAAGGTCTCAGCAGGCTCCCACCTGGACACAGAGCTTCTTCTCGTCACCTGACGTGGGCCAGGCTTGTTCTGGTCTTCTGGCGTTGGCCAAAAGAAAACGCCTCCGACTTCGTGTGCGAGCTGCGGCTGCCGAACGCCGGAAGGTCACTGACTTCAACCAGCCCGACGCTTCCTTCCGTGCAAGTCAACCTCGTGAGCGTCTCAAGCTAATCGCCAGTCTTTCCCCTGTTGCACGAGTGCGTGTTCACCATTACTCAGTCGCATCGGTTGCAAGCCCCGCATCACCACTGTCATCGTTTACGTGAGTGCGTCCATGCCTTCCTTGGTAGCACAGCCTTCGCTGCAAGCACCGCGTCCCGCTATGTTGTGACAAGGCTTATTTTACACCGAACATTTATGTCCATGCACTGCTCACGTCTTTAGCCGTTTGTTCTTCTCACTAACCTCTTTCTAGTTATGTATGCTGTGTTCTTTGTCTGCTATTTGTTGTTAGGGGTTTCTAAATATATTGAGTGTTGGGAATTAGGGTGGAAGCAAATGGTCTCGTCAGCTCTTTTCCCGATGATGGTTATGTCATCGGTGGTTTTTGCTTTACACGAACCTACACGAGAGCTTGCCCATTAAACAGCCTCGTGACAAAAGAAAGGTGAGTAACCAGTGGTCTCACGTCTTGCGGTGTTGAAAGCATAGGTGATGAAAGGCAAAATTGTGTCCCAGTTTTTGTGCGCGGAGTCGATGTACATGGACAGCATGTTGGCAAGCGTTCGGTTCGTGCGTTCCACTAGACCATTAGTCTGTGGATGGTATGGAGTGGAATGGCGGAAGCTTGATGAGCACAGACGAAGGGTCTCTTCGACAACATCCGCGGTAAATTGCCGCCCACGGTCGCTGATTACGATGCGAGGAGGTCCGTGTCTGAGGATAACTTGAAACAGCAAGAAGATGGAAACGTCTTTTGCTGTGGCCGACGGCAGTGCTGCCGTCTCACAATAACGGGTTAAGTGGTCTACGCAAACGATGACCCAACGATTGCCGTCTGTGGATCGCGGAAAAGGGCCCAGAAGATCTATACCAACTTGCTCAAAGGGGGTGCTAGGAGGCGAAACAGGCTGAAGGCGACCAGACGGCGCGTCAGTTGGTCGCTTGTAACGCTGACATTGGGTGCAGCTGGCGACGTACCGTTCGGTATCATTGCGCATCCGGGGCCAATAAAAGCGTTCCTGAGCACGGTAGAGTGTTCTTGTGCATCCAAGATGTCCGGAAGTTGGTTCGTCGTGCATGGCAGATAATACGTGACTGCGAAGGCTCTTAGGGACAACCAAAAGGTAGCGCGCACCGGTAGCCGAGAAGTTCGTCTTATATAGGGCGCCGTCACGTAAGCGAAAACGATTGCCTGCAGCGGACTCCCGCGCGGCCGCGAATAGCGGCTGTAAGCTGTCGTCTTTCCTCTGCTCTGATATGAAGGTATCCATATCCGGAAATCCCGTGGACACAAAAGCGATGTATTCATCAAAGTTGTCCGCGTCACATTCAGTCGTTGGGAGTGGCAGGCGAGAGAGACAATCAGCATCAGCGTGTCGCCGGCCGCTCTTGTAGGAAACAACGAAATCATACTCCTGCAGACGGAGCGCCCAGCGTGCTAGTCGACCAGAGGGATCCCGAAGATTCACAAGCCAGCATAGAGAGTGATGATCCGTGACGACAGTAAAGGGGCGCCCGTAGAGATACGATCGAAACCGTTGCACAGCGAAGACGACCGCCAGACACTCTTGTTCGGTGACAGTGTAGTTGCGCTCGGGGCGACTCAATGAGCGGCTAGCGTACGATATCACATGCTCGCTGTCGCCGACACGCTGAACTAGTACGGCGCCAATGCCAACACCACTAGCATCGGTATGAACTTCTGTCGGTGATGACGGATTGAAGTGGCGAAGAATAGGCTGGGACGTCAACAGTAGCTTTAGCTGCCGAAACGATGAGTCGCATTCCGAGCTCCACTCGAAAGGAACACCTTTTTGGAGAAGGCATGTGAGCGGATGAGCTATGTCAGCAAATTTGGGAATGAAACGGCGAAAGTAGGAGCATAACCCTAAAAAACTTCGTAGCTGCTTCACAGAGCGAGGTGCCTCGAATGCCTCCACAGCTGTTGTCTTTTGTGGATCTGGTCGTATACCTTCTTTGTCGATCAGGTGTCCCAGCACAAGTGTCTGTCGTTCACCAAAATGGCACTTTTTAGAATTAAGCACAAGGCCGGCCTTCCTCAAGCAGTTCAGTACCAAGTCCAGGCGCTCGTTATGCTCACGAAATGTTCGGCCGAAGATCACAACGTCGTCTAGGTAGCACATACAAACTTCCCACTTCAAACCGCGAAGTATAGTGTCCATGAACCTTTCAAACGTTGCGGGGGCGTTACAAAGCCCGAAAGGCATCACGTTGAATTCAAATAGTCCATCGGGCGTTACAAAAGCGGTCTTCTCTCTGTCATCCGGGTGCATAGGGATTTGCCAGTAACCTGATCGTAAATCCACAGAAGAGAAGTAAGAAGCCGCAAAGAGGCAATCGATGGCGTCGTCAATTCGTGGGAGTGGGTATACGTCTTTCCTAGTAACGGCATTTAGGCGACGGTAATCGACACAGAATCGCCACGTGCCGTCTTTCTTCTTCACCAGTATCACTGGAGCTGCCCAAGGGCTAGACGATTCCCGAATTACTCCTTTACCCATCATTTCTTCGACTTGAGCGCTGATGATCTTTCGCTCCGCAGAGGACACACGATATGGTTTTTGACGAATCGGTTCAGCGGATCCTGTGTTGATGCGATGGCGAGTACGGGATGCAGGAATCGATGTGGGGCCGTCGTGCTGTGCAAAGTCGAATATTGAAGAGTGTTTCGAGAGCAGGGCCATCAAAACACGACGTTCATGGTCACTGAGCGATGTAGCTACCATTCCGAGCATGTGTTCGTTTGCGGTGTGCGAGACACTGGTTTGTGCTGTATCCGGTAGTTCTGTAAGTACTGCCATAGGTATAAATGACTCTCCCTGAAACGTAGCAAGTTTTAGGCCTTGAGACAGCACTACGGCTTCAGTGGAGCAATTTAGCGTCCATAGCCCTGCGCATCCATCGGTAACTGAAACCATACAATACGGAACCAACACATTTTTCTTAAGACAGTTTCTATGGACCGGTTCCACCGCAACATCGAACGAAGTACTAACAGAAGACGAACAAACAACAGGAACGCGCATCGCGGATAAAGCGGGCACAACAGTGTCTTCAGAAACACAAAACACACTCTCTTGCTGGGATGATTCTTCTAAGAGCGCAGAGGACACACTTCCGCAAATACTGAGTTCTCCTGTTCGGCAGTCAACATTGGCGCCACACAATTTCAAAAAGTCAATGCCGAGAATTACATCGTGTGTGGAACGCGGAAGCACGGTAAACTCAGTGTTAAAGGTTTGACCACCCAAGGAGACATCCACGTTACACACACCAACCGGGTATAATGAGTCCCCACTCACTCCACGAAAGCTTGTGCTGTGGTCCCAATGAAACATAACCTTGCGTCCCAGCAGATTTTTGAACACCACACTCATGACAGAAACAGTTGCTCCCGTGTCGACTAAAGCCATGGTAGAAACGCCATCAATAAGTACATTAACCTTATTCTTCAGCATGAAGATAGGTGGAGGTATCCGAGTCGGCAGCAAAGATTTTCCAGCGACCTCACCTCCATCGGCCGCGCTGGCTAGTTTCCCGGCGGTGGTGACGCGAAGCGGCGTCGAGGAGATGATGACGTCACACGCCGTCTGGGAGATGGAGATCGAGACGCTCGGAAAGCTGGTGGTGGTGTCAGAGTACGTTCGGAGGCAGGAGAGCGGTAACGGTTTCGATACCTTTCTTGTTCTCCAGAATAGCTGTCCAGAGGGAAGTGACGGCTTCTTTCTTCTCGGAAGTAGCCTTCAAAAGTGGTGTTTCCTGGCCTATTAGTGTCCATTGCACGACCACCGTGTTGCATAAACGATCCCGACTGTCCATTGCTGAATGCCCGACGTCGGTTACAATACCTAGCTATGTGGCCAGGCGTGCCACAGTTGTAACACACGGGCAGAGGGCGAACTTCCGGACGCTGATTGAAATATTCCACAGCGGCCACAGGCTGAGAGTAACTCATCCTCTCCCCTTGGATGTCGTAGGCAGTGCTGGGTCTTCGTGGGCGAACGTCGCGTGGATGCTGATCAAAACGCCGATCAATCGAGTCGTAATGGCGTTGTTCGGTCTGGCCATAATGCGGGTCGTGTCGGTAGCTGTTACAATCCGCAGCATTCACCGAATGCTGCCAAGTAGCCGGAGGAGATGCGCAGACGGCGTCTCGGAAAGCGACGGAGGCGCAACGCGGCACCGCATAACGCGTTTGTTCTTCGTGCCGCAGGAGCTCCTCACGGACAATCTGCCGAATGGTAGCTGAGAGGTCTGTCTGCGGACTCGCGTCAACGCTGGCCACAGTCGTGACATTGGCTAGCCGTCCAAACTTCGGCGTGATTCGGCGAGTTTTCAGCGCCTCGAATGTGCGGCAGTGCCGAATCACGTCTGATACGGTGTTCAGGTTGTCTTTTCCAATGAGGAAGTTATAGACGTCTTCCGCAATACCTTTTAAAAGGTGTCCCACTTTATCTTCCTCGGGCATTCGAGAGTCGATGGTCTTACACAGCTTGAGAACTTCTTCAATATATGTCGTGCAAGTCTCGCCGATCACCTGAGCTCTCTGAGCTAAAGCTGTTTCCGCTCGTTTCTTCTTAGTGTCCGAGTCGCTAAAGCACTTCTTCATTTCTTCAATAAGACTGCTCCATGTAGTAAGCGTGTCGGCGTGGTTTTCATACCAAACCAGGGCCGTGTCCGTCAAATAAAAAACGACATGCCTGAGCTGGCTGGCCGGGTTCCAGTTGTTGCATTGGCTTACCCTTTCGTAATGGGTCAGCCATTCATCGAAGTCTTCCCCTGGCTTTGCTGAGAACGGCCGTGGCTCTCGGTAATGCTGATACAGCGGTGGTCTTGCCGAGGCATTGCTGAGGGGGTCATTTTGCTCCAGAGACATGTCGGGGCGCGATGGCGAAAGTCCGGCAAGGCGACGGCTTCTACGAAGTTCTGGTGCTGACGGCTCCGTCGTAGGTCGTGGGAGGTACCCAGCACAGCTCCACCAAATGTTACACGCAAGAAGTACACGAAAAGGTTGAAAAACAGGCGAGCCTGGATGGTTCGCGTTTACTTCCACAAGGGGTCTCGAGACAGCACACCCAACGTCGTCTTCCTTCTTCACCTTTTGTCTGAATGTTCATTCGCGCTGTATGCGCCGTGCATTGCAACCGCTCGTGACAATATCTTCAAAGCTATTACCGCAAAGAAAAAAGCAACACACCACTCCCGGGAGCGCTCGAAACTCCAACCTTTCGGTTAACAGCCGAGCGCGCTAGCCCATTGCGCTACGGAGGCAGTCTTGCTCCACTCTCACTATCATCAGAAATAATCTTCAAAGCTATCAGCGCAAAGAAAAAAAAGTGCGGCACCACCACCAGGTGGGCTCGAACCTCCAATCTTTCGGTTAACAGCCGATCGCGCTAGCCCATTGCGACACGGAGACAGTCTTGCTCCACTCTCACCACCATCAGAACATATCTTCAAAGCTATCAACCCAACGAAAAAAAAGCGCCATACCACCACCGGGTGGGCTCGAACCTCCGACCTTTTGGTTAACAGCCCATCGCGCTAGCCAATTGCGCCATGGAGACAGTCCTGCTCCACTCTCACCACCATCAGAACATATCTTCAAAGCTATCAGCCCAAAAAAAAAGCGCTGCACCACCACCGGGTGGGCTCGAACCTCCAAATTTTCGGTTAACAGCCGATCACGCTAGCCAATTGCGCACGGAGACAGTCCTGCTCCACTCTCACCACCATCAGAACATATCTTCAAAGCTATCAGAAAACAGAAAAAAAAGCGCCGCACCACCACCGGGTGGGCTCGAACCTCCAACCTTTCGGTTAATAGCCGATCGCGCAAGCCAATTGCGCCACGGAGACAGTCCTGCTCAACTCTCACCATCACCAGAACATATCTTCAAAGCTATCAGCCCAAAGAAAAAAAAGTACCGCACCACCACCGGGAGGGCTCGAACCTCCAACCTTTCGGTTAACAGCCAATCGCGCCAGCCAATTGCGCCACGGAGACAGTCCTGCTCCACTCTCACCACCATCAGAACATATCTTCAAAGCTATCAGCACAAAGAAAAAAAAGCTCCCCAGCATCACCGGGTGGGCTCGAACTTCCAAACTTTCGGTTAACAGCCGATCGCGCTAGCCAACTGCGCCATGGAGCCAGTCGTGCTCCACTCTCACTACCATCAGAACATATCTTCAAAGCTATCGGCGCCACGAAAAAAGCAACAACCCACTCCAGGGAGGGCTCGAAACTCCAACCTTTCGGTTAACAGCCGATCGCGCAAGCCAATTGCGCCACGGAGACAGTCCTGCTCCACTCTCACCACCATCAGAACATATCTTCAAAGCTATCAGCCCAAAGAAAAAAAAGCGCCGCACCACCACCGGGTGGGCTCGAACCTCCAACTTTTCGGTTAACAGCCGATCACGCTAGCCAATTGCGCCACGGAGACAGTCGTGCTTCACTCTCACCACCGTCAGAACATTTCTTCAGAGCTATCACCCCAAAGAGAAAAAAGCACCGCACCACCACCGGTTGGGCTCGAACCTCCAACCTTTCGGTTAACAGCCGATCGCGCTAGCCAATCGCGCCATGGAGACAGTCCTGCTCCACTCTCACCACCATCACACATATCTTCAAAGCTATCAGCCCAAAGAAAAAAAAGCGCCGCACCACCACCGGGTGGGCTCGAACCTCCAACTTTTCGGTTAACAGCCGATCACGCTAGCCAATTGCGCCACGGGGACAGTCCTGCTCCACTTTCACCACCATCAGAACATATCTTCAAAGCTTTCAGCCCACAGAAAAAAAAGCGCCGCACAACCACCGGGTAGGCTCGAACCTCCAACTTTTCGGTTAACAGCCGATCGCGCTAGCCAATTGCGCCACGGAGACAGTCCTGCTCCACTCTCACCACCATAAGAACATATCTTCAAAGCTATCAGCCCAAAGAAAAAAAAGTGCCGCACCACCACCGGGTGGGCTCGAACCTCCGACCTTTTGGATAACAGCCGATCGCTCTAGCTAATTGCGCCACGGAGACAGTCCTGCTCCACTCTCACAACCATCAGAACATATCTTCAAAGCTATCAGCCCAAAGAAAAAAAGCGCCGCACCACCACCGGGTGGGCTCGAACTTCCAACTTTTCGGTTAACAGCCGATCACGCTAGCCAATTGCGCCACGGAGACAGTTCTGCTCCACTCTCACCACCATCAGAACATATCTTCAAAGCTATCAGCCCACAGAAAAAAAGCGCCGCACAACCACCGGGTAGGCTCGAACCTCCAACTTTTCGGTTAACAGCCGATCGCGCTAGCCCATTGCGCCACGGAGACAGTCCTGCTCTACTCTCACCACCATCAGAACATATCTTCAAAGGTATCAGCCCAAAGAAAAAAAAGCGCTGCACCACCACTGGGTGAGCTCGAACCTCCGACTTTTCGGTTAACAGCTGATCGCGCTAGCCAATTGCGCCACGGAGACAGTCCTGCTTCACTCTCACCACCATCAGAACATAACTTCAAAGCTATCAGCCCAAAGAAAAATAACCACCGCACCACCACCGGGTGGGCTCGAACCTCCAACCTTTCGGTTAACAGCCAATCGCGCTAGCCAATTGCGCCACGGAGACAGTCCTGCTCCACTCTCACCACCATCAGAACATATCTTCAAAGCTATCAGCACAAAGAAAAAAAAGCGCCGCACCACCACCGGGTGGGCTCGAACCTCCAACCTTTCGGTTAACAGCCGATCGCGCTAGCCAACTGCGCCACAGAGACAGTCGTGCTCCACTCTCACCACCATCAGAACATATCTTCAAAGCTATCAGCGCAAAGAAAAAAGCAACACACCACTCCCGGGAGGGATCGAAACTCCAACCTTTCTGTTAACAGCCGATCGCGCTAACCAATTGCGCCACGGAGACAGTCCTGCTCCACACTCACCACCATCAGAACATATCTTCAAAGCTATCCGCCCAAAGAAAAAAAAAGCACCGCACCACCACCGATTGGGCTCGAACCTCCAACCTTTCGGTTAACAGCCAATCGCGCCAGCAAATTGCGCCAGGGAGACAGTCCTGCTCCACTCTCACCACCATCAGAACATATCTTCAAAGCTATCAGCACAAAGAAAAAAAGCGCCCCAGCATCACCGGGTGGGCTCGAACTTCCAACCTTTCGGTTAACAGCCGATCGCGCTAGCCAACTGCGCCAAGGAGACAGTCGTGCTCCACTCTCACCACCATCAGAACATATCTTCAAAGCTATCAGCGCAAAGAAAAAAGCAACACACCACTCCAGGGAGGGCTTGAAACTCCAACCTTTCGGTTAACAGCCGATCGCGCTAGCCAATTGCGCCACGGAGACAGTCCTGCTCCACTCGCACCCCCATCAGAACATATCTTCAAAGCTATCAGCCCACAGAAAAAAAAGCGCCGCGCAACCACCGGGTAGGCTCGAACCTCCAACTTTTCGATTAACAGCCGATCGCGCTAGCCAATTGCGCCACGGAGACAGTCCTGCTCCACTCGCACCACCATAAGAACATATCTTCAAAGCTATCAGCCCAAAGAAAAAAAAAGCGCCGCACCACCACCGGGTGGGCTCGAACATCCAACCTTTCGGTTAACAGCCGTTCGCGCTAGCCAGTTGCCCCACGGAGACAGTCGTGCTCCACTCTCACCACCGTCAGAACATTTCTTCAGAGCTATCACCCCAAAGAAAAAAAAAGCGCCGCACCACCACCGGTTGCGCTCGAACCTCCAACCTTTCGGTTAACAGCCGATCGCGGTAGCCAATTGCGCTACGAAGACAGTCCTGCTCCGCTCTCACCACCAATAGAACATATCTTCAAAGCTATTACCGCAAAGAAAAAAGCAACACACCACTCCCGGGAGCGCTCGAAACTCCAACCTTTCGGTTAACAGCCGAGCGCGCTAGCCCATTGCGCTACGGAGGCAGTCTTGCTCCACTCTCACCATCATCAGAACATATCTTCAAAGCTATCAGCCCAAAGAAAAAAAAGCGCCCCAGCATCACCGGGTGGGCTCGAACTTCCAACCTTTCGGTTAACAGCCGATCGCGCTAGCCAACTGCGCCAAGGAGACAGTCGTGCTCCACTCTCACCACCATCAGAACATATCTTCAAAGCTATCAGCGCAAAGAAAAAAGCAACACACCACTCCAGGGAGGGCTCGAAACTCCAACCTTTCGGTTAACAGCCGATCGCGCTAGCCAATAGCGCCACGGAGACAGTCCTGCTCCACTCTCACCACCATCAGAACATACCTTCAAAGCTATCAGCCCAAAAAAAAAGCGCTGCACCACCACCGGGTGGGCTCGAACCTCCAAATTTTCGGTTAACAGCCGATCACGCTAGCCAATTGCGCACGGAGACAGTCCTGCTCCACTCTCACCACCATCAGAACATATCTTCAAAGCTATCAGAAAACAGAAAAAAAGCGCCGCACCACCACCGGGTGGGCTCGAACCTCCAACCTTTCGGTTAATAGCCGATCGCGCAAGCCAATTGCGCCACGGAGACAGTCCTGCTCAACTCTCACCATCACCAGAACATATCTTCAAAGCTATCAGCCCAAAGAAAAAAAAGCACCGCACCACCACCGGGAGGGCTCGAACCTCCAACTTTTCGGTTAACAGCCGATCACGCTAGCCAATTGCGCCACGGAGACAGTTCTGCTCCACTCTCACCACCATCAGAACATATCTTCAAAGCTATCAGCCCACAGAAAAAAAGCGCCGCACAACCACCGGGTAGGCTCGAACCTCCAACTTTTCGGTTAACAGCCGATCGCGCTAGCCCATTGCGCCACGGAGACAGTCCTGCTCTACTCTCACCACCATCAGAACATATCTTCAAAGGTATCAGCCCAAAGAAAAAAAAGCGCTGCACCACCACTGGGTGAGCTCGAACCTCCGACTTTTCGGTTAACAGCTGATCGCGCTAGCCAATTGCGCCACGGAGACAGTCCTGCTTCACTCTCACCACCATCAGAACATAACTTCAAAGCTATCAGCCCAAAGAAAAATAACCACCGCACCACCACCGGGTGGGCTCGAACCTCCAACCTTTCGGTTAGCAGCCAATCGCGCTAGCCAATTGCGCCACGGAGACAGTCCTGCTCCACTCTCACCACCATCAGAACATATCTTCAAAGCTATCAGCACAAAGAAAAAAAAGCGCCGCACCACCACCGGGTGGGCTCGAACCTCCAACCTTTCGGTTAACAGCCGATCGCGCTAGCCAACTGCGCCACAGAGACAGTCGTGCTCCACTCTCACCACCATCAGAACATATCTTCAAAGCTATCAGCGCAAAGAAAAAAGCAACACACCACTCCCGGGAGGGATCGAAACTCCAACCTTTCTGTTAACAGCCGATCGCGCTAACCAATTGCGCCACGGAGACAGTCCTGCTCCACACTCACCACCATCAGAACATATCTTCAAAGCTATCCGCCCAAAGAAAAAAAAAGCACCGCACCACCACCGATTGGGCTCGAACCTCCAACCTTTCGGTTAACAGCCAATCGCGCCAGCCAATTGCGCCAGGGAGACAGTCCTGCTCCACTCTCACCACCATCAGAACATATCTTCAAAGCTATCAGCACAAAGAAAAAAAGCGCCCCAGCATCACCGGGTGGGCTCGAACTTCCAACCTTTCGGTTAACAGCCGATCGCGCTAGCCAACTGCGCCAAGGAGACAGTCGTGCTCCACTCTCACCGCCATCAGAACATATCTTCAAAGCTATCAGCGCAAAGAAAAAAGCAACACACCACTCCAGGGAGGGCTTGAAACTCCAACCTTTCGGTTAACAGCCGATCGCGCTAGCCAATTGCGCCACGGAGACAGTCCTGCTCCACTCGCACCCCCATCAGAACATATCTTCAAAGCTATCAGCCCACAGAAAAAAAAGCGCCGCGCAACCACCGGGTAGGCTCGAACCTCCAACTTTTCGATTAACAGCCGATCGCGCTAGCCAATTGCGCCACGGAGACAGTCCTGCTCCACTCGCACCACCATAAGAACATATCTTCAAAGCTATCAGCCCAAAGAAAAAAAAAGCGCCGCACCACCACCGGGTGGGCTCGAACATCCAACCTTTCGGTTAACAGCCGTTCGCGCTAGCCAGTTGCCCCACGGAGACAGTCGTGCTCCACTCTCACCACCGTCAGAACATTTCTTCAGAGCTATCACCCCAAAGAAAAAAAAAGCGCCGCACCACCACCGGTTGCGCTCGAACCTCCAACCTTTCGGTTAACAGCCGATCGCGGTAGCCAATTGCGCTACGAAGACAGTCCTGCTCCGCTCTCACCACCAATAGAACATATCTTCAAAGCTATTACCGCAAAGAAAAAAGCAACACACCACTCCCGGGAGCGCTCGAAACTCCAACCTTTCGGTTAACAGCCGAGCGCGCTAGCCCATTGCGCTACGGAGGCAGTCTTGCTCCACTCTCACCATCATCAGAACATATCTTCAAAGCTATCAGCCCAAAGAAAAAAAAGCGCCCCAGCATCACCGGGTGGGCTCGAACTTCCAACCTTTCGGTTAACAGCCGATCGCGCTAGCCAACTGCGCCAAGGAGACAGTCGTGCTCCACTCTCACCACCATCAGAACATATCTTCAAAGCTATCAGCGCAAAGAAAAAAGCAACACACCACTCCAGGGAGGGCTCGAAACTCCAACCTTTCGGTTAACAGCCGATCGCGCTAGCCAATAGCGCCACGGAGACAGTCCTGCTCCACTCTCACCACCATCAGAACATACCTTCAAAGCTATCAGCCCAAAAAAAAAAGCGCTGCACCACCACCGGGTGGGCTCGAACCTCCAAATTTTCGGTTAACAGCCGATCACGCTAGCCAATTGCGCACGGAGACAGTCCTGCTCCACTCTCACCACCATCAGAACATATCTTCAAAGCTATCAGAAAACAGAAAAAAAAGCGCCGCACCACCACCGGGTGGGCTCGAACCTCCAACCTTTCGGTTAATAGCCGATCGCGCAAGCCAATTGCGCCACGGAGACAGTCCTGCTCAACTCTCACCATCACCAGAACATATCTTCAAAGCTATCAGCCCAAAGAAAAAAAAGCACCGCACCACCACCGGGAGGGCTCGAACCTCCAACCTTTCGGTTAACAGCCAATCGCGCCAGCCAATTGCGCCACGGAGACAGTCCTGCTCCACTCTCACCACCATCAGAACATATCTTCAAAGCTATCAGCACAAAGAAAAAAAAGCTCCCCAGCATCACCGGGTGGGCTCGAACTTCCAACCTTTCGGTTAACAGCCGATCGCGCTAGCCAACTGCGCCAAGGAGCCAGTCGTGCTCCACTCTCACCACCATCAGAACATATCTTCAAAGCTATCGGCGCCACGAAAAAAGCAACAACCCACTCCAGGGAGGGCTCGAAACTCCAACCTTTCGGTTAACAGCCGATCGCGCAAGCCAATTGCGCCACGGAGACAGTCCTGCTCAACTCTCACCATCACCAGAACATATCTTCAAAGCTATCAGCCCAAAGAAAAAAAAGCACCGCACCACCACCGGGAGGGCTCGAACCTCCAACCTTTCGGTTAACAGCCAATCGCGCTAGCCAATGGCGCCACGCAGACAGTCCTGCTCCACTCTTACCACCATTAGAACATATCTTCAAAGCTATCCGCCCAAAAAAAAGCGCCGCACCACCACCGGGTGGGCTCGAGCCTCCAACTTTTCGGTTAACAGCCGATCACGCTAGCCAATTGCGCCACGGAGACAGTCCTGCTCCACTCTCACCACCATCAGAACATATCTTCAAAGCTATCAGCCCACAGAAAAAAAGCGCCGCACCACCACCGGGTGGGCTCGAACCTCCAACTTTTCGGTTAACAGCCGATCACGCTAGCCAATTGCGCCACGGAGACAGTCCTGCTTCACTCTCACCACCATCATAACATATCTTCAAAGCTATCAGCCCAAAGAAAAAAAAGCGCCGCACCACCACCGGGTGGGCTCAAACTACCAACTTTTCGGTTAACAGCCGATCACGCCAGCGAATCGCGCCACGGAGACAGTCCTGCTCCACTCTCACCACCATCAGAACACATCTTCAAAGCTATCAGCCCAAAGAAAAAAAAGCGCCGCAGCACCACCGGGTGGGCTCGAACCTCCAACTTTTCGGTTAACAGCCGATCACGCTAGCCAATTGCGCCACGGAGACAGTCCTGCTTCACTCTCACCACCATCATAACATATCTTCAAATCTATCAGCCCAAAGAAAAAAAAGCGCCGCACCACCACCGGGTGGGCTCGAAACTCCAACCTTTCGGTTAACTGCCGATCGCACTAGCCAATGGCGCCACGGAGACAGTCCTGCTCCACTCTTACCACCATTAGAACATATCTTCAAAGGTATCAGCCCAAAGAAAAAAAAGCGCCGCACCACCAACGGGTGGACTCGAACCTCAAACTTTCCGGTTAACAGCCGATCACGCTAGCCAATTGCGCCACGGAGACAGTCCTGCCCCACTCTCACCACCATCAGAACATATTGTCACGTATTGCAAGAGGGTGACACAAACAATAGCTTTATTAAAGGGCGAACTTGTGCCCAGAAAAATAGGTAAATAACTGAGTCCGCTAAAGCGTTCCACACTAGCGTCTCTCTCGAACACCTTTTTTCACAACCCGTCGATCAGGCCACCGTCGCGAGCCCAAGCACGAGGAGCAATGACTCGCGTTGCTACAGCGCGCGCAGGTGCGCTACGTTGTAGACGCTTGCATAGCGTCTCGCTGGTTCTCCTGGTAGTTGTAGACGCTTGCATAGCGTCGCGCTGGTTCTCCTGGTAGAAGGCAGTCTCTGCGGCATTACTCCCCCTCCGAAATACGCATCGTCCCGATGCGCGGTTGGGGGAAGTACGCAAGGGGGAATGCTTCAGCATCTCTCGAAGTAGGGCTTCATGCGGGCTACATGTACGACCTCTGCATGGTTTTGACGTCTTGAGCGCTCTTGTCCTTCAGGAATAACTTCATAAGTTATGTCACTGAGTTGGCGGATGACCTTATATGGACCAAAGTAGCGTCGAAGAAGTTTCTCTGACAGCCCACGGTGGCGTATTGGTGTCCACACCCACACTTGATCGCCTGGCTGATACTTGACTTCTCTGCGGCGCAGGTTGTAGTAGCTCGCGTCCCTACATTGTTGTTGACGTATTCGATGTCGCGCTAGTTGGCGCGCTTCTTCAGCTCTTTGTAGGAATTCTTCAACGTCAGATGGCTCATAATTGTCGTTATCGACAGGGAGCATAGCGTCGAGTGTTGTAGTCACCATACGGCCATAGACCAGCTCAAATGGAGGAATGCGGGTGGTCTCCTGTACTGCCGTATTGTAGGCGAACGTTGCATAAGGTAGGATTTCGTCCCACGTCTTATGCTCTATGTCCACGTACATCGACAACATATCCGCTATGGTGCGGTTTAGGCGTTCCGTCAACCCGTTCGTTTGGGGATGATACGCAGTACTTTTTCTATGAGTGGTATTAGTCATATTCATCAGGCACTGCATCAACTCCGATGTGAATGCTGTTCCGCGATCGGTGATAACTACCATCGGGGCGCCATGTCGCAGAACTATGTTGTGAACGAAGAACTTGGCAACTTCCGCAGCCGTTCCTCGTTCCAGGCAGCCAGTTTCTGCGTACCGCGTTAAATAGTCGGTTGCGACAATAATCCACCTCTTTCCTGAGGATGACATTGGAAACGGCCCGAGAAGATCCATTCCAATTTGCTGAAAAGGAGTCTCAGGTGGGTCTATGGGCTGGAGCAGGCCGGCAGTTTTCAGAGGTGGTGTTTTGCGCCTTTGACATTCGCGGCATGTCTTCACATAATGCTGTACCGATGCTAACAGCTTGGGCCAGTAATATTTCAGATGAATTCTGGCGAATGTCCGGCTGACACCTAAGTGACCCGAGCACGGTTCATCATGGCAAGCTTGTAATATTTCACGTCTCATGACTTGCGGCACAACGAGTAAGAACTTTTCTTTGTTGCTTCTGAAGTTCCTTTTGTAGAGTACATTATCACGGAGGCAGAACGACGATAATGTTCTCCTAAATACACGTGGAACTTGGGAGTCGTGCCCTTCGAGGAATTTTATCAATGGGAGCAGTTCTGTGTCGGATCGTTGCTGCTCGGCGATATCTGAAGCCTTCACAACACAAAGGAACGGAAAGTCGTCCTCTTCCGAAGAGGTAGAGTCCAGTGGCGAGCGTGATAAGCAATCAGCATCGCTGTGTTTTCTTCCCGACCTATATACAACTGTAATATCGTATTCTTGGAGCCTGAGGCTCCATCTCGCAAGTCGTCCCGACGGGTCTTTTAAGCTCGCCAGCCAGCAAAGTGAATGGTGGTCGCTGACGGCGCGGAACGGCCTGCCGTAGAGATATGGCCTGAACTTGCTAATCGCCCATATAACTGCCAAGCACTCTTTTTCCGTTGCAGAATAGTTCTTTTCAGCTTTTGACAGGGTGCGACTGGCATAGGCTATGACTTTCTCTTCTCCATTTTGCCATTGAGCTAATACCGCGCCGAGACCAAGATTACTTGCGTCTGTATGGACTTCCGTGTCCGCAATTTCATCAAAATGTGCGAGGATCGGTGGGGCTTGTAAACGGTTCTTTAGTTCCTCGAAAGCTCTCTCTTGTTCCTTATGCCAAACGAATGATTCTTCCTCTTTTGTGAGTCTGGTCAGAGGTTCAGCAATTTTCGAGAAATTTTCTATAAATCGTCTGTAGTAAGCGCACAAGCCCAGAAATCGACGCACCTCCTTCTTGTCTCTCGGCTTGGGGAATCGCGCAACGGCCGCAGTTTTGTCCGGATCCGGGCCAACACCTTCAGCGCTGATCACATGACCGAGAAAACGAAGCTTTTCATATCCAAACTGACACTTTTCCGGTTTAATAGTCAAGCCGGCCGACTGGATGGCGTGAAGCACTGAACGTAGTCGTTCTATATGCTGTTCAAAGGTTGCAGAAAATACCACAACATCGTCCAAGTATACTAAACATGACTGCCATTTGAGACCCGATAGAACACTGTCCATCATGCGCTGGAATGTCGCCGGCGCACAACAAAGGCCGAATGGGAGTGCTTTAAATTCGTACAAGCCGTCCGGAGTTACGAAAGCCGTCTTTTCGCGGTCTCTTTCATCCACTTCAATTTGCCAATACCCGCTTTTTAAATCTAATGACGAGAAATATCTGGCATGCCGTAGGCGATCTAATGTATCATCGATACGTGGCAAGGGGTATACGTCGCGCTTGGTCACGCTGTTCAGTTTCCGGTAGTCAACGCAGAATCTCAACGTGTTGTCCTTTTTCCTCACAAGCACTACTGGCGATGCCCACGGACTGTTGGATGGTTGGATGACATCATCCTCCAGCATCTCTTGCACTTGACCCTTTATGACCTCTCGTTCTTTGGGTGAAACTCTGTACGGGTTTTGATGAACAGGTCTTGTTTGCTCGTCAGTTATTATTCGGTGTTTAACGATCTGCGTGCGACGTACTTTTGACGAGGTGGAGAAACACTCTGAGAAGTCTCTTATGAGGTCCTGTATGATTTGCCTTTCGCCTGATGATAGACTTCTATTTATTGAAACCGCAGCTCCGACATCATCCGTACTTCCCGAAGCAGGTGGGGCTGACGTGAGGCCACACAAATCTGTCGCTGCAGTAAAGCTGTGCAGAAAGGCAATGGCAGTGTCTTTTGCAACATGCTGTATTGCATTTCCGAAGTTTGTGAGCAACACACTGGCGCACCCATCACGTAATTGAATGATGCCCCGGGCTACACAAATACCTTTCTTTAGTAGCAGCTCGACGTTGCTATCCGCTATGCCTTCGGAATCGGCAAATGTGTCATTTCTGACGCCAACCAGCACGCTGCATCGTGGTGGCACGGTTATGTCTTCGTCGATAACCCGCAATGCAGTGCTCTCTACCTCCTTCTCGTCTATGGCCAGCTTCGTCGAGAAGGAAACGCTAGAATTTTGTAGGTTGATTATGGCACCGTTCGCTAGCAAGAAATCCATCCCGAGAATTACGTCCCTTGAGCATTCCGGAAGCACAATAAACTCAGCCACGTAAGTAGCACCCTGAATTCCTATTCTCGCGGTACATCTTCCCACTGGTGTTATCCTGTGGTCCCCAGCCGTTCTTATTTGTGGACCACTCCACGGCGTCAAAACTTTCTTGAGATCCCTCGCGAACGCGTAGCTGACGACTGAATAATCCGCACCGGTATCGACTAAAACGCTCAATTCCCGCTCGTCCACCGTAACGCGCAAGTCCGAAGAAATTGATTCCTTACTTATCTTAGCCGTTCTTTTCTGCCTGTCGCTGCTACCCTCGGGTCTTGACGGAGGATCTTCGCCTTGTCGAACAACAGCGGCCTTGCCTCCACAGGTCGCTGGACTTAGTTTTCCTGCCGCGGGCTCGTTGAACGTCTTGGTGGGCCTGAGAATGGGGAACTTGGACGCCGGGGGCTCGGTGATCGGTAACGTTTCGGCGCCGGTGACCTTGGCTGGTGCTGAAAACTAGCAGATGGGAGTTGCTGCCTTGACAGGTAATCTTCTATCTCCATGGGTCTTTCACCATTACGCGGGCATGGTGCGTTCACAGAAAACCCCCGCAGGCCGGCCCTCCGGTATGGGCACGTTCTGTAAAGATGTCCAGCCTCTCCGCAATGAAAGCAAAGCGGCGTCCAGTCGGGTGTGCGCCACACGTCGCTTTTTCGTGGTCTCAGCTCTCCGAGAAAGGGCGAGCCATGCGAAGCCGACGGGCGTGTACTGGGGGCTACGAAAGAAGCATTGTGCACGGCAGGCTGGCGTAGAGCGTCCGCGTACGTTGGCATGCGACGTGTCTGCAGTGGTTGTTCCAGTCGAACAGGTTGCGGCTCAGGTTCCGGCTGAAGGATGGCGTGCCGGACTTCGTCACGAATGACGGCGGCGAGGGTCGAGACTGTTGGCATCACTTGTGGCTGCATCAACTTCTGAATCTCTTCCCTTACAATGGATCGCACCAGTTCTCTTAGCGTTTCACTGTTGTTACTTTGGCCTGCCGATAGGACGTCCACTGGTGCGCTACTGGCGTCTCGGTTGTAATGACGGGCACGCTGCTGTAGCGCCTTCTCTATGGTTGTTGCTTCGGTGCGGAACTCGGCAACCGTGCGTGGTGGATTGCGAACTAACCCAGCAAACAAGTCCTGCTTGACTCCACGCATTAGGTGGCGCAGTTTCTTCTCTTCCGTCATGTTCGGATCAGCGCGTTTGAAGAGCCGGCACATGTCTTCGACATACATGCTGACACTCTCATTCGTGCGTTGACTCCTGGACTGGAGAGCGTTCTCTGCCTTCTCTCGGCGGTCGGTGCTGGCATACGCGGCGAGCAAGTGTTGTCGAAAATCTTCCCATGTTGTTATCACCGCTTCGTGATTTTCGAACCACACCTTCGCTGAATCCTGCAACGCAAAGTACACGCGTCCAAGTTTCCTTGTCTCATCCCAGGCATTGGTCCTTGCGACTCGCTCGAAATGTTCCAGCCAGTCTTCTACATCTTCGTGCGAGTCACCGTGGAAGGGCTCAGGCAGGCACGGTGGTGACACGATGAGCTCGGATGTAGAACCTGCGGTGGCCATCGTTGTGGGGTCGTTTGTAAAAGCTGCTTGCGTTGCTGGAGCAGTGGTGAGCGGTCCGAATTCAGGCGGGTCTCCTCGAAGACGACGGCTCGAACGCTGGTGTACAGGAGTCAATTCGCCAGGTTCCAGTCGTTGAGGGTCGGGGCTCCGCTCTCTTGCGCCTGAGGGACTTCCAATCATACCCCGCACCTCCACCAGAATGTCTCGTATTGCAAGAGGGTGACACAAACAATAGCTTTATTAAAGGGCGAACTTGTGCCCAGAAAAATAGGTAAATAACTGAGTCCGCTAAAGCGTTCCACACTAGCGTCTCTCTCGAACACCTTTTTTCACAACCCGTCGATCAGGCCACCGTCGCGAGCCCAAGCACGAGGAGCAATGACTCGCGTTGCTACAGCGCGCGCAGGTGCGCTACGTTGTAGACGCTTGCATAGCGTCTCGCTGGTTCTCCTGGTAGTTGTAGACGCTTGCATAGCGTCGCGCTGGTTCTCCTGGTAGAAGGCAGTCTCTGCGGCAATATCTTCAAAGCTATCAGCACAAAGAAAAAAAAGGGCCCCAGCATCACCGGGTGGGCTCGAACTTCCAACCTTTCGGTTAACAGCCGATCGCGCTAGCCAACTGCGCCAAGGAGACAGTCGTGCTCCACTCTCACCACCATCAGAACATATCTTCAAAGCTATCAGCGCAAAGATAAAAGCAACACACCACTCCAGGGAGGGCTCGAAACTCCAACCTGTCGGTTAACAGCCGATCGCGCTAGCCAAGGCGCCACGGAGACAGTCCTGCTCCACTCTTACCACCATTAGAACATATCTTCAAAGCTATCAGCCCAAAGAAAAAAAAGCGCCGCACCACCAACGGGTGGGCTCGAACCTCCAACTTTCCGGTTAACAGCTGATCACGCTAGCCAATTTGGCCACGGAGTCAGTCCTGCTCCACTCTCACCACCATCAGAAAATATCTTCAAAGCGATCAGCCCAAAGAAAAAAAAGCGCCGCACCACCACCGGGTGGGCTCAAACCTCCAACTTTTCGGTTAACAGCCGATCACGCTAGCCAATTGCGCAACGGAGACAGTCCTGCTCACTCTCACCACCATCAGAACATATCTTCAAAGCTATCAGCCCACAGAAAAAAAGCGCCGCGCAACCACCGGGTAGGCTCGAACCTCCAACTTTTAGGTTAACAGCCGATCGCGCTAGCCAATTGCGCTACGGAGACAGTCCTGCTCAACTCTCACCACCATAAGAACATATCTTCAAAGCTATCAGCCCAAAGAAAAAAAAGCGCCGCACCACCACCGGGTGGGCTCGAACATCCAACCTTTCGGTTAACAGCCGATCGCGCTAGCCAATTGCCCCACGGAGACAGTCGTGCTCCACTCTCACCACCGTCAAAACATTTCTTCAGAGCTATCACCCCAAAGAAAAAAAAAGCGCCGCACCACCACCGGTTGCGCTCGAACCTCCAACCTTTCGGTTAACAGCCGATCGCGCTAGCCAATTGCGCCAAGAAGACAGTCCTGCTCCACTCTCACCACCATCAGAACATATCTTCAAAGCTATTACCGCAAAGAAAAAAGCAACACACCACTCCCGGGAGGGCTCGAAACTCCAACCTTTCGGTTAACACCCGATCGCGCTAGCCCATTGCGCTACGGAGGCAGTCTTGCTCCACTCTCACCATCATCAGAACATATCTTCAAAGCTATCAGCCCAAAGAAAAAAAAGCGCCACACCACCACCAGGTGGGCTCGAACCTCCGACCTTTTGATTAACAGCCCATCGCGCTAGCCAATTGCGCCATGGAGACAGTCCCGCACCACTCTCACCACCATCAGAACATATCTTCAAAGCTATCAGCCCAAAGAAAAAAAACGCCGCACCACCACCGGGTGGGCTCGAACCTCCAACTTTTCGGTTAACAGCCGATCACGCTAGCCAATTGCGCTACGGAGACAGTCCTGCTTCACTCTCACCACCATCAGAACATATCTTCAAAGCTATCAGCACAAAGAAAAAAAAAGCGCCCCAGCACCACCGGGTGGGCTCGAACCTCCAACTTTTCGGTTAACAGCCGATCACGCTAGCCAATTGCGCCACGGAGACAGTCCTGCTTCACTCTCACCACCATCATAACATATCTTCAAAGCTATCAGCCAAAAAAAAAGCGCCGCACCACCACCGGGTGGGCTCGAAACTCCAACCTTTTGGTTAACTGCCGATCGCGCTAGCCAATGGCGCCACGGAGACAGTCCTGCTCCACTCTTACCACCATTGGAACATATCTTTAAAGCTATCAGCCCAAAGAAAAAAAAAAGCGCCGCACCACCAACGGGTGGACTCGAACCTCAAACTTTCCGGTTAACAGCCGATCACGCTAGCCAATTGCGCCACGGAGACAGTCCTGCTCCACTCTCACCATCATCAGAACATATCTTCAAAGCTATCAGCACAAAGAAAAAAAAGCGCCCCAGCATCACCGGGTGGGCTCGAACTTCCAACCTTTCGGTTAACAGCCGATCGCGCTAGCCAACTGCGCCAAGGAGACAGTCGTGCTCCACTCTCACCACCATCAGAACATATCTTCAAAGCTATCAGCGCAAAGAAAAAAGCAACACACCACTCCAGGGAGGGCTCGAAACTCCAACCTTTCGGTTAACAGCCGATCGCGCTAGCCAATAGCGCCACAGAGACAGTCCTGCTCCACTCTTACCACCATTAGAACATATCTTCAAAGCTATCAGCCCAAAGAAAAAAAAGCGCCGCACCACCAACGGGTGGGCTCGAACCTCCAACTTTCCGGTTAACAGCCGATCACGCTAGCCAATTGGGCCACGGAGACAGTCCTGCTCCACTCTCACCACCATCAGAAAATATCTTCAAAGCTATTACCGCAAAGAAAAAAGCAACACACCCCTCCCGGGAGGGCTCGAAACTCCAACCTTTCGGTTAACAGCCGATCGCGCTAGCCCATTGCGCTACGGAGGCAGTCTTGCTCCACTCTCACCATCATCAGAACATATCTTCAAAGCTATCAGCGCAAGGAAAAAAAGCGCTGCACCACCACCAGGTGGGCTCGAACCTCCAACCTTTCGGTTAACAGCCGATCGCGCTAGCCCATTGCGCCACGTAGACAGTCTTGCTCCACTCTCACCACCATCAGAACATATCTTCAAAGCCATCAGCGCAAAGAAAAAAGCAACACACGACTCCCGGGAGGGCTCGAAACTCCAACCTTTCGGTCAACAGCCGATCACGCTAGCCAATTGCGCCATGGAGACAGTCCTGCTCCACTCTCACCACCATCAGAACATATCTTCAAAGCTATCAGCCCACAGAAAAAAGCGCCGCGCAACCACCGGGTAGGCTCGAACCTCCAACTTTTCGGTTAACAGCCGATCGCGCTAGCCAATTGCGCCACGGAGACAGTCCTGCTCCACTCTCATCATCATCAGAACATAACTTCAAAGCTATCAGCGCAAGGAAAAAAAAGCGCTGCACCACCACCAGGTGGGCTAGAACCTCCAACTTTTCGGTTAACAGCCGATCACGCTAGCCAATTGCTCCACGGAGACAGTCTTGCTCCACTCTCACCACCATCAGAACATATCTTCAAAGCTATCAGCACAAAGAAAAAAGCAACACACCACTCCCGGGAGGGCTCGAAACTCCAACCTTTCGGTTAACAGCCGATCGCGCTAGCCCATTGCGCTACGGAGGCAGTCTTGCTCCACTCTCACCATCATCAGAACATATCTTCAAAGCTATCAGCGCAAGGAAAAAAAGCGCTGCACCACCACCAGGTGGACTCGAACCTCCAACCTTTCGGTTAACAGCCGATCGCGCTAGCCCATTGCGCCACGGAGACAGTCTTGCTCAACTCTCACCACCATCAGAACATATCTTCAAAGCGGTCAGCGCAAAGAAAAAAGCAACACACCACTCCCGGGAGGGCTCGAAACTCCAGCCTTTCGGTCAGCAGCCGATCGCGCTAGCCAATCGCGCCACGGAGACAGTACTGCTCCACTCTCACCACCATCAGAACATATCTTCAAAGCTATCAGCCCAAAGAAAAAAAAGCGCCATACCACCACCGGGTGGGCTCGAACCTCCGACCTTTTGATTAACAGCCCATCGCGCTAGCCAATTGCGCCATGGAGAAAGTCCTGCACCACTCTCACCACCATCAGAACATATCTTCAAAGCTATCAGCCCAAAGAAAAAAAAGCGCCGCACCACCACCAGGTGGGCTCGAACCTCCAACTTTTCGGTTAACAGCCGATCACGCTAGCCAATTGCGCCAAGGAGACAGTCGTGCTCCACTCTCACCATCATCAGAACATATCTTCAAAGCTATCAGGGCAGAGAAAAAAGCAACACACCACTCCAGGAGGGCTCGAACCTCCAACCTTTCGGTTAACAGCCGATCGCGCTAGCCCATTGCGCCACGGAGACAGTCTTGCTCCACTCTCACAACCATCAGAACATATCTTCAAAGCTATCAGCGCAAAGAAAAAAGCAACACACCACTCCCGGGAGGGCTCGAAACTCCAACCTTTCGGTTAACAGCCGATCACGCTAGCCCATTGCGCTACGGAGGCAGTCTTGCTCCACTCTCACCATCATCAGAACATATCTTCAAAGCTATCAGCGCAAGGAAAAAAAAAGCGCTGCACCACCACCAGGTGGGCTCGAACCTCCAACCTTTCGGTTAACAGCCGATCGCGGTAGCCCTTTGCGCCACGGAGACAGTCTTGCTCCACTCTCACCACCATCAGAACATAACTTCAAAGCTATCAGCGCAAAGAAAAAAGCAACAAACCACTCCCGGGAGGGCTCGAAACTCCAACCTTTCGGTCAACAGCCGATCGCGCTAGCCAATTGCGCCACGGAGACAGTACTGCTCCACTCTCACCACCATCAGAACATATCTTCAGAGCTATCAGCCCAAAGAAAAAAAAGCGCCATACCACCACCGGGTGGGCTCGAACCTCCGACCTTTTGATTAACGGCCCATCGCGCTAGCCAATTGCGCCATGGAGAAAGTCCTGCACCACTCAACCACCATCAGAACATATCTTCAAAGCTATCAGCCCAAAGAAAAAAAAGCGCCGCACCACCACCGGGTGGGCTCGAACCTCCAACTTTTCGGTTAACAGCCGATCACGCTAGCCAATTGCGCCAAGGAGACAGTCGTGCTCCACTCTCACCACCATCAGAACATATCTTCAAAGCTATCAGCGCAAAGAAAAAAGCAACACACCACTCCAGGAGGGCTCGAAACTCCAACCTTTCGGTTAACAGCCGATCGCGCTAGCCAATTGCGCCACGGAGACAGTCCTGCTTCACTCTCACCACCATCATAACATATCTTCAAAGCTATCAGCCCAAAGAAAAAAAAGCGCCGCACCACCACCGGGTGGGCTCGAAACTCCAACCTTTAGGTTAACTGCCGATCGCGCTAGCCAATGGCGCACGGGAGACAGTCCTGCTCTACTCTTACCACCATTAGAACATATCGTCAAAGCTATCAGCCCAAAGAAAAAAAAAGCGCCGCACCACCAACGGGTGGACTCGAACCTCCAACTTTCCGGTTAACAGCCGATCACGCTAGCCAATTGCGCCACGGAGACAGTCCTGCTTCACTCTCACCACCATCAGAACTTATCTTCAAAGCTATCAGCACAAAGAAAAAAAAGCGCCCCAGCATCACCGGGTGGGCTCGAACCTCCAACCTTTCGTTTAACAGCCGATCGCGCTTGCCAACTGCGCCACGAAGACAGTCCTGCTCCACTCTCACCACCATCAGAACATATTTTCAAAGCTATTACCGCAAAGAAAAAAGCAACACACCACTCCCGGAAGGGCTCGAAACTCCAACCTTTCGGTTAAAAGCCGATCACGCTAGCCAATTGCGCCACGGAGACAGTCCTGCTAAACTCTCATCACCATCAGAACATATCTTCAAAGCTATCAGCACAAAGAAAAAAAAGCGCCCCAGCATCACCGGGTGGGCTCGAAACTCCAACCTTTCGGTTAACAGCCGATCGCGCTAGCCCATTGCGCTACGGAGGCAGTCTTGCTCCACTCTCACCATCATCAGAACATATCTTCAAAGCTATCAGCGCAAGGAAAAAAAGCGCTGCACCACCACCAGGTGGGCTCGAACCTCCAACCTTTCGGTTAACAGCCGATCGCGCTAGCCCATTGCGCCACGGAGACAGTCTTGCTCCACTCTCACCACCATCAGAACATATCTTCAAAGCCATCAGCGCAAAGAAAAAAGCAACACACGACTCCCGGGAGGGCTCGAAACTCCAACCTTTCGGTCAACAGCCGATCACGCTAGCCAATTGCGCCATGGAGACAGTCCTGCTCCACTCTCACCACCATCAGAACATATCTTCAAAGCTATCAGCCCACAGAAAAAAGCGCCGCGCAACCACCGGGTAGGCTCGAACCTCCAACTTTTCGGTTAACAGCCGATCGCGCTAGCCAATTGCGCCACGGAGACAGTCCTGCTCCACTCTCATCATCATCAGAACATAACTTCAAAGCTATCAGCGCAAGGAAAAAAAAGCGCTGCACCACCACCAGGTGGGCTAGAACCTCCAACTTTTCGGTTAACAGCCGATCACGCTAGCCAATTGCTCCACAGAGACAGTCTTGCTCCACTCTCACCACCATCAGAACATATCTTCAAAGCTATCAGCACAAAGAAAAAAGCAACACACCACTCCCGGGAGGGCTCGAAACTCCAACCTTTCGGTTAACAGCCGATCGCGCTAGCCCATTGCGCTACGGAGGCAGTCTTGCTCCACTCTCACCATCATCAGAACATATCTTCAAAGCTATCAGCGCAAGGAAAAAAAGCGCTGCACCACCACCAGGTGGGCTCGAACCTCCAACCTTTCGGTTAACAGCCGATCGCGCTAGCCCATTGCGCCACGGAGACAGTCTTGCTCAACTCTCACCACCATCAGAACATATCTTCAAAGCTGTCAGCGCAAAGAAAAAAGCAACACACCACTCCCGGGAGGGCTCGAAACTCCAGCCTTTCGGTCAGCAGCCGATCGCGCTAGCCAATCGCGCCACGGAGACAGTACTGCTCCACTCTCACCACCATCAGAACATATCTTCAAAGCTATCAGCCCAAAGAAAAAAAAGCGCCATACCACCACCGGGTGGGCTCGAACCTCTGACCTTTTGATTAACAGCCCATCGCGCTAGCCAATTGCGCCATGGAGAAAGTCCTGCACCACTCTCACCACCATCAGAACATATCTTCAAAGCTATCAGCCCAAAGAAAAAAAAGCGCCGCACCACCACCAGGTGGGCTCGAACCTCCAACTTTTCGGTTAACAGCCGATCACGCTAGCCAATTGCGCCAAGGAGACAGTCGTGCTCCACTCTCACCATCATCAGAACATATCTTCAAAGCTATCAGCGCAAAGAAAAAAGCAACACACCACTCCAGGAGGGCTCGAACCTCCAACCTTTCGGTTAACAGCCGATCGCGCTAGCCCATTGCGCCACGGAGACAGTCTTGCTCCACTCTCACAACCATCAGAACATATCTTCAAAGCTATCAGCGCAAAGAAAAAAGCAACACACCACTCCCGGGAGGGCTCGAAACTCCAACCTTTCGGTTAACAGCCGATCACGCTAGCCCATTGCGCTACGGAGGCAGTCTTGCTCCACTCTCACCATCATCAGAACATATCTTCAAAGCTATCAGCGCAAGGAAAAAAAAAGCGCTGCACCACCACCAGGTGGGCTCGAACCTCCAACCTTTCGGTTAACAGCCGATCGCGGTAGCCCTTTGCGCCACGGAGACAGTCTTGCTCCACTCTCACCACCATCAGAACATAACTTCAAAGCTATCAGCGCAAAGAAAAAAGCAACAAACCACTCCCGGGAGGGCTCGAAACTCCAACCTTTCGGTCAACAGCCGATCGCGCTAGCCAATTGCGCCACGGAGACAGTACTGCTCCACTCTCACCACCATCAGAACATATCTTCAGAGCTATCAGCCCAAAGAAAAAAAAGCGCCATACCACCACCGGGTGGGCTCGAACCTCCGACCTTTTGATTAACGGCCCATCGCGCTAGCCAATTGCGCCATGGAGAAAGTCCTGCACCACTCAACCACCATCAGAACATATCTTCAAAGCTATCAGCCCAAAGAAAAAAAAGCGCCGCACCACCACCGGGTGGGCTCGAACCTCCAACTTTTCGGTTAACAGCCGATCACGCTAGCCAATTGCGCCAAGGAGACAGTCGTGCTCCACTCTCACCACCATCAGAACATATCTTCAAAGCTATCAGCGCAAAGAAAAAAGCAACACACCACTCCAGGAGGGCTCGAAACTCCAACCTTTCGGTTAACAGCCGATCGCGCTAGCCAATTGCGCCACGGAGACAGTCCTGCTTCACTCTCACCACCATCATAACATATCTTCAAAGCTATCAGCCCAAAGAAAAAAAAGCGCCGCACCACCACCGGGTGGGCTCGAAACTCCAACCTTTAGGTTAACTGCCGATCGCGCTAGCCAATGGCGCACGGGAGACAGTCCTGCTCTACTCTTACCACCATTAGAACATATCGTCAAAGCTATCAGCCCAAAGAAAAAAAAGCGCCGCACCACCAACGGGTGGACTCGAACCTCCAACTTTCCGGTTAACAGCCGATCACGCTAGCCAATTGCGCCACGGAGACAGTCCTGCTTCACTCTCACCACCATCAGAACTTATCTTCAAAGCTATCAGCACAAAGAAAAAAAAGCGCCCCAGCATCACCGGGTGGGCTCGAACCTCCAACCTTTCGTTTAACAGCCGATCGCGCTAGCCAACTGCGCCACGAAGACAGTCCTGCTCCACTCTCACCACCATCAGAACATATTTTCAAAGCTATTACCGCAAAGAAAAAAGCAACACACCACTCCCGGAAGGGCTCGAAACTCCAACCTTTCGGTTAAAAGCCGATCACGCTAGCCAATTGCGCCACGGAGACAGTCCTGCTAAACTCTCATCACCATCAGAACATATCTTCAAAGCTATCAGCACAAAGAAAAAAAAGCGCCCCAGCATCACCGGGTGGGCTCGAACTTCCAACCTTTCGGTTAACAGCCGATCGCGCTAGCCAACTGCGCCAAGGAGACAGTCGTGCTCCACTCTCACCACCATCAGAACATATCTTCAAAGCTATCAGCGCAAAGAAAAAAGCAACACACCACTCCAGGGAGGGCTCGAAACTCCAACCTTTCGGTTAACAGCCGATCGCGCTAGCCAATGGCGCCACGGAGACAGTCCTGCTCCACTCTTACCACCATTAGAACATATCTTCAAAGCTATCAGCCCAAAGAAAAAAAAGCGCCGCACCACCAACGGGTGGGCTCGAACCTCCAACTTTCCGGTTAACAGCCGATCACGCTAGCCAATTGCGCCACGGAGACAGTCCTCCTTCACGCTCACCCCCATCAGAACATATCTTCAAAGCTATCAGCCCAAAGAAAAAAAAGCGCTGCACCACCACCGGGTGGGCTCGAAACTCCAACCTTTCGGTTAACTGCCGATTGCGCTAACCAATGGCGCCACGGAGACAGTCCTTCTCCACTCTTACCACCATTAGAACATATCTTCAAAGCTATCAGCCCAAGGAAAAAAAAAGCGCCGCACCACCAACGGGTGGACTCGAACCTCCAACTTTCCGGTTAACAGCCGATCACGCTAGCCAATTGCGCCACGGAGACAGTCCTGCTCCACTCTCACCACCATCAGAACTTATGTTCAAAGCTATCAGCACAAAGAAAAAAAAAGCGCCCCAGCATCACCGGGTGGGCTCGAACTTCCAACCTTTCGGTTAACAGCCGATCGCGCTAGCCAGCTGCGCCAAGGAGACAGTCGTGCTCCACTCTCACCACCATCAGAACATATCTTCAAAGCTATCAGCGCAAAGAAAAAAGCAACACACCACCACCGGGTGGGCTCAAACCTCCAACTTTTCGGTTAACAGCCGATCACGCTAGCGAATTGCGCCACGGAGACAGTCCTGCTCCACTCTCACCACCATCAGAACATATCTTCAAAGCTATCAGCCCACAGAAAAAAAGCGCCGCGCAACCACCGGCTAGGCTCGAACCTCCAACTTTTCGGTTAACAGCCGATCGCGCTAGCCAATTGCGCCACGGAGACAGTCCTGCTCCACTCTCACCATCATCAGAACATATCTTCAAAGCTATCAGCGCAAGGAAAAAAAAGCGCTGCACCACCAACGGGTGGGCTCGAAACTCCAACCTTTCGGTTAACTGCCGATTGCGCTAACCAATGGCGCCACGGAGACAGTCCTTCTCCACTCTTACCACCATTAGAACATATCTTCAAAGCTATCAGCCCAAGGAAAAAAAAAGCGCCGCACCACCAACGGGTGGACTCGAACCTCCAACTTTCCGGTTAACAGCCGATCACGCTAGCCAATTGCGCCACGGAGACAGTCCTGCTCCACTCTCACCACCATCAGAACTTATGTTCAAAGCTATCAGCACAAAGAAAAAAAAAGCACCCCAGCATCACCGGGTGGGCTCGAACTTCCAACCTTTCGGTTAACAGCCGATCGCGCTAGCCAGCTGCCCCAAGGAGACAGTCGTGCTCCACTCTCACCACCATCAGAACATATCTTCAAAGCTATCAGCGCAAAGAAAAAAGCAACACACCACCACCGGGTGGAATCAAACCTCCAACTTTTCGGTTAACAGCCGATCACGCTAGCGAATTGCGCCACGGAGGCAGTCTTGCTCCACTCTCACCATCATCAGAACATATCTTCAAAGCTATCAGCGCAAGGAAAAAAAAAGCGCTGCACCACCACCAGGTGGGCTCGAACCTCCAACCTTTCGGTTAACAGCCGATCGCGGTAGCCCTTTGCGCCACGGAGACAGTCTTGCTCCACTCTCACCACCATCAGAACATAACTTCAAAGCTATCAGCGCAAAGAAAAAAGCAACAAACCACTCCCGGGAGGGCTCGAAACTCCAACCTTTCGGTCAACAGCCGATCGCGCTAGCCAATTGCGCCACGGAGACAGTACTGCTCCACTCTCACCACCATCAGAACATATCTTCAGAGCTATCAGCCCAAAGAAAAAAAAGCGCCATACCACCACCGGGTGGGCTCGAACCTCCGACCTTTTGATTAACGGCCCATCGCGCTAGCCAATTGCGCCATGGAGAAAGTCCTGCACCACTCAACCACCATCAGAACATATCTTCAAAGCTATCAGCCCAAAGAAAAAAAAGCGCCGCACCACCACCGGGTGGGCTCGAACCTCCAACTTTTCGGTTAACAGCCGATCACGCTAGCCAATTGCGCCAAGGAGACAGTCGTGCTCCACTCTCACCACCATCAGAACATATCTTCAAAGCTATCAGCGCAAAGAAAAAAGCAACACACCACTCCAGGAGGGCTCGAAACTCCAACCTTTCGGTTAACAGCCGATCGCGCTAGCCAATTGCGCCACGGAGACAGTCCTGCTTCACTCTCACCACCATCATAACATATCTTCAAAGCTATCAGCCCAAAGAAAAAAAAGCGCCGCACCACCACCGGGTGGGCTCGAAACTCCAACCTTTAGGTTAACTGCCGATCGCGCTAGCCAATGGCGCACGGGAGACAGTCCTGCTCTACTCTTACCACCATTAGAACATATCGTCAAAGCTATCAGCCCAAAGAAAAAAAAGCGCCGCACCACCAACGGGTGGACTCGAACCTCCAACTTTCCGGTTAACAGCCGATCACGCTAGCCAATTGCGCCACGGAGACAGTCCTGCTTCACTCTCACCACCATCAGAACTTATCTTCAAAGCTATCAGCACAAAGAAAAAAAAGCGCCCCAGCATCACCGGGTGGGCTCGAACCTCCAACCTTTCGTTTAACAGCCGATCGCGCTAGCCAACTGCGCCACGAAGACAGTCCTGCTCCACTCTCACCACCATCAGAACATATTTTCAAAGCTATTACCGCAAAGAAAAAAGCAACACACCACTCCCGGAAGGGCTCGAAACTCCAACCTTTCGGTTAAAAGCCGATCACGCTAGCCAATTGCGCCACGGAGACAGTCCTGCTAAACTCTCATCACCATCAGAACATATCTTCAAAGCTATCAGCACAAAGAAAAAAAAGCGCCCCAGCATCACCGGGTGGGCTCGAACTTCCAACCTTTCGGTTAACAGCCGATCGCGCTAGCCAACTGCGCCAAGGAGACAGTCGTGCTCCACTCTCACCACCATCAGAACATATCTTCAAAGCTATCAGCGCAAAGAAAAAAGCAACACACCACTCCAGGGAGGGCTCGAAACTCCAACCTTTCGGTTAACAGCCGATCGCGCTAGCCAATGGCGCCACGGAGACAGTCCTGCTCCACTCTTACCACCATTAGAACATATCTTCAAAGCTATCAGCCCAAAGAAAAAAAAGCGCCGCACCACCAACGGGTGGGCTCGAACCTCCAACTTTCCGGTTAACAGCCGATCACGCTAGCCAATTGCGCCACGGAGACAGTCCTGCTTCACGCTCACCCCCATCAGAACATATCTTCAAAGCTATCAGCCCAAAGAAAAAAAAGCGCTGCACCACCACCGGGTGGGCTCGAAACTCCAACCTTTCGGTTAACTGCCGATTGCGCTAACCAATGGCGCCACGGAGACAGTCCTTCTCCACTCTTACCACCATTAGAACATATCTTCAAAGCTATCAGCCCAAGGAAAAAAAAAGCGCCGCACCACCAACGGGTGGACTCGAACCTCCAACTTTCCGGTTAACAGCCGATCACGCTAGCCAATTGCGCCACGGAGACAGTCCTGCTCCACTCTCACCACCATCAGAACTTATGTTCAAAGCTATCAGCACAAAGAAAAAAAAAGCGCCCCAGCATCACCGGGTGGGCTCGAACTTCCAACCTTTCGGTTAACAGCCGATCGCGCTAGCCAGCTGCGCCAAGGAGACAGTCGTGCTCCACTCTCACCACCATCAGAACATATCTTCAAAGCTATCAGCGCAAAGAAAAAAGCAACACACCACCACCGGGTGGGCTCAAACCTCCAACTTTTCGGTTAACAGCCGATCACGCTAGCGAATTGCGCCACGGAGACAGTCCTGCTCCACTCTCACCACCATCAGAACATATCTTCAAAGCTATCAGCCCACAGAAAAAAAGCGCCGCGCAACCACCGGCTAGGCTCGAACCTCCAACTTTTCGGTTAACAGCCGATCGCGCTAGCCAATTGCGCCACGGAGACAGTCCTGCTCCACTCTCACCATCATCAGAACATATCTTCAAAGCTATCAGCGCAAGGAAAAAAAAGCGCTGCACCACCAACGGGTGGGCTCGAAACTCCAACCTTTCGGTTAACTGCCGATTGCGCTAACCAATGGCGCCACGGAGACAGTCCTTCTCCACTCTTACCACCATTAGAACATATCTTCAAAGCTATCAGCCCAAGGAAAAAAAAAGCGCCGCACCACCAACGGGTGGACTCGAACCTCCAACTTTCCGGTTAACAGCCGATCACGCTAGCCAATTGCGCCACGGAGACAGTCCTGCTCCACTCTCACCACCATCAGAACTTATGTTCAAAGCTATCAGCACAAAGAAAAAAAAAGCGCCCCAGCATCACCGGGTGGGCTCGAACTTCCAACCTTTCGGTTAACAGCCGATCGCGCTAGCCAGCTGCGCCAAGGAGACAGTCGTGCTCCACTCTCACCACCATCAGAACATATCTTCAAAGCTATCAGCGCAAAGAAAAAAGCAACACACCACTCCAGGGAGGGCTCGAAACTCCAACCTTTCGGTTAACAGCCGATCGCGCTAGCCAATGGCGCCACGGAGACAGTCCTGCTCCACTCTTACCACCATTAGAACATATCTTCAAAGCTATCAGCCCAAAGAAAAAAAAGCGCCGCACCACCAACGGGTGGGCTCGAACCTCCAACTTTCCGGTTAACAGCCGATCACGCTAGCCAATTGCGCCACGGAGACAGTCCTGCTTCACGCTCACCCCCATCAGAACATATCTTCAAAGCTATCAGCCCAAAGAAAAAAAAGCGCTGCACCACCACCGGGTGGGCTCGAAACTCCAACCTTTCGGTTAACTGCCGATTGCGCTAACCAATGGCGCCACGGAGACAGTCCTTCTCCACTCTTACCACCATTAGAACATATCTTCAAAGCTATCAGCCCAAGGAAAAAAAAAGCGCCGCACCACCAACGGGTGGACTCGAACCTCCAACTTTCCGGTTAACAGCCGATCACGCTAGCCAATTGCGCCACGGAGACAGTCCTGCTCCACTCTCACCACCATCAGAACTTATGTTCAAAGCTATCAGCACAAAGAAAAAAAAAGCGCCCCAGCATCACCGGGTGGGCTCGAACTTCCAACCTTTCGGTTAACAGCCGATCGCGCTAGCCAGCTGCGCCAAGGAGACAGTCGTGCTCCACTCTCACCACCATCAGAACATATCTTCAAAGCTATCAGCGCAAAGAAAAAAGCAACACACCACCACCGGGTGGGCTCAAACCTCCAACTTTTCGGTTAACAGCCGATCACGCTAGCGAATTGCGCCACGGAGACAGTCCTGCTCCACTCTCACCACCATCAGAACATATCTTCAAAGCTATCAGCCCACAGAAAAAAAGCGCCGCGCAACCACCGGCTAGGCTCGAACCTCCAACTTTTCGGTTAACAGCCGATCGCGCTAGCCAATTGCGCCACGGAGACAGTCCTGCTCCAGTCTCACCATCATCAGAACATATCTTCAAAGCTATCAGCGCAAGGAAAAAAAAGCGCTGCACCACCAACGGGTGGGCTCGAAACTCCAACCTTTCGGTTAACTGCCGATTGCGCTAACCAATGGCGCCACGGAGACAGTCCTTCCCACTCTTACCACCATTAGAACATATCTTCAAAGCTATCAGCCCAAGGAAAAAAAAAGCGCCGCACCACCAACGGGTGGACTCGAACCTCCAACTTTCCGGTTAACAGCCGATCACGCTAGCCAATTGCGCCACGGAGACAGTCCTGCTCCACTCTCACCACCATCAGAACTTATGTTCAAAGCTATCAGCACAAAGAAAAAAAAAGCGCCCCAGCATCACCGGGTGGGCTCGAACTTCCAACCTTTCGGTTAACAGCCGATCGCGCTAGCCAGCTGCGCCAAGGAGACAGTCGTGCTCCACTCTCACCACCATCAGAACATATCTTCAAAGCTATCAGCGCAAAGAAAAAAGCAACACACCACCACCGGGTGGAATCAAACCTCCAACTTTTCGGTTAACAGCCGATCACGCTAGCGAATTGCGCCACGGAGACAGTCCTGCTCCACTCTCACCACCATCAGAACATATCTTCAAAGCTATCAGCCCACAGAAAAAAAGCGCCGCGCAACCACCGGCTAGGCTCGAACCTCCAACTTTTCGGTTAACAGCCGATCGCGCTAGCCAATTGCGCCACGGAGACAGTCCTGCTCCACTCTCACCATCATCAGAACATATCTTCAAAGCTATCAGCGCAAGGAAAAAAAAGCGCTGCACCACCAACGGGTGGGCTCGAACCTCCAACTTTCCGGTTAACAGCCGATCACGCTAGCCAATTGCGCCACAGAGACAGTCCTGCTTCACTCTCACCCCCATCAGAACATATCTTCAAAGCTATCAGCCCAAAGAAAAAAAAGCCCCGCACCACCACCGGGTGGGTTTGAAACTCACACCTTTCGGTTAACTGCTGATTGCGCTAGCCAATGGCGCCACGGAGACAGTCCTGCTCCACTCTTACCACCATTAGAACATATCTTCAAAGCTATCAGCCCAAAGAAAAAAAGCGCCGCACCACCAACGGGTGGACTCGAACCTCCAACTTTCCGGTTAACAGCCGATCACGCTAGCCAATTGCGCCACGGAGACAGTCCTGCTCCACTCTCACCATCATCAGAACATATCTTCAAAGCTATCAGCGCAAGGAAAAAAAGCGCTGCACCACCACCAGGTGGGCTCGAACCTCCAACCTTTCGGTTAACAGCCGATCGCGCTAGTCCATTGCGCCACGGAGACAGTCTTGCTCTACTCTCACCACCATCAGAACATATCTTCAAAGCTATCAGCGCAAAGAAAAAAGCAATACACCACTCCCGGGAGGGCTCGAAATCCAACCTTTCGGTCAACAGCCGATCACGCTAGCCAATTGCGCCACGGAGACAGTCCTGCTCCACTCTCACCACCATCAGAACATATCTTCAAAGCTATCAGCCCACAGAAAAAAAGCGCCGCGCAACCACCGCTTAGGCTCCAACCTCCAACTTTTCGGTTAACAGCCGATCGCGCTAGCCAATTGCGCCACGGAGACAGTCCTGCTCCACTCTCACCATCATCAGAACATATCTTCAAAGCTATCAGCGCAAGGAAAAAAAAGCGCTGCACCACCACCAGGTGGGCTCGAACCTCCAACCTTTCGGTTAACAGCAGATCGCGCTAGCCCATTGCGCCACGGAGACAGTCTTGCTCCTTTCTCACCACCATCAGAACATATCTTCAAAGCTATCAGCGCAAAGAAAAAAGCAACACACCACTCCCGGGAGGGCTCGAAACTCCAACCTTTCGGTTAACAGCCGATCACGCTAGCCCATTGCGCTACGGAGGCAGTATTGCTCCACTCTCACCATCATCAGAACATATCTTCAAAGCTATCAGCGCAAGGAAAAAAAAGCGCTGCACCACCACCAGGTGGGCTCGAACCTCCAACCTTTCGGTTAACAGCCGATCGCGCTAGCCCATTGCGCCACGGAGACAGTCTTGCTCCACTCTCACCACCATCAGAACATATCTTCAAAGCTATCAGCGCAAAGAAAAAAGCAACAAACCACTCCCGGGAGGGCTCGAAACTCCAACCTTTCGGTCAACAGCCGATCGCGCAAGCCAATTGCGCCACGGAGACAGTACTGCTCCACTCTCACCACCATCAGAACATATCTTCAGAGCTATCAGCCCAAAGAAAAAAAAGCGCCATACCACCACCGGGTGGGCTCAAACCTCCGACCTTTTGATTAACAGCCCATCGCGCTAGCCAATTGCGCCATGGAGAAAGTCCTGCACCACTCGCACCACCATCAGAACATATCTTCAAAGCTATCAGCCCAAAGAAAAAAAAGCGCCGCACCACCACCGGGTGGGCTCGAACCTCCAACTTTTCGGTTAACAGCCGATCACGCTAGCCAATTGCGCCAAGGAGACAGTCGTGCTCCACTCTCACCACCATCAGAACATATCTTCAAAGCTATCAGCGCAAAGAAAAAAGCAACACACCACTCCAGGAGGGCTCGAAACTCCAACCTTTCGGTTAACAGCCGATCGCGCTAGCCAATTGCGCCACGGAGACAGTCCTGCTTCACTCTCACCACCATCATAACATATCTTCAAAGCTATCAGCCCAAAGAAAAAAAAGCGCCGCACCACCACCGGGTGGGCTCGAAACTCCAACTTTTCGGTTAACTGCCGATCGCGCTAGCCAATGGCGCCACGGAGACAGTCCTGCTCCACTCTTACCACCATTAGAACATATCGTCAAAGCTATCAGCCCAAAGAAAAAAAAAGCGCCGCACCACCAACGGGTGGACTCGAACCTCCAACTTTACGGTTAACAGCCGATCACGCTAGCCAATTGCGCCACGGAGACAGTCCTGCTCCACTCTCACCACCATCAGAACTTATCTTCAAAGCTATCAGCACAAAGAAAAAAAGCGCCCCAGCATCACCGGGTGGGGTCGAACCTCCAACCTTTCGTTTAACAGCCGATCGCGCTAGCCAATTGCGCCACGAAGACAGTCCTGCTCCACTCTCACCACCATCAGAACATATCTTCAAAGCTATTACCGCAAAGAAAAAAGCAACACACCACTCCCGGAAGGGCTCGAAACTCCAACCTTTCGGGTAACAGCCGATCACGCTAGCCAATTGCGCCACGGAGACAGTCCTGCTTCACTCTCACCACCATCAGAACATATCTTCAAAGCTATCAGCACAAAGAAAAAAAAGCGCCCCAGCATCACCGGGTGGGCTCGAACTTCTAACCTTTCGGTTAACAGCCGATCGCGCTAGCCAACTGCGCCAAGGAGACAGTCCTGCTCCACTCTCACCACCATCAGAACATATCTTCAAAGCTATCAGCGCAAAGAAAAAAGCAACACACCACTCCAGGGAGGGCTCGAAACTCCAACCTTTCGGTTAACAGCCGATCGCGCTAGCCAATGGCGCCACGGAGACAGTCCTGCTCCACTCTTACCACCATTAGAACATATCTTCAAAGCTATCAGCCCAAAGAAAAAAAAGCGCCGCACCACCAACGGGTGGGCTCGAACCTCCAACTTTTCGGTTAACAGCCGATCACGCTAGCCAATTGCGCCACGGAGACAGTCCTGCTTCACGCTCACCCCCATCAGAACATATCTTCAAAGCTATCAGCGCAAAGAAAAAAGCAACACACCACTCCCGGGAGGGCTCGAAACTCCAACCTTTCGGTCAACAGCCGATCGCGCTAGCCAATTGCGCCACAGAGACAGTACTGCTCCACTCTCACCACCATCAGAACATATCTTCAAAGCTATCAGCCCAAAGAAAAAAAAGCGCCATACCACCACCGGGTGGGCTCGAACCTCCGACCTTTTGATTAACAACCCATCGCGCTAGCCAATTGCGCCATGGAGACAGTCCTGCACCACTCTCACCACCATCAGAACATATCTTCAAAGCTATCAGCCCAAAGAAAAAAAAAGCGCCGCACCACCACCGGATGGGCTCGAACCTCCAACTTTTTGGTTAACAGCCGATCACGCTAGCCAATTGCGCCACGGAGACAGTCCTGCTTCACTCTCACCACCATCAGAACATATCTTCAAAGCTATCAGCCCAAAGAAAAAAAAGCGCCGCACCACCACAGGGTGGGCTCGAGCCTCCAACTTTTCGGTTAACAGCCGATCACGCTAGCCAATTGCGCCACGGAGACAGTCCTGCTCCACTCTCACCACCATCAGAACATATCTTCAAAGCTATCAGCCCAAAGAAAAAAAAGCGCCGCACCACCAACGGGTGGGCTCGAACCTCCAAATTTCCGGTTAACAGCTGATCACGCTAGCCAGTTGCGCCACGGAGACAGTCCTGTTCCACTCTCACCACCATCAGAACATATCTTCAAAGCTATCAGCCCAAAGAAAAAAAAGTGCCGCACCACCACCGGGTGGGCTCGAGCCTCCAACTTTTCGGTTAACAGCCGATCACGCTAGCCAATTGCGCCACGGAGACAGTCCTGCTCCACTCTCACCACCATCAGAACATATCTTCAAAGCTATCAGCCCACAGAAAAAAAGCGCCGCACCACCCCCGGGTGGGCTCGAACCTCCAACTTTTCGGTTAACAGCCGATCACGCTAGCCAATTGCGCCACGGAGACCGTCCTGCTTCACTCTCACCACCATCATAACATATCTTCAAAGCTATCAGCACAAAAAAAAAAAACCGCCGCACCACCACCGGGTGGGCTCAAACTACCAACTTTTCGGTTAACAGCCGATCACGCTAGCGAATTGCGCCACGGAGACAGTCCTGCTCCACTCTCACCACCATCAGAACATATATTCAAAGCTATCAGCCCAAAGAAAAAAAGCGCCGCACCAGCACCGTGTGGGCTCGAACCTCCAACTTTTCGGTTAACAGCCGATCACGCTAGCCAATTGCGCCACGGAGACAGTCCTGCTTCACTCTCACCACCATCATAACATATCTTCAAAGCTATCAGCCCAAAGAAAAAAAAGCGCCGCACCACCACCGGGTGGGCTCGAAACTCCAACCTTTCGGTTAACTGCCGATCGCGCTAGCCAATGGCGCCACGGAGACAGTCCTGCTCCACTCTTACCACCATTAGAACATATCTTCAAAGCTATCAGCTCAAAGAAAAAAAAAGCGCCGCACCACCAACGGGTGGACTCGAACCTCCAACTTTCCGGTTAACAGCCGATTACGCTAGCCAATTGCGCCACAGAGACAGTCCTGCTTCACTCTCACCCCCATCAGAACATATCTTCAAAGTTATCAGCCCAAAGAAAAAAAAGCGCCGCACCACCACCGGTTGGGCTCGAAACTCCAACCTTTCGGTTAACTGCTTATTGCGCTAGCCAATGGCGCCACGGAGACACTCCTGCTCCACTCTTACCACCATTAGAACATATCTTCAAAGCTATTAGCCCAAAGAAAAAAAAAGCGCCGCACCACCAACGGGTGGACTCGAACCTCCAACTTTCGGTTAACAGCCGTTCACGCTAGCCAATTGCGCCACGGAGACAGTGCTGCTCCACTCTCACCATCATCAGAACATATCTTCAAAGCTATCAGCGCAAGGAAAAAAAAGCGCTGCACCACAACCAGGTGGGCTCGAACCTCCAACCTTTCGGTTAACAGCCGATCGCGCTAGCCCATTGCGCCACGGAGACAGTCTTGCTCCTTTCTCACCACCATCAGAACATATCTTCAAAGCTATCAGCGCAAAGAAAAAAGCAACAAACCACTCCCGGGAGGGCTCGAAACTCCAACCTTTCGGTCAACAGCCGATCGCGCTAGCCAATTGCGCCACGGAGACAGTACTGCTCCACTCTCACCACCATCAGAACATATCTTCAGAGCTATCAGCCCAAAGAAAAAAAAGCGCCATACCACCACCGGGTGGGCTCGAACCTCCGACCTTTTGATTAACAGCCCATCGCGCTAGTCAATTGCGCCATGGAGAAAGTCCTGCACCACTCGCACCACCATCAGAACATATCTTCAAAGCTATCAGCCCAAAGAAAAAAAAGGGCCGCACCACCACCGGGTGGGCTCGAACCTCCAACTTTTCGGTTAACAGCCGATCACGCTAGCCAATTGCGCCAAGGAGACAGTCGTGCTCCACTCTCACCACCATCAGAACATATCTTCAAAGCTATCAGCGCAAAGAAAAAAGCAACACACCACTCCAGGAGGGCTCGAAACTCCAACCTTTCGGTTAACAGCCGATCGCGCTAGCCAATTGCGCCACGGAGACAGTCCTGCTTCACTCTCACCACCATCATAACATATCTTCAAAGCTATCAGCCCAAAGAAAAAAAAGCGCCGCACCACCACCGCGTGGGCTCGAAACTCCAACCTTTCGGTTAACTGCCAATCGCGCTAGCCAATGGCGCCACGGAGACAGTCCTGCTGCACTCTTACCACCATTAGAACATATCGTCAAAGCTATCAGCCCAAAGAAAAAAAAAGCGCCGCACCACCAACGGGTGGACTCGAACCTCCAACTTTCCGGTTAACAGCCGATCACGCTAGCCAATTGCGCCACGGAGACAGTCCTGCTCCACTCTCACCACCATCAGAACTTATCTTCAAAGCTATCAGCACAAAGAAAAAAAAGCGCCCCAGCATCACCGGGTGGGCTCGAACCTCCAACCTTTCGTTTAACAGCCGATCGCGCTAGCCAATTGCACCACGAAGACAGTGCTGCTCCACTCTCACCACCATCAGAACATATCTTCAAAGCTATTACCGCAAAGAATAAAGCAACACACCACTCCCGGAAGGGCTCGAAACTCCAACCTTTCGGTTAACAGCCGATCACGCTAGCCAATTGCGCCACGGAGACAGTCCCGCTTCACTCTCACCACCATCAGAACATATCTTCAAAGCTATCAGCACAAAGAAAAAAAGCGCCCCAGCATCACCGGGTGGGCTCGAACTTCCAACCTTTCGGTTAACAGCCGATCGCGCTAGCCAACTGCGCCAAGGAGACAGTCGTGCTCCACTCTCACCACCATCAGAACATATCTTCAAAGCTATCAGCGCAAAGAAAAAAGCAACACACCCCTCCAGGGAGGGCTCGAAACTCCAACCTTTCGGTTAACAGCCGATCGCGCTAGCCAATGGCGCCACGGAGACAGTCCTGCTCCACTCTTACCACCATTAGAACATATCTTCAAAGCTATCAGCCCAAAGAAAAAAAAAGCGCCGCACCACCAACAGGTGGACTCGAACCTCCAACTTTCCGGTTAACAGCCGATCACGCTAGCCAATTGCGCCACGGAGACAGTCCTGCTCTACTCTCACCACCATCAGAACTTATCTTCAAAGCTATCAGCACAAAGAAAAAAAAAGCGCCCCAGCATCACCGGGTGGGCTCGAACTTCCAACCTTTCGGTTAACAGCCGATCGCGCTAGCCAGCTCCGCCAAGGAGACAGTCGTGCTCCACTCTCACCACCATCAGAACATATCTTCAAAGCTATCAGCGCAAAGAAAAAAGCAACATACCACTACCGGGTGGGCTCAAACCTCCAACTTTTCGGTTAACAGCCGATCACGCTAGCCAATTGCGCCACGGAGACAGTCCTGCTCCACTCTCACCACCATCAGAACATATCTTCAAAGCTATCAGCCCACAGAAAAAAAGCGCCGCGCAACCACCGGGTAGGCTCGAACCTCCAACTTTTCGGTTAACAGCCGATCGCGCTAGCCAATTGCGCCACGGAGACAGTCCTGCTCCACTCTCACCATCATCAGAACATATCTTCAAAGCTATCAGCGCAAGGAAAAAAAAGCGCTGCACCACCACCAGGTGGGCTCCAACCTCCAACCTTTCGGTTAACAGCCGATCGCGCTAGCCCATTGCGCCACGGAGACAGTCTTGCTCCACTCTCACCACCATCAGAACATATCTTCAAAGCTATCAGCGCAAAGAAAAAAGCAACACACCACTCCCGGGAGGGCTCGAAACTCCAACCTTTCGGTTAACAGCCGATCGCGCTAGCCCATTGCGCTACGGAGGCAGTCTTGCTCCACTCTCACCATCATCAGAACATATCTTCAAAGCTATCAGCCCAAAGAAAAAAAAGCGCCATACCACCACCGGGTGGGCTCGAACCTCCGACCTTTTGATTAACAACCCATCGCGCTAGCCAATTGCGCCATGGAGACAGTCCTGCACCACTCTCACCACCATCAGAACATATCTTCAAAGCTATCAGCACAAAGAAAAAAAAGCGCCCCAGCATCACCGGGTGGGCTCGAACTTCTAACCTTTCGGTTAACAGCCGATCGCGCTAGCCAACTGCGCCAAGGAGACAGTCGTGCTCCACTCTCACCACCATCAGAACATATCTTCAAAGCTATCAGCGCAAAGAAAAAAGCAACACACCACTCCAGGGAGGGCTCGAAACTCCAACCTTTCGGTTAACAGCCGATCGCGCTAGCCAATGGCGCCACGGAGACAGTCCTGCTCCACTCTTACCACCATTAGAACATATCTTCAAAGCTATCAGCCCAAAGAAAAAAAAGCGCCGCACCACCAACGGGTGGGCTCGAACCTCCAACTTTTCGGTTAACAGCCGATCACGCTAGCCAATTGCGCCACGGAGACAGTCCTGCTTCACGCTCACCCCCATCAGAACATATCTTCAAAGCTATCAGCGCAAAGAAAAAAGCAACACACCACTCCCGGGAGGGCTCGAAACTCCAACCTTTCGGTCAACAGCCGATCGCGCTAGCCAATTGCGCCACAGAGACAGTACTGCTCCACTCTCACCACCATCAGAACATATCTTCAAAGCTATCAGCCCAAAGAAAAAAAAGCGCCATACCACCACCGGGTGGGCTCGAACCTCCGACCTTTTGATTAACAACCCATCGCGCTAGCCAATTGCGCCATGGAGACAGTCCTGCACCACTCTCACCACCATCAGAACATATCTTCAAAGCTATCAGCCCAAAGAAAAAAAAAGCGCCGCACCACCACCGGATGGGCTCGAACCTCCAACTTTTTGGTTAACAGCCGATCACGCTAGCCAATTGCGCCACGGAGACAGTCCTGCTTCACTCTCACCACCATCAGAACATATCTTCAAAGCTATCAGCACAAAGAAAAAAAAGCGCCCCAGCATCACCGGTTGGGCTCGAACTTCCAACCTTTCGGTTAACAGCCGATCGCGCTAGCCAACTGCGCCAAGGAGACAGTCGTGCTCCACTCTCACCACCATCAGAACGTATCTTCAAAGCTATCAGCGCAAAGAAAAAAGCAACACACCACTCCAGGAGGGCTCGAAACTCCAACCTTTCGGTTAACAGCCGATCGCGCTAGCCAATGGCGCCACAGAGACAGTCCTGCTCCACTCTTACCACCATTAGAACATATCTTCAAAGCTATCAGCCCAAAGAAAAAAAAGCGCCGCACCACCAACGGGTGGGCTCGAATCTCCAAATTTCCGGTTAACAGCCGATCACGCTAGCCAATTGCGCCACGGAGACAGTCCTGCTCCACTCTCACCACCATCAGAACATATCTTCAAAGCTATCAGCCCAAAGAAAAAAAAGCGCCGCACCACCACAGGGTGGGCTCGAGCCTCCAACTTTTCGGTTAACAGCCGATCACGCTAGCCAATTGCGCCACGGAGACAGTCCTGCTCCACTCTCACCACCATCAGAACATATCTTCAAAGCTATCAGCCCAAAGAAAAAAAAGCGCCGCACCACCAACGGGTGGGCTCGAACCTCCAAATTTCCGGTTAACAGCTGATCACGCTAGCCAGTTGCGCCACGGAGACAGTCCTGTTCCACTCTCACCACCATCAGAACATATCTTCAAAGCTATCAGCCCAAAGAAAAAAAAGTGCCGCACCACCACCGGGTGGGCTCGAGCCTCCAACTTTTCGGTTAACAGCCGATCACGCTAGCCAATTGCGCCACGGAGACAGTCCTGCTCCACTCTCACCACCATCAGAACATATCTTCAAAGCTATCAGCCCACAGAAAAAAAGCGCCGCACCACCCCCGGGTGGGCTCGAACCTCCAACTTTTCGGTTAACAGCCGATCACGCTAGCCAATTGCGCCACGGAGACCGTCCTGCTTCACTCTCACCACCATCATAACATATCTTCAAAGCTATCAGCACAAAGAAAAAAAACCGCCGCACCACCACCGGGTGGGCTCAAACTACCAACTTTTCGGTTAACAGCCGATCACGCTAGCGAATTGCGCCACGGAGACAGTCCTGCTCCACTCTCACCACCATCAGAACATATATTCAAAGCTATCAGCCCAAAGAAAAAAAGCGCCGCACCAGCACCGTGTGGGCTCGAACCTCCAACTTTTCGGTTAACAGCCGATCACGCTAGCCAATTGCGCCACGGAGACAGTCCTGCTTCACTCTCACCACCATCATAACATATCTTCAAAGCTATCAGCCCAAAGAAAAAAAAGCGCCGCACCACCACCGGGTGGGCTCGAAACTCCAACCTTTCGGTTAACTGCCGATCGCGCTAGCCAATGGCGCCACGGAGACAGTCCTGCTCCACTCTTACCACCATTAGAACATATCTTCAAAGCTATCAGCTCAAAGAAAAAAAAAGCGCCGCACCACCAACGGGTGGACTCGAACCTCCAACTTTCCGGTTAACAGCCGATTACGCTAGCCAATTGCGCCACAGAGACAGTCCTGCTTCACTCTCACCCCCATCAGAACATATCTTCAAAGTTATCAGCCCAAAGAAAAAAAAGCGCCGCACCACCACCGGTTGGGCTCGAAACTCCAACCTTTCGGTTAACTGCTTATTGCGCTAGCCAATGGCGCCACGGAGACACTCCTGCTCCACTCTTACCACCATTAGAACATATCTTCAAAGCTATTAGCCCAAAGAAAAAAAAAGCGCCGCACCACCAACGGGTGGACTCGAACCTCCAACTTTCGGTTAACAGCCGTTCACGCTAGCCAATTGCGCCACGGAGACAGTCCTGCTCCACTCTCACCATCATCAGAACATATCTTCAAAGCTATCAGCGCAAGGAAAAAAAAGCGCTGCACCACAACCAGGTGGGCTCGAACCTCCAACCTTTCGGTTAACAGCCGATCGCGCTAGCCCATTGCGCCACGGAGACAGTCTTGCTCCTTTCTCACCACCATCAGAACATACCTTCAAAGCTATCAGCGCAAAGAAAAAAGCAACAAACCACTCCCGGGAGGGCTCGAAACTCCAACCTTTCGCTCAACAGCCGATCGCGCTAGCCAATTGCGCCACGGAGACAGTACTGCTCCACTCTCACCACCATCAGAACATATCTTCAGAGCTATCAGCCCAAAGAAAAAAAAGCGCCATACCACCACCGGGTGGGCTCGAACCTCCGACCTTTTGATTAACAGCCCATCGCGCTAGTCAATTGCGCCATGGAGAAAGTCCTGCACCACTCGCACCACCATCAGAACATATCTTCAAAGCTATCAGCCCAAAGAAAAAAAAGGGCCGCACCACCACCGGGTGGGCTCGAACCTCCAACTTTTCGGTTAACAGCCGATCACGCTAGCCAATTGCGCCAAGGAGACAGTCGTGCTCCACTCTCACCACCATCAGAACATATCTTCAAAGCTATCAGCGCAAAGAAAAAAGCAACACACCACTCCAGGAGGGCTCGAAACTCCAACCTTTCGGTTAACAGCCGATCGCGCTAGCCAATTGCGCCACGGAGACAGTCCTGCTTCACTCTCACCACCATCATAACATATCTTCAAAGCTATCAGCCCAAAGAAAAAAAAGCGCCGCACCACCACCGCGTGGGCTCGAAACTCCAACCTTTCGGTTAACTGCCAATCGCGCTAGCCAATGGCGCCACGGAGACAGTCCTGCTGCACTCTTACCACCATTAGAACATATCGTCAAAGCTATCAGCCCAAAGAAAAAAAAAGCGCCGCACCACCAACGGGTGGACTCGAACCTCCAACTTTCCGGTTAACAGCCGATCACGCTAGCCAATTGCGCCACGGAGACAGTCCTGCTCCACTCTCACCACCATCAGAACTTATCTTCAAAGCTATCAGCACAAAGAAAAAAAAGCGCCCCAGCATCACCGGGTGGGCTCGAACCTCCAACCTTTCGTTTAACAGCCGATCGCGCTAGCCAATTGCACCACGAAGACAGTGCTGCTCCACTCTCACCACCATCAGAACATATCTTCAAAGCTATTACCGCAAAGAATAAAGCAACACACCACTCCCGGAAGGGCTCGAAACTCCAACCTTTCGGTTAACAGCCGATCACGCTAGCCAATTGCGCCACGGAGACAGTCCTGCTTCACTCTCACCACCATCAGAACATATCTTCAAAGCTATCAGCACAAAGAAAAAAAGCGCCCCAGCATCACCGGGTGGGCTCGAACTTCCAACCTTTCGGTTAACAGCCGATCGCGCTAGCCAACTGCGCCAAGGAGACAGTCGTGCTCCACTCTCACCACCATCAGAACATATCTTCAAAGCTATCAGCGCAAAGAAAAAAGCAACACACCCCTCCAGGGAGGGCTCGAAACTCCAACCTTTCGGTTAACAGCCGATCGCGCTAGCCAATGGCGCCACGGAGACAGTCCTGCTCCACTCTTACCACCATTAGAACATATCTTCAAAGCTATCAGCCCAAAGAAAAAAAAAAGCGCCGCACCACCAACAGGTGGACTCGAACCTCCAACTTTCCGGTTAACAGCCGATCACGCTAGCCAATTGCGCCACGGAGACAGTCCTGCTCTACTCTCACCACCATCAGAACTTATCTTCAAAGCTATCAGCACAAAGAAAAAAAAGCGCCCCAGCATCACCGGGTGGGCTCGAACTTCCAACCTTTCGGTTAACAGCCGATCGCGCTAGCCAGCTCCGCCAAGGAGACAGTCGTGCTCCACTCTCACCACCATCAGAACATATCTTCAAAGCTATCAGCGCAAAGAAAAAAGCAACATACCACCACCGGGTTGGCTCAAACCTCCAACTTTTCGGTTAACAGCCGATCACGCTAGCCAATTGCGCCACGGAGACAGTCCTGCTCCACTCTCACCACCATCAGAACATATCTTCAAAGCTATCAGCCCACAGAAAAAAAGCGCCGCGCAACCACCGGGTAGGCTCGAACCTCCAACTTTTCGGTTAACAGCCGATCGCGCTAGCCAATTGCGCCACGGAGACAGTCCTGCTCCACTCTCACCATCATCAGAACATATCTTCAAAGCTATCAGCGCAAGGAAAAAAAAGCGCTGCACCACCACCAGGTGGGCTCCAACCTCCAACCTTTCGGTTAACAGCCGATCGCGCTAGCCCATTGCGCCACGGAGACAGTCTTGCTCCACTCTCACCACCATCAGAACATATCTTCAAAGCTATCAGCGCAAAGAAAAAAGCAACACACCACTCCCGGGAGGGCTCGAAACTCCAACCTTTCGGTTAACAGCCGATCGCGCTAGCCCATTGCGCTACGGAGGCAGTCTTGCTCCACTCTCACCATCATCAGAACATATCTTCAAAGCTGTCAGCGCAAGGAAAAAAAAGCGCTGCACCACCACCAGGTGGGCTCGAACCTCCAACCTTTCGGTTAACAGCCGATAGCGCTAGCCCATTGCGCCACGGAGACAGTCTTGCTCCACTCTCACCACCATCAGAACATATCTTCAAAGCTATCAGCCCAAAGAAAAAAAAAGCGCCGCACCACCACCGGATGGGCTCGAACCTCCAACTTTTTGGTTAACAGCCGATCACGCTAGCCAATTGCGCCACGGAGACAGTCCTGCTTCACTCTCACCACCATCAGAACATATCTTCAAAGCTATCAGCACAAAGAAAAAAAAAGCGCCCCAGCATCACCGGTTGGGCTCGAACTTCCAACCTTTCGGTTAACAGCCGATCGCGCTAGCCAACAGCGCCAAGAAGACAGTCGTGCTCCACTCTCACCACCATCAGAACGTATCTTCAAAGCTATCAGCGCAAAGAAAAAAGCAACACACCACTCCAGGAGGGCTCGAAACTCCAACCTTTCGGTTAACAGCCGATCGCGCTAGCCAATGGCGCCACAGAGACAGTCCTGCTCCACTCTTACCACCATTAGAACATATCTTCAAAGCTATCAGCCCAAAGAAAAAAAAGCGCCGCACCACCAACGGGTGGGCTCGAATCTCCAAATTTCCGGTTAACAGCCGATCACGCTAGCCAATTGCGCCACGGAGACAGTCCTGCTCCACTCTCACCACCATCAGAACATATCTTCAAAGCTATCAGCCCAAAGAAAAAAAAGCGCCGCACCACCACAGGGTGGGCTCGAGCCTCCAACTTTTCGGTTAACAGCCGATCACGCTAGCCAATTGCGCCACGGAGACAGTCCTGCTCCACTCTCACCACCATCAGAACATATCTTCAAAGCTATCAGCCCAAAGAAAAAAAAGCGCCGCACCACCAACGGGTGGGCTCGAACCTCCAAATTTCCGGTTAACAGCTGATCACGCTAGCCAGTTGCGCCACGGAGACAGTCCTGTTCCACTCTCACCACCATCAGAACATATCTTCAAAGCTATCAGCCCAAAGAAAAAAAAGTGCCGCACCACCACCGGGTGGGCTCGAGCCTCCAACTTTTCGGTTAACAGCCGATCACGCTAGCCAATTGCGCCACGGAGACAGTCCTGCTCCACTCTCACCACCATCAGAACATATCTTCAAAGCTATCAGCCCACAGAAAAAAAGCGCCGCACCACCCCCGGGTGGGCTCGAACCTCCAACTTTTCGGTTAACAGCCGATCACGCTAGCCAATTGCGCCACGGAGACCGTCCTGCTTCACTCTCACCACCATCATAACATATCTTCAAAGCTATCAGCACAAAGAAAAAAAAGCGCCGCACCACCACCGGGTGGGCTCAAACTACCAACTTTTCGGTTAACAGCCGATCACGCTAGCGAATTGCGCCACGGAGACAGTCCTGCTCCACTCTCACCACCATCAGAACATATATTCAAAGCTATCAGCCCAAAGAAAAAAAGCGCCGCACCAGCACCGTGTGGGCTCGAACCTCCAACTTTTCGGTTAACAGCCGATCACGCTAGCCAATTGCGCCACGGAGACAGTCCTGCTTCACTCTCACCACCATCATAACATATCTTCAAAGCTATCAGCCCAAAGAAAAAAAAGCGCCGCACCACCACCGGGTGGGCTCGAAACTCCAACCTTTCGGTTAACTGCCGATCGCGCTAGCCAATGGCGCCACGGAGACAGTCCTGCTCCACTCTTACCACCATTAGAACATATCTTCAAAGCTATCAGCTCAAAGAAAAAAAAAGCGCCGCACCACCAACGGGTGGACTCGAACCTCCAACTTTCCGGTTAACAGCCGATTACGCTAGCCAATTGCGCCACAGAGACAGTCCTGCTTCACTCTCACCCCCATCAGAACATATCTTCAAAGTTATCAGCCCAAAGAAAAAAAAGCGCCGCACCACCACCGGTTGGGCTCGAAACTCCAACCTTTCGGTTAACTGCTGATTGCGCTAGCCAATGGCGCCATGGAGACAGTCCTGCTCTACTCTTACCACCATTAGAACATATCTTCAAAGCTATCAGCCCAAAGAAAAAAAAAGCGCCGCACCACCAACGGGTGGACTCGAACCTCCAACTTTCGGTTAACAGCCGTTCACGCTAGCCAATTGCGCCACGGAGACAGTCCTGCTCCACTCTCACCATCATCAGAACATATCTTCAAAGCTATCAGCGCAAGGAAAAAAAAGCGCTGCACCACAACCAGGTGGGCTCGAACCTCCAACCTTTCGGTTAACAGCCGATCGCGCTAGCCCATTGCGCCACGGAGACAGTCTTGCTCCTTTCTCACCACCATCAGAACATATCTTCAAAGCTATCAGCGCAAAGAAAAAAGCAACAAACCACTCCCGGGAGGGCTCGAAACTCCAACCTTTCGGTCAACAGCCGATCGCGCTAGCCAATTGCGCCACGGAGACAGTACTGCTCCACTCTCACCACCATCAGAACATATCTTCAGAGCTATCAGCCCAAAGAAAAAAAAGCGCCATACCACCACCGGGTGGGCTCGAACCTCCGACCTTTTGATTAACAGCCCATCGCGCTAGTCAATTGCGCCATGGAGAAAGTCCTGCACCACTCGCACCACCATCAGAACATATCTTCAAAGCTATCAGCCCAAAGAAAAAAAAGGGCCGCACCACCACCGGGTGGGCTCGAACCTCCAACTTTTCGGTTAACAGCCGATCACGCTAGCCAATTGCGCCAAGGAGACAGTCGTGCTCCACTCTCACCACCATCAGAACATATCTTCAAAGCTATCAGCGCAAAGAAAAAAGCAACACACCACTCCAGGAGGGCTCGAAACTCCAACCTTTCGGTTAACAGCCGATCGCGCTAGCCCATTGCGCCACGGAGACAGTCTTGCTCCACTCTCACCACCATCAGAACATATCTTCAAAGCTATCAGCCCAAAGAAAAAAAAAGCGCCGCACCACCACCGGATGGGCTCGAACCTCCAACTTTTTGGTTAACAGCCGATCACGCTAGCCAATTGCGCCACGGAGACCGTCCTGCTTCACTCTCACCACCATCATAACATATCTTCAAAGCTATCAGCACAAAGAAAAAAAACCGCCGCACCACCACCGGGTGGGCTCAAACTACCAACTTTTCGGTTAACAGCCGATCACGCTAGCGAATTGCGCCACGGAGACAGTCCTGCTCCACTCTCACCACCATCAGAACATATATTCAAAGCTATCAGCCCAAAGAAAAAAAGCGCCGCACCAGCACCGTGTGGGCTCGAACCTCCAACTTTTCGGTTAACAGCCGATCACGCTAGCCAATTGCGCCACGGAGACAGTCCTGCTTCACTCTCACCACCATCATAACATATCTTCAAAGCTATCAGCCCAAAGAAAAAAAAGCGCCGCACCACCACCGGGTGGGCTCGAAACTCCAACCTTTCGGTTAACTGCCGATCGCGCTAGCCAATGGCGCCACGGAGACAGTCCTGCTCCACTCTTACCACCATTAGAACATATCTTCAAAGCTATCAGCTCAAAGAAAAAAAAAGCGCCGCACCACCAACGGGTGGACTCGAACCTCCAACTTTCCGGTTAACAGCCGATTACGCTAGCCAATTGCGCCACAGAGACAGTCCTGCTTCACTCTCACCCCCATCAGAACATATCTTCAAAGTTATCAGCCCAAAGAAAAAAAAGCGCCGCACCACCACCGGTTGGGCTCGAAACTCCAACCTTTCGGTTAACTGCTTATTGCGCTAGCCAATGGCGCCACGGAGACACTCCTGCTCCACTCTTACCACCATTAGAACATATCTTCAAAGCTATTAGCCCAAAGAAAAAAAAAGCGCCGCACCACCAACGGGTGGACTCGAACCTCCAACTTTCGGTTAACAGCCGTTCACGCTAGCCAATTGCGCCACGGAGACAGTCCTGCTCCACTCTCACCATCATCAGAACATATCTTCAAAGCTATCAGCGCAAGGAAAAAAAAGCGCTGCACCACAACCAGGTGGGCTCGAACCTCCAACCTTTCGGTTAACAGCCGATCGCGCTAGCCCATTGCGCCACGGAGACAGTCTTGCTCCTTTCTCACCACCATCAGAACATACCTTCAAAGCTATCAGCGCAAAGAAAAAAGCAACAAACCACTCCCGGGAGGGCTCGAAACTCCAACCTTTCGGTCAACAGCCGATCGCGCTAGCCAATTGCGCCACGGAGACAGTACTGCTCCACTCTCACCACCATCAGAACATATCTTCAGAGCTATCAGCCCAAAGAAAAAAAAGCGCCATACCACCACCGGGTGGGCTCGAACCTCCGACCTTTTGATTAACAGCCCATCGCGCTAGTCAATTGCGCCATGGAGAAAGTCCTGCACCACTCGCACCACCATCAGAACATATCTTCAAAGCTATCAGCCCAAAGAAAAAAAAGGGCCGCACCACCACCGGGTGGGCTCGAACCTCCAACTTTTCGGTTAACAGCCGATCACGCTAGCCAATTGCGCCAAGGAGACAGTCGTGCTCCACTCTCACCACCATCAGAACATATCTTCAAAGCTATCAGCGCAAAGAAAAAAGCAACACACCACTCCAGGAGGGCTCGAAACTCCAACCTTTCGGTTAACAGCCGATCGCGCTAGCCAATTGCGCCACGGAGACAGTCCTGCTTCACTCTCACCACCATCATAACATATCTTCAAAGCTATCAGCCCAAAGAAAAAAAAGCGCCGCACCACCACCGCGTGGGCTCGAAACTCCAACCTTTCGGTTAACTGCCAATCGCGCTAGCCAATGGCGCCACGGAGACAGTCCTGCTGCACTCTTACCACCATTAGAACATATCGTCAAAGCTATCAGCCCAAAGAAAAAAAAAGCGCCGCACCACCAACGGGTGGACTCGAACCTCCAACTTTCCGGTTAACAGCCGATCACGCTAGCCAATTGCGCCACGGAGACAGTCCTGCTCCACTCTCACCACCATCAGAACTTATCTTCAAAGCTATCAGCACAAAGAAAAAAAAGCGCCCCAGCATCACCGGGTGGGCTCGAACCTCCAACCTTTCGTTTAACAGCCGATCGCGCTAGCCAATTGCACCACGAAGACAGTGCTGCTCCACTCTCACCACCATCAGAACATATCTTCAAAGCTATTACCGCAAAGAATAAAGCAACACACCACTCCCGGAAGGGCTCGAAACTCCAACCTTTCGGTTAACAGCCGATCACGCTAGCCAATTGCGCCACGGAGACAGTCCTGCTTCACTCTCACCACCATCAGAACATATCTTCAAAGCTATCAGCACAAAGAAAAAAAGCGCCCCAGCATCACCGGGTGGGCTCGAACTTCCAACCTTTCGGTTAACAGCCGATCGCGCTAGCCAACTGCGCCAAGGAGACAGTCGTGCTCCACTCTCACCACCATCAGAACATATCTTCAAAGCTATCAGCGCAAAGAAAAAAGCAACACACCCCTCCAGGGAGGGCTCGAAACTCCAACCTTTCGGTTAACAGCCGATCGCGCTAGCCAATGGCGCCACGGAGACAGTCCTGCTCCACTCTTACCACCATTAGAACATATCTTCAAAGCTATCAGCCCAAAGAAAAAAAAAAGCGCCGCACCACCAACAGGTGGACTCGAACCTCCAACTTTCCGGTTAACAGCCGATCACGCTAGCCAATTGCGCCACGGAGACAGTCCTGCTCTACTCTCACCACCATCAGAACTTATCTTCAAAGCTATCAGCACAAAGAAAAAAAAGCGCCCCAGCATCACCGGGTGGGCTCGAACTTCCAACCTTTCGGTTAACAGCCGATCGCGCTAGCCAGCTCCGCCAAGGAGACAGTCGTGCTCCACTCTCACCACCATCAGAACATATCTTCAAAGCTATCAGCGCAAAGAAAAAAGCAACATACCACCACCGGGTTGGCTCAAACCTCCAACTTTTCGGTTAACAGCCGATCACGCTAGCCAATTGCGCCACGGAGACAGTCCTGCTCCACTCTCACCACCATCAGAACATATCTTCAAAGCTATCAGCCCACAGAAAAAAAGCGCCGCGCAACCACCGGGTAGGCTCGAACCTCCAACTTTTCGGTTAACAGCCGATCGCGCTAGCCAATTGCGCCACGGAGACAGTCCTGCTCCACTCTCACCATCATCAGAACATATCTTCAAAGCTATCAGCGCAAGGAAAAAAAAGCGCTGCACCACCACCAGGTGGGCTCCAACCTCCAACCTTTCGGTTAACAGCCGATCGCGCTAGCCCATTGCGCCACGGAGACAGTCTTGCTCCACTCTCACCACCATCAGAACATATCTTCAAAGCTATCAGCGCAAAGAAAAAAGCAACACACCACTCCCGGGAGGGCTCGAAACTCCAACCTTTCGGTTAACAGCCGATCGCGCTAGCCCATTGCGCTACGGAGGCAGTCTTGCTCCACTCTCACCATCATCAGAACATATCTTCAAAGCTGTCAGCGCAAGGAAAAAAAAGCGCTGCACCACCACCAGGTGGGCTCGAACCTCCAACCTTTCGGTTAACAGCCGATAGCGCTAGCCCATTGCGCCACGGAGACAGTCTTGCTCCACTCTCACCACCATCAGAACATATCTTCAAAGCTATCAGCCCAAAGAAAAAAAAAGCGCCGCACCACCACCGGATGGGCTCGAACCTCCAACTTTTTGGTTAACAGCCGATCACGCTAGCCAATTGCGCCACGGAGACAGTCCTGCTTCACTCTCACCACCATCAGAACATATCTTCAAAGCTATCAGCACAAAGAAAAAAAAAGCGCCCCAGCATCACCGGTTGGGCTCGAACTTCCAACCTTTCGGTTAACAGCCGATCGCGCTAGCCAACTGCGCCAAGGAGACAGTCGTGCTCCACTCTCACCACCATCAGAACGTATCTTCAAAGCTATCAGCGCAAAGAAAAAAGCAACACACCACTCCAGGAGGGCTCGAAACTCCAACCTTTCGGTTAACAGCCGATCGCGCTAGCCAATGGCGCCACAGAGACAGTCCTGCTCCACTCTTACCACCATTAGAACATATATTCAAAGCTATCAGCCCAAAGAAAAAAAAGCGCCGCACCACCAACGGGTGGGCTCGAATCTCCAAATTTCCGGTTAACAGCCGATCACGCTAGCCAATTGCGCCACGGAGACAGTCCTGCTCCACTCTCACCACCATCAGAACATATCTTCAAAGCTATCAGCCCAAAGAAAAAAAAGCGCCGCACCACCACAGGGTGGGCTCGAGCCTCCAACTTTTCGGTTAACAGCCGATCACGCTAGCCAATTGCGCCACGGAGACAGTCCTGCTCCACTCTCACCACCATCAGAACATATCTTCAAAGCTATCAGCCCAAAGAAAAAAAAGCGCCGCACCACCAACGGGTGGGCTCGAACCTCCAAATTTCCGGTTAACAGCTGATCACGCTAGCCAGTTGCGCCACGGAGACAGTCCTGTTCCACTCTCACCACCATCAGAACATATCTTCAAAGCTATCAGCCCAAAGAAAAAAAAGTGCCGCACCACCACCGGGTGGGCTCGAGCCTCCAACTTTTCGGTTAACAGCCGATCACGCTAGCCAATTGCGCCACGGAGACAGTCCTGCTCCACTCTCACCACCATCAGAACATATCTTCAAAGCTATCAGCCCACAGAAAAAAAGCGCCGCACCACCCCCGGGTGGGCTCGAACCTCCAACTTTTCGGTTAACAGCCGATCACGCTAGCCAATTGCGCCACGGAGACCGTCCTGCTTCACTCTCACCACCATCATAACATATCTTCAAAGCTATCAGCACAAAGAAAAAAAAGCGCCGCACCACCACCGGGTGGGCTCAAACTACCAACTTTTCGGTTAACAGCCGATCACGCTAGCGAATTGCGCCACGGAGACAGTCCTGCTCCACTCTCACCACCATCAGAACATATATTCAAAGCTATCAGCCCAAAGAAAAAAAGCGCCGCACCAGCACCGTGTGGGCTCGAACCTCCAACTTTTCGGTTAACAGCCGATCACGCTAGCCAATTGCGCCACGGAGACAGTCCTGCTTCACTCTCACCACCATCATAACATATCTTCAAAGCTATCAGCCCAAAGAAAAAAAAGCGCCGCACCACCACCGGGTGGGCTCGAAACTCCAACCTTTCGGTTAACTGCCGATCGCGCTAGCCAATGGCGCCACGGAGACAGTCCTGCTCCACTCTTACCACCATTAGAACATATCTTCAAAGCTATCAGCTCAAAGAAAAAAAAAGCGCCGCACCACCAACGGGTGGACTCGAACCTCCAACTTTCCGGTTAACAGCCGATTACGCTAGCCAATTGCGCCACAGAGACAGTCCTGCTTCACTCTCACCCCCATCAGAACATATCTTCAAAGTTATCAGCCCAAAGAAAAAAAAGCGCCGCACCACCACCGGTTGGGCTCGAAACTCCAACCTTTCGGTTAACTGCTGATTGCGCTAGCCAATGGCGCCACGGAGACAGTCCTGCTCTACTCTTACCACCATTAGAACATATCTTCAAAGCTATCAGCCCAAAGAAAAAAAAAGCGCCGCACCACCAACGGGTGGACTCGAACCTCCAACTTTCGGTTAACAGCCGTTCACGCTAGCCAATTGCGCCACGGAGACAGTCCTGCTCCACTCTCACCATCATCAGAACATATCTTCAAAGCTATCAGCGCAAGGAAAAAAAAGCGCTGCACCACAACCAGGTGGGCTCGAACCTCCAACCTTTCGGTTAACAGCCGATCGCGCTAGCCCATTGCGCCACGGAGACAGTCTTGCTCCTTTCTCACCACCATCAGAACATATCTTCAAAGCTATCAGCGCAAAGAAAAAAGCAACAAACCACTCCCGGGAGGGCTCGAAACTCCAACCTTTCGGTCAACAGCCGATCGCGCTAGCCAATTGCGCCACGGAGACAGTACTGCTCCACTCTCACCACCATCAGAACATATCTTCAGAGCTATCAGCCCAAAGAAAAAAAAGCGCCATACCACCACCGGGTGGGCTCGAACCTCCGACCTTTTGATTAACAGCCCATCGCGCTAGTCAATTGCGCCATGGAGAAAGTCCTGCACCACTCGCACCACCATCAGAACATATCTTCAAAGCTATCAGCCCAAAGAAAAAAAAGGGCCGCACCACCACCGGGTGGGCTCGAACCTCCAACTTTTCGGTTAACAGCCGATCACGCTAGCCAATTGCGCCAAGGAGACAGTCGTGCTCCACTCTCACCACCATCAGAACATATCTTCAAAGCTATCAGCGCAAAGAAAAAAGCAACACACCACTCCAGGAGGGCTCGAAACTCCAACCTTTCGGTTAACAGCCGATCGCGCTAGCCCATTGCGCCACGGAGACAGTCTTGCTCCACTCTCACCACCATCAGAACATATCTTCAAAGCTATCAGCCCAAAGAAAAAAAAAGCGCCGCACCACCACCGGATGGGCTCGAACCTCCAACTTTTTGGTTAACAGCCGATCACGCTAGCCAATTGCGCCACGGAGACAGTCCTGCTTCACTCTCACCACCATCAGAACATATCTTCAAAGCTATCAGCACAAAGAAAAAAAAGCGCCCCAGCATCACCGGTTGGGCTCGAACTTCCAACCTTTCGGTTAACAGCCGATCACGCTAGCCAATTGCGCCACGGAGACAGTCCTGCTCCACTCTCACCACCATCAGAACTTATGTTCAAAGCTATCAGCACAAAGAAAAAAAAAGCGCCCCAGCATCACCGGGTGGGCTCGAACTTCCAACCTTTCGGTTAACAGCCGATCGCGCTAGCCAGCTGCGCCAAGGAGACAGTCGTGCTCCACTCTCACCACCATCAGAACATATCTTCAAAGCTATCAGCGCAAAGAAAAAAGCAACACACCACCACCGGGTGGAATCAAACCTCCAACTTTTCGGTTAACAGCCGATCACGCTAGCGAATTGCGCCACGGAGACAGTCCTGCTCCACTCTCACCACCATCAGAACATATCTTCAAAGCTATCAGCCCACAGAAAAAAAGCGCCGCGCAACCACCGGCTAGGCTCGAACCTCCAACTTTTCGGTTAACAGCCGATCGCGCTAGCCAATTGCGCCACGGAGACAGTCCTGCTCCACTCTCACCATCATCAGAACATATCTTCAAAGCTATCAGCGCAAGGAAAAAAAAGCGCTGCACCACCAACGGGTGGGCTCGAACCTCCAACTTTCCGGTTAACAGCCGATCACGCTAGCCAATTGCGCCACAGAGACAGTCCTGCTTCACTCTCACCCCCATCAGAACATATCTTCAAAGCTATCAGCCCAAAGAAAAAAAAGCCCCGCACCACCACCGGGTGGGTTTGAAACTCACACCTTTCGGTTAACTGCTGATTGCGCTAGCCAATGGCGCCACGGAGACAGTCCTGCTCCACTCTTACCACCATTAGAACATATCTTCAAAGCTATCAGCCCAAAGAAAAAAAGCGCCGCACCACCAACGGGTGGACTCGAACCTCCAACTTTCCGGTTAACAGCCGATCACGCTAGCCAATTGCGCCACGGAGACAGTCCTGCTCCACTCTCACCATCATCAGAACATATCTTCAAAGCTATCAGCGCAAGGAAAAAAAGCGCTGCACCACCACCAGGTGGGCTCGAACCTCCAACCTTTCGGTTAACAGCCGATCGCGCTAGTCCATTGCGCCACGGAGACAGTCTTGCTCTACTCTCACCACCATCAGAACATATCTTCAAAGCTATCAGCGCAAAGAAAAAAGCAATACACCACTCCCGGGAGGGCTCGAAATCCAACCTTTCGGTCAACAGCCGATCACGCTAGCCAATTGCGCCACGGAGACAGTCCTGCTCCACTCTCACCACCATCAGAACATATCTTCAAAGCTATCAGCCCACAGAAAAAAAGCGCCGCGCAACCACCGCTTAGGCTCCAACCTCCAACTTTTCGGTTAACAGCCGATCGCGCTAGCCAATTGCGCCACGGAGACAGTCCTGCTCCACTCTCACCATCATCAGAACATATCTTCAAAGCTATCAGCGCAAGGAAAAAAAAGCGCTGCACCACCACCAGGTGGGCTCGAACCTCCAACCTTTCGGTTAACAGCAGATCGCGCTAGCCCATTGCGCCACGGAGACAGTCTTGCTCCTTTCTCACCACCATCAGAACATATCTTCAAAGCTATCAGCGCAAAGAAAAAAGCAACACACCACTCCCGGGAGGGCTCGAAACTCCAACCTTTCGGTTAACAGCCGATCACGCTAGCCCATTGCGCTACGGAGGCAGTATTGCTCCACTCTCACCATCATCAGAACATATCTTCAAAGCTATCAGCGCAAGGAAAAAAAAGCGCTGCACCACCACCAGGTGGGCTCGAACCTCCAACCTTTCGGTTAACAGCCGATCGCGCTAGCCCATTGCGCCACGGAGACAGTCTTGCTCCACTCTCACCACCATCAGAACATATCTTCAAAGCTATCAGCGCAAAGAAAAAAGCAACAAACCACTCCCGGGAGGGCTCGAAACTCCAACCTTTCGGTCAACAGCCGATCGCGCAAGCCAATTGCGCCACGGAGACAGTACTGCTCCACTCTCACCACCATCAGAACATATCTTCAGAGCTATCAGCCCAAAGAAAAAAAAGCGCCATACCACCACCGGGTGGGCTCAAACCTCCGACCTTTTGATTAACAGCCCATCGCGCTAGCCAATTGCGCCATGGAGAAAGTCCTGCACCACTCGCACCACCATCAGAACATATCTTCAAAGCTATCAGCCCAAAGAAAAAAAAGCGCCGCACCACCACCGGGTGGGCTCGAACCTCCAACTTTTCGGTTAACAGCCGATCACGCTAGCCAATTGCGCCAAGGAGACAGTCGTGCTCCACTCTCACCACCATCAGAACATATCTTCAAAGCTATCAGCGCAAAGAAAAAAGCAACACACCACTCCAGGAGGGCTCGAAACTCCAACCTTTCGGTTAACAGCCGATCGCGCTAGCCAATTGCGCCACGGAGACAGTCCTGCTTCACTCTCACCACCATCATAACATATCTTCAAAGCTATCAGCCCAAAGAAAAAAAAGCGCCGCACCACCACCGGGTGGGCTCGAAACTCCAACTTTTCGGTTAACTGCCGATCGCGCTAGCCAATGGCGCCACGGAGACAGTCCTGCTCCACTCTTACCACCATTAGAACATATCGTCAAAGCTATCAGCCCAAAGAAAAAAAAAGCGCCGCACCACCAACGGGTGGACTCGAACCTCCAACTTTACGGTTAACAGCCGATCACGCTAGCCAATTGCGCCACGGAGACAGTCCTGCTCCACTCTCACCACCATCAGAACTTATCTTCAAAGCTATCAGCACAAAGAAAAAAAGCGCCCCAGCATCACCGGGTGGGGTCGAACCTCCAACCTTTCGTTTAACAGCCGATCGCGCTAGCCAATTGCGCCACGAAGACAGTCCTGCTCCACTCTCACCACCATCAGAACATATCTTCAAAGCTATTACCGCAAAGAAAAAAGCAACACACCACTCCCGGAAGGGCTCGAAACTCCAACCTTTCGGGTAACAGCCGATCACGCTAGCCAATTGCGCCACGGAGACAGTCCTGCTTCACTCTCACCACCATCAGAACATATCTTCAAAGCTATCAGCACAAAGAAAAAAAAGCGCCCCAGCATCACCGGGTGGGCTCGAACTTCTAACCTTTCGGTTAACAGCCGATCGCGCTAGCCAACTGCGCCAAGGAGACAGTCGTGCTCCACTCTCACCACCATCAGAACATTTCTTCAAAGCTATCAGCGCAAAGAAAAAAGCAACACACCACTCCAGGGAGGGCTCGAAACTCCAACCTTTCGGTTAACAGCCGATCGCGCTAGCCAATGGCGCCACGGAGACAGTCCTGCTCCACTCTTACCACCATTAGAACATATCTTCAAAGCTATCAGCCCAAAGAAAAAAAAGCGCCGCACCACCAACGGGTGGGCTCGAACCTCCAACTTTTCGGTTAACAGCCGATCACGCTAGCCAATTGCGCCACGGAGACAGTCCTGCTTCACGCTCACCCCCATCAGAACATATCTTCAAAGCTATCAGCGCAAAGAAAAAAGCAACACACCACTCCCGGGAGGGCTCGAAACTCCAACCTTTCGGTCAACAGCCGATCGCGCTAGCCAATTGCGCCACAGAGACAGTACTGCTCCACTCTCACCACCATCAGAACATATCTTCAAAGCTATCAGCCCAAAGAAAAAAAAGCGCCATACCACCACCGGGTGGGCTCGAACCTCCGACCTTTTGATTAACAACCCATCGCGCTAGCCAATTGCGCCATGGAGACAGTCCTGCACCACTCTCACCACCATCAGAACATATCTTCAAAGCTATCAGCCCAAAGAAAAAAAAAGCGCCGCACCACCACCGGATGGGCTCGAACCTCCAACTTTTTGGTTAACAGCCGATCACGCTAGCCAATTGCGCCACGGAGACAGTCCTGCTTCACTCTCACCACCATCAGAACATATCTTCAAAGCTATCAGCACAAAGAAAAAAAAGCGCCCCAGCATCACCGGTTGGGCTCGAACTTCCAACCTTTCGGTTAACAGCCGATCGCGCTAGCCAACTGCGCCAAGGAGACAGTCGTGCTCCACTCTCACCACCATCAGAACGTATCTTCAAAGCTATCAGCGCAAAGAAAAAAGCAACACACCACTCCAGGAGGGCTCGAAACTCCAACCTTTCGGTTAACAGCCGATCGCGCTAGCCAATGGCGCCACAGAGACAGTCCTGCTCCACTCTTACCACCATTAGAACATATCTTCAAAGCTATCAGCCCAAAGAAAAAAAAGCGCCGCACCACCAACGGGTGGGCTCGAATCTCCAAATTTCCGGTTAACAGCCGATCACGCTAGCCAATTGCGCCACGGAGACAGTCCTGCTCCACTCTCACCACCATCAGAACATATCTTCAAAGCTATCAGCCCAAAGAAAAAAAAGCGCCGCACCACCACAGGGTGGGCTCGAGCCTCCAACTTTTCGGTTAACAGCCGATCACGCTAGCCAATTGCGCCACGGAGACAGTCCTGCTCCACTCTCACCACCATCAGAACATATCTTCAAAGCTATCAGCCCAAAGAAAAAAAAGCGCCGCACCACCAACGGGTGGGCTCGAACCTCCAAATTTCCGGTTAACAGCTGATCACGCTAGCCAGTTGCGCCACGGAGACAGTCCTGTTCCACTCTCACCACCATCAGAACATATCTTCAAAGCTATCAGCCCAAAGAAAAAAAAGTGCCGCACCACCACCGGGTGGGCTCGAGCCTCCAACTTTTCGGTTAACAGCCGATCACGCTAGCCAATTGCGCCACGGAGACAGTCCTGCTCCACTCTCACCACCATCAGAACATATCTTCAAAGCTATCAGCCCACAGAAAAAAAGCGCCGCACCACCCCCGGGTGGGCTCGAACCTCCAACTTTTCGGTTAACAGCCGATCACGCTAGCCAATTGCGCCACGGAGACCGTCCTGCTTCACTCTCACCACCATCATAACATATCTTCAAAGCTATCAGCACAAAGAAAAAAAACCGCCGCACCACCACCGGGTGGGCTCAAACTACCAACTTTTCGGTTAACAGCCGATCACGCTAGCGAATTGCGCCACGGAGACAGTCCTGCTCCACTCTCACCACCATCAGAACATATATTCAAAGCTATCAGCCCAAAGAAAAAAAGCGCCGCACCAGCACCGTGTGGGCTCGAACCTCCAACTTTTCGGTTAACAGCCGATCACGCTAGCCAATTGCGCCACGGAGACAGTCCTGCTTCACTCTCACCACCATCATAACATATCTTCAAAGCTATCAGCCCAAAGAAAAAAAAGCGCCGCACCACCACCGGGTGGGCTCGAAACTCCAACCTTTCGGTTAACTGCCGATCGCGCTAGCCAATGGCGCCACGGAGACAGTCCTGCTCCACTCTTACCACCATTAGAACATATCTTCAAAGCTATCAGCTCAAAGAAAAAAAAAGCGCCGCACCACCAACGGGTGGACTCGAACCTCCAACTTTCCGGTTAACAGCCGATTACGCTAGCCAATTGCGCCACAGAGACAGTCCTGCTTCACTCTCACCCCCATCAGAACATATCTTCAAAGTTATCAGCCCAAAGAAAAAAAAGCGCCGCACCACCACCGGTTGGGCTCGAAACTCCAACCTTTCGGTTAACTGCTTATTGCGCTAGCCAATGGCGCCACGGAGACACTCCTGCTCCACTCTTACCACCATTAGAACATATCTTCAAAGCTATTAGCCCAAAGAAAAAAAAAGCGCCGCACCACCAACGGGTGGACTCGAACCTCCAACTTTCGGTTAACAGCCGTTCACGCTAGCCAATTGCGCCACGGAGACAGTCCTGCTCCACTCTCACCATCATCAGAACATATCTTCAAAGCTATCAGCGCAAGGAAAAAAAAGCGCTGCACCACAACCAGGTGGGCTCGAACCTCCAACCTTTCGGTTAACAGCCGATCGCGCTAGCCCATTGCGCCACGGAGACAGTCTTGCTCCTTTCTCACCACCATCAGAACATATCTTCAAAGCTATCAGCGCAAAGAAAAAAGCAACAAACCACTCCCGGGAGGGCTCGAAACTCCAACCTTTCGGTCAACAGCCGATCGCGCTAGCCAATTGCGCCACGGAGACAGTACTGCTCCACTCTCACCACCATCAGAACATATCTTCAGAGCTATCAGCCCAAAGAAAAAAAAGCGCCATACCACCACCGGGTGGGCTCGAACCTCCGACCTTTTGATTAACAGCCCATCGCGCTAGTCAATTGCGCCATGGAGAAAGTCCTGCACCACTCGCACCACCATCAGAACATATCTTCAAAGCTATCAGCCCAAAGAAAAAAAAGGGCCGCACCACCACCGGGTGGGCTCGAACCTCCAACTTTTCGGTTAACAGCCGATCACGCTAGCCAATTGCGCCAAGGAGACAGTCGTGCTCCACTCTCACCACCATCAGAACATATCTTCAAAGCTATCAGCGCAAAGAAAAAAGCAACACACCACTCCAGGAGGGCTCGAAACTCCAACCTTTCGGTTAACAGCCGATCGCGCTAGCCAATTGCGCCACGGAGACAGTCCTGCTTCACTCTCACCACCATCATAACATATCTTCAAAGCTATCAGCCCAAAGAAAAAAAAGCGCCGCACCACCACCGCGTGGGCTCGAAACTCCAACCTTTCGGTTAACTGCCAATCGCGCTAGCCAATGGCGCCACGGAGACAGTCCTGCTGCACTCTTACCACCATTAGAACATATCGTCAAAGCTATCAGCCCAAAGAAAAAAAAAGCGCCGCACCACCAACGGGTGGACTCGAACCTCCAACTTTCCGGTTAACAGCCGATCACGCTAGCCAATTGCGCCACGGAGACAGTCCTGCTCCACTCTCACCACCATCAGAACTTATCTTCAAAGCTATCAGCACAAAGAAAAAAAAGCGCCCCAGCATCACCGGGTGGGCTCGAACCTCCAACCTTTCGTTTAACAGCCGATCGCGCTAGCCAATTGCACCACGAAGACAGTGCTGCTCCACTCTCACCACCATCAGAACATATCTTCAAAGCTATTACCGCAAAGAATAAAGCAACACACCACTCCCGGAAGGGCTCGAAACTCCAACCTTTCGGTTAACAGCCGATCACGCTAGCCAATTGCGCCACGGAGACAGTCCTGCTTCACTCTCACCACCATCAGAACATATCTTCAAAGCTATCAGCACAAAGAAAAAAAGCGCCCCAGCATCACCGGGTGGGCTCGAACTTCCAACCTTTCGGTTAACAGCCGATCGCGCTAGCCAACTGCGCCAAGGAGACAGTCGTGCTCCACTCTCACCACCATCAGAACATATCTTCAAAGCTATCAGCGCAAAGAAAAAAGCAACACACCCCTCCAGGGAGGGCTCGAAACTCCAACCTTTCGGTTAACAGCCGATCGCGCTAGCCAATGGCGCCACGGAGACAGTCCTGCTCCACTCTTACCACCATTAGAACATATCTTCAAAGCTATCAGCCCAAAGAAAAAAAAAGCGCCGCACCACCAACAGGTGGACTCGAACCTCCAACTTTCCGGTTAACAGCCGATCACGCTAGCCAATTGCGCCACGGAGACAGTCCTGCTCTACTCTCACCACCATCAGAACTTATCTTCAAAGCTATCAGCACAAAGAAAAAAAAAGCGCCCCAGCATCACCGGGTGGGCTCGAACTTCCAACCTTTCGGTTAACAGCCGATCGCGCTAGCCAGCTCCGCCAAGGAGACAGTCGTGCTCCACTCTCACCACCATCAGAACATATCTTCAAAGCTATCAGCGCAAAGAAAAAAGCAACATACCACCACCGGGTGGGCTCAAACCTCCAACTTTTCGGTTAACAGCCGATCACGCTAGCCAATTGCGCCACGGAGGCAGTCCTGCTCCACTCTCACCACCATCAGAACATATCTTCAAAGCTATCAGCCCACAGAAAAAAAGCGCCGCGCAACCACCGGGTAGGCTCGAACCTCCAACTTTTCGGTTAACAGCCGATCGCGCTAGCCAATTGCGCCACGGAGACAGTCCTGCTCCACTCTCACCATCATCAGAACATATCTTCAAAGCTATCAGCGCAAGGAAAAAAAAGCGCTGCACCACCACCAGGTGGGCTCCAACCTCCAACCTTTCGGTTAACAGCCGATCGCGCTAGCCCATTGCGCCACGGAGACAGTCTTGCTCCACTCTCACCACCATCAGAACATATCTTCAAAGCTATCAGCGCAAAGAAAAAAGCAACACACCACTCCCGGGAGGGCTCGAAACTCCAACCTTTCGGTTAACAGCCGATCGCGCTAGCCCATTGCGCTACGGAGGCAGTCTTGCTCCACTCTCACCATCATCAGAACATATCTTCAAAGCTGTCAGCGCAAGGAAAAAAAAGCGCTGCACCACCACCAGGTGGGCTCGAACCTCCAACCTTTCGGTTAACAGCCGATAGCGCTAGCCCATTGCGCCACGGAGACAGTCTTGCTCCACTCTCACCACCATCAGAACATATCTTCAAAGCTATCAGCCCAAAGAAAAAAAAAGCGCCGCACCACCACCGGATGGGCTCGAACCTCCAACTTTTTGGTTAACAGCCGATCACGCTAGCCAATTGCGCCACGGAGACAGTCCTGCTTCACTCTCACCACCATCAGAACATATCTTCAAAGCTATCAGCACAAAGAAAAAAAAGCGCCCCAGCATCACCGGTTGGGCTCGAACTTCCAACCTTTCGGTTAACAGCCGATCGCGCTAGCCAACTGCGCCAAGGAGACAGTCGTGCTCCACTCTCACCACCATCAGAACGTATCTTCAAAGCTATCAGCGCAAAGAAAAAAGCAACACACCACTCCAGGAGGGCTCGAAACTCCAACCTTTCGGTTAACAGCCGATCGCGCTAGCCAATGGCGCCACAGAGACAGTCCTGCTCCACTCTTACCACCATTAGAACATATCTTCAAAGCTATCAGCCCAAAGAAAAAAAAGCGCCGCACCACCAACGGGTTGGCTCGAATCTCCAAATTTCCGGTTAACAGCCGATCACGCTAGCCAATTGCGCCACGGAGACAGTCCTGCTCCACTCTCACCACCATCAGAACATATCTTCAAAGCTATCAGCCCAAAGAAAAAAAAGCGCCGCACCACCACAGGGTGGGCTCGAGCCTCCAACTTTTCGGTTAACAGCCGATCACGCTAGCCAATTGCGCCACGGAGACAGTCCTGCTCCACTCTCACCACCATCAGAACATATCTTCAAAGCTATCAGCCCAAAGAAAAAAAAGCGCCGCACCACCAACGGGTGGGCTCGAACCTCCAAATTTCCGGTTAACAGCTGATCACGCTAGCCAGTTGCGCCACGGAGACAGTCCTGTTCCACTCTCACCACCATCAGAACATATCTTCAAAGCTATCAGCCCAAAGAAAAAAAAGTGCCGCACCACCACCGGGTGGGCTCGAGCCTCCAACTTTTCGGTTAACAGCCGATCACGCTAGCCAATTGCGCCACGGAGACAGTCCTGCTCCACTCTCACCACCATCAGAACATATCTTCAAAGCTATCAGCCCAAAGAAAAAAAAGCGCCGCACCACCACCGGGTGGGCTCGAAACTCCAACCTTTCGGTTAACTGCCGATCGCGCTAGCCAATGGCGCCACGGAGACAGTCCTGCTCCACTCTTACCACCATTAGAACATATCTTCAAAGCTATCAGCTCAAAGAAAAAAAAAGCGCCGCACCACCAACGGGTGGACTCGAACCTACAACTTTCCGGTTAACAGCCGATTACGCTAGCCAATTGCGCCACAGAGACAGTCCTGCTTCACTCTCACCCCCATCAGAACATATCTTCAAAGTTATCAGCCCAAAGAAAAAAAAGCGCCGCACCACCACCGGTTGGGCTCGAAACTCCAACCTTTCGGTTAACTGCTGATTGCGCTAGCCAATGGCGCCACGGAGACAGTCCTGCTCTACTCTTACCACCATTAGAACATATCTTCAAAGCTATCAGCCCAAAGAAAAAAAAGCGCCGCACCACCAACGGGTGGACTCGAACCTCCAACTTTCGGTTAACAGCCGTTCACGCTAGCCAATTGCGCCACGGAGACAGTCCTGCTCCACTCTCACCATCATCAGAACATATCTTCAAAGCTATCAGCGCAAGGAAAAAAAAGCGCTGCACCACAACCAGGTGGGCTCGAACCTCCAACCTTTCGGTTAACAGCCGATCGCGCTAGCCCATTGCGCCACGGAGACAGTCTTGCTCCTTTCTCACCACCATCAGAACATATCTTCAAAGCTATCAGCGCAAAGAAAAAAGCAACAAACCCCTCCCGGGAGGGCTCGAAACTCCAACCTTTCGGTCAACAGCCGATCGCGCTAGCCAATTGCGCCACGGAGACAGTACTGCTCCACTCTCACCACCATCAGAACATATCTTCAGAGCTATCAGCCCAAAGAAAAAAAAGCGCCATACCACCACCGGGTGGGCTCGAACCTCCGACCTTTTGATTAACAGCCCATCGCGCTAGTCAATTGCGCCATGGAGAAAGTCCTGCACCACTCGCACCACCATCAGAACATATCTTCAAAGCTATCAGCCCAAAGAAAAAAAAGGGCCGCACCACCACCGGGTGGGCTCGAACCTCCAACTTTTCGGTTAACAGCCGATCACGCTAGCCAATTGCGCCAAGGAGACAGTCGTGCTCCACTCTCACCACCATCAGAACATATCTTCAAAGCTATCAGCGCAAAGAAAAAAGCAACACACCACTCCAGGAGGGCTCGAAACTCCAACCTTTCGGTTAACAGCCGATCGCGCTAGCCAATTGCGCCACGGAGACAGTCCTGCTTCACTCTCACCACCATCATAACATATCTTCAAAGCTATCAGCCCAAAGAAAAAAAAGCGCCGCACCACCACCGCGTGGGCTCGAAACTCCAACCTTTCGGTTAACTGCCAATCGCGCTAGCCAATGGCGCCACGGAGACAGTCCTGCTGCACTCTTACCACCATTAGAACATATCGTCAAAGCTATCAGCCCAAAGAAAAAAAAAGCGCCGCACCACCAACGGGTGGACTCGAACCTCCAACTTTCCGGTTAACAGCCGATCACGCTAGCCAATTGCGCCACGGAGACAGTCCTGCTCCACTCTCACCACCATCAGAACTTATCTTCAAAGCTATCAGCACAAAGAAAAAAAAGCGCCCCAGCATCACCGGGTGGGCTCGAACCTCCAACCTTTCGTTTAACAGCCGATCGCGCTAGCCAATTGCACAACGAAGACAGTGCTGCTCCACTCTCACCACCATCAGAACATATCTTCAAAGCTATTACCGCAAAGAATAAAGCAACACACCACTCCCGGAAGGGCTCGAAACTCCAACCTTTCGGTTAACAGCCGATCACGCTAGCCAATTGCGCCACGGAGACAGTCCTGCTTCACTCTCACCACCATCAGAACATATCTTCAAAGCTATCAGCACAAAGAAAAAAAGCGCCCCAGCATCACCGGGTGGGCTCGAACCTCCAACCTTTCGGTTAACAGCCGATCGCGCTAGCCAGCTGCGCCAAGGAGACAGTCGTGCTCCACTCTCACCACCATCAGAACATATCTTCAAAGCTATCAGCGCAAAGAAAAAAGCAACACACCACCACCGGGTGGGCTCAAACCTCCAACTTTTCGGTTAACAGCCGATCACGCTAGCCAATTGCGCCACGGAGACAGTCCTGCTCCACTCTCACCACCATCAGAACATATCTTCAAAGCTATCAGCCCACAGAAAAAAAAGCGCCGCGCAACCACCGGGTAGGCTCGAACCTCCAACTTTTCGGTTAACAGCCGATCGCGCAAGCCAATTGCGCCACGGAGACAGTCCTGCTCCACTCTCACCATCATCAGAACATATCTTCAAAGCTATCAGCGCAAGGAAAAAAAAGCGCTGCACCACCACCAGGTGGGCTCGAACCTCCAACCTTTCGGTTAACAGCCGATCGCGCTAGCCCATTGCGCCACGGAGACAGTCTTGCTCCACTCTCACCACCATCCGAACATATCTTCAAAGCTATCAGCGCAAAGAAAAAAGCAACACACCACTCCCGGGAGGGCTCGAAACTCCAACCTTTCGGTTAACAGCCGATCGCGCTAGCCCATTGCGCTACGGAGGCAGTCTTGCTCCACTCTCACCATCATCAGAACATTTCTTCAAAGCTATCAGCGCAAGGAAAAAAAAGCGCTGCACCACCACCAGGTGGGCTCGAACCTCCAACCTTTCGGTTAACAGCCGATCGCGCTAGCCCATTGCGCCACGGAGACAGTCTTGCTCCACTTTCACCACCATCAGAACATATCTTCAAAGCTATCAGCGCAAAGAAAAAAGCAACACACCACTCCCGGGAGGGCTCGAAACTCCAACCTTTCGGTCAACAGCCGATCGCGCTAGCCAATTGCGCCACAGAGACAGTACTGCTCCACTCTCACCACCATCAGAACATATCTTCAAAGCTATCAGCCCAAAGAAAAAAAAGCGTCATACCACCACCGGGTGGGCTCGAACCTCCGACCTTTTGATTAACAACCCATCGCGCTAGCCAATTGCGCCATGTAGACAGTCCTTCACCACTCTCACCACCATCAGAACATATCTTCAAAGCTATCAGCCCAAAGAAAAAAAAGCACCGCACCACCACCGGATGGGCTCGAACCTCCAACTTTTCGGTTAACAGCCGATCACGCTAGCCAATTGCGCCACGGAGACAGTCCTGCACCACTCTCACCACCATCAGAACATATCTTCAAAGCTATCAGCACAAAGAAAAAAAGCGCCCCAGCATCACCGGTTGGGCTCGAACTTCCAACCTTTCGGTTAACAGCCGATCGCGCTAGCCAACTGCGCCAAGGAGACAGTCGTGCTCCACTCTCACCACCATCAGAACATATCTTCAAAGCTATCAGCGCAAAGAAAAAAGCAACACACCCCTCCAGGGAGGGCTCGAAACTCCAACCTTTCGGTTAACAGCCGATCGCGCTAGCCAATTGCGCCACGGAGACAGTCCTGCTCCACTCTCACCATCATCAGAACATATCTTCAAAGCTATCAGCGCAAGGAAAAAAAAGCGCTGCACCACCACCAGGTGGGCTCCAACCTCCAACCTTTCGGTTAACAGCCGATCACGCTAGCCAATTGCGCCACGGAGACAGTCCTGCTCCACTCTCACCACCATCAGAACATATCTTCAAAGCTATCAGCCCAAAGAAAAAAAGCGCCGCACCACCACCGGGTGGGCTCGAGCCTCCAACTTTTCGGTTAACAGCCGATCACGCTAGCCAATTGCGCCACGGAGACAGTCCTGCTCCACTCTCACCACCATCAGAACATATCTTCAAAGCTATCAGCCCACAGAAAAAAAAAGCGCCGCACCACCACCGGGTGGGCTCGAACCTCCAACTTTTCGGTTAACAGCCGATCACGTTAGCCAATTGCGCCACGGAAACCGTCCTGCTTCACTCTCACCACCATCATAACATATCTTCAAAGCTATCAGCCCAAAGACAAAAAAAGCGCCGCACCACCACCGGGTGGGCTCAAACTACCAACTTTTCGGTTAACAGCCGATCACGCTAGCGAATCGCGCCACGGAGACAGTCCTGCTCCACTCTCACCACCATCAGAACATATATTCAAAGCTATCAGCCCAAAGAAAAAAAGCGCCGCACTACCACCGTGTGGGCTCGAACCTCCAACTTTTCGGTTAACAGCCGATCGCGCTAGCCAATTGCGCCACGAAGACAGTCCTGCTCCACTCTCACCACCATCAGAACATATCTTCAAAGCTATTACCGCAAAGAAAAAAGCAACACACCACTCCCGGAAGGGCTCGAAACTCCAACCTTTCGGTTAAGAGCCGATCACGCTAGCCAATTGCGCCACGGAGACAGTCCTGCTTCACTCTCACCACCATCAGAACATATCTTCAAAGCTATCAGCCCACAGAAAAAAAGCGCCGCACCACCACCGGGTGGGCTCGAACCTCCAACCTATCGGTTAACAGCCGATCGCGCTAGCCAATTGCGCCACGAAGACAGTCCTGCTCCACTCTCACCACCATCAGAACATATCTTCAAAGCTATTACCGCAAAGAAAAAAGCAACACACCACTCCCGGAAGGGCTCGAAACTCCAACCTTTCGGTTAAGAGCCGATCACGCTAGCCAATTGCGCCACGGAGACCATCCTGCTTCACTCTCACCACCATCAGAACATATCTTCAAAGCTATCAGCACAAAGAAAAAAAAGCGCCCCAGCATCACCGGGTGGGCTCGAACTTCCAACCTTTCGGTTAACAGCCGATCGCGCTAGCCAACTGCGCCAAGGAGACAGTCGTACTCCACTCTCACCACCATCAGAACATATCTTCAAAGCTATCAGCGCAAAGAAAACAGCAACACACCACTACAGGGAGGGCTCGAAACTCCAACCTTTCGGTTAACAGCCGATCGCGCTAGCCAATGGCGCCACGGAGACAGTCCTGCTCCACTCTTACCACCATTAGAACATATCTTCAAAGCTATCAGCCCAAAGAAAAAAAAGCGCCGCACCACCAACGGGTGGGCTCGAACCTCCAACTTTCCGGTTAACAGCCGATCACGCTAGCCAATTGCGCCACAGAGACAGTCCTGCTTCACTCTCACCCCCATCAGAACATATCTTCAAAGTTATCAGCCCAAAGAAAAAAAAGCGCCGCACCACCACCGGGTGGGCTCGAAACTCCAACCTTTCGGTTAACTGCTGATTGCGCTAGCCAATGGCGCCACGGAGACAGTCCTGCTCCACTCTTACCACCATTAGAACATATCTTCAAAGCTATCAGCCCAAAGAAAAAGAAAGCGCCGCACCACCAACGGGAGGACTCGAACCTCCAACTTTCGGTTAACAGCCGTTCACGCTAGCCAATTGCGCCACGGAGACAGTCCTGCTCCACTCTCACCATCATCAGAACATATCTTCAAAGCTATCAGCCCAAGGAAAAAAAAGCGCTGCACCACCACCAGGTGGGCTCGAACCTCCAACCTTTCGGTTAACAGCCGATCGCGCTAGCCAATTGCGCCACGGAGACAGTACTGCTCCACTCTCACCATCATCAGAACATATCTTCAGAGCTATCAGCCCAAAGAAAAAAAAGCGCCATACCACCACCGGGTGGGCTCGAACCTCCGACCTTTTGATTAACAGCCCATCGCGCTAGCCAATTGCGCCATGGGGAAAGTCCTGCACCACTCGCACCACCATCAGAACATATCTTCAAAGCTATCAGCCCAAAGAAAATAAGCGCCGCACCACCACCGGGTGGGCTCGAACCTCCAACTTTTCGGTTAACAGCCGATCACGCTAGCCAATTGCGCCAAGGAGACAGTCGTGCTCCACTCTCACCGCCATCAGAACATATCTTCAAAGCTATCAGCGCAAAGAAAAAAGCAACACACCACTCCAGGAGGGCTCGAAACTCCAACCTTTCGGTCAACAGCCGATCGCGCTAGCCAATTGCGCCACGGAGACAGTACTGCTCCACTCTCACCACCATCAGAACATATCTTCAGAGCTATCAGCCCAAAGAAAAAAAAGCGCCATACCACCACCGGGTGGGCTCGAACCTCCGACCTTTTGATTAACAGCCCATCGCGCTAGCCAATTGCGCCATGGAGAAAGTCCTGCACCACTCGCACCACCATCAGAACATATCTTCAAAGCTATCAGCCCAAAGAAAAAAAAGCGCCGCACCACCACCGGGTGGGCTCGAACCTCCAACTTTTCGGTTAACAGCCGATCACGCTAGCCAATTGCGCCAAGGAGACAGTCGTGCTCCACTCTCACCACCATCAGAACATATCTTCAAAGCTATCAGCGCAAAGAAAAAAGCAACACACCACTCCCGGGAGGGCTCGAAACTCCAACCTTTCGGTTAACAGCCGATCGCGCTAGCCCATTGCGCTACGGAGGCAGTCTTGCTCCACTCTCACCATCATCAGAACATTTCTTCAAAGCTATCAGCGCAAGGAAAAAAAAGCGCTGCACCACCACCAGGTGGGCTCGAACCTCCAACCTTTCGGTTAACAGCCGATCGCGCTAGCCCATTGCGCCACGGAGACAGTCTTGCTCCACTTTCACCACCATCAGAACATATCTTCAAAGCTATCAGCGCAAAGAAAAAAGCAACACACCACTCCCGGGAGGGCTCGAAACTCCAACCTTTCGGTCAACAGCCGATCGCGCTAGCCAATTGCGCCACAGAGACAGTACTGCTCCACTCTCACCACCATCAGAACATATCTTCAAAGCTATCAGCCCAAAGAAAAAAAAGCGTCATACCACCACCGGGTGGGCTCGAACCTCCGACCTTTTGATTAACAACCCATCGCGCTAGCCAATTGCGCCATGTAGACAGTCCTGCACCACTCTCACCACCATCAGAACATATCTTCAAAGCTATCAGCCCAAAGAAAAAAAAGCGCCGCACCACCACCGGATGGGCTCGAACCTCCAACTTTTCGGTTAACAGCCGATCACGCTAGCCAATTGCGCCACGGAGACAGTCCTGCACCACTCTCACCACCATCAGAACATATCTTCAAAGCTATCAGCACAAAGAAAAAAAGCGCCCCAGCATCACCGGTTGGGCTCGAACTTCCAACCTTTCGGTTAACAGCCGATCGCGCTAGCCAACTGCGCCAAGGAGACAGTCGTGCTCCACTCTCACCACCATCAGAACATATCTTCAAAGCTATCAGCGCAAAGAAAAAAGCAACACACCCCTCCAGGGAGGGCTCGAAACTCCAACCTTTCGGTTAACAGCCGATCGCGCTAGCCAATTGCGCCACGGAGACAGTCCTGCTCCACTCTCACCATCATCAGAACATATCTTCAAAGCTATCAGCGCAAGGAAAAAAAAGCGCTGCACCACCACCAGGTGGGCTCCAACCTCCAACCTTTCGGTTAACAGCCGATCACGCTAGCCAATTGCGCCACGGAGACAGTCCTGCTCCACTCTCACCACCATCAGAACATATCTTCAAAGCTATCAGCCCAAAGAAAAAAAGCGCCGCACCACCACCGGGTGGGCTCGAGCCTCCAACTTTTCGGTTAACAGCCGATCACGCTAGCCAATTGCGCCACGGAGACAGTCCTGCTCCACTCTCACCACCATCAGAACATATCTTCAAAGCTATCAGAACACAGAAAAAAAAGCGCCGCACCACCACCGGGTGGGCTCGAACCTCCAACTTTTCGGTTAACAGCCGATCACGTTAGCCAATTGCGCCACGGAAACCGTCCTGCTTCACTCTCACCACCATCATAACATATCTTCAAAGCTATCAGCCCAAAGACAAAAAAAGCGCCGCACCACCACCGGGTGGGCTCAAACTACCAACTTTTCGGTTAACAGCGGATCACGCTAGCGAATCGCGCCACGGAGACAGTCCTGCTCCACTCTCACCACCATCAGAACATATATTCAAAGCTATCAGCCCAAAGAAAAAAAGCGCCGCACTACCACCGTGTGGGCTCGAACCTCCAACTTTTCGGTTAACAGCCGATCGCGCTAGCCAATTGCGCCACGAAGACAGTCCTGCTCCACTCTCACCACCATCAGAACATATCTTCAAAGCTATTACCGCAAAGAAAAAAGCAACACACCACTCCCGGAAGGGCTCGAAACTCCAACCTTTCGGTTAAGAGCCGATCACGCTAGCCAATTGCGCCACGGAGACAGTCCTGCTTCACTCTCACCACCATCAGAACATATCTTCAAAGCTATCAGCCCACAGAAAAAAAGCGCCGCACCACCACCGGGTGGGCTCGAACCTCCAACCTATCGGTTAACAGCCGATCGCGCTAGCCAATTGCGCCATGGAGACAGTCCTGCACCACTCTCACCACCATCAGAACATATCTTCAAAGCTATCAGCCCAAAGAAAAAAAAAGCGCCGCACCACCACCGGATGGGCTCGAACCTCCAACTTTTTGGTTAACAGCCGATCACGCTAGCCAATTGCGCCACGGAGACAGTCCTGCTTCACTCTCACCACCATCAGAACATATCTTCAAAGCTATCAGCACAAAGAAAAAAAAGCGCCCCAGCATCACCGGTTGGGCTCGAACTTCCAACCTTTCGGTTAACAGCCGATCGCGCTAGCCAACTGCGCCAAGGAGACAGTCGTGCTCCACTCTCACCACCATCAGAACGTATCTTCAAAGCTATCAGCGCAAAGAAAAAAGCAACACACCACTCCAGGAGGGCTCGAAACTCCAACCTTTCGGTTAACAGCCGATCGCGCTAGCCAATGGCGCCACAGAGACAGTCCTGCTCCACTCTTACCACCATTAGAACATATCTTCAAAGCTATCAGCCCAAAGAAAAAAAAGCACCGCACCACCAACGGGTGGGCTCGAATCTCCAAATTTCCGGTTAACAGCCGATCACGCTAGCCAATTGCGCCACGGAGACAGTCCTGCTCCACTCTCACCACCATCAGAACATATCTTCAAAGCTATCAGCCCAAAGAAAAAAAAGCGCCGCACCACCACAGGGTGGGCTCGAGCCTCCAACTTTTCGGTTAACAGCCGATCACGCTAGCCAATTGCGCCACGGAGACAGTCCTGCTCCACTCTCACCACCATCAGAACATATCTTCAAAGCTATCAGCCCAAAGAAAAAAAAGCGCCGCACCACCAACGGGTGGGCTCGAACCTCCAAATTTCCGGTTAACAGCTGATCACGCTAGCCAGTTGCGCCACGGAGACAGTCCTGTTCCACTCTCACCACCATCAGAACATATCTTCAAAGCTATCAGCCCAAAGAAAAAAAAGTGCCGCACCACCACCGGGTGGGCTCGAGCCTCCAACTTTTCGGTTAACAGCCGATCACGCTAGCCAATTGCGCCACGGAGACAGTCCTGCTCCACTCTCACCACCATCAGAACATATCTTCAAAGCTATCAGCCCACAGAAAAAAAGCGCCGCACCACCCCCGGGTGGGCTCGAACCTCCAACTTTTCGGTTAACAGCCGATCACGCTAGCCAATTGCGCCACGGAGACCGTCCTGCTTCACTCTCACCACCATCATAACATATCTTCAAAGCTATCAGCACAAAGAAAAAAAAGCGCCGCACCACCACCGGGTGGGCTCAAACTACCAACTTTTCGGTTAATAGCCGATCACGCTAGCGAATTGCGCCACGGAGACAGTCCTGCTCCACTCTCACCACCATCAGAACATATATTCAAAGCTATCAGCCCAAAGAAAAAAAGCGCCGCACCAGCACCGTGTGGGCTCGAACCTCCAACTTTTCGGTTAACAGCCGATCACGCTAGCCAATTGCGCCACGGAGACAGTCCTGCTTCACTCTCACCACCATCATAACATATCTTCAAAGCTATCAGCCCAAAGAAAAAAAAGCGCCGCACCACCACCGGGTGGGCTCGAAACTCCAACCTTTCGGTTAACTGCCGATCGCGCTAGCCAATGGCGCCACGGAGACAGTCCTGCTCCACTCTTACCACCATTAGAACATATCTTCAAAGCTATCAGCTCAAAGAAAAAAAAAGCGCCGCACCACCAACGGGTGGACTCGAACCTCCAACTTTCCGGTTAACAGCCGATTACGCTAGCCAATTGCGCCACAGAGACAGTCCTGCTTCACTCTCACCCCCATCAGAACATATCTTCAAAGTTATCAGCCCAAAGAAAAAAAAGCGCCGCACCACCACCGGTTGGGCTCGAAACTCCAACCTTTCGGTTAACTGCTGATTGCGCTAGCCAATGGCGCCACGGAGACAGTCCTGCTCTACTCTTACCACCATTAGAACATATCTTCAAAGCTATCAGCCCAAAGAAAAAAAAAGCGCCGCACCACCAACGGGTGGACTCGAACCTCCAACTTTCGGTTAACAGCCGTTCACGCTAGCCAATTGCGCCACGGAGACAGTCCTGCTCCACTCTCACCATCATCAGAACATATCTTCAAAGCTATCAGCGCAAGGAAAAAAAAGCGCTGCACCACAACCAGGTGGGCTCGAACCTCCAACCTTTCGGTTAACAGCCGATCGCGCTAGCCCATTGCGCCACGGAGACAGTCTTGCTCCTTTCTCACCACCATCAGAACATATCTTCAAAGCTATCAGCGCAAAGAAAAAAGCAACAAACCACTCCCGGGAGGGCTCGAAACTCCAACCTTTCGGTCAACAGCCGATCGCGCTAGCCAATTGCGCCACGGAGACAGTACTGCTCCACTCTCACCACCATCAGAACATATCTTCAGAGCTATCAGCCCAAAGAAAAAAAAGCGCCATACCACCACCGGGTGGGCTCGAACCTCCGACCTTTTGATTAACAGCCCATCGCGCTAGTCAATTGCGCCATGGAGAAAGTCCTGCACCACTCGCACCACCATCAGAACATATCTTCAAAGCTATCAGCCCAAAGAAAAAAAAGGGCCGCACCACCACCGGGTGGGCTCGAACCTCCAACTTTTCGGTTAACAGCCGATCACGCTAGCCAATTGCGCCAAGGAGACAGTCGTGCTCCACTCTCACCACCATCAGAACATATCTTCAAAGCTATCAGCGCAAAGAAAAAAGCAACACACCACTCCAGGAGGGCTCGAAACTCCAACCTTTCGGTTAACAGCCGATCGCGCTAGCCAATTGCGCCACGGAGACAGTCCTGCTTCACTCTCACCACCATCATAACATATCTTCAAAGCTATCAGCCCAAAGAAAAAAAAGCGCCGCACCACCACCGCGTGGGCTCGAAACTCCAACCTTTCGGTTAACTGCCATTCGCGCTAGCCAATGGCGCCACGGAGACAGTCCTGCTGCACTCTTACCACCATTAGAACATATCGTCAAAGCTATCAGCCCAAAGAAAAAAAAAGCGCCGCACCACCAACGGGTGGACTCGAACCTCCAACTTTCCGGTTAACAGCCGATCACGCTAGCCAATTGCGCCACGGAGACAGTCCTGCTCCACTCTCACCACCATCAGAACTTATCTTCAAAGCTATCAGCACAAAGAAAAAAAAGCGCCCCAGCATCACCGGGTGGGCTCGAACCTCCAACCTTTCGTTTAACAGCCGATCGCGCTAGCCCATTGCGCCACGGAGACAGTCTTGCTCCACTTTCACCACCATCAGAACATATCTTCAAAGCTATCAGCGCAAAGAAAAAAGCAACACACCACTCCCGGGAGGGCTCGAAACTCCAACCTTTCGGTCAACAGCCGATCGCGCTAGCCAATTGCGCCCCAGAGACAGTACTGCTCCACTCTCACCACCATCAGAACATATCTTCAAAGCTATCAGCCCAAAGAAAAAAAAGCGTCATACCACCACCGGGTGGGCTCGAACCTCCGACCTTTTGATTAACAACCCATCGCGCTAGCCAATTGCGCCATGTAGACAGTCCTGCACCACTCTCACCACCATCAGAACATATCTTCAAAGCTATCAGCCCAAAGAAAAAAAAGCGCCGCACCACCACCGGATGGGCTCGAACCTCCAACTTTTCGGTTAACAGCCGATCACGCTAGCCAATTGCGCCACGGAGACAGTCCTGCACCACTCTCACCACCATCAGAACATATCTTCAAAGCTATCAGCACAAAGAAAAAAAGCGCCCCAGCATCACCGGTTGGGCTCGAACTTCCAACCTTTCGGTTAACAGCCGATCGCGCTAGCCAACTGCGCCAAGGAGACAGTCGTGCTCCACTCTCACCACCATCAGAACATATCTTCAAAGCTATCAGCGCAAAGAAAAAAGCAACACACCCCTCCAGGGAGGGCTCGAAACTCCAACCTTTCGGTTAACAGCCGATCGCGCTAGCCAATTGCGCCACGGAGACAGTCCTGCTCCACTCTCACCATCATCAGAACATATCTTCAAAGCTATCAGCGCAAGGAAAAAAAAGCGCTGCACCACCACCAGGTGGGCTCCAACCTCCAACCTTTCGGTTAACAGCCGATCACGCTAGCCAATTGCGCCACGGAGACAGTCCTGCTCCACTCTCACCACCATCAGAACATATCTTCAAAGCTATCAGCCCAAAGAAAAAAAGCGCCGCACCACCACCGGGTGGGCTCGAGCCTCCAACTTTTCGGTTAACAGCCGATCACGCTAGCCAATTGCGCCACGGAGACAGTCCTGCTCCACTCTCACCACCATCAGAACATATCTTCAAAGCTATCAGCCCACAGAAAAAAAAAGCGCCGCACCACCACCGGGTGGGCTCGAACCTCCAACTTTTCGGTTAACAGCCGATCACGTTAGCCAATTGCGCCACGGAAACCGTCCTGCTTCACTCTCACCACCATCATAACATATCTTCAAAGCTATCAGCCCAAAGACAAAAAAAGCGCCGCACCACCACCGGGTGGGCTCAAACTACCAACTTTTCGGTTAACAGCCGATCACGCTAGCGAATCGCGCCACGGAGACAGTCCTGCTCCACTCTCACCACCATCAGAACATATATTCAAAGCTATCAGCCCAAAGAAAAAAAGCGCCGCACTACCACCGTGTGGGCTCGAACCTCCAACTTTTCGGTTAACAGCCGATCGCGCTAGCCAATTGCGCCACGAAGACAGTCCTGCTCCACTCTCACCACCATCAGAACATATCTTCAAAGCTATTACCGCAAAGAAAGAAGCAACACACCACTCCCGGAAGGGCTCGAAACTCCAACCTTTCGGTTAAGAGCCGATCACGCTAGCCAATTGCGCCACGGAGACAGTCCTGCTTCACTCTCACCACCATCAGAACATATCTTCAAAGCTATCAGCCCACAGAAAAAAAGCGCCGCACCACCACCGGGTGGGCTCGAACCTCCAACCTATCGGTTAACAGCCGATCGCGCTAGCCAATTGCGCCATGGAGACAGTCCTGCACCACTCTCACCACCATCAGAACATATCTTCAAAGCTATCAGCCCAAAGAAAAAAAAAAGCGCCGCACCACCACCGGATGGGCTCGAACCTCCAACTTTTTGGTTAACAGCCGATCACGCTAGCCAATTGCGCCACGGAGACAGTCCTGCTTCACTCTCACCACCATCAGAACATATCTTCAAAGCTATCAGCACAAAGAAAAAAAAGCGCCCCAGCATCACCGGTTGGGCTCGAACTTCCAACCTTTCGGTTAACAGCCGATCGCGCTAGCCAACTGCGCCAAGGAGACAGTCGTGCTCCACTCTCACCACCATCAGAACGTATCTTCAAAGCTATCAGCGCAAAGAAAAAAGCAACACACCACTCCAGGAGGGCTCGAAACTCCAACCTTTCGGTTAACAGCCGATCGCGCTAGCCAATGGCGCCACAGAGACAGTCCTGCTCCACTCTTACCACCATTAGAACATATCTTCAAAGCTATCAGCCCAAAGAAAAAAAAGCACCGCACCACCAACGGGCGGGCTCGAATCTCCAAATTTCCGGTTAACAGCCGATCACGCTAGCCAATTGCGCCACGGAGACAGTCCTGCTCCACTCTCACCACCATCAGAACATATCTTCAAAGCTATCAGCCCAAAGAAAAAAAAGCGCCGCACCACCACAGGGTGGGCTCGAGCCTCCAACTTTTCGGTTAACAGCCGATCACGCTAGCCAATTGCGCCACGGAGACAGTCCTGCTCCACTCTCACCACCATCAGAACATATCTTCAAAGCTATCAGCCCAAAGAAAAAAAAGCGCCGCACCACCAACGGGTGGGCTCGAACCTCCAAATTTCCGGTTAACAGCTGATCACGCTAGCCAGTTGCGCCACGGAGACAGTCCTGTTCCACTCTCACCACCATCAGAACATATCTTCAAAGCTATCAGCCCAAAGAAAAAAAAGTGCCGCACCACCACCGGGTGGGCTCGAGCCTCCAACTTTTCGGTTAACAGCCGATCACGCTAGCCAATTGCGCCACGGAGACAGTCCTGCTCCACTCTCACCACCATCAGAACATATCTTCAAAGCTATCAGCCCACAGAAAAAAAGCGCCGCACCACCCCCGGGTGGGCTCGAACCTCCAACTTTTCGGTTAACAGCCGATCACGCTAGCCAATTGCGCCACGGAGACCGTCCTGCTTCACTCTCACCACCATCATAACATATCTTCAAAGCTATCAGCACAAAGAAAAAAAAGCGCCGCACCACCACCGGGTGGGCTCAAACTACCAACTTTTCGGTTAATAGCCGATCACGCTAGCGAATTGCGCCACGGAGACAGTCCTGCTCCACTCTCACCACCATCAGAACATATATTCAAAGCTATCAGCCCAAAGAAAAAAAGCGCCGCACCAGCACCGTGTGGGCTCGAACCTCCAACTTTTCGGTTAACAGCCGATCACGCTAGCCAATTGCGCCACGGAGACAGTCCTGCTTCACTCTCACCACCATCATAACATATCTTCAAAGCTATCAGCCCAAAGAAAAAAAAGCGCCGCACCACCACCGGGTGGGCTCGAAACTCCAACCTTTCGGTTAACTGCCGATCGCGCTAGCCAATGGCGCCACGGAGACAGTCCTGCTCCACTCTTACCACCATTAGAACATATCTTCAAAGCTATCAGCTCAAAGAAAAAAAAAGCGCCGCACCACCAACGGGTGGACTCGAACCTCCAACTTTCCGGTTAACAGCCGATTACGCTAGCCAATTGCGCCACAGAGACAGTCCTGCTTCACTCTCACCCCCATCAGAACATATCTTCAAAGTTATCAGCCCAAAGAAAAAAAAGCGCCGCACCACCACCGGTTGGGCTCGAAACTCCAACCTTTCGGTTAACTGCTGATTGCGCTAGCCAATGGCGCCACGGAGACAGTCCTGCTCTACTCTTACCACCATTAGAACATATCTTCAAAGCTATCAGCCCAAAGAAAAAAAAGCGCCGCACCACCAACGGGTGGACTCGAACCTCCAACTTTCGGTTAACAGCCGTTCACGCTAGCCAATTGCGCCACGGAGACAGTCCTGCTCCACTCTCACCATCATCAGAACATATCTTCAAAGCTATCAGCGCAAGGAAAAAAAAGCGCTGCACCACAACCAGGTGGGCTCGAACCTCCAACCTTTCGGTTAACAGCCGATCGCGCTAGCCCATTGCGCCACGGAGACAGTCTTGCTCCTTTCTCACCACCATCAGAACATATCTTCAAAGCTATCAGCGCAAAGAAAAAAGCAACAAACCACTCCCGGGAGGGCTCGAAACTCCAACCTTTCGGTCAACAGCCGATCGCGCTAGCCAATTGCGCCACGGAGACAGTACTGCTCCACTCTCACCACCATCAGAACATATCTTCAGAGCTATCAGCCCAAAGAAAAAAAAGCGCCATACCACCACCGGGTGGGCTCGAACCTCCGACCTTTTGATTAACAGCCCATCGCGCTAGTCAATTGCGCCATGGAGAAAGTCCTGCACCACTCGCACCACCATCAGAACATATCTTCAAAGCTATCAGCCCAAAGAAAAAAAAGGGCCGCACCACCACCGGGTGGGCTCGAACCTCCAACTTTTCGGTTAACAGCCGATCACGCTAGCCAATTGCGCCAAGGAGACAGTCGTGCTCCACTCTCACCACCATCAGAACATATCTTCAAAGCTATCAGCGCAAAGAAAAAAGCAACACACCACTCCAGGAGGGCTCGAAACTCCAACCTTTCGGTTAACAGCCGATCGCGCTAGCCAATTGCGCCACGGAGACAGTCCTGCTTCACTCTCACCACCATCATAACATATCTTCAAAGCTATCAGCCCAAAGAAAAAAAAGCGCCGCACCACCACCGCGTGGGCTCGAAACTCCAACCTTTCGGTTAACTGCCATTCGCGCTAGCCAATGGCGCCACGGAGACAGTCCTGCTGCACTCTTACCACCATTAGAACATATCGTCAAAGCTATCAGCCCAAAGAAAAAAAAAGCGCCGCACCACCAACGGGTGGACTCGAACCTCCAACTTTCCGGTTAACAGCCGATCACGCTAGCCAATTGCGCCACGGAGACAGTCCTGCTCCACTCTCACCACCATCAGAACTTATCTTCAAAGCTATAAGCACAAAGAAAAAAAAGCGCCCCAGCATCACCGGGTGGGCTCGAACCTCCAACCTTTCGTTTAACAGCCGATCGCGCTAGCCAATTGCACAACGAAGACAGTGCTGCTCCACTCTCACCACCATCAGAACATATCTTCAAAGCTATTACCGCAAAGAATAAAGCAACACACCACTCCCGGAAGGGCTCGAAACTCCAACCTTTCGGTTAACAGCCGATCACGCTAGCCAATTGCGCCACGGAGACAGTCCTGCTTCACTCTCACCACCATCAGAACATATCTTCAAAGCTATCAGCACAAAGAAAAAAAGCGCCCCAGCATCACCGGGTGGGCTCGAACTTCCAACCTTTCGGTTAACAGCCGATCGCGCTAGCCAACTGCGCCAAGGAGACAATCGTGCTCCACTCTCACCACCATCAGAACATATCTTCAAAGCTATCAGCGCAAAGAAAAAAGCAACACACCCCTCCAGGGAGGGCTCGAAACTCCAACCTTTCGGTTAACAGCCGATCGTGCTAGCCAATGGCGCCACGGAGACAGTCCTGCTCCACTCTTACCACCATTAGAACATATCTTCAAAGCTATCAGCCCAAAGAAAAAAAAAGCGCCGCACCACCAACAGGTGGACTCGAACCTCCAACTTTCCGGTTAACAGCCGATCACGCTAGCCAATTGCGCCACGGAGACAGTCCTGCTCTACTCTCACCACCATAAGAACTTATCTTCAAAGCTATCAGCACAAAGAAAAAAAAAGCGCCCCAGCATCACCGGGTGGGCTCGAACCTCCAACCTTTCGGTTAACAGCCGATCGCGCTAGCCAGCTGCGCCAAGGAGACAGTCGTGCTCCACTCTCACCACCATCAGAACATATCTTCAAAGCTATCAGCGCAAAGAAAAAAGCAACACACCACCACCGGGTGGGCTCAAACCTCCAACTTTTCGGTTAACAGCCGATCACGCTAGCCAATTGCGCCCCGGAGACAGTCCTGCTCCACTCTCACCACCATCAGAACATATCTTCAAAGCTATCAGCCCACAGAAAAAAAAGCGCCGCGCAACCACCGGGTAGGCTCGAACCTCCAACTTTTCGGTTAACAGCCGATCGCGCAAGCCAATTGCGCCACGGAGACAGTCCTGCTCCACTCTCACCATCATCAGAACATATCTTCAAAGCTATCAGCGCAAGGAAAAAAAAGCGCTGCACCACCACCAGGTGGGCTCCAACCTCCAACCTTTCGGTTAACAGCCGATCACGCTAGCCAATTGCGCCACGGAGACAGTCCTGCTCCACTCTCACCACCATCAGAACATATCTTCAAAGCTATCAGCCCAAAGAAAAAAAGCGCCGCACCACCACCGGGTGGGCTCGAGCCTCCAACTTTTCGGTTAACAGCCGATCACGCTAGCCAATTGCGCCACGGAGACAGTCCTGCTCCACTCTCACCACCATCAGAACATATCTTCAAAGCTATCAGCCCACAGAAAAAAAAAAGCGCCGCACCACCACCGGGTGGGCTCGAACCTCCAACTTTTCGGTTAACAGCCGATCACGTTAGCCAATTGCGCCACGGAAACCGTCCTGCTTCACTCTCACCACCATCATAACATATCTTCAAAGCTATCAGCCCAAAGACAAAAAAAGCGCCGCACCACCACCGGGTGGGCTCAAACTACCAACTTTTCGGTTAACAGCCGATCACGCTAGCGAATCGCGCCACGGAGACAGTCCTGCTCCACTCTCACCACCATCAGAACATATATTCAAAGCTATCAGCCCAAAGAAAAAAAGCGCCGCACTACCACCGTGTGGGCTCGAACCTCCAACTTTTCGGTTAACAGCCGATCGCGCAAGCCAATTGCGCCACGAAGACAGTCCTGCTCCACTCTCACCACCATCAGAACATATCTTCAAAGCTATTACCGCAAAGAAAAAAGCAACACACCACTCCCGGAAGGGCTCGAAACTCCAACCTTTCGGTTAAGAGCCGATCACGCTAGCCAATTGCGCCACGGAGACAGTCCTGCTTCACTCTCACCACCATCAGAACATATCTTCAAAGCTATCAGCCCACAGAAAAAAAGCGCCGCACCACCACCGGGTGGGCTCGAACCTCCAACCTATCGGTTAACAGCCGATCGCGCTAGCCAATTGCGCCACGAAGACAGTCCTGCTCCACTCTCACCACCATCAGAACATATCTTCAAAGCTATTACCGCAAAGAAAAAAGCAACACACCACTCCCGGAAGGGCTCGAAACTCCAACCTTTCGGTTAAGAGCCGATCACGCTAGCCAATTGCGCCACGGAGACAGTCCTGCTTCACTCTCACCACCATCAGAACATATCTTCAAAGCTATCAGCACAAAGAAAAAAAAGCGCCCCAGCATCACCGGGTGGGCTCGAACTTCCAACCTTTCGGTTAACAGCCGATCGCGCTAGCCAACTGCGCCAAGGAGACAGTCGTACTCCACTCTCACCACCATCAGAACATATCTTCAAAGCTATCAGCGCAAAGAAAAAAGCAACACACCACTACAGGGAGGGCTCGAAACTCCAACCTTTCGGTTAACAGCCGATCGCGCTAGCCAATGGCGCCACGGAGACAGTCCTGCTCCACTCTTACCACCATTAGAACATATCTTCAAAGCTATCAGCCCAAAGAAAAAAAAGCGCCGCACCACCAACGGGTGGGCTCGAACCTCCAACTTTCCGGTTAACAGCCAATCACGCTAGCCAATTGCGCCACAGAGACAGTCCTGCTTCACTCTCACCCCCATCAGAACATATCTTCAAAGTTATCAGCCCAAAGAAAAAAAAGCGCCGCACCACCACCGGGTGGGCTCGAAACTCCAACCTTTCGGTTAACTGCTGATTGCGCTAGCCAATGGCGCCACGGAGACAGTCCTGCTCCACTCTTACCACCATTAGAACATATCTTCAAAGCTATCAGCCCAAAGAAAAAAAAAAGCGCCGCACCACCAACGGGAGGACTCGAACCTCCAACTTTCGGTTAACAGCCGTTCACGCTAGCCAATTGCGCCACGGAGACAGTCCTGCTCCACTCTCACCATCATCAGAACATATCTTCAAAGCTATCAGCCCAAGGAAAAAAAAGCGCTGCACCACCACCAGGTGGGCTCGAACCTCCAACCTTTCGGTTAACAGCCGATCGCGCTAGCCAATTGCGCCACGGAGACAGTACTGCTCCACTCTCACCATCATCAGAACATATCTTCAGAGCTATCAGCCCAAAGAAAAAAAAGCGCCATACCACCACCGGGTGGGCTCGAACCTCCGACCTTTTGATTAACAGCCCATCGCGCTAGCCAATTGCGCCATGGGGAAAGTCCTGCACCACTCGCACCACCATCAGAACATATCTTCAAAGCTATCAGCCCAAAGAAAAAAAAGCGCCGCACCACCACCGGGTGGGCTCGAACCTCCAACTTTTCGGTTAACAGCCGATCACGCTAGCCAATTGCGCCAAGGAGACAGTCGTGCTCCACTCTCACCGCCATCAGAACATATCTTCAAAGCTATCAGCGCAAAGAAAAAAGCAACACACCACTCCAGGAGGGCTCGAAACTCCAACCTTTCGGTCAACAGCCGATCGCGCTAGCCAATTGCGCCACGGAGACAGTACTGCTCCACTCTCACCACCATCAGAACATATCTTCAGAGCTATCAGCCCAAAGAAAAAAAAGCGCCATACCACCACCGGGTGGGCTCGAACCTCCGACCTTTTGATTAACAGCCCATCGCGCTAGCCAATTGCGCCATGGAGAAAGTCCTGCACCACTCGCACCACAATCAGAACATATCTTCAAAGCTATCAGCCCAAAGAAAAAAAAGCGCCGCACCACCACCGGGTGGGCTCGAACCTCCAACTTTTCGGTTAACAGCCGATCACGCTAGCCAATTGCGCCAAGGAGACAGTCGTGCTCCACTCTCACCACCATCAGAACATATCTTCAAAGCTATCAGCGCAAAGAAAAAAGCAACACACCACTCCCGGGAGGGCTCGAAACTCCAACCTTTCGGTTAACAGCCGATCGCGCTAGCCCATTGCGCTACGGAGGCAGTCTTGCTCCACTCTCACCATCATCAGAACATTTCTTCAAAGCTATCAGCGCAAGGAAAAAAAGCGCTGCACCACCACCAGGTGGGCTCGAACCTCCAACCTTTCGGTTAACAGCCGATCGCGCTAGCCCATTGCGCCACGGAGACAGTCTTGCTCCACTTTCACCACCATCAGAACATATCTTCAAAGCTATCAGCGCAAAGAAAAAAGCAACACACCACTCCCGGGAGGGCTCGAAACTCCAACCTTTCGGTCAACAGCCGATCGCGCTAGCCAATTGCGCCACAGAGACAGTACTGCTCCACTCTCACCACCATCAGAACATATCTTCAAAGCTATCAGCCCAAAGAAAAAAAAGCGTCATACCACCACCGGGTGGGCTCGAACCTCCGACCTTTTCATTAACAACCCATCGCGCTAGCCAATTGCGCCATGTAGACAGTCCTGCACCACTCTCACCACCATCAGAACATATCTTCAAAGCTATCAGCCCAAAGAAAAAAAAGCGCCGCACCACCACCGGATGGGCTCGAACCTCCAACTTTTCGGTTAACAGCCGATCACGCTAGCCAATTGCGCCACGGAGACAGTCCTGCACCACTCTCACCACCATCAGAACATATCTTCAAAGCTATCAGCACAAAGAAAAAAAGCGCCCCAGCATCACCGGTTGGGCTCGAACTTCCAACCTTTCGGTTAACAGCCGATCGCGCTAGCCAACTGCGCCAAGGAGACAGTCGTGCTCCACTCTCACCACCATCAGAACATATCTTCAAAGCTATCAGCGCAAAGAAAAAAGCAACACACCCCTCCAGGGAGGGCTCGAAACTCCAACCTTTCGGTTAACAGCCGATCGCGCTAGCCAATTGCGCCACGGAGACAGTCCTGCTCCACTCTCACCATCATCAGAACATATCTTCAAAGCTATCAGCGCAAGGAAAAAAAAGCGCTGCACCACCACCAGGTGGGCTCCAACCTCCAACCTTTCGGTTAACAGCCGATCACGCTAGCCAATTGCGCCACGGAGACAGTCCTGCTCCACTCTCACCACCATCAGAACATATCTTCAAAGCTATCAGCCCAAAGAAAAAAAGCGCCGCACCACCACCGGGTGGGCTCGAGCCTCCAACTTTTCGGTTAACAGCCGATCATGCTAGCCAATTGCGCCACGGAGACAGTCCTGCTCCACTCTCACCACCATCAGAACATATCTTCAAAGCTATCAGCCCACAGAAAAAGAAAAGCGCCGCACCACCACCGGGTGGGCTCGAACCTCCAACTTTTCGGTTAACAGCCGATCACGTTAGCCAATTGCGCCACGGAAACCGTCCTGCTTCACTCTCACCACCATCATAACATATCTTCAAAGCTATCAGCCCAAAGACAAAAAAAGCGCCGCACCACCACCGGGTGGGCTCAAACTACCAACTTTTCGGTTAACAGCCGATCACGCTAGCGAATCGCGCCACGGAGACAGTCCTGCTCCACTCTCACCACCATCAGAACATATATTCAAAGCTATCAGCCCAAAGAAAAAAAGCGCCGCACTACCACCGTGTGGGCTCGAACCTCCAACTTTTCGGTTAACAGCCGATCGCGCTAGCCAATTGCGCCACGAAGACAGTCCTGCTCCACTCTCACCACCATCAGAACATATCTTCAAAGCTATTACCGCAAAGAAAAAAGCAACACACCACTCCCGGAAGGGCTCGAAACTCCAACCTTTCGGTTAAGAGCCGATCACGCTAGCCAATTGCGCCACGGAGACAGTCCTGCTTCACTCTCACCACCATCAGAACATATCTTCAAAGCTATCAGCCCACAGAAAAAAAGCGCCGCACCACCACCGGGTGGGCTCGAACCTCCAACCTATCGGTTAACAGCCGATCGCGCTAGCCAATTGCGCCACGGAGACAGTCTTGCTCCACTCTCACCACCATCAGAACATATCTTCAAAGCTATCAGCGCAAAGAAAAAAGCAACACACCACTCCCGGGAGGGCTCGAAACTCCAACCTTTCGGTCAACAGCCGATCGCGCTAGCCAATTGCGCCACAGAGACAGTACTGCTCCACTCTCACCACCATCAGAACATATCTTCAAAGCTATCAGCCCAAAGAAAAAAAAGCGCCATACCACCACCGGGTGGGCTCGAACCTCCGACCTTTTGATTAACAACCCATCGCGCTAGCCAATTGCGCCATGGAGACAGTCCTGCACCACTCTCACCACCATCAGAACATATCTTCAAAGCTATCAGCCCAAAGAAAAAAAAAGCGCCGCACCACCACCGGATGGGCTCGAACCTCCAACTTTTTGGTTAACAGCCGATCACGCTAGCCAATTGCGCCACGGAGACAGTCCTGCTTCACTCTCACCACCATCAGAACATATCTTCAAAGCTATCAGCACAAAGAAAAAAAAGCGCCCCAGCATCACCGGTTGGGCTCGAACTTCCAACCTTTCGGTTAACAGCCGATCGCGCTAGCCAACTGCGCCAAGGAGACAGTCGTGCTCCACTCTCACCACCATCAGAACGTATCTTCAAAGCTATCAGCGCAAAGAAAAAAGCAACACACCACTCCAGGAGGGCTCGAAACTCCAACCTTTCGGTTAACAGCCGATCGCGCTAGCCAATGGCGCCACAGAGACAGTCCTGCTCCACTCTTACCACCATTAGAACATATCTTCAAAGCTATCAGCCCAAAGAAAAAAAAGCGCCGCACCACCAACGGGTGGGCTCGAATCTCCAAATTTCCGGTTAACAGCCGATCACGCTAGCCAATTGCGCCACGGAGACAGTCCTGCTCCACTCTCACCACCATCAGAACATATCTTCAAAGCTATCAGCCCAAAGAAAAAAAAGCGCCGCACCACCACAGGGTGGGCTCGAGCCTCCAACTTTTCGGTTAACAGCCGATCACGCTAGCCAATTGCGCCACGGAGACAGTCCTGCTCCACTCTCACCACCATCAGAACATATCTTCAAAGCTATCAGCCCAAAGAAAAAAAAGCGCCGCACCACCAACGGGTGGGCTCGAACCTCCAAATTTCCGGTTAACAGCTGATCACGCTAGCCAGTTGCGCCACGGAGACAGTCCTGTTCCACTCTCACCACCATCAGAACATATCTTCAAAGCTATCAGCCCAAAGAAAAAAAAGTGCCGCACCACCACCGGGTGGGCTCGAGCCTCCAACTTTTCGGTTAACAGCCGATCACGCTAGCCAATTGCGCCACGGAGACAGTCCTGCTCCACTCTCACCACCATCAGAACATATCTTCAAAGCTATCAGCCCACAGAAAAAAAGCGCCGCACCACCCCCGGGTGGGCTCGAACCTCCAACTTTTCGGTTAACAGCCGATCACGCTAGCCAATTGCGCCACGGAGACCGTCCTGCTTCACTCTCACCACCATCATAACATATCTTCAAAGCTATCAGCACAAAGAAAAAAAAGCGCCGCACCACCACCGGGTGGGCACAAACTACCAACTTTTCGGTTAACAGCCGATCACGCTAGCGAATTGCGCCACGGAGACAGTCCTGCTCCACTCTCACCACCATCAGAACATATATTCAAAGCTATCAGCCCAAAGAAAAAAAGCGCCGCACCAGCACCGTGTGGGCTCGAACCTCCAACTTTTCGGTTAACAGCCGATCACGCTAGCCAATTGCGCCACGGAGACAGTCCTGCTTCACTCTCACCACCATCATAACATATCTTCAAAGCTATCAGCCCAAAGAAAAAAAAGCGCCGCACCACCACCGGGTGGGCTCGAAACTCCAACCTTTCGGTTAACTGCCGATCGCGCTAGCCAATGGCGCCACGGAGACAGTCCTGCTCCACTCTTACCACCATTAGAACATATCTTCAAAGCTATCAGCTCAAAGAAAAAAAAAGCGCCGCACCACCAACGGGTGGACTCGAACCTCCAACTTTCCGGTTAACAGCCGATTACGCTAGCCAATTGCGCCACAGAGACAGTCCTGCTTCACTCTCACCCCCATCAGAACATATCTTCAAAGTTATCAGCCCAAAGAAAAAAAAGCGCCGCACCACCACCGGTTGGGCTCGAAACTCCAACCTTTCGGTTAACTGCTGATTGCGCTAGCCAATGGCGCCACGGAGACAGTCCTGCTCTACTCTTACCACCATTAGAACATATCTTCAAAGCTATCAGCCCAAAGAAAAAAAAAGCGCCGCACCACCAACGGGTGGACTCGAACCTCCAACTTTCGGTTAACAGCCGTTCACGCTAGCCAATTGCGCCACGGAGACAGTCCTGCTCCACTCTCACCATCATCAGAACATATCTTCAAAGCTATCAGCGCAAGGAAAAAAAAGCGCTGCACCACAACCAGGTGGGCTCGAACCTCCAACCTTTCGGTTAACAGCCGATCGCGCTAGCCCATTGCGCCACGGAGACAGTCTTGCTCCTTTCTCACCACCATCAGAACATATCTTCAAAGCTATCAGCGCAAAGAAAAAAGCAACAAACCACTCCCGGGAGGGCTCGAAACTCCAACCTTTCGGTCAACAGCCGATCGCGCTAGCCAATTGCGCCACGGAGACAGTACTGCTCCACTCTCACCACCATCAGAACATATCTTCAGAGCTATCAGCCCAAAGAAAAAAAAGCGCCATACCACCACCGGGTGGGCTCGAACCTCCGACCTTTTGATTAACAGCCCATCGCGCTAGTCAATTGCGCCATGGAGAAAGTCCTGCACCACTCGCACCACCATCAGAACATATCTTCAAAGCTATCAGCCCAAAGAAAAAAAAGGGCCGCACCACCACCGGGTGGGCTCGAACCTCCAACTTTTCGGTTAACAGCCGATCACGCTAGCCAATTGCGCCAAGGAGACAGTCGTGCTCCACTCTCACCACCATCAGAACATATCTTCAAAGCTATCAGCGCAAAGAAAAAAGCAACACACCACTCCAGGAGGGCTCGAAACTCCAACCTTTCGGTTAACAGCCGATCGCGCTAGCCAATTGCGCCACGGAGACAGTCCTGCTTCACTCTCACCACCATCATAACATATCTTCAAAGCTATCAGCCCAAAGAAAAAAAAGCGCCGCACCACCACCGCGTGGGCTCGAAACTCCAACCTTTCGGTTAACTGCCAATCGCGCTAGCCAATGGCGCCACGGAGACAGTCCTGCTGCACTCTTACCACCATTAGAACATATCGTCAAAGCTATCAGCCCAAAGAAAAAAAAGCGCCGCACCACCAACGGGTGGACTCGAACCTCCAACTTTCCGGTTAACAGCCGATCATGCTAGCCAATTGCGCCACGGAGACAGTCCTGCTCCACTCTCACCACCATCAGAACTTATCTTCAAAGCTATCAGCACAAAGAAAAAAAAGCGCCCCAGCATCACCGGGTGGGCTCGAACCTCCAACCTTTCGTTTAACAGCCGATCGCGCTAGCCAATTGCACAACGAAGACAGTGCTGCTCCACTCTCACCACCATCAGAACATATCTTCAAAGCTATTACCGCAAAGAATAAAGCAACACACCACTCCCGGAAGGGCTCGAAACTCCAACCTTTCGGTTAACAGCCGATCACGCTAGCCAATTGCGCCACGGAGACAGTCCTGCTTCACTCTCACCACCATCAGAACATATCTTCAAAGCTATCAGCACAAAGAAAAAAAGCGCCCCAGCATCACCGGGTGGGCTCGAACTTCCAACCTTTCGGTTAACAGCCGATCGCGCTAGCCAACTGCGCCAAGGAGACAATCATGCTCCACTCTCACCACCATCAGAACATATCTTCAAAGCTATCAGCGCAAAGAAAAAAGCAACACACCCCTCCAGGGAGGGCTCGAAACTCCAACCTTTCGGTTAACAGCCGATCGCGCTAGCCAATGGCGCCACGGAGACAGTCCTGCTCCACTCTTACCACCATTAGAACATATCTTCAAAGCTATCAGCCCAAAGAAAAAAAAGCGCCGCACCACCAACAGGTGGACTCGAACCTCCAACTTTCCGGTTAACAGCCGATCACGCTAGCCAATTGCGCCACGGAGACAGTCCTGCTCTACTCTCACCACCATCAGAACTTATCTTCAAAGCTATCAGCACAAAGAAAAAAAAAGCGCCCCAGCATCACCGGGTGGGCTCGAACCTCCAACCTTTCGGTTAACAGCCGATCGCGCTAGCCAGCTGCGCCAAGGAGACAGTCGTGCTCCACTCTCACCACCATCAGAACATATCTTCAAAGCTATCAGCGCAAAGAAAAAAGCAACACACCACCACCGGGTGGGCTCAAACCTCCAACTTTTCGGTTAACAGCCGATCACGCTAGCCAAATGCGCCACGGAGACAGTCCTGCTCCACTCTCACCACCATCAGAACATATCTTCAAAGCTATCAGCCCACAGAAAAAAAAGCGCCGCGCAACCACCGGGTAGGCTCGAACCTCCAACTTTTCGGTTAACAGCCGATCGCGCAAGCCAATTGCGCCACGGAGACAGTCCTGCTCCACTCTCACCACCATCCGAACATATCTTCAAAGCTATCAGCGCAAAGAAAAAAGCAACACACCACTCCCGGGAGGGCTCGAAACTCCAACCTTTCGGTTAACAGCCGATCGCGCTAGCCCATTGCGCTACGGAGGCAGTCTTGCTCCACTCTCACCATCATCAGAACATTTCTTCAAAGCTATCAGCGCAAGGAAAAAAAAAGCGCTGCACCACCACCAGGTGGGCTCGAACCTCCAACCTTTCGGTTAACAGCCGATCGCGCTAGCCCATTGCGCCACGGAGACAGTCTTGCTCCACTTTCACCACCATCAGAACATATCTTCAAAGCTATCAGCGCAAAGAAAAAAGCAACACACCACTCCCGGGAGGGCTCGAAACTCCAACCTTTCGGTCAACAGCCGATCGCGCTAGCCAATTGCGCCACAGAGACAGTACTGCTCCACTCTCACCACCATCAGAACATATCTTCAAAGCTATCAGCCCAAAGAAAAAAAAGCGTCATACCACCACCGGGTGGGCTCGAACCTCCGACCTTTTGATTAACAACCCATCGCGCTAGCCAATTGCGCCATGTAGACAGTCCTGCACCACTCTCACCACCATCAGAACATATCTTCAAAGCTATCAGCCCAAAGAAAAAAAAGCACCGCACCACCACCGGATGGGCTCGAACCTCCAACTTTTCGGTTAACAGCCGATCACGCTAGCCAATTGCGCCACGGAGACAGTCCTGCACCACTCTCACCACCATCAGAACATATCTTCAAAGCTATCAGCACAAAGAAAAAAAGCGCCCCAGCATCACCGGTTGGGCTCGAACTTCCAACCTTTCGGTTAACAGCCGATCGCGCTAGCCAACTGCGCCAAGGAGACAGTCGTGCTCCACTCTCACCACCATCAGAACATATCTTCAAAGCTATCAGCGCAAAGAAAAAAGCAACACACCCCTCCAGGGAGGGCTCGAAACTCCAACCTTTCGGTTAACAGCCGATCGCGCTAGCCAATTGCGCCACGGAGACAGTCCTGCTCCACTCTCACCATCATCAGAACATATCTTCAAAGCTATCAGCGCAAGGAAAAAAAAGCGCTGCACCACCACCAGGTGGGCTCCAACCTCCAACCTTTCGGTTAACAGCCGATCACGCTAGCCAATTGCGCCACGGAGACAGTCCTGCTCCACTCTCACCACCATCAGAACATATCTTCAAAGCTATCAGCCCAAAGAAAAAAAGCGCCGCACCACCACCGGGTGGGCTCGAGCCTCCAACTTTTCGGTTAACAGCCGATCACGCTAGCCAATTGCGCCACGGAGACAGTCCTGCTCCACTCTCACCACCATCAGAACATATCTTCAAAGCTATCAGCCCACAGAAAAAAAAAGCGCCGCACCACCACCGGGTGGGCTCGAACCTCCAACTTTTCGGTTAACAGCCGATCACGTTAGCCAATTGCGCCACGGAAACCGTCCTGCTTCACTCTCACCACCATCATAACATATCTTCAAAGCTATCAGCCCAAAGACAAAAAAAGCGCCGCACCACCACCGGGTGGGCTCAAACTAGCAACTTTTCGGTTAACAGCCGATCACGCTAGCGAATCGCGCCACGGAGACAGTCCTGCTCCACTCTCACCACCATCAGAACATATATTCAAAGCTATCAGTCCAAAGAAAAAAAGCGCCGCACTACCACCGTGTGGGCTCGAACCTCCAACTTTTCGGTTAACAGCCGATCGCGCTAGCCAATTGCGCCACGAAGACAGTCCTGCTCCACTCTCACCACCATCAGAACATATCTTCAAAGCTATTACCGCAAAGAAAAAAGCAACACACCACTCCCGGAAGGGCTCGAAACTCCAACCTTTCGGTTAAGAGCCGATCACGCTAGCCAATTGCGCCACGGAGACAGTCCTGCTTCACTCTCACCACCATCAGAACATATCTTCAAAGCTATCAGCCCACAGAAAAAAAGCGCCGCACCACCACCGGGTGGGCTCGAACCTCCAACCTATCGGTTAACAGCCGATCGCGCTAGCCAATTGCGCCACGAAGACAGTCCTGCTCCACTCTCACCACCATCAGAACATATCTTCAAAGCTATTACCGCAAAGAAAAAAGCAACACACCACTCCCGGAAGGGCTCGAAACTCCAACCTTTCGGTTAAGAGCCGATCACGCTAGCCAATTGCGCCACGGAGACAGTCCTGCTTCACTCTCACCACCATCAGAACATATCTTCAAAGCTATCAGCACAAAGAAAAAAAGCGCCCCAGCATCACCGGGTGGGCTCGAACTTCCAACCTTTCGGTTAACAGCCGATCGCGCTAGCCAACTGCGCCAAGGAGACAGTCGTACTCCACTCTCATCACCATCAGAACATATCTTCAAAGCTATCAGCGCAAAGAAAAAAGCAACACACCACTACAGGGAGGGCTCGAAACTCCAACCTTTCGGTTAACAGCCGATCGCGCTAGCCAATGGCGCCACGGAGACAGTCCTGCTCCACTCTTACCACCATTAGAACATATCTTCAAAGCTATCAGCCCAAAGAAAAAAAAGCGCCGCACCACCAACGGGTGGGCTCGAACCTCCAACTTTCCGGTTAACAGCCGATCACGCTAGCCAATTGCGCCACAGAGACAGTCCTGCTTCACTCTCACCCCCATCAGAACATATCTTCAAAGTTATCAGCCCAAAGAAAAAAAAGCGCCGCACCACCACCGGGTGGGCTCGAAACTCCAACCTTTCGGTTAACTGCTGATTGCGCTAGCCAATGGCGCCACGGAGACAGTCCTGCTCCACTCTTACCACCATTAGAACATATCTTCAAAGCTATCAGCCCAAAGAAAAAAAAAGCGCCGCACCACCAACGGGAGGACTCGAACCTCCAACTTTCGGTTAACAGCCGTTCACGCTAGCCAATTGCGCCACGGAGACAGTCCTGCTCCACTCTCACCATCATCAGAACATATCTTCAAAGCTATCAGCCCAAGGAAAAAAAAGCGCTGCACCACCACCAGGTGGGCTCGAACCTCCAACCTTTCGGTTAACAGCCGATCGCGCTAGCCAATTGCGCCACGGAGACAGTACTGCTCCACTCTCACCATCATCAGAACATATCTTCAGAGCTATCAGCCCAAAGAAAAAAAAGCGCCATACCACCACCGGGTGGGCTCGAACCTCCGACCTTTTGATTAACAGCCCATCGCGCTAGCCAATTGCGCCATGGGGAAAGTCCTGCACCACTCGCACCACCATCAGAACATATCTTCAAAGCTATCAGCCCAAAGAAAAAAAAGCGCCGCACCACCACCGGGTGGGCTCGAACCTCCAACTTTTCGGCTAACAGCCGATCACGCTAGCCAATTGCGCCAAGGAGACAGTCGTGCTCCACTCTCACCGCCATCAGAACATATCTTCAAAGCTATCAGCGCAAAGAAAAAAGCAACACACCACTCCAGGAGGGCTCGAAACTCCAACCTTTCGGCCAACAGCCGATCGCGCTAGCCAATTGCGCCACGGAGACAGTACTGCTCCACTCTCACCACCATCAGAACATATCTTCAGAGCTATCAGCCCAAAGAAAAAAAAGCGCCATACCACCACCGGGTGGGCTCGAACCTCCGACCTTTTGATTAACAGCCCATCGCGCTAGCCAATTGCGCCATGGAGAAAGTCCTGCACCACTCGCACCACCATCAGAACATATCTTCAAAGCTATCAGCCCAAAGAAAAAAAAGCGCCGCACCACCACCGGGTGGGCTCGAACCTCCAACTTTTCGGTTAACAGCCGATCACGCTAGCCAATTGCGCCAAGGAGACAGTCGTGCTCCACTCTCACCACCATCAGAACATATCTTCAAAGCTATCAGCGCAAAGAAAAAAGCAACACACCACTCCCGGGAGGGCTCGAAACTCCAACCTTTCGGTTAACAGCCGATCGCGCTAGCCCATTGCGCTACGGAGGCAGTCTTGCTCCACTCTCACCATCATCAGAACATTTCTTCAAAGCTATCAGCGCAAGGAAAAAAAAGCGCTGCACCACCACCAGGTGGGCTCGAACCTCCAACCTTTCGGTTAACAGCCGATCGCGCTAGCCCATTGCGCCACGGAGACAGTCTTGCTCCACTTTCACCACCATCAGAACATATCTTCAAAGTTATCAGCGCAAAGAAAAAAGCAACACACGACTCCCGGGAGGGCTCGAAACTCCAACCTTTCGGTCAACAGCCGATCGCGCTAGCCAATTGCGCCACAGAGACAGTACTGCTCCACTCTCACCACCATCAGAACATATCTTCAAAGCTATCAGCCCAAAGAAAAAAAAGCGTCATACCACCACCGGGTGGGCTCGAACCTCCGACCTTTTGATTAACAACCCATCGCGCTAGCCAATTGCGCCATGTAGACAGTCCTGCACCACTCTCACCACCATCAGAACATATCTTCAAAGCTATCAGCCCAAAGAAAAAAAAGCGCCGCACCACCACCGGATGGGCTCGAACCTCCAACTTTTCGGTTAACAGCCGATCACGCTAGCCAATTGCGCCACGGAGACAGTCCTGCACCACTCTCACCACCATCCGAACATATCTTCAAAGCTATCAGCACAAAGAAAAAAAGCGCCCCAGCATCACCGGTTGGGCTCGAACTTCCAACCTTTCGGTTAACAGCCGATCGCGCTAGCCAACTGCGCCAAGGAGACAGTCGTGCTCCACTCTCACCACCATCAGAACATATCTTCAAAGCTATCAGCGCAAAGAAAAAAGCAACACACCCCTCCAGGGAGGGCTCGAAACTCCAACCTTTCGGTTAACAGCCGATCGCGCTAGCCAATTGCGCCACGGAGACAGTCCTGCTCCACTCTCACCATCATCAGAACATATCTTCAAAGCTATCAGCGCAAGGAAAAAAAAGCGCTGCACCACCACCAGGTGGGCTCCAACCTCCAACCTTTCGGTTAACAGCCGATCACGCTAGCCAATTGCGCCACGGAGACAGTCCTGCTCCACTCTCACCACCATCAGAACATATCTTCAAAGCTATCAGCCCAAAGAAAAAAAGCGCCGCACCACCACCGGGTGGGCTCGAGCCTCCAACTTTTCGGTTAACAGCCGATCACGCTAGCCAATTGCGCCACGGAGACAGTCCTGCTCCACTCTCACCACCATCAGAACATATCTTCAAAGCTATCAGCCCACAGAAAAAAAAAAGCGCCGCACCACCACCGGGTGGGCTCGAACCTCCAACTTTTCGGTTAACAGCCGATCACGTTAGCCAATTGCGCCACGGAAACCGTCCTGCTTCACTCTCACCACCATCATAACATATCTTCAAAGCTATCAGCCCAAAGACAAAAAAAGCGCCGCACCACCACCGGGTGGGCTCAAACTACCAACTTTTCGGTTAACAGCCGATCACGCTAGCGAATCGCGCCACGGAGACAGTCCTGCTCCACTCTCACCACCATCAGAACATATATTCAAAGCTATCAGCCCAAAGAAAAAAAGCGCCGCACTACCACCGTGTGGGCTCGAACCTCCAACTTTTCGGTTAACAGCCGATCGCGCTAGCCAATTGCGCCACGAAGACAGTCCTGCTCCACTCTCACCACCATCAGAACATATCTTCAAAGCTATTACCGCAAAGAAAAAAGCAACACACCACTCCCGGAAGGGCTCGAAACTCCAACCTTTCGGTTAAGAGCCAATCACGCTAGCCAATTGCGCCACGGAGACAGTCCTGCTTCACTCTCACCACCATCAGAACATATCTTCAAAGCTATCAGCCCACAGAAAAAAAGCGCCGCACCAACACCGGGTGGGCTCGAACCTCCAACCTATCGGTTAACAGCCGATCGCGCTAGCCAATTGCGCCACGAAGACAGTCCTGCTCCACTCTCACCACCATCAGAACATATCTTCAAAGCTATTACCGCAAAGAAAAAAGCAACACACCACTCCCGGAAGGGCTCGAAACTCCAACCTTTCGGTTAAGAGCCGATCACGCTAGCCAATTGCGCCACGGAGACAGTCCTGCTTCACTCTCACCACCATCAGAACATATCTTCAAAGCTATCAGCACAAAGAAAAAAAAGCGCCCCAGCATCACCGGGTGGGCTCGAACTTCCAACCTTTCGGTTAACAGCCGATCGCGCTAGCCAACTGCGCCAAGGAGACAGTCGTACTCCACTCTCACCACCATCAGAACATATCTTCAAAGCTATCAGCGCAAAGAAAAAAGCAACACACCACTACAGGGAGGGCTCGAAACTCCAACCTTTCGGTTAACAGCCGATCGCGCTAGCCAATGGCGCCACGGAGACAGTCCTGCTCCACTCTTACCACCATTAGAACATATCTTCAAAGCTATCAGCCCAAAGAAAAAAAAGCGCCGCACCACCAACGGGTGGGCTCGAACCTCCAACTTTCCGGTTAACAGCCGATCACGCTAGCCAATTGCGCCACAGAGACAGTCCTGCTTCACTCTCACCCCCATCAGAACATATCTTCAAAGTTATCAGCCCAAAGAAAAAAAAGCGCCGCACCACCACCGGGTGGGCTCGAAACTCCAACCTTTCGGTTAACTGCTGATTGCGCTAGCCAATGGCGCCACGGAGACAGTCCTGCTCCACTCTTACCACCATTAGAACATATCTTCAAAGCTATCAGCCCAAAGAAAAAAAAAGCGCCGCACCACCAACGAGAGGACTCGATCCTCCAACTTTCGGTTAACAGCCGTTCACTCTAGCCAATTGCGCCACGGAGACAGTCCTGCTCCACTCTCACCATCATCAGAACATATCTTCAAAGCTATCAGCCCAAAGAAAAAAAAGCGCCATACCACCACCGGGTGGGCTCGAACCTCCGACCTTTTGATTAACAGCCCATCGCGCTAGCCAATTGCGCCATGGGGAAAGTCCTGCACCACTCGCACCACCATCAGAACATATCTTCAAAGCTATCAGCCCAAAGAAAAAAAAGCGCCGCACCACCACCGGGTGGGCTCGAACCTCCAACTTTTCGGTTAACAGCCGATCACGCTAGCCAATTGCGCCAAGGAGACAGTCGTGCTCCACTCTCACCGCCATCAGAACATATCTTCAAAGCTATCAGCGCAAAGAAAAAAGCAACACACCACTCCAGGAGGGCTCGAAACTCCAACCTTTCGGTCAACAGCCGATCGCGCTAGCCAATTGCGCCACGGAGACAGTACTGCTCCACTCTCACCACCATCAGAACATATCTTCAGAGCTATCAGCCCAAAGAAAAAAAAGCGCCATACCACCACCGGGTGGGCTCGAACCTCCGACCTTTTGATTAACAGCCCATCGCGCTAGCCAATTGCGCCATGGAGAAAGTCCTGCACCACTCGCACCACCATCAGAACATATCTTCAAAGCTATCAGCCCAAAGAAAAAAAAGCGCCGCACCACCACCGGGTGGGCTCGAACCTCCAACTTTTCGGTTAACAGCCGATCACGCTAGCCAATTGCGCCAAGGAGACAGTCGTGCTCCACTCTCACCACCATCAGAACATATCTTCAAAGCTATCAGCGCAAAGAAAAAAGCAACACACCACTCCAGGAGGGCTCGAAACTCCAACCTTTCGGTTAACAGCCGATCGCGCTAGCTAATTGCGCCACGGAGACAGTCCTGCTTCTTTCTCACCACCATCATAACATATCTTCAAAGCTATCAGCCCAAAGAAAAAAAAGCGCCGCACCACCACCGCGTGGGCTCGAAACACCAACCTTTCGGTTAACTGCCAATCGCGCTAGCCAATGGCGCCACGGAGACAGTCCTGCTCCACTCTTACCACCATTAGAACATATCGTCAAAGCTATCAGCCCAAAGAAAAAAAAAGCGCCGCACCACCAACGGGTGGACTCGAACCTCCAACTTTCCGGTTAACAGCCGATCACGCTAGCCAATTGCGCCACGGAGACAGTCCTGCTCCACTCTTACCACCATTAGAACATATCTTCAAAGCTATCAGCCCAAAGAAAAAAAAGCGCCGCACCACCAACGGGTGGGCTCGAACCTCCAACTTTCCGGTTAACAGCCGATCACGCTAGCCAATTGCGCCACGGAGACAGTCCTGCTTCACGCTCACCCCCATCAGAACATATCTTCAAAGCTATCAGCCCAAAGAAAAAAAAGCGCCGCACCACCACTGGGTGGGCTCGAAACTCCAACCTTTCGGTTAACTGCCGATTGCGCTAGCCAATGGCGCCACGGAGACAGTCCTGCTCCACTCTTACCACCATTAGAACATATCTTCAAAGCTATCAGCCCAAAGAAAAAAAAGCGCCGCACCACCAACGGGTGGGCTCGAACCTCCAACTTTCCGGTTAACAGCCGATCACGCTAGCCAATTGCGCCACGGTGACAGTCCTGCTTCACGCTCACCCCCATCAGAACATATCTTCAAAGCTATCAGCCCAAAGAAAAAAAAGCGCCGCACCACCACCGGGTGGGCTCGAAACTCCAACTTTCCGGTTAACAGCCGATCACGCTAGCCAATTGCGCCACGGAGACAGTCCTGCTCCACTCTCACCACCATCAGAACTTATCTTCAAAGCTATCAGCACAAAGAAAAAAAAAGCGCCCCAGCATCACCGGGTGGGCTCGAACTTCCAACCTTTCGGTTAACAGCCGATCGCGCTTGCCAGCTGCGCCAAGGAGACAGTCGTGCTCCACTCTCACCACCATCAGAACATATCTTCAAAGCTATCAGCGCAAAGAAAAAAGAAACACACCACCACCACCGGGTGGGCTCAAACCTCCAACTTTTCGGTTAACAGCCGATCACGCTAGCCAATTGCGCCACGGAGACAGTCCTGCTCCACTCTCACCACCATCAGAACATATCTTCAAAGCTATCAGCCCACAGAAAAAAAAGCGCCGCGCAACCACCGGGTAGGCTCGAACCTCCAACTTTTCGGTTAACAGCCGATCGCGCTAGCCAATTGCGCCACGGAGACAGTCCTGCTCCACTCTCACCATCATCAGAACATATCTTCAAAGCTATCAGCGCAAGGAAAAAAAAGCGCTGCACCACCACCAGGTGGGCTCGAACCTCCAACCTTTCGGTTAACAGCCGATCGCGCTAGCCCATTGCGCCACGGAGACAGTCTTGCTCCACTCTCACCACCATCAGAACATATCTTCAAAGCTATCAGCGCAAAGAAAAAAGCAACACACCACTCCCGGGAGGGCTCGAAACTCCAACCTTTCGGTTAACAGCCGATCGCGCTAGCCCATTGCGCTACGGAGGCAGTCTTGCTCCACTCTCACCATCATCAGAACATATCTTCAAAGCTATCAGCGCAAGGAAAAAAAAGCGCTGCACCACCACCAGGTGGGCTCGAACCTCCAACCATTCGGTTAACAGCCGATCGCGCTAGCCCATTGCGCCACGGAGACAGTCTTGCTCCACTCTCACCACCATCAGAACATATCTTCAAAGCTATCAGCGCAAAGAAAAAAGCAACACACCACTCCCCAGGCAGCACAGAAGGTTGGCCCAATATTGGGGATAGATCGGCATTGCCTGGCCCATGAACGGCCCAGTTTTCACAGCGTACCGCCAAGATTGGCTATGCCAGCCAAATAGAACGGCGACGTTGGACCAGCGTTGACAACGTACCCCCAATATTGGTTCTGCCAGCCGAATAGAACGGCTATGTTGGACCAGCATTAACAACATTCCGCCAATGATGGCTGTGCCAGTCTATTAGATTGGTTATATTGGGCCAGCTTTCAGAGCTTTCCGCCCATATAGGCTGTGCCGGCCTATTAGAACGGACACATCGGGCCAGGTTGTACAAGTAGCAGCCAATATGGGCGGAGCCATCCAATAAGACCGGCATTATTGGCCCGCCGTTTGAACGTTATTGCCGGCGTCAGCTGAAAAGTCAACATCACGATGTCATAATATTAGAATATGAGCCAATTTCTGCGTGTGCTGCTTTTTGGCGCTGTTATGGCCCCAATTCACGCGCCGATTTTTCAAGTTAGAGAGAGAGTAATATATGTGCCGGGCACAATATTAGAACTATCTTTTCGTCATTGAACCATGCCCCGCCGCGGCGGTCTAGTGGCTAAGGTACTCGGCTGCTGACCCGCAGGTCGCGGGTTCGAATCCCGGCTGCGGCGGCTGCATTTCCGATGGAGGCGGAAATGTTGTAGGCCTGTGTGCTCAGATTTGGGTGCACGTTAAAGAACCCCAGGTGGTCGAAATTTCCGGAGCCCTCCACTACGGCGTCTTTCATAATCATATGGTGGTTAATTGGGACGTTAAACCCCACATATCAATCAATCAATCATTAAACCATGCACAGCTCGTTGAAATGCATAATCGTTGGTTGAAGTTGTGCAAGGTAGACTTTTTAAGTGAGAAAAAATTACTGATCAAGTTTCTCTGTCAGACGTCACGTCCGATGCGGTGCTATCCGTACTTATGACGAAGCTGCTGCGGATACCGCTGTCTTACGCGTGCATGTAGACGTCGAATATCTGACGCAAATCTTATCGTATAATGTGTCCGGCTAGCTATCTACGCGACCTATTCGAATCTGTTTTGCGTTCACAGCGCAGTACTGTTAACGGCACTTGCTGCTGCTTGACGTGTGGGAAGAGCGGGGGTCGTCAGTTGCGTTATGGTGACTGAATCATACAACATATGCAGTTGCCGTGATCTAACACACAGACGCGCGTGCGCACGCACGCACGCGCTATATTCATGCAACGACCACACGAATTCCCAACAACATCGCAGCGAACGGTTGGTAAGGTGTTGCGGAGTGTGTGGGCGTCGTAGGGCACCCTGTCGGTGCCCAGCTCGTTGCGAACGCGAATTTCGGCGTGGAACGCTTCTTTTTTATGTACTTTTTTTACGTGTGCCCAAAACGGTAGGCTGCGCGATACGAGAAGTACGACACACAAAAAAAGAAGAAACGTGAATGCATAGGGCAAATCGTTAATAACAAAAAAAAAAAAAAAACATGCACGCTCACGCCACTGCAGTGGCGTGAGCATGCGTGTTTTTTTGTTATTAACGAAGTACATGTGCTTCCATAAAACATGGCTGCCAAGAATGATGAAGTATTCATTTACATACAAATTACTATGAGTTGCTGAAACTCACGCAAAAGAACATAATTTTATTCCTTGTATATTGATCGAGTGCCTTGGAATTATGCTATTTGAATTTGACACATCAACAGTGCATTATGGTTCCCACCATAAGGGGCCACAATCTTGGCAAGTAATAGAAGTACTCTTCCCACCTGATGTGCACCTAACGTAAAGAGGCCTTGTTTCTCAAGTGAGCAATATATATATATATATATATATATATATATATATATATATATATATATATATATAACCACTGGAAAAATATACCAGGTGTAACCAGAAAAAGGCGCACCTGCAGTTTTAAAGTTTAAAAGAAGCAATGAGATGCCAACCATCCAAAATAGAACGCCCGAGAAAGGAGCATCAATCAGTATTACAGCAGCTAAAAGCCTGCTAACAGCTGGAGGTAGTCATGCTGCTCTTCCATTCAAGTATAGTGTACACTGAGAAAAGTTACTGAAGATACACCAGCAAATGACAAAAGCAATACATACAGAGCTTTCTCTTACTTATAATACAAAACGTCTTTAGCTGAGAAGGCAAATAAGTCATTGGCACACAATAAGTGCACAAAAAAAAAAAGCTGTCGCACGAGGCTGTCAGCACTTAGACAACACAGGCAAAAATATAGTAGACTGAAGAAGGGAAAACCCATAGCAAAAGTTACCATACTCCTGAGTTCTTGCTTTGCGTGCAAATGAAGCTAGCGTGAAGTTGAACACTAGATTAAAGCACCACAATCAACATCTGGAAGTCAATGCTTTAGGAATAATACAAGGTACTGAAGAAGCATGCAAAGAGCATTCCTGTGAAGGCAAATATAAAAAAAGACTAAAAGCTCTGTGGCCCTGAACAAGACAACACCACAACCAATCGAAGAGCCGTTCGGACACACCAGCAGTTCTGGCCAACACTAAAAAGTCACAAAAACATACCTTTAATGCCTTTTTTGCAAGAGAACTTCAAAAGAAATGTGCATACACCAATGCCAGAAGTATCAATGGAAGCTATTACTCATATTCAGCTCTTCATTGAAACACTGACAGAAGATACTTGTACCTGGATGCTTAATTACTTTGGTACAACTCAAGAGCGTCGACGCCAAGTGGCAAAAAAATTATGATGGAAGACTACAATGTGATCAAATGCACACGTCAACCACCAACCAAGGTCCTATGCTAGAGTGAATATCGCAAAAAGTCTTGAACGCCTAATGTCACTGGTTCATACTCAGCGTTCTCAATCAAAATGTTGACCTCCCACACAGCACATTATTTCAAAAACCTGCCACCTCTCACCATGTCATGAAACAAGCTCGAGTATACACAAACCCTCCTCACCGTTAGGTGGTTAGATAGCTCCACTGGTGCTTCACTCTCGGAACACATAGACCAGGGCCGTAACTAGACGGGTAGTGAGGAGGTTCTGAGCCCCTGTAGTATTTTCATGCTCTGACTTTTCGTCAACAATAGCTTAATCTGGGCAAGTTGGTTCATCGTGGTTTGTTCTAGTAACAGTGAGAGAAGTTCAGGAAGAGACAAAAAGGACAGGAAAGAGCGCTGACTGCCAACTAAATTTTATTGAAGGTACTACGCCCACTTTTTTACAGAGTACAAGAACAGTGCTCATGCACAACGACACATGTGAGACCATGATAATATAATCTTAACTGAGAAAAGAATACTCTCTCTCCGAATAATTGAGTGAAGGTATACTGATGCACTGATCCATGGCCTTCCTGACAAGAAAATGCTTTCACAGTCTCTCTTTCATTTCTTGTTCTTGCTTTTTTCAAAAACAGTGTTTTATGAAACATAGAACTGCACTTACATTCTTTACAGTGTATGGCCATGCGACTACCATAGCCATTCTTAACATTTTAAGCATGCTGTCTTGCTCAAACATTGCGGCATTGCCCAGTTTGTCTTATGTTTACGTTTCCACGTGTCAATAGCATCTCATACACAACATTATATTGGCATTCAGTATACCTATTCTCGTGACAAATGGTGAAATAATGGCTATTCCTGTTGCTTTTTAGTACGCACACTTTTGAAAACTTGCAAGGAATGGCAAATAACAAGATAAAATCATATCGGCTCGCTATTTTCTTTATATTGTGAAACACCTTATGTACGTACGGTATAGCCTGCAAAGATCTTTGGTCATTCTGTTTTTATTTTGGTCCTATTTTGTTTAACTTGACTTTCTGCAGGAGGGTTTAGCACACGGGTGTGATGGTGCTGTTGAGATATCCAGCATCCTTTAGTCTTTTAATCTGGTTTTTAAGGCTTACCTCATCCTTGTGCTCACATGACTTCTGAAGGGTGGCCTCAATGCACGTGGTGGCAATTCCTCTGTGTAAATTGTGTAAATGTGTAATTATGTGTTATGATGTACTAAAAAAGATGTCCCAAGAATCAGAATAAGTGACAGTAGTCAAAGTTTTTGTCACTGCCTTTATACAAATACCAGTTTATTTGTTGCCTCCTGCAGTATTTTAGGGCCTCTTATATAGATAGGATGTTTTCTCACTTTTATTACATTTTTGTATTGATGATGCCATATGCTCAGGAGGTAGAATGTCGTTATGTTCTTTCTGATAACTTCTAGCTTCTGAGCAAAGATAATGTTTCAGAAAAATGAAAAAAGGCTAGCATAATATTAAGACATGGGAAGAAAGCAGAGTTTATCAAAAATGAATGCATTAGTTGGGAATGAGAAAAAAAGATGAATGACAGGTCAGTAATGTCAATTAATTTATATTAGGACACATGAAATGTAGCAGAGGGTGGCAGGTGATTAGTTCCAATGAGATCGAGAAATTATCAGCCATATTATGAAATTGGCTCATACAGGACAGGGAACATTGATTGGGCTTCCATCCTGCAGTGGACATAATATAGGCTTAAAGCTAACAATGAGCAAAGCCTGTGAAATTAATGCTCCATGAAATGAGCAGTACTGCACAGATTGCTGTGCTAGACTTCCCATTTTGCATGTTTTTACCAGCTTATCCTGCTCGCTGTTCAGACACAAAGCTTCACCAGAAAAACAATGTTATACTTGGTGAGGATAATGCCAGTGAATCCAGTAATTTATCTACACCTTTCCTTGCTTAAGTCCTCCTCCAAACTATACGATTTTTCTTGGAAATGTTCTGCTTACAGCACACCAACCGATCAAGTGAAACAACTTTATTGGGGTCCTGCAGGACGCACCCTAGTATGCAATCACCATTTCACTTCACGTTACAACATACTGGTGGTAAAAATATTCTCTGGCAGGGTACAGAAGTGCATGCACTGAGCTAGCTTGAGCAGCGCGGTCTATTCCAGAAAGCTGAACCTATGTTTGGTACAGAATTTTGTAACCACACGATGCTTGCACAGATTAAATGTGGCCACACATAGCAACTTCTGAGCTTTTTTATGAAATGATCTCGCAGTATCTGAAAACATTTGTTTTTTTGTTTACTTCATAGTTCCCAGTGAAATATTTCTCTTGTTCCTCTCATTGAATAATGGCATTTGGTGTGACTAAGGTGTTCCTAATGCCTCACTATGAGATCAGAAAAACGATTCTCCTTGAAATTGCTTCACAAGCATTTCCTAAGATATTGAATGACACTGCTTGCACATGTACAAACATTTGCTAGTTGTATTGAGGGTTGATGATAAAGGGAATCAGTTGGTGCATCCAAGCCAGACAGAGATTGACTGGCCCTAAAAAGGGCCGTTTAGTTATATATCTTGCAGCTTGTTCCAGGTAGACAGGGCTTCATTCTGTAGAAATGGTAACTCATCACACTGGTTCCCCAGCATGAAGAACATAACTTGATGCTAACACTGAGTCAGATGTTCTGAAATGTCATAGAGGGTACATGAAGGCTGGGTACATGAAGGTTGCAGTTATACTAACTGTACAGTCAGCTTGCTTGTGTGATATGTGCATAGCTGCATCAAAGCCACGTGTGAGAATTGCGTGAACAGCTGAAAATCTCAATGGCAGCATAGCTTAAGAAGTCTGTCATCCCTTTTTTGCCAGTTTCCAATATCATCCTTCCCTTTTCATGCATCTTCTTTCAATATATCTGGGGTTTTAATTCCCAAAACCACGATATATTAATGAGAAGCAAATTTTAAACATCTGGTGTTCTTTAACATCTTCACTTGTTTGCAGCGCAACACCAGAAACACAGGACAGGGAAGGAGCAAAAGAGAAAGAAAAGACGGCGCCGACTCTGAAAAAGACGGCACTGACATCATGACACGCACATGTCGTGATGTAAGCTGCCCAAAGAGTGGCCTCCCGTGAGAATAGTGAAGAATTAGGAATAGGATCTACCAGTAAGGGCTTTCTGTGCAATTCACAAACAGTGAAAAAGATCCACCAGGGGTGAACCACAGGTACATGGTGCACTCTGGTTGAGAGAGAGCAGAGTAAAACAGATGTGCCAGACAGGAGATTATAAATGGTTTTGTCTGGAGCTGGTGCCAGACCGAGCTCTGATTAAGCGTAAGGGAGTATTGAGCGCCAGGCCAATCTGATCCCATTCCTGTGATGGGGTGCAATGTGATGACAGGTGTGAATTCCATTTTCTTTTTTTTCCATGGGTTTAGGGAAATAATTTTTCAGGGATCAGATGAAAATACCTCCGACATACATAATAACATGCTTATTCTTGGGCGTAGTCATGCCTAGCCACCAGATTGGGAGAAAAAGGAATGTTTCCCGAAATGTGCGATAAAGTGTTTGGTGCTACGCCTTGACGGAAGTATATAGGTGCTTTGGAAATCGGTACGCCATTTCTGTAATCGTTAAATATGCAACTGCATGTGCCACTGCTAGGGATAGCGTGACACTCCCAGCCATTTCGGGGTAAGCCGTTTTAATCTACATGAAGATGTTAATGAGCCCGTTCTCCATCACAGCAGTAGCTATGGCCATTCCTTCAACTAGGCCTACTGCAGCGCCAACTAAACGTCTGCATGAATTTAGCGCTAGTACCGTACATAATAATCAGCACGTGCCTTGGGTTCACTTCGATGGTGTTGTGAATTCATCTTGCGTGACAATGGTTTAAGTTGCATGCGTGCCTTAACCATTACTGCAATAGGAGACCATGATTTATCGTCACGCATGGTGTTGCTTAGCTCGGTCCTCAGTGTTCGAAGCAGGTTCCGCCTTGTGAGTGCTTGAGAGAGGCACAAGAGTTGATTTCTGCTCTGTGTTTCTATAATTCCCTAGCCTGTATTATACAGGAAGCGGATAGTGCTGGTGTGCGTCAGCTGCCTCGGTGCGCTCTCAACCGCCTGCCTGGTAAGACTGATAGCTCATTCTATCAGCGCCTTGTCGTACTCCCTCCTCACACTGCGACATGTCCTCCACTTGGAGGACATGATGACGGAACAAGATGATACGAAGCCCAAAACCGCAATGTTTGCAAGCCACAACCCGAGCAAACGATTCAACGATGAGGCCAGAAAATCTACCTGACTAGGCCTGGAGCAACAAGCCAGAGAGCATATTCTTGGCTGGATAGATGGATGGATGTGGCTGTACCCTTTAGATCGGGCGGCGGCTAACGTCACCTAGCCGTAATGCTTAGTTAACTAACCACTAGATTTTTTTTTTCCCCTTTAAATAGTAAAGTTGGACGGGTACTTTGAAGTGAAGGGTTCAATTTTCAATCGTGCCTTGACTTTAGCCACCAATCAGATAACCTCCTTCTAGTTAAGTCTACCCGCTTAAAGTCGATTTTGCCCTCCCTGTCCCTAAACACCAGTGCTTTGAAAAACTCTGCGCCATCATCTTGAACTATAAGGTGAAGCCCTTTACAGAGCATTGTCAAGTGTTCGGCAGTTTTTTCTTTCTCTTTGCACGCACTGCATATTGTGTCTACCTCTTCAGATTTGGCCCGATATGTCTTGGTTCGCAATACTCCCGTCCTGGCCTCAAACAGTAGAGAACTACCCTGAGTATTATCATAGATTCTTTCTTTGGCAATTTCCTGCTTAAAGTTCGATAGATCTCTAGTGCGGACTTCTTAATCCTGCCAATTCTCCACATGTCAGTCTCCGTTTCCTGCAGTTCCTTTTTAACCGATAGTTCTTTCTGGTTTGGCCACCTGCTGTTTTCTAAGTATTTACCAGTCAACTTCCTGGTTCGCTTCCTCCATTTTGTATCGACATTCTTCATGTACAAGTAGCTGAAAACCTTCCTAGCCCAACGCTCTTCCCCCATTTCTCTCAATCGCTTCTCAATTTTTATCTTTCTGCTAGCTTCCCTGCCCTCAAATGATGTCCATCCCATATAACCTTGTACCCCCTGATTTGGTGTATTCCCGTGAGCTCCTAAAACAAGCCTACCTATTCCACGTTGCTTAATTTCTAATCTTGCTTGAACTTCTGATCTCATGCACAAGACCGCGTTGCGGAACGTCAGCCCAGGAACCGTGACCCCTTTCCATATTCCTCTCACAACATTATACCTATTGTAATTCCACAGTGCCCTATTTTTCATCACTGCTGCATTCCTGTTATCTTTAGTCGTCACGCATATTTCGTGTTCCCTCAGGTACTCGGTCCCATTGCTTATCCATACGCCCAGTTATTTGTATTTATCTGTTATCTCTAGCGTGACTTCCTGTATTCTAAGCTCACTACCTTTGTTATCATTAAAAATCATGACTACTGATTTTTCCTAACTGAATCTAAAATCTAACCTATCTCCCTCATTACCGCAGATGTCCATCAACCTCTGCAAATCTTCCTTGTTGTCGGCCATTAGCACTATATCATCTGCGTAGATTAATGCTGGTAGTGCCTGATCAATGAGTTTTCCTTGTTTGACTAAAGAGAGGTTGAAGCCAAGTCCCCTTGCCTCTAATTTGGCCTCTAATCCTTGTAGGTACATCATGAATAAGAAGGGTGACAGTGGGCACGCCTGCCTAAGTCCACGTTTCACCACTGTGGGCTTGGATACCTGTTTTTACCACTTTTTAACTACCTTGTTACTTTTATAGATTTCCTTTAAACGATTAGTGACTCCATCTTTTACACCCAGTGTGTCTAGTATTCCCCACAAGTCCTCTTGAACCACGCTATCGTACGCTCCCTTGAATTTCTGCAGGCCGGTAGGAAGCTTCACAGCGCAGTGCCTGATCTTGTGAAACGGGGCAGCCATGCAGGCAGGGCATTCAATTCCCTCCCTATTTTTTGTATACTACTGTCCTTGTGTACATCGTAGAACACATAACAGTAATGATAGCAAACAGATCATTGATTCGGGTAGGCTTGGTGTTTTTATTTAAAATGGAACAACGAGGAAGCTGCTGAAGCTCGTGCCTGTATACAGCTGCTTTATATGGAGATGAAACTTTAACGAAAAAAAAAAAGTAATGATAAACAGTAGGCTCATAACAAACAACATTTCTCTGAGGGTGCATGGAATATATGTCCCATGCAAGGCTATGCATTGCAGTCCTTACTGCATTAATTATGTACACGTACTGCAGGGCATGCAAGTGTATGCAGACACACGCTGACGAAATGACATTTTTTGCTACATACAAACGTGCACCACACCAAATAAGACGCACGTGTTTGTATAGTCAAGAAACACTCGTGAATATTGATGAAATCACATAACTGGCTTACAGTATAAAACAAACACAATTGCGAACAATAAAATGCGACGCTGTTTAAAGAGGCGGACCCAGGTTACGAGGAGAATTATCAGTATGGCATACACACCACGTGTCAAGCTTTTGCAACATCTAAAGAGACTAAATATGGAAAGTTGCATTTGTAAGTTAACATGACAGTACCAAATGGAGAATCCACACGAGAGAACAATTCATCGTGGGCTAAAGAATGTGTTATAAATATTATACACAGCTTTGCAAGATAATATCGACGAGTTTTACTCGTCTAGGTGTGGGAGGTGTAGGCCTGATAAAATGCGATGTTGCTTCAGAGCCTTCCTTTCGTAATATTGCAATTTTATTCAACTCTTTTAAACGCGGCACCGTAAATTTCTACTGGGTGCTCGAACACGGCAAGCAGGTCGCGGGGCAAAATCTTTGTAACATTTTATTACCGAAACAGCGATACTGGCAATGCTTGAGCTGCACTTGCTGTTTTCTAAATTGTAACCTCCTCAATCTCATCACTGTGATCAGGAAACAGAGAGGAAAAGTACATCAGTAGTACGTAGAGAAATATTCAATTTCAAGCCCTTTAGCAATATCATCTAAACAAATTGCCAGTTCACTGTTGAATTCTCGATGGAAACAAACAGCTGATCAGGGACGCAAGCTTGGCTTGGCACTGGCTTGGCCGTTCATACAGAGCCAAAAGCCGCTGCAGAAAACTGGATTGCGGATCGTATTGAGACAAAATATTTTATACATTTTTGCTTTCTTTGTTTCATTTCTCTAATTGCTCTTGTGATGGCGTGGACCGCGCTTCGTGATCTCATGTACCGGCGCACTGTTTTTAAGTTTAGTATGGCGCACGATAATACATGATTGCGTGCTTTAATTTAAAAAGGTTCGCGAGTATGGCAGCAACACTGCAATGTCGGGAAGAGGATAGTAGTAGAACTGAGTAGAACCAGTAGCACCTGCATGCCCGGGTGGAGCGACTGATGCCCAGATGGAGGAATATCAACCCGATGCCTTTTGTGTTGGCCGTTCTGGCAGTTCCGCCGACTTTATAGAAAGAGACGACCCCGTCGCTTGTCCTCTTCTCTTTTCCTTCGGGCATCAGAGACAACATTGACGGACGACGTGTTCGACTTCACCGTGCACGTGAGTATAGGTTGGTTTTTCATTCGAGTGAATTCTTGTTCAGATTTGCAACTTGTCGACTTCATCCTGATCACCTGTCACCGGCAATAAGTCACATACGTGTGATATTTAGGTGAAATAAATGATAATGCACATTTTCTGCTCCATTTGCGTGACTTAGCTACACCAGGACATGAGGTAAAGCCTTTGTCGCCTAGCCACTAGCAGGCAAGATCGATCACTCGCATCCTTCAGTTCACGAATCAACGCGCCTGCCTTAAAATTAGTAAGCTGCTCGCAAAGAAATCTTACCGAGGCAATTTTGTTTTCTGTGAACAATGCACCGTAGATTTGTCTTGAATAACAAAAAAAAACTTGAAAAATAAATGTCGCGACCTTTTAGAAAACGCCGTGTCTAAGAGCTAGACGCGGCATTTTGTAAAAGGCTCATTAAATTCAGTATTTTTTCGTAGTTTCTGCTTGAAATTATTATTGTCTATGAATTTCATGGCCCAATCTTTTGCTTTGGTTGAAAATCTCGACGGCAAAAACTTTGTTCAGTGTCCCTTTAAGGGCAGGTGTAGATGCCATCATTGCAGTCGCAAATCTTTTTGCTAGTCGGTCGGCTGGTTAACAATAAGCGTACTAACTAGAGTTCCAGATTTCATCAGCAACACATCATCATGGCGTCATCAGATGCTGCATTATATACATTCTATCCTCGTTTTTAAATAGGTGTACCGTATGGTCCACTGTTACAGGAAACAAGCGAGCTCATGGACAGTGAGCCATGTGGTGCTAACTGGCAGCGAGGCTTGTGAATGGGACGCAAGCGCATAGAATCGGGGTGCGCCCAGTTTTGTCTGCCATTTCTCCGCCTGTACGCATGACAGCATTGGAAAGCGCATCCGTATTTTAGCTGCACAATTTATCTAGCCCAGTGCCTCCTGCTTCAGGTATTTCCTGTGAGCACAAAAAATGCATGATTTTAATCGTTGCTGCAGTGTTTTGCAAGTTGTCACCGTAAAGCACATCATATTTTTCGCATAATGCTCGCTGCAACTAGCAAGTTTTGATGACTCAAAATGCTGTTCAGGTCTGATGTAGCAAACATTCTAAGCTCGTCCTCGTGACCATGAAATATTGGTTTAATAAATAATGGAAGGCAGAGTTGGTATCAGTTGATTTACAGTGTGAAAATGAAAAGTGCGAAGGACCGTGCCTCGCAAGTAAGCCCCGAGAGCATGAGCAGAGAAGTAGCAGATGAGGATGCTCATGCGCTGCCTTTCCAAATCTCACCAGCACTAATGTTTGACGGACTGCTGGCCACGCACTAGCGTGTTCTTTCTGAAACAGGACTTTGGCCCTGTAAGCAAGTTCTTGAAGGGCATAAGTAAAACGTAGAATGGGCCCCCTAAATGCACCCATCCTTGAACCATTGGGCTTATGAATTAGTGCCCTTTTCAAAATACAACTATTCTGAGCTATAAATTGTGACAGAGCAGTGCACGAAGTTTAAAAATGGGAAAAAAGTCTTTAAATGTCCCCTTTATACATAGTGTTCTTGTGATGTCACTTCTGCCGTTGTCGCCCTCTCCCGCCATGCCCGGGTAACTCCCTGGGTACCTACGGCAGTTCACGTGCTGCAGTGCGGTTTGTTGGGGGCTCGTCATCTGTTGCTGTAAACGATGTGGAAGCATTGTGGTTTTTTGTTGTCTTACTTTAACGAGCTCATTGGATTAGGAAGGCCTCGCTCGTTCACTCGATACAAGACCAGATAATCAAGATGTGCGACACATACACCAGCCACGGCGTACACCGGCTGCCCGCCACAACCTATGAGGGCCTATTATCTTGCTTTCACTACAAATTGCCTGGCCCAAAAACAAGTGAAAGCTCAAAAGCTCTCGAGCCGCAATTTTAAGAGTGGATGTGCGAAGCGCAGCTGCTCCCATCGAAAACTAGTCGTGCAGAGCTAGGCAAGTTTACAAGAGATATAATATTATGAATATATTGTCACGGCCTACGCCACCAAAGTAGCAATACCCCTCCCCCCCTAAGTGTTTTAAACAGTGCTGATGTTGAGCTTGAGCCTCTTTGATTGCAATTTGTGGAAATAGTCGAGGAAAATATTATACAAGGCAGATAGCAACTTTGCGTGGTGTGTGCCGCGGTAATGCCAGTCATCACTTTATTTTTCACGTATGCTTTAACACACCTTTCACTTTGTATTTTGCTTTTGTTGTACGCTAATGTACAGTGGAGTCACTGAACATGATAGAGACCGTGTATAGAATTAATTGACTAATTAAAAAAAATCCTGACGCCCAACTTGAACCGATCGGCTATACTTCAAAGTGAACTAATATTGTTTCCCATTCTTTATAGTTTGTTTCAATGCAATACCAAATCTCCGCGATCGTTATCACGATTTTAACCGCCTTCCTCGCCATCATGATTTTAACTGCGGACAAGTTTGTATGTACAGTATCTTGGTAAGCTATATCTGTTTGCAGGTAAATACTTGGCTATGGCACTTACCCGTAATGAAGTTGCACCTGAAGATGCAAATATTGCAAAGTTTCTTTAAGTAGCTTTTGTTAATCTGCACCAGCCAAATATGCTGGTACTTTTAGGAAAATCGGAATGTGCGTTACTCAATTTTAGGTTATAACTTTTAGCGAAGAAACACCCTAAGCTCTGCTCCCTCTGTGTGGACTACTAAATCAACTTGCCTCACTAGCAGCTCATAATTTCTCAAACTTGCATCGTGAGGCAAAACCAAACGGGTGCAAGCACGAGGAGACAACATGGCAGTTGTAGGCGATAGATTCGGTTGGTGCCCGGGCATGTTGGTGGCGCATTTCGGAAGTGATGAAAAGGCGCTGCGAGATGCACGTGCACACTTTGTATAGTTGCTGTATTGGACAGCAAACTTTTTTTCTTATCTGAGCAGTTTTACCAAAGGAAGCTTCATCATATGGCGTGATAAATGAAGCGAATCCACAGGTTGAACCACATCATAGCCTCGCTGTGCTTTTGTACTTTTTTTAGCTCGCAAAATTTATTTGTACATATAAGTGACAACTTGCCAGTAATAAGGCAGCACTTGTTTCTTTACCATATGATCATCTCCGGTGTGCTGCTGCCTCAATATTTCAAATTCTAAGCATTTACACCATTGTATGCTAACTTTTCCTTCAAAGTGAGACAAGCCACATGTGTATCGTAGATCAAGAAGCATGCCAGTTTTACGTACTTGCAAGGTAAACATCAGAAATGCACAGTTGATCAAAAATACTAGTTTAATGGTGCATCTACATTGCAGAGCACCTGTGGCACCTCGGGAACAAGATAATGCCACATATGTTACAAGAGATAATTAAAAAAGACAGGGGACGTTCCGTGAACAAATAGAAACAAAAATAAAATGGCACGTGGCAGCGAGCGAAGGCGGCAAGGGGGGGGGGAGCCCGTTGGACTTCAGCGGATGAACGTAAGGTGTGTGTTTAATATGTGGAAGAAAAAAAAATTCAAAATTTTGGCGACTGAAATGAGGGTGACTTAGTGAGTGTGCTCAGGACGAGAGTAAACACGGTTATTATTTTTTTTCAAATCTCTTTTGAAAGCCACAAAAAATCTGTATGTGGTGCAGCCTAACAGAAGGTCCGTGAAGGCAAATTATGAATTCGTCGTTGTACAAAGACCTATTTTTTTTTTTCATGCGCACCATCCCCGCCGCGGTGGTCTAGTGGCTAAGGTACTCGGCTGCTGACCCTCAGGGCGCGGGTTCAAATCTCGGCTGCGGCGGCTGCATTTCCGATGGAGGCGGGAATGTTGTAGGCCCGTGTGCTCAGATTTAGGTGCACGTTAAAGAACCCCAGGTGGTTTCAATTTCCGGAGCCCTCCACTACGGCGTCTATCATAATCATATAGTGGTTTTGGGACGTTAAACCCCACATATCAATCAATCAATCATGCGCACCATAAATAGTGCTCAAAATTTAATTGCATATGTTTTTTTCATCCTCGCTGTATTCCGTGCTGTTTATGATGTAAAAAAAAAAGTAGCACGCTGAAGTGGTGCTGCTTTTGGGCAACAGTTGAAAATGGCGGGGTGCATGAATGCGGAATACTGCCGCTTACATTCAAATCACTCTTGTGGTCACCTCCCACTGTTTGCAGCATGTGTTGTGTATACACAGCTGCATATTTCCTAGCTAGAAAAATTTGATTTTAGGTGTTTCACGCCATTTTCCATGTAACTATTCCACAATTGCACACACTGATCAGCAGGCTTTCAATTGCGCTGAAGGACACAGGTGCCATAAAATTCATAGTCGATTCTTTCAAGAAACCGTATGTAAAGGCTGAAGCTTCATGCGTACATACACACACACACATACCATATTGTTTTTTGTACTTTATGAAAGCTGCGAAGGTCTCATGTTCCTCCAAGCGTAACCTGTCTTATTTATTCTCCATCACCGCAAAAGTTTTGTGAGTTTCAAATAAAAGTACTTTGCGCATGGCCACTTTTGGGTAATTTTTTTGTGTAGGTGTTATTTGAGCAGCCTACAGTGTTTACTTTATAAGCCTGTATGTATATGTTGCATTATAAGGATGCAGAATGTGTGTAGCTGTACAATATAGATGAAGTGTAAAAATTAAGTGTGTCTATTGTAGTGTTCTTGCAACCAATCTTACCCCCGTATTCTAGAACGTCCCTCCACTCAACGCTTCACCTTCACTTGAGATGGCTGATGGGAGCGCCGTCTCTAAGCAGAGAAAATTGCTGCATGTCAGCAATAATCTGCTATGATTCTCGAGTAGCGCAGCGTCGCTTTCAAACGAGCAGCGGCACAGTGCTCAACTCTGCTGCAAGTGAAGGGTGAAAGTCGAGTCGGGGAGCGTTTATGAATATGGGGGTTAGTTTTGTTGTCTTGTTAACCTGCCATTAACACTGGATTGATGCTACTTTGCTCTAGCTGTACAGTGCTCTCCAAGGCTCAAGGAGGCACCGCACGGGGAAGGCTCAGAGCAAACCATGCGTGAGTTTCCTTTCATTGTTACACTATGCACGTATTAAGTGATAGACTTTAATGTATGCTATTTGTATTGTGCAAGTTTTTGGGGACATACAACTTCCAACACTTGTATGTTCTGACGAAAATCACGCAAGAATGAGAGAAGCTTGTGCAAAAATTATGCAAGAGTGTAAGGAGCTTTTGCAGAAGTCTGTGAAATGAAGTTTTGAAATTTTGTGGCAATGTGTCATTGTACAGTGGTCAACAGTCTTGCTCAGCATGCTTGACTGCAGGGCTCCCGGCTGCACAGGCGCATCTACGGAGTGCCTGATGCATGATGGGCCAAATGTCAGCCTGCACACTGGTGCCTCTTATCCCCGTTTGTCTGTTACATCAGTGTCTTTTGTAAAGGGGATCAACTGTGCTACCTTTTTTTTTCGAATGTAATGAGTTCTTTTTCCAGATTATTGTTGTTTTAAGGTAGAGCCTCTCATTTCTATCAAATACTGAAGATTCTATTTTTCCTTCTAGATGCTATGAAGTCACTCCTTGTGTTACAATAGAGTGAACACTGTTATGAAAAAAGCTACTTTATGGAGTTAACTCACTCCATATTGACTTAACACACAGAATTGGTGAAAACTACACTCCATTCCAGCTGTATTAGGAATAATATTCATTTGCATACTTCTGTTTCTTTTGTTTGTTTGTTGGCTGGAGGTTTGGAGTATAGGAGTTTGGAGTATAGGAGGTTTGGAGTTGGATGCCAGGGCACTGTGTAGTCTTTCTTCATCTTCCCAATTTTGTGAACATCAATTGATAGCCGTATGGGAAGCAGCCAGCATGCTGAAACAGCGGTGCAAGCATGCAAGATGTTCACCATTGCATGCAGTCAGTTGCTGTGAGCAACCTACTGCATACAATTAACTGCAAGTGGTGAACTAACGCTGCACTATGTGTGCCTCCTGGAAAGCTGAAATGGTAAAGTGCCACAATCGTATAGTAACATGGATAACATCGCAATTTGTTTGTTGAATAATTTTGCAACAGAATCAATGGAGTTTTGGATAAATTTGTGTATCTGCCTGGTTCATCAAAGCTACAGAGTCAAATGTGGTATATACTCCCGTATTATGTGTACTTTTTTTGTCAATCCGGTCATGTGAGAAGCTAGTAGGAATCGCTGGCCTAAAAGCTCAACTGGGAATATATGTTGCAGGCGCTGTCACAGCTGTCTCAAAGCGGATTGTCATTTGTTTGCTAAGCCTGTTCAAATGCCCCCATTTTCTTGAAGTTCTTCCGAACAGTGCTCACAAAAACCAGTTCCCACGACAGGGTTATACCAGAGAACATAAGTACTCTCCAATAATTGTCGGGAACCCAACATAAAGTAAGATGCAGACAAGGAAGCGCGATGCCAACACAGTGCTGTGTGTGTCGCCCTTCATGTGTGTGTGTGTCCATTCCTTGTCCCAGTCTTCTATTGCGTTGTGTTCCCTCCGATATCTAACCAACACACCCAAGCTTCTATGCTAAGTCTTATTCAATGCACTCTTCTGCTGGCTCCCATACTGAATATTGCATGTCGAAGAACTCCACGCTGATGTGCTTAGCGGTAGCACGGTTTCAGTTTTCTTCGGTAAGCTTTATAACAGCAATCTGCCTCGTATATAATTATTGTAGCCTATCACAAGGAACGGTAAAAACGCAATGGCCAGATGGCGAAACCGAAAAAAAAAAAAATGAGTGCGAAAACCTGCCTCATCTAGTTGATGTGACAGGTCCTTGCTTGCGTTCAACATCTGTGCTGTGTCTCGGGAATACATTCTTGCCGTGGAAGAGGTGGGAAGATAGGAGGCAAACCTTTAGGCATTTCGGACTACACATAAACAGGTTTCGGTTTTCAAGTTCGATATTCTAGGGAAAGCATAAAAGTTCATGGAAGAAGGGACCTTGCACTCAGTCCATTTTGTGTAAGACTGCACTCGCCTGCTCGACAAGAGATGTGCCTGACCAGAGCATCATGAAGTCAAATGTGTCTGTGTGTGTGCTGGCAAGGTGGCTCGGGCTGGTTGGGGAGGGCAAAGTATGCGAGCAAAAAGTTTCTTGTAGTAAAGCAGGCTGGCTAATTATACTGGTGAGCAAATTATGTGAGGATGCAAATTGTGCGAGTAAATATGGTATGTACTCTTGTATGTTTCAGCTCTATCGCTACGGATCCTGCGGATCCAACTTGGCATCCGGCAGCAACAAAGAGAGGTTCTGCAGGAGGTGCGACAGCTGAAGCACGAGGTACGGCTCTTGTCCGTGCCTCAGCACGCCCAGCCAGCACAGCGCCCCTCTGACCTTCCCCGGCTGCCTGCTGGTACAATTGGAGAAGTGGAGGCAGCAGAGGCAGCTGTGCAGAGTAAAGCTGTGGCTGCAGCTTTGGTGTATATTTCTTGATTTTTAATATGCCTATGTAACATGCAGAAATTTAGTACTGCTTTAAGATACTGTGTTTCGGGAAACAAACTAGTCAGGTTATCTCATGAGCCACTGTACTACAGTCGAATATGAATAATTCGTACTCAAACAGGCCAGAAAATTTGTTCAAATTGAAAGAAGTTCAAAATAATGAAAGTTACCGTAATTACTTGAATCTAACACGCACCTTTTTTTCGGTTAAGACAGTTCATAAGTCGCATGTGTGTTAGAATCGAGTACGAAAAAAAAAATGAATATGGTCATTCTATTGCCATCGCCACTTACAAAATGGCCGCCCCCTACGTGCGTCGGCATGGCGCGTCGGTCATTTCTGCCTATGTGTTTCCCATGCGCGGCACTTCATACGTGTGCTGAGGAGTTCGTCATCTTGTAGTACATTAGCATCGACGGCATGGTAGGGCCGACTCCAAAAACTCGACGAGTGCACCACAATGCTGCTTCTAAAAGAAAAGTCGTCGCGTGTGCCGGAATGGACAGAAATCGGGCCGCATCGCGGTCATTCGGAGTTCCCGAAACGTGCGTGCGGGACTGGTGGAAACAAAAGCAGAATATTGTCGACAGCAAAGATTCACGCAAAGGCTTCAGTGGACCACAGCAGGGTCGGTTTCCACAAATTGAAGAGCTGCTCGGCGAGTATGTGATTAAGCAGTGAGCGGCACAGCGGCCCGTGACGACAGAACTGCTCCAAGTGCAGGCTATACAGTTAGCCTTAGAAAAAGGGCTAATGCAGAGCCATTTTAAAGCGAGCAGGTGCTGGCTAACGAACTTTATGAAGAGAAAAGGCTTTTCCCTCCGAAGGCGAACGGGCATATGCCGGAAGTTGCCGGAGGAGTACGAAGAAAAGCTTCAGAGTCTTCAGAGGTTCCTCCTAAACTTGCGGCACAACAACGGCTACCTGCTTGGGCAAATCGGGAATGCCGATCACACGCCTCTTTACTTCGACATGCCTGGCACCACAACCGTCTAGGAGAAGGGGGCGAAGCAAGTTTGTGTACTGACATCGGGCCACGGTAAAACTAGAGTGACAGCAATGCTTTGTTGCACGTCAGATAGGCATAAGCTTCCCCCGTACTTCATATTTAAACGGAAGACGCTCTCAAAAAGAGTCGTTTTCGCGAGTGGTGTGATCAAGCGGGCCAACGAGAAAAAAAGGTGCGCGTTGCAACCGATGTCTTAGTTTTTTTTTTTTTTTTTTTCCCGTGGAAACTGGGCGCGTGTTACAATCGAGGGCGCGGTAGAATACAGTAAATGCGGTAAACGAGCGGAGGGCTCACCATGCAGTGATGCATGTGCATGGAGAAGTTTTATTCACAAATTACAGGACATCCGTCATTAATTAAAGTAGTCAATACATGTCTGTACACGTTGGCCTTACAACGAGTCAACAAGTTTTGCGTGCAGTTTGCAAAGCATTTGTACTTCGGCTTCAGTATTCTCCTGGCAAAAGAAGTTGCGCGCGGCAATGTCCAGTGCTGACACTCTTCGAAGACAACTGTGTTTCCACTGTTACCATCTGCGCTGCAGCCGGAGCGTGGCCAGCACATGATGAGAATGGAGGAGCGTCTCCACCTGGAGAAAAGCAGATCGGCATTCGAGAAACACTCCGCGGCAGCTTTTTTTTTTCTCTCTTCATGCGCGGTGTTGAAAGGAGAAGAGTCTCTACATAGCAGGAACGAAAAACAGGGAAGCGTGACACCGGCGCGTTGCAGATCGGCATGAGAGAGCCAACTCTCTGCGACAGATTTTTTTCCCCTCTTTCTCTTCATGCGCAGTGTTAAGAGGAGAAGGGTCTCTACGTGGCAGGTACGGAAAAAGCCGAAGCGTGGCACAGGAATGTCGCAGATTGGCATTTGGCAAACATTCCACCGCAGTCTTTTCTTTCCTTTTCTTCATTTTCTTCTTCAAGCACAGCGATGAGGTGTCTGAAGTGCCACCGCAGGATCAGGCGGGGTGCTGAGAGCATTTTCGGAGCGCGGGATAGCTTTGATAGGACCACAGCGTCAGTTCGAATTAAGTGTGTTGGAATTAATGAGATTCGACTGTATTTACTATAGTCTGTGAAGTCCGAGTGAACTGTCTTAAGCTAGCAGACAATGTAGGCGGCATCGTGTGTTTGATGGGCAGTGACTAGCAATAGCCTGCTTAAAACAGACATTCAGTAATTTTGTTCATTTATCACCCTATTTCGTGTTCGCTGCGGCTCTCTCTACTTTGGGCTACAGTTCACCCTGCCTTGTGTTAGCCGATTTCTTACTTTTTTAAAAATCTAACATGCACCCAATTTCGCAGTGTGAAGAAAAATGCACCTTTGTTTATTGTGATGAGATTTCTATAGCGACATGCCTCTTTGTTGGCTATCACAGAAAAATATAAACAGCAAATGGTGCGACCATCTAGTGCGACCTTTATTTTTCTATCAGTTTCATATATGACCAAGATTTGGTCGCTCTAAGGTTGCCTCTTAGTACGCCTTGATCATGTTCATTTATCTTGTTGTGCTCTGCTTACAATGCATTGATTAAAAACATGTCCAAGCTTCTTTTTGAATTCCACATATTTTATCGTTTTTCACCTGTAGAAGCTACTCCTGGTCAACATTCAGGCAAAGACATTGTAACCTCGAAGAAACGTGTATTGGAATTTGAGCACTGTACAAAGTAATTATACTATTTCATAGCTAGAATCAATATTTCTTAAGGGTTATAACAGTGTTGTATTTGATTTTATAACAGCGAAACTGCATTCAGAGAAGGACTCTGAAAGGTTCTCACACTGAGTGTGAGAGGGCTGATGTGGAAACCATTTTAGGTCAAGTGAGTTGAAGTTAGCGTAAAAAAACAATGAAATGTTGTGATGCCCAAAAATTCAAGTTGTTGTTTTCAGTGTCCTCGTCTTGCAGATTTTTATCATGAAAACATTTCGATGTGCTGTTGCGTTTACCCCATATATGCTTCTTGCATTTTTTTACTGCGCAAGCACCTCCTGCAGATTGGGGGACGTGGCCTCCGAGAAATTGGTGTTATTGCCATGAAGGCTGTATTGGCACATGACGTGCAAGTGCTGTATAGCCTTCATGGCAGAAAAGGGAAAAGGGCCTTTGTGAACCTGAGGCTCTGTAGATTAGTGACAGGTTAGACTTGTTCATTGTTTTATGTGTGTGTACCCTTGTGTATTCTCTGTACTGCAGTGCTTCATGTGTACTATGGTATTTCTGTTCTTGTATGCAGATGTCATCTGCCAAAAAGCAGGGTGCGACCAGGCGGAGGCCCTCAACTTTATTAAGAGGTGGCTGCCAGGGTCTGGTGATCGCTGTGGGGGCAGGAAGCGGCGCTTCAGAGAAGCATTTGTTGTGGAGCAGCCCGATGATCCCCACTCTCAGAGTGCAGATTATCGGCTGCTCGCGGCAGCTGGCTTCCTGCCCAGCCACAGCAGCCAGGGCCTTGACAGCACCACTGTCACTGGGCCCCCAACGCAACCTGACCTGCAGTAGAGCGGGCCTTTTTTAGTTGTGTATATATATTTTTCAATGTATACATTTTTTGTTGTACCAAATAAATAAAAAAAAACAAAGAATAAATAGTCTGCAGACTGTCGGTGGTGCTCTGTTCGGCTAGCTTATGCTGATTCGGAAGCACCATCACCATGTTTTAGTTACAAAAAAATGCTCTAAACTATGAATATTCTCGATTACCATGTGGGGGACATATGTGGGGATTGCAAGTGGGGGACATACGCTTTCAGCATTTACTTCCTAACGACTTTTTTCGATCTGCTGTACCAAATAACAGTACCAAATAAAGCACTCGCTATTGCAAAAGATAAATTGGTAAAAAAATAAACTACACTTCTAGTGTTAGCAAATGGAATGAGGTATAAAAGATGAAATAGATCGAGTAACTGCTTTCAGTTCTCAGCATTCAATTTTCTGTTGCCCCAAGTATACAGGGCTGCAAAGCTACAAGAGCGGGTCATTGAGGCATATTGTTTAAATCTCCCGGTAAGACAAATTCCCTACTAATAATGGTTACATAATGGCAAGCCAATCAATAGCCAATATTCGTCGTGCAGGAAACATCGGTGTAATAACGGCATTTGATTGGCTACAATGTGGCTCTGGATTGGTCCAATGTCGGTCGTACATCCGCAGCCAATATTCGTCGTGCAGCAAACATCGGCGTAAAAATGGCATGTGATTGGCTGAATATGGCCCAATGTTGGCCGAGCATTGGCAGCTTTGTCGGCAATACGATGGGCCTTCGTCGGCCCAATGTTGGTTGCATACTGGCTAAAACGTCGGCCCATCATTGGCTTGAACGTCGGCCCGACATTGGAAGAAGTTGCACTTCCGACGTCGGTGCCGATGTTAGCCGATGTTGGTCCAAGATTGGTCCAACGGCGGCGTGCTGCCTGGGTCCCGGGAGGGCTCGAAACTCCAACCTTTCGGTCAACAGCCGATCGCGCTAGCCAATTGCGCCACAGAGACAGTACTGCTCCACTCTCACCACCATCAGAACATATCTTCAAAGCTATCAGCCCAAAGAAAAAAAAGCGCCATACCACCACCGGGTGGGCTCGAACCTCCGACCTTTTGATTAACAACCCATCGCGCTAGCCAATTGCGCCATGTAGACAGTCCGGCACCACTCTCACCACCATCAGAACATATCTTCAAAGCTATCAGCCCAAAGAAAAAAAAGCGCCGCACCACCACCGGATGGGCTCGAACCTCCAACTTTTCGGTTAACAGCCGATCACGCTAGCCAATTGCGCCACGGAGACAGTCCTGCTTCACTCTCACCACCATCAGAACATATCTTCAAAGCTATCAGCCCAAGGAAAAAAAAGCGCTGCACCACCACCAGGTGGGCTCGAACCTCCAACCTTTCGGTTAACAGCCGATCGCGCTAGCCCATTGCGCCACGGAGACATTCTTGCTCCACTCTCACCACCATCAGAACATATCTTCAAAGCTATCAGCGCAAAGAAAAAAGCAACACACCACTCCCGGGAGGGCTCGAAACTCCAACCTTTCGGTCAACAGCCGATCACGCTATCCAATTGCGCCACGGAGACAGTCCTGCTCCACTCTCACCACCATCAGCACATATCTTCAAAGCTATCAGCCCACAGAAAAAAAGCGCCGCGTAACCACCGCTTAGGCTCGAACCTCCAACTTTTCGGTTAACAGCCGATCGCGCTAGCCAATTGCGCCACGGAGACAGTCCTGCTCCACTCTCACCATCATCAGAACATATCTTCAAAGCTATCAGCGCAAGGAAAAAAAAGCGCTGCACCACCACCAGGTGGGCTCGAACCTCCAACCTTTCGGTTAACAGCCGATCGCGCTAGCCCATTGCGCCATGGAGACAACCTTGCTCCTTTCTCACCAACATCAGAACATATCTTCAAAGCTATCAGCGCAAAGAAAAAAGCAACAAACCACTCCCGGGAGGGCTCGAAACTCCAACCCTTCGGTCAACAGCCGATCGCGCTAGCCAATTGCGCCACGGAGACAGTACTGCTCCACTCTCACCACCATCAGAACATATCTTCAGAGCTATCAGCCCAAAGAAAAAAAAGCGCCATACCACCACCGGGTGGGTTCGAACCTCCGACCTTTTGATTAACAGCCCATCGCGCTAGCCAATTGCGCCATGGAGAAAGTCCTGCACCACTCGCACCACCATCAGAACATATCTTCAAAGCTATCAGTCCAAAGAAAAAAAAGCGCCGCACCACCACCGGGTGGGCTCGAACCTCCAACTTTTCGGTTAACAGCCGATCACGCTAGCCAATTGCGCCAAGGAGACAGTCGTGCTCCACTCTCACCACCATCAGAACATATCTTCAAAGCTATCAGCGCAAAGAAAAAAGCAACACACCACTCCAGGAGGGCTCGAACATCCAACTTTCCGGCTAACAGCCGATCACGCTAGCCAATTGCGCCACGGAGACAGTCCTGCTTCACGCTCACCCCCATCAGAACATATCTTCAAAGCTATCAGCCCAAAGAAAAAAAAGCGCCGCACCACCACAGGGTGGGCTCGAAACTCCAACCTTTCGGTTAACTGCCGATTGCGCTAGCCAATGGCGCCACGGAGACAGTCCTGCTCCACTCTTATCACCATTAGAACATATTTTCAAAGCTATCAGCCCAAAGAAAAAAAAAGCGCCGCACCGCCAACGGGTGGACTCGAACCTCCAACTTTCCGGTTAACAGCCGATCACGCTAGCCAATTGCGCCATGGAGACAGTCCTGCTCCACTCTCACCACCATCAGAACTTATCTTCAAAGCTATCAGCACAAAGAAAAAAAAAGCGCCCCAGCATCACCGGGTGGGCTCGAACTTCCAACCTTTCGGTTAACAGCCGATCGCGCTAGCCAGCTGCGCCAAGGAGACAGTCGTGCTCCACTCTCACCACCATCAGAACATATCTTCAAAGCTATCAGCGCAAAGAAAAAAGCAACACACCACCACCGGGTGGGCTCAAACCTCCAACTTTTCGGTTAACAGCCGATCACGCTAGCCAATTGCGCCACGGAGACAGTCCTGCTCCACTCTCACCACCATCAGAACATATCTTCAAAGCTATCAGCCCACAGAAAAAAAAGCGCCGCGCAACCACCGGGTAGGCTCGAACCTCCAACTTTTCGGTTAACAGCCGATCGCGCTAGCCAATTGCGCCACGGAGACAGTCCTGCTCCACTCTCCCCATCATCAGAACATATCTTCAAAGCTATCAGCGCAAGGAAAAAAAAGCGCTGCACCACCACCAGGTGGGCTCGAACCTCCAACCTTTCGGTTAACAGCCGATCGCGCTAGCCCATTGCGCCACGGAGACAGTCTTGCTCCACTCTCACCACCATCAGAACATATCTTCAAAGCTATCAGCGCAAAGAAAAAAGCAACACACCACTCCCGGGAGGGCTCGAAACTCCAACCTTTTGGTTAACAGCCGATCGCGCTAGCCCATTGCGCTACGGAGGCAGTCTTGCTCCACTCTCACCATCATCAGAACATATCTTCAAAGCTATCAGCGCAAGGAAAAAAAAGCGCTGCACCACCACCAGGTGGGCTCGAACCTCCAACCTTTCGGTTAACAGCCGATCGCGCTAGCCCATTGCGCCACGGAGACAGTCTTGCTCCACTCTCACCACCATCAGAACATATCTTCAAAGCTATCAGCGCAAAGAAAAAAGCAACACACCACTCCCTGGAGTGCTCGAAACTCCAACCTTTCGGTCAACAGCCGATCGCGCTAGCCAATTGCGCCACAGAGACAGTACTGCTCCACTCTCACCACCATCAGAACATATCTTCAAAGCTATCAGCCCAAAGAAAAAAAAGCGCCATACCACCACCGGGTGGGCTCGAACCTCCGACCTTTTGATTAAAAACCCATCGCGCTAGCCAATTGCGCCATGTAGACAGTCCTGCACCACTCTCACCACCATCAGAACATATCTTCAAAGCTATCAGCCCAAAGAAAAAAAAGCGCCGCACCACCACCGGATGGGCTCGAACCTCCAACTTTTCGGTTAACAGCCGATCACGCTAGCCAATTGCGCCACGGAGACAGTCCTGCTTCACTCTCACCACCATCAGAACATATCTTCAAAGCTATCAGCACAACGAAAAAAAAGCGCCCCAGCATCACCGGTTGGGCTCGAACTTCCAACCTTTCGGTTAACAGCCGATCGCGCTAGCCAACTGCGCCAAGGAGACAGTCGTGCTCCACTCTCACCACCATCAGAACATATCTTCAAAGCTATCAGCGCAAAGAAAAAAGCAACACACCACTTCAGGAGGGCTCGAAACTCCAACCTTTCGGTTAACAGCCGATCGCGCTAGCCAATGGCGCCACGGAGACAGTCCTGCTCCACTCTTACCACCATTAGAACATATCTTCAAAGCTATCAGCCCAAAGAAAAAAAAGCGCCGCACCACCAACGGGTGGGCTCGAATCTCCAAATTTCCGGTTAACAGCCGATCACGCTAGCCAATTGCGCCACGGAGACAGTCCTGCTCCACTCTCACCACCATCAGAACATATCTTCAAAGCTATCAGCCCAAAGAAAAAAAGCGCCGCACCACCACCGGGTGGGCTCGAGCCTCCAACTTTTCGGTTAACAGCCGATCACGCTAGCCAATTGCGCCACGGAGACAGTCCTGCTCCACTCTCACCACCATCAGAACATATCTTCAAAGCTATCAGCCCACAGAAAAAAAAGCGCCGCACCACCACCGGGTGGGCTCGAACCTCCAACTTTTCGGTTAACAGCCGATCACGTTAGCCAATTGCGCCACGGAAACCGTCCTGCTTCACTCTCACCACCACCATAACATATCTTTAAAGCTATCAGCCCAAAGACAAAAAAAGCGCCGCACCACCACCGGGTGGGCTCAAACTACCAACTTTTCGGTTAACTGCCGATCACGCTAGCGAATCGCGCCACGGAGACAGTCCTGCTCCACTCTCACCACCATCAGAACATATATTCAAAGCTATCAGCCCAAAGAAAAAAAGCGCCGCACTACCACCGTGTGGGCTCGAACCTCCAACTTTTCGGTTAACAGCCGATCACGCTAGCCAATTGCGCCACGGAGACAGTCCTGCTTCACTCTCACCACCATCAGAACATATCTTCAAAGCTATCAGCCCAAAGAAAAAAAAGCGCCGCACCACCAACGGGTGGGCTCGAATCTCCAAATTTCCGGTTAACAGCCGATCACGCTAGCCAATTGCGCCACGGAGACAGTCCTGTTCCACTCTCACCACCATCAGAACATATCTTCAAAGCTATCAGCCCACAGAAAAAAAAGCGCCGCACCACCACCGGGTGGGCTCGAACCTCCAACCTATCGGTTAACAGCCGATCGCGCTAGCCCATTGCGCCACGGAGACAGTCTTGATCCACTCTCACCACCATCAGAACATATCTTCAAAGCTATCAGCCCAAAGAAAAAAAAGCGCCGCACCACCACCGCTTAGGCTCGAACCTCCAACTTTTCGGTTAACAGCCGATCGCTCTAGCCAATTGCGCCACGGAGACAGTCCTGCTCCACTCTCACCATCATCAGAACATATCTTCAAAGCTATCAGCGCAAGGAAAAAAAAGCGCTGCACCACCACCAGGTGGGCTCGAACCTCGAACCTTTCGGTTAACAGCCGATCGCGCTAGCCCATTGCGGCACGGAGACAGTCTTGCTCCACTCTCACCACCATCAGAACATATCTTCAAAGCTATCAGCGCAAAGAAAAAAGCAACACACCACTCCCGGGAGGGCTCGAAACTCCAACCTTTCGGTTAACAGCCGATCACGCTAGCCCATTACGCTACGGAGGCAGTCTTGCTCCACTCTCACCATCATCAGAACATATCTTCAAAGCTATCAGCACAAGGAAAAAAAAGCGCTGCACCACCACCAGGTGGGCTCGAACCTCCAACCTTTCGATTAACAGCCGATCACGCTAGCCCATTGCGCCACGGAGACAGTCTTGCTCCTTTCTCACCACCATCAGAACATATCTTCAAAGCTATCAGCGCAAAGAAAAAAGCAAGAAACCACTCCCGGGAGGGCTCGAAACTCCAACCTTTCGGTCAACAGCCGATCGCGCTAGCCAATGGCGCCACGGAGACAGTCCTGCTCCACTCTCACCATCATCAGAACTTATCTTCAAAGCTATCAGCACAAAGAAAAAAAAGCGCCCCAGCATCACCGGGTGGGCTCGAACTTCCAACCTTTCGGTTAACAGCCGATCGCGCTAGCCAGCTGCGCCAAGCAGACAGTCGTGCTCCACTCTCACCACCATCAGAACATATCTTCAAAGCTATCAGCGCAAAGAAAAAAGCAACACACCACCACCGGGTGGGCTCAAACCTCCAACTTTTCGGTTAACAGCCGATCACGCTAGCCAATTGCGCCACGGAGACAGTCCTGCTCTACTCTCACCACCATCAGAACATATCTTCAAAGCTATCAGCCCACAGAAAAAAAAGCGCCGCGCAACCACCGGGTAGGCTCGAACCTCCAACTTTTCGGTTAACAGCCGATCGCGCTAGCCAATTGCGCCACGGAGACAGTCCTGCTCCACTCTCCCCATCATCAGAACATATCTTCAAAGCTATCAGCGCAAGGAAAACAAAGCGCTGCACCACCACCAGGTGGGCTCGAACCTCCAACCTTTCGGTTAACAGCCGATCGCGCTAGCCCATTGCGCCACGGAGACAGTCTTGCTCCACTCTCACCACCATCAGAACATATCTTCAAAGCTATTAGCGCAAAGAAAAAAGCAACACACCACTCCCGGGAGGGCTCGAAACTCCAACCTTTCGGTTAACAGCCGATCGCGCTAGCCCATTGCGCTACGGAGGCAGTCTTGCTCCACTCTCACCATCATCAGAACATATCTTCAAAGCTATCAGCGCAAGGAAAAAAAGCGCTGCACCACCACCAGGTGAGCTCGAACCTCCAACCTTTCGGTTAACAGCCGATCGCGCTAGCCCATTGCGCCACGGAGACAGTCTTGCTCCACTCTCACCACCATCAGAACATATCTTCAAAGCTATCAGCGCAAAGAAAAAAGCAACACACCACTCCCGGGAGGGCTCGAAACTCCAACCTTTCGGTCAACAGCCGATCGCGCTAGCCAATTGCGCCACAGAGACAGTACTGCTCCACTCTCACCACCATCAGAACATATCTTCAAAGCTATCAGCCCAAAGAAAAAAAAGCGCCATACCACCACCGGGTGGGCTCGAACCTCCGACCTTTTGATTAACAACCCATCGCGCTAGCCAATTGCGCCATGTAGACAGCCCTGCACCACTCTCACCACCATCAGAACATATCTTCAAAGCTATCAGCCCAAAGAAAAAAAAGCGCCGCACCACCACCGGATGGGCTCGAACCTCCAACTTTTCGGTTAACAGCCGATCACGCTAGCCAATTGCGCCACGGAGACAGTCCTGCTTCACTCTCACCACCATCAGAACATATCTTCAAAGCTATCAGCACAAAGAAAAAAAAGCGCCCCAGCATCACCGGTTGGGCTCGAACTTCCAACCTTTCGGTTAACAGCCGATCGCGCTAGCCAACTGCGCCAAGGAGACAGTCCTGCTCCACTCTTACCACCATTAGAACATATCTTCAAAGCTATCAGCTCAAAGAAAAAAAAAGCGCCGCACCACCAACGGGTGGACTCGAACCTCCAACTTTTCGGTTAACAGCCGATCACGCTAGCCAATTGCGCCACGGAGACAGTCCTGCTCCACTCTCACCACCATCAGAACATATCTTCAAAGCTATCAGCCCACAGAAAAAAAAGCGCCGCACCACCACCGGGTGGGCTCGAACCTCCAACTTTTCGGTTAACAGCCGATCACGTTAGCCAATTGCGCCACGCAAACCGTCCTGCTTCACTCTCACCACCATCATAACATATCTTCAAAGCTATCAGCCCAAAGACAAAAAAAGCGCCGCACCACCACCGGGTGAGCTCAAACTACCAACTTTTCGGTTAACAGCCGATCACGCTAGCGAATCGCGCCACGGGGACAGTCCTGCTCCACTCTCACCACCATCAGAACATATATTCAAAGCTATAAGCCCAAAGAAAAAAAGCGCCGCACTACCACCGTGTGGGCTCGAACCTCCAACTTTTCGGTTAACAGCCGATCACGCTAGCCAATTGCGCCACGGAGACAGTCCTGCTTCACTCTCACCACCATCAGAACATATCTTCAAAGCTATCAGCCCAAAGAAAAAAAAAGCGCCGCACCACCAACGGGTGGGCTCGAATCTCCAAATTTCCGGTTAACAGCCGATCACGCTAGCCAATTGCGCCACGGAGACAGTCCTGCTCCACTCTCACCACCATCAGAACATATCTTCAAAGCTATCAGCCCAAAGAAAAAAAGGCGCCGCACCACCACCGGGTGTGCTCGAGCCTCCAACTTTTCGGTTAACAGCCGATCACGCTAGCCAATTGCGCCACGGAGACAGCCCTGCTCCACTCTCACCACCATCAGAACATATCTTCAAAGCTATCAGCCCACAGAAAAAAAAGCGCCGCACCACCACCGGGTGGGCTCGAACCTCCAACCTATCGGTTAACAGCCGATCGCGCTAGCCCATTGCGCCACGGAGACAGTCTTGATCCACTCTCACCACCATCAGAACATATCTTCAAAGCTATCAGCGCAAAGAAAAAAGCAACACACCACTCCCGGGAGGGCTCGAAACTCCAACCTTTCGGTCAACAGCCGATCACGTTAGCCAATTGCGCCACGGAAACCGTCCTGCTTCACTCTCACCACCATCATAACATATCTTCAAAGCTATCAGCCCAAAGACAAAAAAAGCGCCGCACCACCACCGGGTGGGCTCAAACTACCAACTTTTCGGTTAACAGCCGATCACGCTAGCGAATCGCGCCACGGAGACAGTCCTGCTCCACTCTCACCACCATCAGAACATATATTCAAAGCTATCAGCCCAAAGAAAAAAAGCGCCGCACTACCACCGTGTGGGCTCGAACCTCCAACTTTTCGGTTAACAGCCGATCACGCTAGCCAATTGCGCCACGGAGACAGTCCTGCTTCACTCTCACCACCATCAGAACATATCTTCAAAGCTATCAGCCCAAAGAAAAAAAAGCGCCGCACCACCAACGGGTGGGCTCGAATCTCCAAATTTCCGGTTAACAGCCGATCACGCTAGCCAATTGCGCCACGGAGACAGTCCTGCTCCACTCTCACCACCATCAGAACATATCTTCAAAGCTATCAGCCCACAGAAAAAAAAGCGCCGCACCACCACCGGGTGGGCTCGAACCTCCAACCTATCGGTTAACAGCCGATCGCGCTAGCCCATTGCGCCACGGAGACAGTCTTGATCCACTCTCACCACCATCAGAACATATCTTCAAAGCTATCAGCCCAAAGAAAAAAAAGCGCCGCACCACCACCGCTTAGGCTCGAACCTCCAACTTTTCGGTTAACAGCCGATCGCTCTAGCCAATTGCGCCACGGAGACAGTCCTGCTCCACTCTCACCATCATCAGAACATATCTTCAAAGCTATCAGCGCAAGGAAAAAAAAGCGCTGCACCACCACCAGGTGGGCTCGAACCTCGAACCTTTCGGTTAACAGCCGATCGCGCTAGCCCATTGCGGCACGGAGACAGTCTTGCTCCACTCTCACCACCATCAGAACATATCTTCAAAGCTATCAGCGCAAAGAAAAAAGCAACACACCACTCCCGGGAGGGCTCGAAACTCCAACCTTTCGGTTAACAGCCGATCACGCTAGCCCATTACGCTACGGAGGCAGTCTTGCTCCACTCTCACCATCATCAGAACATATCTTCAAAGCTATCAGCACAAGGAAAAAAAAGCGCTGCACCACCACCAGGTGGGCTCGAACCTCCAACCTTTCGATTAACAGCCGATCACGCTAGCCCATTGCGCCACGGAGACAGTCTTGCTCCTTTCTCACCACCATCAGAACATATCTTCAAAGCTATCAGCGCAAAGAAAAAAGCAACAAACCACTCCCGGGAGGGCTCGAAACTCCAACCTTTCGGTCAACAGCCGATCGCGCTAGCCAATGGCGCCACGGAGACAGTCCTGCTCCACTCTCACCACCATCAGAACTTATCTTCAAAGCTATCAGCACAAAGAAAAAAAAGCGCCCCAGCATCACCGGGTGGGCTCGAACTTCCAACCTTTCGGTTAACAGCCGATCGCGCTAGCCAGCTGCGCCAAGCAGACAGTCGTGCTCCACTCTCACCACCATCAGAACATATCTTCAAAGTTATCAGCGCAAAGAAAAAAGCAACACACCACCACCGGGTGGGCTCAAACCTCCAACTTTTCGGTTAACAGCCGATCACGCTAGCCAATTGCGCCACGGAGACAGTCCTGCTCTACTCTCACCACCATCAGAACATATCTTCAAAGCTATCAGCCCACAGAAAAAAAAGCGCCGCGCAACCACCGGGTAGGCTCGAACCTCCAACTTTTCGGTTAACAGCCGATCGCGCTAGCCAATTGCGCCACGGAGACAGTCCTGCTCCACTCTCCCCATCATCAGAACATATCTTCAAAGCTATCAGCGCAAGGAAAAAAAAGCGCTGCACCACCACCAGGTGGGCTCGAACCTCCAACCTTTCGGTTAACAGCCGATCGCGCTAGCCCATTGCGCCACGGAGACAGTCTTGCTCCACTCTCACCACCATCAGAACATATCTTCAAAGCTATTAGCGCAAAGAAAAAAGCAACACACCACTCCCGGGAGGGCTCGAAACTCCAACCTTTCGGTTAACAGCCGATCGCGCTAGCCCATTGCGCTACGGAGGCAGTCTTGCTCCACTCTCACCATCATCAGAACATATCTTCAAAGCTATCAGCGCAAGGAAAAAAAGCGCTGCACCACCACCAGGTGAGCTCGAACCTCCAACCTTTCGGTTAACAGCCGATCGCGCTAGCCCATTGCGCCACGGAGACAGTCTTGCTCCACTCTCACCACCATCAGAACATATCTTCAAAGCTATCAGCGCAAATAAAAAAGCAACACACCACTCCCGGGAGGGCTCGAAACTCCAACCTTTCGGTCAACAGCCGATCGCGCTAGCCAATTGCGCCACAGAGACAGTACTGCTCCACTCTCACCACCATCAGAACATATCTTCAAAGCTATCAGCCCAAAGAAAAAAAAGCGCCATACCACCACCGGGTGGGCTCGAACCTCCGACCTTTTGATTAACAACCCATCGCGCTAGCCAATTGCGCCATGTAGACAGCCCTGCACCACTCTCACCACCATCAGAACATATCTTCAAAGCTATCAGCCCAAAGAAAAAAAAGCGCCGCACCACCACCGGATGGGCTCGAACCTCCAACTTTTCGGTTAACAGCCGATCACGCTAGCCAATTGCGCCACGGAGACAGTCCTGCTTCACTCTCACCACCATCAGAACATATCTTCAAAGCTATCAGCACAAAGAAAAAAAAGCGCCCCAGCATCACCGGTTGGGCTCGAACTTCCAACCTTTCGGTTAACAGCCGATCGCGCTAGCCAACTGCGCCAAGGAGACAGTCCTGCTCCACTCTTACCACCATTAGAACATATCTTCAAAGCTATCAGCTCAAAGAAAAAAAAAGCGCCGCACCACCAACGGGTGGACTCGAACCTCCAACTTTTCGGTTAACAGCCGATCACGCTAGCCAATTGCGCCACGGAGACAGTCCTGCTCCACTCTCACCACCATCAGAACATATCTTCAAAGCTATCAGCCCACAGAAAAAAAAGCGCCGCACCACCACCGGGTGGGCTCGAACCTCCAACTTTTCGGTTAACAGCCGATCACGTTAGCCAATTGCGCCACGCAAACCGTCCTGCTTCACTCTCACCACCATCATAACATATCTTCAAAGCTATCAGCCCAAAGACAAAAAAAGCGCCGCACCACCACCGGGTGGGCTCAAACTACCAACTTTTCGGTTAACAGCCGATCACGCTAGCGAATCGCGCCACGGAGACAGTCCTGCTCCACTCTCACCACCATCAGAACATATATTCAAAGCTATCAGCCCAAAGAAAAAAAGCGCCGCACTACCACCGTGTGGGCTCGAACCTCCAACTTTTCGGTTAACAGCCGATCACGCTAGCCAATTGCGCCACGGAGACAGTCCTGCTTCACTCTCACCACCATCAGAACATATCTTCAAAGCTATCAGCCCAAAGAAAAAAAAGCGCCGCACCACCAACGGGTGGGCTCGAATCTCCAAATTTCCGGTTAACAGCCGATCACGCTAGCCAATTGCGCCACGGAGACAGTCCTGCTCCACTCTCACCACCATCAGAACATATCTTCAAAGCTATCAGCCCAAAGAAAAAAAAGCGCCGCACCACCACCGGGTGGGCTCGAGCCTCCAACTTTTCGGTTAACAGCCGATCACGCTAGCCAATTGCGCCACGGAGACAGCCCTGCTCCACTCTCACCACCATCAGAACATATCTTCAAAGCTATCAGCCCACAGAAAAAAAAGCGCCGCACCACCACCGGGTGGGCTCGAACCTCCAACCTATCGGTTAACAGCCGATCGCGCTAGCCCATTGCGCCACGGAGACAGTCTTGATCCACTCTCACCACCATCAGAACATATCTTCAAAGCTATCAGCGCAAAGAAAAAAGCAACACACCACTCCCGGGAGGGCTCGAAACTCCAACCTTTCGGTCAACAGCCGATCACGTTAGCCAATTGCGCCACGGAAACCGTCCTGCTTCACTCTCACCACCATCATAACATATCTTCAAAGCTATCAGCCCAAAGACAAAAAAAGCGCCGCACCACCACCGGGTGGGCTCAAACTACCAACTTTTCGGTTAACAGCCGATCACGCTAGCGAATCGCGCCACGGAGACAGTCCTGCTCCACTCTCACCACCATCAGAACATATATTCAAAGCTATCAGCCCAAAGAAAAGAAGCGCCGCACTACCACCGTGTGGGCTCGAACCTCCAACTTTTCGGTTAACAGCCGATCACGCTAGCCAATTGCGCCACGGAGACAGTCCTGCTTCACTCTCACCACCATCAGAACATATCTTCAAAGCTATCAGCGCAAGGAAAAAGAAGTGCTGCACCACCACCAGGTGGGCTCGAACCTCGAACCTTTCGGTTAACAGCCGATCGCGCTAGCCCATTGCGCCACGGAGACAGTCTTGCTCCACTCTCACCACCATCAGAACATATCTTCAAAGCTATCAGCGCAAAGAAAAAAGCAACACACCACTCCCGGGAGGGCTCGAAACTCCAACCTTTCGGTTAACAGCCGATCACGCTAGCCCATTACGCTACGGAGGCAGTCTTGCTCCACTCTCACCATCATCAGAACATATCTTCAAAGCTATCAGCGCAAGGAAAAAAAAGCGCTGCACCACCACCAGGTGGGCTCGAACCTCCAACCTTTCGATTAACAGCCGATCGCGCTAGCCCATTGCGCCACAGAGACAGTCTTGCTCCTTTCTCACCACCATCAGAACATATCTTCAAAGCTATCAGCGCAAAGAAAAAAGCAACAAACCACTCCCGGGAGGGCTCGAAACTCCAACCTTTCGGTCAACAGCCGATCGCGCTAGCCAATGGCGCCACGGCGACAGTACTGCTCCACTCTCACCACCATCAGAACATATCTTCAGAGCTATCAGCCCAAAGAAAAAAAAAGCGCCATACCACCACCGGGTGGGCTCGAACCTCCGACCTTTTGATTAACAGCCCATCGCGCTAGCCAATTGCGCCATGGAGAAAGTCCTGCACCACTCGCACCACCATCAGAACATATCTTCAAAGCTATCAGCCCAAAGAAAAAAAAGCGCCGCACCACCACCGGGTGGGCTCGAACCTCCAACTTTTCGGTTAACAGCCGATCACGCTAGCCAATTGCGCCAAGGAGACAGTCGTGCTCCACTCTCACCACCATCAGAACATATCTTCAAAGCTATCAGCGCAAAGAAAAAAGCAACACGCCACTCCAGGAGGGCTCGAAACTCCAACCTTTCGGTTAACAGCCGATCGCGCTAGCCAATTGCGCAACGGAGACAGTCCTGCTTCACTCTCACCACCATCATAACATATCTTCAAAGCTATCAGCCCAAAGAAAAAAAAGCGCCGCACCACCACCGGGTGGGCTCGAAACTCCAACCTTTCAGTTAACTGCCAATCGCGCTAGTCAATGGCGCCACGGAGACAGTCCTGCTCCACTCTTACCACCATTAGAACATATCGTCAAAGCTATCAGCCCAAAGAAAAAAAAAGCGCCGCACCACCAACGGGTGGACTCGAACCTCCAACTTTCCGGTTAACAGCCGATCACGCTAGCCAATTGCGCCACGGAGACAGTCCTGCTTCACTCTCACCACCATCATAACATATCTTCAAAGCTATCAGCCCAAAGAAAAAAAAGCGCCGCACCACCACCAGGTGGGCTCGAAACTCCAACCTTTCGGTTAACTGCCGATCGCGCAAGCCAATGGCGCCACGGAGACAGTCCTGCTCCACTCTTACCACCATTAGAACATATCTTCAAAGCTATCAGCTCAAAGAAAAAAAAAGCGCCGCACCACCAACGGGTGGACTCGAACCTCCAACTTTCCGGTTAACAGCCGATCACGCTAGCCAATTGCGCCACGGAGACAGTCCTGCTCCACTCTCACCACCATCAGAACTTATCTTCAAAGCTATCAGCACAAAAAAAGCGCCCCAGCATCACCGGGTGGGCTCGAACCTCCAACCTTTCGTTTAACAGCCGATCGCGCTAGCCAATTGCGCCACGAAGACAGTCCTGCTCCACTCTCACCACCATCAGAACATATCTTCAAAGCTATTACCTCAAAGAAAAAAAGCAACACACCACTCCCGGAAGGGCTCGAAACTCCAACCTTTCAGTTAACAGCCGATCACGCTAGCCAATTGCGCCACGGAGACAGTCCTGCTTCACTCTAACCACCATCAGAACATATCTTCAAAGCTATCAGCACAAAGAAAAAAAAGCGCCCCAGCATCACCGGGTGGGCTCGAACTTCCAACCTTTCGGTTAACAGCCGATTGCGCTAGCCAACTGCGCCAAGGAGACAGTCGTGCTCCACTCTCACCACCATCAGAACATATCTTCAAAGCTATCAGCGCAAAGAAAAAAGCAACACACCACTCCAGGAGGGCTCTAAACTCCAACCTTTCGGTTAACAGCCGATCGCGCTAGCCAATGGCGCCACGGAGACAGTCCTGCTCCACTCTTACCACCATTAGAACATATCTTCAAAGCTATCAGCCCAAAGAAAAAAAAGCGCCGCACCACCAACGGGTGGGCTCGAATCTCCAAATTTCCGGTTAACAGCCGATCACGCTAGCCAATTGCGCCACGGAGACAGTCCTGCTCCACTCTCACCACCATCAGAACATATCTTCAAAGCTATCAGCCCAAAGAAAAAAAGCGCTGCACCACCACCGGGTGGGCTCGAGCCTCCAACTTTTCGGTTAACAGCCGATCACGCTAGCCAATTGCGCCACGGAGACAGTCCTGCTCCACTCTCACCACCATCAGAACATATCTTCAAAGCTATCAGCCCACAGAAAAAAAAGCGCCGCACCACCACCGGGTGGGCTCGAACCTCCAACTTTTCGGTTAACAGCCGATCACGTTAGCCAATTGCGCCACGGAAACCGTCCTGCTTCACTCTCACCACCATCATAACATATCTTCAAAGCTATCAGCCCAAAGACAAAAAAAGCGCCGCACCACCACCGGGTGGGCTCAAACTACCAACTTTTCGGTTAACAGCCGATCACGCTAGCGAATCGCGCCACGGAGACAGTCCTGCTCCACTCTCACCACCATCAGAACATATATTCAAAGCTATCAGCCCAAAGAAAAAAAGCGCCGCACTACCACCGTGTGGGCTCGAACCTCCAACTTTTCGGTTAACAGCCGATCACGCTAGCCACTTGCGCCACGGAGACAGTCCTGCTTCACTCTCACCACCATCAGAACATATCTTCAAAGCTATCAGCCCAAAGAAAAAAAAAGCGCCGCACCACCAACGGGTGGGCTTGAATCTCCAAATTTCCGGTTAACAGCCGATCACGCTAGCCAATGGCGCCACGGAGACAGTCCTGCTCCACTCTCACCACCATCAGAACATATCTTCAAAGCTATCAGCCCAAAGAAAAAAAGCGCCGCACCACCACCGGGTGGGCTCGAGCCTCCGACTTTTCGGTTAACAGCCGATCACGCTAGCCAATTGCGCCACGGAGACAGTCCTGCTCCACTCTCACCACCATCAGAACATATCTTCAAAGCTATCAGCCCACAGAAAAAAAAGCGCCGCACCACCACCGGGTGGGCTCGAACCTCCAACCTATCGGTTAACAGCCGATCGCGCTAGCCCATTGCGCCACGGAGACAGTCTTTATCCACTCTCACCACCATCAGAACATATCTTCAAAGCTATCAGCGCAAAGAAAAAAGCAACACACCACTCCCGGGAGGGCTCGAAACTCCAACCTTTCAGTCAACAGCCGATCGCGCTAGCCAATTGCGCCACGGAGACAGTACTGCTACACTCTCACCACCATCAGAACATGTCTTCAAAGCCTTCAGCCCAAAGAAAAAAAAGCGCCATACCACCACCAGGTGGGCTCGAACCTGCGACATTTTGATTAACAGCCCATCGCGCTAGCCAATTGCGCCATGGAGACAGTCCTGCACCACTCTCACCACCATCAGAACATATCTTCAAAGCTATCAGCCCAAAGAAAAAAAAGCGCCGCACCACCACCGCTTAGGCTCGAACCTCAAACTTTTCGGTTAACAGCCGATCGCTCTAGCTAATTGCGCCACGGAGATAGTCCTGCTCCACTCTCACCATCATCAGAACATATCTTCAAAGCTATCAGCGCAAGGAAAAAAAAAGCGCTGCACCACCACCAGGTGGGCTCGAACCTCGAACCTTTCGGTTAACAGCCGATCGCGCTAGCCCATTGCGCCACGGAGACAGTCTTGCTCTACTCTCACCACCATCAGATCATATCTTCAAAGCTATCAGCGCAAAGAAAAAAGCAACACACCACTCCCGGGAGTGCTCGAAACTCCAACCTTTCGGTCAACAGCCGATCGCGCTAGCCAATTGCGCCACAGAGACAGTACTGCTCCACTCTCACCACCATCAGAACATATCTTCAAAGCTATCAGCCCAAAGAAAAAAAAGCGCCATACCACCACCGGGTGGGCTCGAACCTCCGACCTTTTGATTAACAACCCATCGCGCTAGCCAATTGCGCCATGTAGACAGTCCTGCACCACTCTCACCACCATCAGAACATATCTTCAAAGCTATCAGCCCAAAGAAAAAAAAGCGCCGCACCACCACCGGATGGGCTCGAACCTCCAACTTTTCGGTTAACAGCCGATCACGCTAGCCAATTGCGCCACGGAGACAGTCCTGCTTCACTCTCACCACCATCAGAACATATCTTCAAAGCTATCAGCACAAAGAAAAAAAAGCGCCCCAGCATCACCGGTTGGGCTCGAACTTCCAACCTTTCGGTTAACAGCCGATCGCGCTAGCCAACTGCGCCAAGGAGACAGTCGTGCTCCACTCTCACCACCATCAGAACATATCTTCAAAGCTATCAGCGCAAAGAAAAAAGCAACACACCACTTCAGGAGGGCTCGAAACTCCAACCTTTCGGTTAACAGCCGATCGCGCTAGCCAATGGCGCCACGGAGACAGTCCTGCTCCACTCTTACCACCATTAGAACATATCTTCAAAGCTATCAGCCCAAAGAAAAAAAAGCGCCGCACCACCAACGGGTGGGCTCGAATCTCCAAATTTCCGGTTAACAGCCGATCACGCTAGCCAATTGCGCCACGGAGACAGTCCTGCTCCACTCTCACCACCATGAGAACATATCTTCAAATGACCATGTACCATGACCATGTACCAACCGGCCCAAATAAGCACTTTAGTACAGTTCATATCTTCAAAGCTATCAGCCCAAAGAAAAAAAGCGCCGCACCACCACCGGGTGGGCTCGAGCCTCCAACTTTTCGGTTAACAGCCGATCACGCTAGCCAATTGCGCCACGGAGACAGTCCTGCTCCACTCTCACCACCATCAGAACATATCTTCAAAGCTATCAGCCCACAGAAAAAAAAGCGCCGCACCACCACCGGGTGGGCTCGAACCTCCAACTTTTCGGTTAACAGCCGATCACGTTAGCCAATTGCGCCACGGAAACCGTCCTGCTTCACTCTCACCACCATCATAACATATCTTTAAAGCTATCAGCCCAAAGACAAAAAAAGCGCCGCACCACCACCGGGTGGGCTCAAACTACCAACTTTTCGGTTAACAGCCGATCACGCTAGCGAATAGCGCCACGGAGACAGTCCTGCTCCACTCTCACCATCATCAGAACATATCTTCAAAGCTATCAGCGCAAGGAAAAAAAAGCGCTGCACCACCACCAGGTGGGATCGAACCTCGAACCTTTCGGTTAACAGCCGATCGCGCTAGCCCATTGCGGCACGGAGACAGTCTTGCTCCACTCTCACCACCATCAGAACATATCTTCAAAGCTATCAGCGCAAAGAAAAAAGCAACACACCACTCCCGGGAGGGCTCGAAACTCCAACCTTTCGGTTAACAGCCGATCACGCTAGCCCATTACGCTACGGAGGCAGTCTTGCTCCACTCTCACCATCATCAGAACATATCTTCAAAGCTATCAGCACAAGGAAAAAAAAGCGCTGCACCACCACCAGGTGGGCTCGAACCTCCAACCTTTCGATTAACAGCCGATCACGCTAGCCCATTGCGCCACGGAGACAGTCTTGCTCCTTTCTCACCACCATCAGAACATATCTTCAAAGCTATCAGCGCAAAGAAAAAAGCAAGAAACCACTCCCGGGAGGGCTCGAAACTCCAACCTTTCGGTCAACAGCCGATCGCGCTAGCCAATGGCGCCACGGAGACAGTCCTGCTCCACTCTCACCATCATCAGAACTTATCTTCAAAGCTATCAGCACAAAGAAAAAAAAGCGCCCCAGCATCACCGGGTGGGCTCGAACTTCCAACCTTTCGGTTAACAGCCGATCGCGCTAGCCAGCTGCGCCAAGCAGACAGTCGTGCTCCACTCTCACCACCATCAGAACATATCTTCAAAGCTATCAGCGCAAAGAAAAAAGCAACACACCACCACCGGGTGGGCTCAAACCTCCAACTTTTCGGTTAACAGCCGATCACGCTAGCCAATTGCGCCACGGAGACAGTCCTGCTCCACTCTCACCACCATCAGAACATATCTTCAAAGCTATCAGCCCACAGAAAAAAAAGCGCCGCGCAACCACCGGGTAGGCTCGAACCTCCAACTTTTCGGTTAACAGCCGATCGCGCTAGCCAATTGCGCCACGGAGACAGTCCTGCTCCACTCTCCCCATCATCAGAACATATCTTCAAAGCTATCAGCGCAAGGAAAAAAAAGCGCTGCACCACCACCAGGTGGGCTCGAACCTCCAACCTTTCGGTTAACAGCCGATCGCGCTGGCCCATTGCGCCACGGAGACAGTCTTGCTCCACTCTCACCACCATCAGAACATATCTTCAAAGCTATTAGCGCAAAGAAAAAAGCAACACACCACTCCCGGGAGGGCTCGAAACTCCAACCTTTCGGTTAACAGCCGATCGCGCTAGCCCATTGCGCTACGGAGGCAGTCTTGCTCCACTCTCACCATCATCAGAACATATCTTCAAAGCTATCAGCGCAAGGAAAAAAAGCGCTGCACCACCACCAGGTGAGCTCGAACCTCCAACCTTTCGGTTAACAGCCGATCGCGCTAGCCCATTGCGCCACGGAGACAGTCTTGCTCCACTCTCACCACCATCAGAACATATCTTCAAAGCTATCAGCGCAAAGAAAAAAGCCACACACCACTCCCGGGAGGGCTCGAAACTCCAACCTTTCGGTCAACAGCCGATCGCGCTAGCCAATTGCGCCACAGAGACAGTACTGCTCCACTCTCACCACCATCAGAACATATCTTCAAAGCTATCAGCCCAAAGAAAAAAAAGCGCCATACCACCACCGGGTGGGCTCGAACCTCCGACCTTTTGATTAACAACCCATCGCGCTAGCCAATTGCGCCATGTAGACAGCCCTGCACCACTCTCACCACCATCAGAACATATCTTCAAAGCTATCAGCCCAAAGAAAAAAAAGCGCCGCACCACCACCGGATGGGCTCGAACCTCCAACTTTTCGGTTAACAGCCGATCACGCTAGCCAATTGCGCCACGGAGACAGTCCTGCTTCACTCTCACCACCATCAGAACATATCTTCAAAGCTATCAGCACAAAGAAAAAAAAGCGCCCCAGCATCACCGGTTGGGCTCGAACTTCCAACCTTTCGGTTAACAGCCGATCGCGCTAGCCAACTGCGCCAAGGAGACAGTCCTGCTCCACTCTTACCACCATTAGAACATATCTTCAAAGCTATCAGCTCAAAGAAAAAAAAAGCGCCGCACCACCAACGGGTGGACTCGAACCTCCAACTTTTCGGTTAACAGCCGATCACGCTAGCCAATTGCGCCACGGAGACAGTCCTGCTCCACTCTCACCACCATCAGAACATATCTTCAAAGCTATCAGCCCACAGAAAAAAAAGCGCCGCACCACCACCGGGTGGGCTCGAACCTCCAACTTTTCGGTTAACAGCCGATCACGTTAGCCAATTGCGCCACGCAAACCGTCCTGCTTCACTCTCACCACCATCATAACATATCTTCAAAGCTATCAGCCCAAAGACAAAAAAAGCGCCGCACCACCACCGGGTGGGCTCAAACTACCAACTTTTCGGTTAACAGCCGATCACGCTAGCGAATCGCGCCACGGGGACAGTCCTGCTCCACTCTCACCACCATCAGAACATATATTCAAAGCTATCAGCCCAAAGAAAAAAAGCGCCGCACTACCACCGTGTGGGCTCGAACCTCCAACTTTTCGGTTAACAGCCGATCACGCTAGCCAATTGCGCCACGGAGACAGTCCTGCTTCACTCTCACCACCATCAGAACATATCTTCAAAGCTATCAGCCCAAAGAAAAAAAAAGCGCCGCACCACCAACGGGTGGGCTCGAATCTCCAAATTTCCGGTTAACAGCCGATCACGCTAGCCAATTGCGCCACGGAGACAGTCCTGCTCCACTCTCACCACCATCAGAACATATCTTCAAAGCTATCAGCCCAAAGAAAAAAAGGCGCCGCACCACCACCGGGTGGGCTCGAGCCTCCAACTTTTCGGTTAACAGCCGATCACGCTAGCCAATTGCGCCACGGAGACAGCCCTGCTCCACTCTCACCACCATCAGAACATATCTTCAAAGCTATCAGCCCACAGAAAAAAAAGCGCCGCACCACCACCGGGTGGGCTCGAACCTCCAACCTATCGGTTAACAGCCGATCGCGCTAGCCCATTGCGCCACGGAGACAGTCTTGATCCACTCTCACCACCATCAGAACATATCTTCAAAGCTATCAGCGCAAAGAAAAAAGCAACACACCACTCCCGGGAGGGCTCGAAACTCCAACCTTTCGGTCAACAGCCGATCACGTTAGCCAATTGCGCCACGGAAACCGTCCTGCTTCACTCTCACCACCATCATAACATATCTTCAAAGCTATCAGCCCAAAGACAAAAAAAGCGCCGCACCACCACCGGGTGGGCTCAAACTACCAACTTTTCGGTTAACAGCCGATCACGCTAGCGAATCGCGCCACGGAGACAGTCCTGCTCCACTCTCACCACCATCAGAACATATATTCAAAGCTATCAGCCCAAAGAAAAAAAGCGCCGCACTACCACCGTGTGGGCTCGAACCTCCAACTTTTCGGTTAACAGCCGATCACGCTAGCCAATTGCGCCACGGAGACAGTCCTGCTTCACTCTCACCACCATCAGAACATATCTTCAAAGCTATCAGCCCAAAGAAAAAAAAGCGCCACACCACCAACGGGTGGTGTGGCGCTCTCCAAATTTCCGGTTAACAGCCGATCACGCTAGCCAATTGCGCCACGGAGACAGTCCTGCTCCACTCTCACCACCATCAGAACATATCTTCAAAGCTATCAGCCCACAGAAAAAAAAGCGCCGCACCACCACCGGGTGGGCTCGAACCTCCAACCTATCGGTTAACAGCCGATCGCGCTAGCCCATTGCGCCACGGAGACAGTCTTGATCCACTCTCACCACCATCAGAACATATCTTCAAAGCTATCAGCCCAAAGAAAAAAAAGCGCCGCACCACCACCGCTTAGGCTCGAACCTCCAACTTTTTGGTTAACAGCCGATCGCTCTAGCCAATTGCGCCACGGAGACAGTCCTGCTCCACTCTCACCATCATCAGAACATATCTTCAAAGCTATCAGCGCAAGGAAAAAAAAGCGCTGCACCACCACCAGGTGGGCTCGAACCTCGAACCTTTCGGTTAACAGCCGATCGCGCTAGCCCATTGCGGCACGGAGACAGTCTTGCTCCACTCTCACCACCATCAGAACATATCTTCAAAGCTATCAGCGCAAAGAAAAAAGCAACACACCACTCCCGGGAGGGCTCGAAACTCCAACCTTTCGGTTAACAGCCGATCACGCTAGCCCATTACGCTACGGAGGCAGTCTTGCTCCACTCTCACCATCATCAGAACATATCTTCAAAGCTATCAGCACAAGGAAAAAAAAGCGCTGCACCACCACCAGGTGGGCTCGAACCTCCAACCTTTCGATTAACAGCCGATCACGCTAGCCCATTGCGCCACGGAGACAGTCTTGCTCCTTTCTCACCACCATCAGAACATATCTTCAAAGCTATCAGCGCAAAGAAAAAAGCAACAAACCACTCCCGGGAGGGCTCGAAACTCCAACCTTTCGGTCAACAGCCGATCGCGCTAGCCAATGGCGCCACGGAGACAGTCCTGCTCCACTCTCACCACCATCAGAACTTATCTTCAAAGCTATCAGCACAAAGAAAAAAAAGCGCCCCAGCATCACCGGGTGGGCTCGAACTTCCAACCTTTCGGTTAACAGCCGATCGCGCTAGCCAGCTGCGCCAAGCAGACAGTCGTGCTCCACTCTCACCACCATCAGAACATATCTTCAAAGTTATCAGCGCAAAGAAAAAAGCAACACACCACCACCGGGTGGGCTCAAACCTCCAACTTTTCGGTTAACAGCCGATCACGCTAGCCAATTGCGCCACGGAGACAGTCCTGCTCTACTCTCACCACCATCAGAACATATCTTCAAAGCTATCAGCCCACAGAAAAAAAAGCGCCGCGCAACCACCGGGTAGGCTCGAACCTCCAACTTTTCGGTTAACAGCCGATCGCGCTAGCCAATTGCGCCACGGAGACAGTCCTGCTCCACTCTCCCCATCATCAGAACATATCTTCAAAGCTATCAGCGCAAGGAAAAAAAAGCGCTGCACCACCACCAGGTGGGCTCGAACCTCCAACTTTTCGGTTAACAGCCGATCGCGCTAGCCCATTGCGCCACGGAGACAGTCTTGCTCCACTCTCACCACCATCAGAACATATCTTCAAAGCTATTAGCGCAAAGAAAAAAGCAACACACCACTCCCGGGAGGGCTCGAAACTCCAACCTTTCGGTTAACAGCCGATCGCGCTAGCCCATTGCGCTACGGAGGCAGTCTTGCTCCACTCTCACCATCATCAGAACATATCTTCAAAGCTATCAGCGCAAGGAAAAAAAGCGCTGCACCACCACCAGGTGAGCTCGAACCTCCAACCTTTCGGTTAACAGCCGATCGCGCTAGCCCATTGCGCCACGGAGAAAGTCTTGCTCCACTCTCACCACCATCAGAACATATCTTCAAAGCTATCAGCGCAAATAAAAAAGCAACACACCACTCCCGGGAGGGCTCGAAACTCCAACCTTTCGGTCAACAGCCGATCGCGCTAGCCAATTGCGCCACAGAGACAGTACTGCTCCACTCTCACCACCATCAGAACATATCTTCAAAGCTATCAGCCCAAAGAAAAAAAAGCGCCATACCACCACCGGGTGGGCTCGAACCTCCGACCTTTTGATTAACAACCCATCGCGCTAGCCAATTGCGCCATGTAGACAGCCCTGCACCACTCTCACCACCATCAGAACATATCTTCATAGCTATCAGCCCAAAGAAAAAAAAGCGCCGCACCACCACCGGATGGGCTCGAACCTCCAACTTTTCGGTTAACAGCCGATCACGCTAGCCAATTGCGCCACGGAGACAGTCCTGCTTCACTCTCACCACCATCAGAACATATCTTCAAAGCTATCAGCACAAAGAAAAAAAAGCGCCCCAGCATCACCGGTTGGGCTCGAACTTCCAACCTTTCGGTTAACAGCCGATCGCGCTAGCCAACTGCGCCAAGGAGACAGTCCTGCTCCACTCTTACCACCATTAGAACATATCTTCAAAGCTATCAGCTCAAAGAAAAAAAAAGCGCCGCACCACCAACGGGTGGACTCGAACCTCCAACTTTTCGGTTAACAGCCGATCACGCTAGCCAATTGCGCCACGGAGACAGTCCTGCTCCACTCTCACCACCATCAGAACATATCTTCAAAGCTATCAGCCCACAGAAAAAAAAGAGCCGCACCACCACCGGGTGGGCTCGAACCTCCAACTTTTCGGTTAACAGCCGATCACGTTAGCCAATTGCGCCACGCAAACCGTCGTGCTTCACTCTCACCACCATCATAACATATCTTCAAAGCTATCAGCCCAAAGACAAAAAAAGCGCCGCACCACCACCGGGTGGGCTCAAACTACCAACTTTTCGGTTAACAGCCGATCACGCTAGCGAATCGCGCCACGGAGACAGTCCTGCTCCACTCTCACCACCATCAGAACATATATTCAAAGCTATCAGCCCAAAGAAAAAAAGCGCCGCACTACCACCGTGTGGGCTCGAACCTCCAACTTTTTGGTTAACAGCCGATCACGCTAGCCAATTGCGCCACGGAGACAGTCCTGCTTCACTCTCACCACCATCAGAACATATCTTCAAAGCTATCAGCCCAAAGAAAAAAAAAGCGCCGCACCACCAACGGGTGGGCTCGAATCTCCAAATTTCCGGTTAACAGCCGATCACGCTAGCCAATTGCGCCACGGAGACAGTCCTGCTCCACTCTCACCACCATCAGAACACATCTTCAAAGCTATCAGCCCAAAGAAAAAAAAGCGCCGCACCACCACCGGGTGGGCTCGAGCCTCCAACTTTTCGGTTAACAGCCGATCACGCTAGCCAATTGCGCCACGGAGACAGCCCTGCTCCACTCTCACCACCATCAGAACATATCTTCAAAGCTATCAGCCCACAGAAAAAAAAGCGCCGCACCACCACCGGGTGGGCTCGAACCTCCAACCTATCGGTTAACAGCCGATCGCGCTAGCCCATTGCGCCACGGAGACAGTCTTGATCCACTCTCACCACCATCAGAACATATCTTCAAAGCTATCAGCGCAAAGAAAAAAGCAACACACCACTCCCGGGAGGGCTCGAAACTCCAACCTTTCGGTCAACAGCCGATCACGTTAGCCAATTGCGCCACGGAAACCGTCCTGCTTCACTCTCACCACCATCATAACATATCTTCAAAGCTATCAGCCCAAAGACAAAAAAAGCGCCGCACCACCACCGGGTGGGCTCAAACTACCAACTTTTCGGTTAACAGCCGATCACGCTAGCGAATCACGCCACGGAGACAGTCCTGCTCCACTCTCACCACCATCAGAACATATATTCAAAGCTATCAGCCCAAAGAAAAGAAGCGCCGCACTACCACCGTGTGGGCTCGAACCTCCAACTTTTCGGTTAACAGCCGATCACGCTAGCCAATTGCGCCACGGAGACAGTCCTGCTTCACTCTCACCACCATCAGAACATATCTTCAAAGCTATCAGCGCAAGGAAAAAAAAGTGCTGCACCACCACCAGGTGGGCTCGAACCTCGAACCTTTCGGTTAACAGCCGATCGCGCTAGCCCATTGCGCCACGGAGACAGTCTTGCTCCACTCTCACCACCATCAGAACATATCTTCAAAGCTATCAGCGCAAAGAAAAAAGCAACACACCACTCCCGGGAGGGCTCGAAACTCCAACCTTTCGGTTAACAGCCGATCACGCTAGCCCATTACGCTACGGAGGCAGTCTTGCTCCACTCTCACCATCATCAGAACATATCTTCAAAGCTATCAGCGCAAGGAAAAAAAAGCGCTGCACCACCACCAGGTGGGCTCGAACCTCCAACCTTTCGATTAACAGCCGATCGCGCTAGCCCATTGCGCCACAGAGACAGTCTTGCTCCTTTCTCACCACCATCAGAACATATCTTCAAAGCTATCAGCGCAAAGAAAAAAGCAACAAACCACTCCCGGGAGGGCTCGAAACTCCAACCTTTCGGTCAACAGCCGATCGCGCTAGCCAATGGCGCCACGGCGACAGTACTGCTCCACTCTCACCACCTTCAGAACATATCTTCAGAGCTATCAGCCCAAAGAAAAAAAAAGCGCCATACCACCACCGGGTGGGCTCGAACCTCCGACCTTTTGATTAACAGCCCATCGCGCTAGCCAATTGCGCCATGGAGAAAGTCCTGCACCACTCGCACCACCATCAGAACATATCTTCAAAGCTATCAGCCCAAAGAAAAAAAAGCGCCGCACCACCACCGGGTGGGCTCGAACCTCCAACTTTTCGGTTAACAGCCGATCACGCTAGCCAATTGCGCCAAGGAGACAGTCGTGCTCCACTCTCACCACCATCAGAACATATCTTCAAAGCTATCAGCGCAAAGAAAAAAGCAACACGCCACTCCAGGAGGGCTCGAAACTCCAACCTTTCGGTTAACAGCCGATCGCGCTAGCCAATTGCGCAACGGAGACAGTCCTGCTTCACTCTCACCACCATCATAACATATCTTCAAAGCTATCAGCCCAAAGAAAAAAAAGCGCCGCACCACCACCGGGTGGGCTCGAAACTCCAACCTTTCAGTTAACTGCCAATCGCGCTAGTCAATGGCGCCACGGAGACAGTCCTGCTCCACTCTTACCACCATTAGAACATATCGTCAAAGCTATCAGCCCAAAGAAAAAAAAAGCGCCGCACCACCGACGGGTGGACTCGAACCTCCAACTTTCCGGTTAACAGCCGATCACGCTAGCCAATTGCGCCACGGAGACAGTCCTGCTTCACTCTCACCACCATCATAACATATCTTCAAAGCTATCAGCCCAAAGAAAAAAAAAGCGCCGCACCACCACCAGGTGGGCTCGAAACTCCAAATTTCCGGTTAACAGCCGATCACGCTAGCCAATTGCGCCACGGAGACAGTCCTGCTCCACTCTCACCACCATCAGAACATATTGCCGCATGAATTCGCGTGGTTTTCGTGTGGAAGAGGACGAAGAAGTTGGGACTGGGCCGCTTTTGTTTTTCCTAGCTTGACGAGCAGTTCTGCGGAAGGTTTCCTTGAGTAAGACAAGATTGGTGACAAGATTGGTGACAAGATTGGTGGAGCTGCTGGGTACGACAACTGACGACGCACCCCATGCACAAGAGCCCGCCCAGGAGCCGGAACACAAGCCCTGTGCCCGTGGACACGCCAGTTCACAGAACAAGCCGCCGCCAACGAGGCCTACCACCAGAGACACCGGCACAGCTTATCCATAGAGCGACTATGACTTCGCCTCAAGGCGTCATGGAAACTCCTACGTCGTCGGCACCAATTTATTGCACTGTCCAGAACCCGCTGATGCCTAGTCCCTTTCACGGAGAGCTGTTTGAGGATGTGGACGACTGGCTGAGCGAGTTCGAACACGTCGCAGCGATCAACTACTGGGACGAAGCCGCCAAACTCCGCAACGTCTACGCGTGTTTGAAAGACGGCGCCCGAACGTGGTTCATGAACAGAAGTGATGTCTTGACATCCTGGCGCGAGTTCCAGCATCGCCTCTTGGAGACCTACCGGAGCCCCGACCGCCGCGATCGTGCTGAACGTGCATTGCATTCACGCATCCAGATGCCTAATGAGACCGTCACCATGTACGTGGAGGACATGACGCAGCTTTTCAGGCGAGCGGATCCGGCAATGCCAGAAGAAAAAAAGCTACGCTATCTGATGCGAGGCGTGAAGGAGCAGCTTTTTGCTGGTCTAGTGCGGAGTCCTCCGAAGAGTGTAGCAGAATTCCTGACCGAAGCCACTACGATGGAGAGGGTACTTCATCAGCGGTCAGCCCTACTCAACCGGCAAGTGAATTCTGCATCACCTACTGAATTTTCCGCCAGCTTCGGGAGCAACAGCATTGAGTGGATTCGCGAAATCGTCCGCTCCGTCGTCCGCGAGGAAATCGCGAAACTACACGGGGCGAGACAGCCGGAGGTAAGCAGCATCACCAATATTATTCGGGACGAGGTCCAGCAGGTGCTTCACAGCCGTCGCCCTCAACCAACGGTTACAAATCTAGAACCACCTCCTGCGTCCACTGATGTTGGGAACCGCACATATGCCGAAGCTCTGCGCACTTCCATGCCGGTCTCAAGCCCTGCAGTCCCAATCCAGACGATGCCGCCAGTTTCAATTCAATCTGCGCATGCTGGTTTGGACATCGACGGTCGCCGTGCCCCTCCGCGGAAGTCCGATATTTGGCGTACGTCGGATAGAAGACCCCTCTGCTTCCATTGCGGTGAAGCCGGTCACATCTACCGGGAATGTCCATACCGACAACTTGGACTGCGCGGTTTCTCTATTCATTCGCCTCGTCCCCTAGTTGGTCAGAGGCCAAGAGAAATTGAGGACTACCTCGCGCAGCAACGCCTGCCTTTCTCACGGCGTCAATCGCGGTCTCCATCTCACAGAAGTTAAAAAACAGCGCTAAAAAGACGGGACAAGAAAAGAAAGGACAACAGGACAGGGCGCTGACTAGCAACCAAATATGTTTATTTCTTCAGTCAGCATACATATATACCACCGCACTATCGCAAAAAACAGCCTACGCAGCGGCATGTGAGCCTGCGCAGAGGCATTCCAAAAAATTAGTTTGACAGAAAATTGATTTCCTTCGGAAGGAGGGAAATGGAAGGGAGGCTAACACATGCCTCACCACTGTTATGAATGTGAAAAGCTTCCAAAATGAGACGTGCACGTTCATCGTGGTAGTATGATAAGAAAATGGTATCTTTAAAAGATGGGTGGCAACCGCAGTTGTTACAGTGAAGGGAAAGCTGACTATCTGTAGCGCGATTATGAACTTTGTTTGAATGCTCGCGCAAGCGGTCATTAGCACAACGGCCCGTTTGCCCTATATAACACCGACCACAGGAAAGAGGAATCTTGTAGACAACGCCATGACGACATTTCACAAACTTATGCCTGTGCTTCTTAGTACATCCTTTTTTGTACGGTGCCTCACGATTAACATGCTGGCATAAGCTGCCTAGCTTATTTTGGGCAGAAAATAGCAGCTTAATGCCTGCCCTGGCGACAACTTTTTTTAAATTGTGCGCTACCTTGTGCACAATTTAAATTGTGCACAAGGTAGCGCACAATTTAAAAAAAGTTGTCGCCAGGGCAGGCATTAAGCTGCTATTTTCTGCCCAAAATAAGCTAGGCAGCTTATGCCAGCATGTTAATCGTGAGGCACCGTACAAAAAAGGATGTACTAAGAAGCACAGGCATAAGTTTGTGAAATGTCGTCATGGCGTTGTCTACAAGATTCCTCTTTCCTGTGGTCGGTGTTATATAGGGCAAACGGGCCGTTGTGCTAATGACCGCTTGCGCGAGCATTCAAACAAAGTTCATAATCGCGCTACAGATAGTCAGCTTTCCCTTCACTGTAACAACTGCGGTTGCCACCCATCTTTTAAAGATACCATTTTCTTATCATACTACCACGATGAACGTGCACGTCTCATTTCGGAAGCTTTTCACATTCATAACAGTGGTGAGGCATGTGTTAGCCTCCCTTCCATTTCCCTCCTTCCGAAGGAAATCAATTTTCTGTCAAACTAATTTTTTGGAATGCCTCTGCGCAGGCTCACATGCCGCTGCGTAGGCTGTTTTTTGCGATAGTGCGGTGGTATATATGTATGCTGACTGAAGAAATAAACATATTTGGTTGCTAGTCAGCGCCCTGTCCTGTTGTCCTTTCTTTTCTTGTCCCGTCTTTTTAGCGCTGTTTTTTAACTTCTGTGAACATGAACCAACCAGCCCAAATGCGTACGCTTCTGCAGTCTCCATCTCCACGACGACCCGCAGCTATTGGACCACGTCTCAGTACGATGGCACGGGGACGTTCCCCAAGCCCTCGTCGGGAAAACTGAAGGCAGCGACCTTCGGGGGCGAGGTCGCTGGGACTAAAAGTGCGGAAGACCTCCTATCGACGCTTCCACAAAACGCTGCAGACATTGAATTGACGTCTGAGTGCAGTGCGAGAGAAATGCCGGATTGTGCGTCTGAACCCAGTGGCCGAGTCTCACTCGACATTCCCGTGCTGATAGACGGTCTTCAGGTTAGCGCATTGGTGGACACAGGTGCAGATTATTCTATTATGAGCGGAAAATTGGCAACCAGTCTTAAGAAAGTGATGACACCTTGGAATGGGACGCGTATTCGCACTGCTGGAGGCCACGTTATTACTCCATTGGGTCGCTGTACCGCAAGAGTGGAAATACGCGAGTCAACGTTTGTGGTAACCTGCCTCGTACTACGCGACTGTTCTCGTCAGCTCATCCTTGGAATGGACTTCCTTCGAGAGAATGGCGCGATCATAAATCTCCGCGAGCGAATGGTGACTTTCTCGACGCAACTTGCAACCGATCGAGGCGCTGATAGCTGTCGTAGACCTGCGCTGCGTGTTGCCGACGAAAGCGTGACGTTGCCTCCCCGAGCGACTGCTTTCGTAGAAGTCACCTGTGAAGACCTCCAAGACGGTGACGTGGTCGCCGAGAGCAACGTATCCCTTTTACTGCTTCAAGGTGTGTGTGCAGTGCGAAGCATTCTGCGTGTGCGTGACGGACGGTCGCAGATACTCGTCACAAATTTTAACTTCGAGCACCGACATCTTTTCCGCGGCACCACCGTGGCCTTCGGAGACCGTGTAGCGGATGTCACCGAGTGCTTCGCATCCGAGGAAATGGTTGATGGAGATAAGTTTCTGGACCACATCGACGTCAGTTCGAAGCTTTCGGACGAGAAGAAGGCCGCACTGCATACCCTGCTGAAGGAATTTAAATCTTGCTTCGCCTCTTCATCTAGAGTCGGTCAAACACCCCTCATAAAGCACCGAATTATTACCGACGATGATGTTCGCCCAATCCGCCAGCAACCTTACCGTGTTTCGGCTAAAGAACGCGAGACTATACAGACGCAGGTAAAGGAGATGCTTGACGACGGGGTGATACAACCGTCGAGCAGCCCGTGGTCCTCGCCAGTCGTTCTAGTAAAGAAGAAAGACGGAACGCTGCGATTCTGTGTTGACTACAGGAAACTCAATAGCGTCACAAAAAAAGACGTCTACCCGCTCCCACGGGTTGATGATTCTCTCGACAGGCTACGACACGCGAAGTATTTTTCATCGATAGATTTGAAGAGCGGCTATTGGCAGATAGAGGTCGATGAGCGAGACAGAGAGAAGACAGCGTTTGTAACTCCCGATGGGCTTTATGAATTCAGAGTTCTTCCTTTCGGCCTCTGTTCGGCTCCCGCAACATTCCAGCGAATGATGGATACCGTTCTCGCTGGCTTGAAGTGGCAAAGCTGCCTTGTATACCTTGATGATGTGGTCATCTTTGCCGAGAGTTTCGAAGAACATCTGAAGCGTCTAAGAATGGTTCTGGAAGCTATTCGTTCGGCCGAACTCACGCTAAAACCCCAGAAGTGCCATTTCGGCTACGATGAGCTGAAATTTTTGGGACATGTTGTGAGTGCGGATGGAGTGCGGCCTGACCCAGAAAAAACTGCAGCAGTCGCCACCTTTCCTGTGCCGTCAGACAAAAAAAGCGGTGCGGCGTTTTCTCGGCTTGTGTGCTTATTATCGCCGATTCATTACCAACTTCTCGACGATAGCCGAACCGCTCACGCGACTCACCCGAGATGATGTACCGTTTGCCTGGACTACAGAGCAAGAAGCAGCTTTCACAGAGTTACGGCAGCGAATGCAAGAGGCACCTGTTCTTGCGCATTTTGATGAGGACGCTGATACCGAAGTTCACACGGATGCAAGCAACGTCGGACTTGGCGCTGTCCTTGTACAACGGCACAACGGCGTAGAACATGTCATAGCTTACGCCAGTCGTACTCTCTCTCGAGCCGAGGCCAACTACTCCACTTCAGAGAAGGAATGCCTCGCAGTCGTGTGGGCAACGGCAAAGTTTCGACCTTACCTCTACGGCCGTTCCTTCAAGGTGGTGACCGATCACCATTCGCTGTGTTGGCTGGCCAATCTCCGTGATCCGTCTGGTCGTCTCGCTCGGTGGAGTTTACGCTTACAAGAGTTCGACATCATGATTGTGTATAGGTCTGGGCGCAAGCACGAAGATGCCGACGCACTTTCTCGAGCACCCGTGGGACATCCTGATATGGACTCGGAATATGCTGATGGTTTTCTCGGAGCCCTCAGTGATTCTGACTTTATGTCTAGACAGAGAGCCGATCAGGAATTGCGCCCTATTATTGATTCCTTAGAAGGCCGAAATTCTCACACTCCTCGGCGCATCGCTCGCGAATTGTCATCCTTTTGTCTAAGGAGGGGCATTCTTTACAAGAAAAATGCTCGAGGTAGCAACAAAGCCTTCCTCCTCGTTGTACCAGCCGACATGCGGGATGACATCCTACTCGCGTGCCACGACGAGCCCACGTCGGGACACTTGGGCTACTCGCGGACTCTCGCCAGAGTGCGCCAGCAGTACTATTGGCCACGACTTTCGACCAGTGTACACCGCTACGTGCAAGGCTGCCGCGAGTGCCAGCGTCGCAAGACGCCACCCGTGAAACCTGCGGGCCTTCTCCACCCTATTACACCACCACGGACACCTTTCGACCTCGTGGGAATGGACCTTCTAGGACCCTTCCCTTTGTCGGCCACTGGTAACAAATGGATTATAGTGGCAACCGATTACTTGACCCGGTATGCTGAGACAAAGGCATTACCCCGCGGCACGGCGTCTGAAGTGGCGAAGTTCTTCGTGCAGCACATCGTCCTCCGGCACGGCGCGCCGTCATGTGTGATTACGGATAGAGGAACATCATTTACGGCACAAATGCTAGAGGACATTTTCAGACTGAGCTGCACGAGTCACCGAAAAACAACGGCTTACCACCCACAAAGTAATGGACTGACGGAAAGGCTCAACAAGACCATAGCGGACATGCTGTCAATGTACGTGGACGTGCAGCACAAAACCTGGGACGATATCCTCCCATACGTCACGTTCGCATACAATACGGCAATGCAGGAAACAACCCGATTTTCACCTTTCCACCTTGTTTATGGACGCAACGTACAAACGATGCTTGACGCTATGCTGCCGTACGATAATAGCGATGCTCTTTCTCCAGAAGCCGAGCAATACACGCAGTACGCCGAAGAGGCTCGTCAACTGGCTCGCGTGAACATCGGTCACCAACAAGACGCAGATGCACGACGTTACAACCTTCGCCGTCGAAACGTCGCATACCACCCGGGTGAACGAGTGTGGGTGTGGACTCCTGTCCGACGACCAGGCTTGTCTGAAAAGCTTCTGAGCCGTTATTTCGGACCATACAAGGTTATCCGACGTGTGAGTGACCTTACATACGAAGTACTTCCGGACGGCACAGTGTCGTCACGTCGACAACATCGGCCCGAAACTGTGCATGTCGTACGACTCAAGCCGTACTACACACAATAGTCTCTGTGCTTGCGAGTTACTTCGCAAACGTGACAGTGATCTCATGTGGTGTTTTTTTTTTTCTTCTTGACTCTTCCACTGGTGCTGTTGTGTTCGCGCATGGTCCAAGTGCTTGTGCGCCCTCTTTGTTTTCCCTGGCACTCACTTGGTGATTCTCTGCGTCAACGCGTGTTCTAATTATGGGTTTTTTTTTTCTTCTCTTCTTCTTTTATTTAGAAGCATCGAGTCGATGCTTTTTAAAAGGGGGGACTAATGCCGCATGAATTCGCGTGGTTTTCGTGTGGAAGAGGACGAAGAAGTTGGGACTGGGCCGCTTTTGTTTTTCCTAGCTTGACGAGCAGTTCTGCGGAAGGTTTCCTTGAGTAAGACAAGATTGGTGACAAGATTGGTGACAATATCTTCAAAGCTATCAGCCCAAAGAAAAAAAGCGCTGCACCACCACCGGGTGGGCTCGAGCCTCCAACTTTTCGGTTAACAGCCGATCGCGCAAGCCAATGGCGCCACGGAGACAGTCCTGCTCCACTCTTACCACCATTAGAACATATCTTCAAAGCTATCAGCTCAAAGAAAAAAAAAGCGCCGCACCACCAACGGGTGGACTCGAACCTCCAACTTTCCGGTTAACAGCCGATCACGCTAGCCAATTGCGCCACGGAGACAGTCCTGCTCCACTCTCACCACCATCAGAACTTATCTTCAAAGCTATCAGCACAAAAAAAGCGCCCCAGCATCACCGGGTGGGCTCGAACCTCCAACCTTTCGTTTAACAGCCGATCGCGCTAGCCAATTGCGCCACGAAGACAGTCCTGCTCCACTCTCACCACCATCAGAACATATCTTCAAAGCTATTACCTCAAAGAAAAAAAGCAACACACCACTCCCGGAAGGGCTCGAAACTCCAACCTTTCGGTTAACAGCCGATCACGCTAGCCAATTGCGCCACGGAGACAGTCCTGCTTCACTCTAACCACCATCAGAACATATCTTCAAAGCTATCAGCACAAAGAAAAAAAAGCGCCCCAGCATCACCGGGTGGGCTCGAACTTCCAACCTTTCGGTTAACAGCCGATTGCGCTAGCCAACTGCGCCAAGGAGACAGTCGTGCTCCACTCTCACCACCATCAGAACATATCTTCAAAGCTATCAGCGCAAAGAAAAAAGCAACACACCACTCCAGGAGGGCTCTAAACTCCAACTTTTCGGTTAACAGCCGATCGCGCTAGCCAATGGCGCCACGGAGACAGTCCTGCTCCACTCTTACCACCATTAGAACATATCTTCAAAGCTATCAGCCCAAAGAAAAAAAAGCGCCGCACCACCAACGGGTGGGCTCGAATCTCCAAATTTCCGGTTAACAGCCGATCACGCTAGCCAATTGCGCCACGGAGACAGTCCTGCTCCACTCTCACCACCATCAGAACATATCTTCAAAGCTATCAGCCCAAAGAAAAAAAGCGCTGCACCACCACCGGGTGGGCTCGAGCCTCCAACTTTTCGGTTAACAGCCGATCACGCTAGCCAATTGCGCCACGGAGACAGTCCTGCTCCACTCTCACCACCATCAGAACATATCTTCAAAGCTATCAGCCCACAGAAAAAAAAGCGCCGCACCACCACCGGGTGGGCTCGAACCTCCAACTTTTCGGTTAACAGCCGATCACGTTAGCCAATTGCGCCACGGAAACCGTCCTGCTTCACTCTCACCACCATCATAACATATCTTCAAAGCTATCAGCCCAAAGACAAAAAAAGCGCCGCACCACCACCGGGTGGGCTCAAACTACCAACTTTTCGGTTAACAGCCGATCACGCTAGCGAATCGCGCCACGGAGACAGTCCTGCTCCACTCTCACCACCATCAGAACATATATTCAAAGCTATCAGCCCAAAGAAAAAAAGCGCCGCACTACCACCGTGTGGGCTCGAACCTCCAACTTTTCGGTTAACAGCCGATCACGCTAGCCACTTGCGCCACGGAGACAGTCCTGCTTCACTCTCACCACCATCAGAACATATCTTCAAAGCTATCAGCCCAAAGAAAAAAAAAGCGCCGCACCACCAACGGGTGGGCTTGAATCTCCAAATTTCCGGTTAACAGCCGATCACGCTAGCCAATTGCGCCACGGAGACAGTCCTGCTCCACTCTCACCACCATCAGAACATATCTTCAAAGCTATCAGCCCAAAGAAAAAAAGCGCCGCACCACCACCGGGTGGGCTCGAGCCTCCGACTTTTCGGTTAACAGCCGATCACGCTAGCCAATTGCGCCACGGAGACAGTCCTGCTCCACTCTCACCACCATCAGAACATATCTTCAAAGCTATCAGCCCACAGAAAAAAAAGCGCCGCACCACCACCGGGAGGGCTCGAAACTCCAACCTTTCGGTCAACAGCCGATCGCGCTAGCCAATTGCGCCACAGAGACAGTCCTGCTCCACTCTCACCACCATCAGAACATATCTTCAAAGCTATCAGCCCAAAGAAAAAAAGCGCCGCACCACCACCGGGTGGGCTCGAGCCTCCGACTTTTCGGTTAACAGCCGATCACGCTAGCCCATTGCGCCACGGAGAAAGTCTTGCTCCACTCTCACCACCATCAGAACATATCTTCAAAGCTATCAGCGCAAATAAAAAAGCAACACACCACTCCCGGGAGGGCTCGAAACTCCAACCTTTCGGTCAACAGCCGATCGCGCTAGCCAATTGCGCCACAGAGACAGTACTGCTCCACTCTCACCACCATCAGAACATATCTTCAAAGCTATCAGCCCAAAGAAAAAAAAAGCGCCATACCACCACCGGGTGGGCTCGAACCTCCGACCTTTTGATTAACAACCCATCGCGCTAGCCAATTGCGCCATGTAGACAGCCCTGCACCACTCTCACCACCATCAGAACATATCTTCAAAGCTATCAGCCCAAAGAAAAAAAAGCGCCGCACCACCACCGGATGGGCTCGAACCTCCAACTTTTCGGTTAACAGCCGATCACGCTAGCCAATTGCGCCACGGAGACAGTCCTGCTTCACTCTCACCACCATCAGAACATATCTTCAAAGCTATCAGCACAAAGAAAAAAAAGCGCCCCAGCATCACCGGTTGGGCTCGAACTTCCAACCTTTCGGTTAACAGCCGATCGCGCTAGCCAACTGCGCCAAGGAGACAGTCCTGCTCCACTCTTACCACCATTAGAACATATCTTCAAAGCTATCAGCTCAAAGAAAAAAAAAGCGCCGCACCACCAACGGGTGGACTCGAACCTCCAACTTTTCGGTTAACAGCCGATCACGCTAGCCAATTGCGCCACGGAGACAGTCCTGCTCCACTCTCACCACCATCAGAACATATCTTCAAAGCTATCAGCCCACAGAAAAAAAAGAGCCGCACCACCACCGGGTGGGCTCGAACCTCCAACTTTTCGGTTAACAGCCGATCACGTTAGCCAATTGCGCCACGCAAACCGTCGTGCTTCACTCTCACCACCATCATAACATATCTTCAAAGCTATCAGCCCAAAGACAAAAAAAGCGCCGCACCACCACCGGGTGGGCTCAAACTACCAACTTTTCGGTTAACAGCCGATCACGCTAGCGAATCGCGCCACGGAGACAGTCCTGCTCCACTCTCACCACCATCAGAACATATATTCAAAGCTATCAGCCCAAAGAAAAAAAGCGCCGCACTACCACCGTGTGGGCTCGAACCTCCAACTTTTCGGTTAACAGCCGATCACGCTAGCCAATTGCGCCACGGAGACAGTCCTGCTTCACTCTCACCACCATCAGAACATATCTTCAAAGCTATCAGCCCAAAGAAAAAAAAAGCGCCGCACCACCAACGGGTGGGCTCGAATCTCCAAATTTCCGGTTAACAGCCGATCACGCTAGCCAATTGCGCCACGGAGACAGTCCTGCTCCACTCTCACCACCATCAGAACATATCTTCAAAGCTATCAGCCCAAAGAAAAAAAAGCGCCGCACCACCACCGGGTGGGCTCGAGCCTCCAACTTTTCGGTTAACAGCCGATCACGCTAGCCAATTGCGCCACGGAGAGAGCCCTGCTCCACTCTCACCACCATCAGAACATATCTTCAAAGCTATCAGCCCACAGAAAAAAAAGCGCCGCACCACCACCGGGTGGGCTCGAACCTCCAACCTATCGGTTAACAGCCGATCGCGCTAGCCCATTGCGCCACGGAGACAGTCTTGATCCACTCTCACCACCATCAGAACATATCTTCAAAGCTATCAGCGCAAAGAAAAAAGCAACACACCACTCCCGGGAGGGCTCGAAACTCCAACCTTTCGGTCAACAGCCGATCACGTTAGCCAATTGCGCCACGGAAACCGTCCTGCTTCACTCTCACCACCATCATAACATATCTTCAAAGCTATCAGCCCAAAGACAAAAAAAGCGCCGCACCACCACCGGGTGGGCTCAAACTACCAACTTTTCGGTTAACAGCCGATCACGCTAGCGAATCGCGCCACGGAGACAGTCCTGCTCCACTCTCACCACCATCAGAACATATATTCAAAGCTATCAGCCCAAAGAAAAGAAGCGCCGCACTACCACCGTGTGGGCTCGAACCTCCAACTTTTCGGTTAACAGCCGATCACGCTAGCCAATTGCGCCACGGAGACAGTCCTGCTTCACTCTCACCACCATCAGAACATATCTTCAAAGCTATCAGCGCAAGGAAAAAAAAGTGCTGCACCACCACCAGGTGGGCTCGAACCTCGAACCTTTCGGTTAACAGCCGATCGCGCTAGCCCATTGCGCCACGGAGACAGTCTTGCTCCACTCTCACCACCATCAGAACATATCTTCAAAGCTATCAGCGCAAAGAAAAAAGCAACACACCACTCCGGGGAGGGCTCGAAACTCCAACCTTTCGGTTAACAGCCGATCACGCTAGCCCATTACGCTACGGAGGCAGTCTTGCTCCACTCTCACCATCATCAGAACATATCTTCAAAGCTATCAGCGCAAGGAAAAAAAAGCGCTGCACCACCACCAGGTGGGCTCGAACCTCCAACCTTTCGATTAACAGCCGATCGCGCTAGCCCATTGCGCCACAGAGACAGTCTTGCTCCTTTCTCACCACCATCAGAACATATCTTCAAAGCTATCAGCGCAAAGAAAAAAGCAACAAACCACTCCCGGGAGGGCTCGAAACTCCAACCTTTCGGTCAACAGCCGATCGCGCTAGCCAATGGCGCCACGGCGACAGTACTGCTCCACTCTCACCACCATCAGAACATATCTTCAGAGCTATCAGCCCAAAGAAAAAAAAAGCGCCATACCACCACCGGGTGGGCTCGAACCTCCGACCTTTTGATTAACAGCCCATCGCGCTAGCCAATTGCGCCATGGAGAAAGTCCTGCACCACTCGCACCACCATCAGAACATATCTTCAAAGCTATCAGCCCAAAGAAAAAAAAGCGCCGCACCACCACCGGGTGGGCTCGAACCTCCAACTTTTCGGTTAACAGCCGATCACGCTAGCCAATTGCGCCAAGGAGACAGTCGTGCTCCACTCTCACCACCATCAGAACATATCTTCAAAGCTATCAGCGCAAAGAAAAAAGCAACACGCCACTCCAGGAGGGCTCGAAACTCCAACCTTTCGGTTAACAGCCGATCGCGCTAGCCAATTGCGCAACGGAGACAGTCCTGCTTCACTCTCACCACCATCATAACATATTTTCAAAGCTATCAGCCCAAAGAAAAAAAAGCGCCGCACCACCACCGGGTGGGCTCGAAACTCCAACCTTTCAGTTAACTGCCAATCGCGCTAGTCAATGGCGCCACGGAGACAGTCCTGCTCCACTCTTACCACCATTAGAACATATCGTCAAAGCTATCAGCCCAAAGAAAAAAAAAGCGCCGCACCACCAACGGGTGGACTCGAACCTCCAACTTTCCGGTTAACAGCCGATCACGCTAGCCAATTGCGCCACGGAGACAGTCCTGCTTCACTCTCACCACCATCATAACATATCTTCAAAGCTATCAGCCCAAAGAAAAAAAAGCGCCGCACCACCACCAGGTGGGCTCGAAACTCCAAATTTCCGGTTAACAGCCGATCACGCTAGCCAATTGCGCCACGGAGACAGTCCTGCTCCACTCTCACCACCATCAGAACATATCTTCAAAGCTATCAGCCCAAAGAAAAAAAGCGCTGCACCACCACCGGGTGGGCTCGAGCCTCCAACTTTTCGGTTAACAGCCGATCGCGCAAGCCAATGGCGCCACGGAGACAGTCCTGCTCCACTCTTACCACCATTAGAACATATCTTCAAAGCTATCAGCTCAAAGAAAAAAAAAGCGCCGCACCACCAACGGGTGGACTCGAACCTCCAACTTTCCGGTTAACAGCCGATCACGCTAGCCAATTGCGCCACGGAGACAGTCCTGCTCCACTCTCACCACCATCAGAACTTATCTTCAAAGCTATCAGCACAAAAAAAGCGCCCCAGCATCACCGGGTGGGCTCGAACCTCCAACCTTTCGTTTAACAGCCGATCGCGCTAGCCAATTGCGCCACGAAGACAGTCCTGCTCCACTCTCACCACCATCAGAACATATCTTCAAAGCTATTACCTCAAAGAAAAAAAGCAACACACCACTCCCGGAAGGGCTCGAAACTCCAACCTTTCGGTTAACAGCCGATCACGCTAGCCAATTGCGCCACGGAGACAGTCCTGCTTCACTCTAACCACCATCAGAACATATCTTCAAAGCTATCAGCACAAAGAAAAAAAAGCGCCCCAGCATCACCGGGTGGGCTCGAACTTCCAACCTTTCGGTTAACAGCCGATTGCGCTAGCCAACTGCGCCAAGGAGACAGTCGTGCTCCACTCTCACCACCATCAGAACATATCTTCAAAGCTATCAGCGCAAAGAAAAAAGCAACACACCACTCCAGGAGGGCTCTAAACTCCAACTTTTCGGTTAACAGCCGATCGCGCTAGCCAATGGCGCCACGGAGACAGTCCTGCTCCACTCTTACCACCATTAGAACATATCTTCAAAGCTATCAGCCCAAAGAAAAAAAAGCGCCGCACCACCAACGGGTGGGCTCGAATCTCCAAATTTCCGGTTAACAGCCGATCACGCTAGCCAATTGCGCCACGGAGACAGTCCTGCTCCACTCTCACCACCATCAGAACATATCTTCAAAGCTATCAGCCCAAAGAAAAAAAGCGCTGCACCACCACCGGGTGGGCTCGAGCCTCCAACTTTTCGGTTAACAGCCGATCGCGCTAGCCAATTGCGCCACGGAGACAGTCCTGCTCCACTCTCACCACCATCAGAACATATCTTCAAAGCTATCAGCCCACAGAAAAAAAAGCGCCGCACCACCACCGGGTGGGCTCGAACCTCCAACTTTTCGGTTAACAGCCGATCACGTTAGCCAATTGCGCCACGGAAACCGTCCTGCTTCACTCTCACCACCATCATAACATATCTTCAAAGCTATCAGCCCAAACACAAAAAAAGCGCCGCACCACCACCGGGTGGGCTCAAACTACCAACTTTTCGGTTAACAGCCGATCACGCTAGCGAATCGCGCCACGGAGACAGTCCTGCTCCACTCTCACCACCATCAGAACATATATTCAAAGCTATCAGCCCAAAGAAAAAAAGCGCCGCACTACCACCGTGTGGGCTCGAACCTCCAACTTTTCGGTTAACAGCCGATCACGCTAGCCACTTGCGCCACGGAGACAGTCCTGCTTCACTCTCACCACCATCAGAACATATCTTCAAAGCTATCAGCCCAAAGAAAAAAAAAGCGCCGCACCACCAACGGGTGGGCTTGAATCTCCAAATTTCCGGTTAACAGCCGATCACGCTAGCCAATTGCGCCACGGAGACAGTCCTGCTCCACTCTCACCACCATCAGAACATATCTTCAAAGCTATCAGCCCAAAGAAAAAAAGCGCCGCACCACCACCGGGTGGGCTCGAGCCTCCGACTTTTCGGTTAACAGCCGATCACGCTAGCCAATTGCGCCACGGAGACAGTCCTGCTCCACTCTCACCACCATCAGAACATATCTTCAAAGCTATCAGCCCACAGAAAAAAAAGCGCCGCACCACCACCGGGTGGGCTCGAACCTCCAACCTATCGGTTAACAGCCGATCGCGCTAGCCCATTGCGCCACGGAGACAGTCTTTATCCACTCTCACCACCATCAGAACATATCTTCAAAGCTATCAGCGCAAAGAAAAAAGCAACACACCACTCCCGGGAGGGCTCGAAACTCCAACCTTTCAGTCAACAGCCGATCGCGCTAGCCAATTGCGCCACGGAGACAGTACTGCTACACTCTCACCACCATCAGAACATGTCTTCAAAGCCTTCAGCCCAAAGAAAAAAAAGCGCCATACCACCACCAGGTGGGCTCGAACCTGCGACATTTTGATTAACAGCCCATCGCGCTAGCCAATTGCGCCATGGAGACAGTCCTGCACCACTCTCACCACCATCAGAACATATCTTCAAAGCTATCAGCCCAAAGAAAAAAAAGCGCCGCACCACCACCGCTTAGGCTCGAACCTCAAACTTTTCGGTTAACAGCCGATCGCTCTAGCTAATTGCGCCACGGAGATAGTCCTGCTCCACTCTCACCATCATCAGAACATATCTTCAAAGCTATCAGCGCAAGGAAAAAAAAAGCGCTGCACCACCACCAGGTGGGCTCGAACCTCGAACCTTTCGGTTAACAGCCGATCGCGCTAGCCCATTGCGCCACGGAGACAGTCTTGCTCTACTCTCACCACCATCAGAACATATCTTCAAAGCTATTAGCGCAAAGAAAAAAGCAACACACCACTCCCGGGAGGGCTCGAAACTCCAACCTTTCGGTTAACAGCCGATCACGCTAGCCCATTACGCTGCGGAGGCAGTCTTGCTCCACTCTCACCATAATCAGAACATATCTTCAAAGCTATCAGCGCAAGGAAAAAAAGCGCTGCACCACCTCCAGGTGGGCTCGAACCTCCAACCTTTCGGTTAACAGCCGATCGCGCTAGCCCATTGCGCCACGGAGACAGTCTTGCTCCTTTCTCACCACCATCAGAACATATCTTCAAAGCTATCAGCGCAAAGAAAAAAGCAACACACCACTCCAGGAGGGCTCTAAACTCCAACCTTTCGGTTAACAGCCGATCGCGCTAGCCAATGGCGCCACGGAGACAGTCCTGCTCCACTCTTACCACCATTAGAACATATCTTCAAAGCTATCAGCCCAAAGAAAAAAAAGCGCCGCACCACCAACGGGTGGGCTCGAATCTCCAAATTTCCGGTTAACAGCCGATCACGCTAGCCAATTGCGCCACGGAGACAGTCCTGCTCCACTCTCACCACCATCAGAACATATCTTCAAAGCTATCAGCCCAAAGAAAAAAAGCGCCGCACCACCACCGGGTGGGCTCGAGCCTCCAACTTTTCGGTTAACAGCCGATCACGCTAGCCAATTGCGCCACGGAGACAGTCCTGCTCCACTCTCACCACCATCAGAACATATCTTCAAAGGTATCAGCCCAAAGAAAAAAAGCGCCGCACCACCACCGGGTGGGCTCGAGCCTCCAACTTTTCGGTTAACAGCCGATCACGCTAGCCAATTGCGCCACGGAGACAGTCCTGCTCCACTCTCACCACCATCAGAACATATCTTCAAAGCTATCAGCCCACAGAAAAAAAAGCGCCGCACCACCACCGGGTGGGCTCGAGCCTCCAACTTTTCGGTTAACAGCCGATCACGCTAGCCAATTGCGCCACGGAGACAGTCCTGCTTCACTCTAACCACCATCAGAACATATCTTCAAAGCTATCAGCACAAAGAAAAAAAAGCGCCCCAGCATCACCGGGTGGGCTCGAACTTCCAACCTTTCGGTTAACAGCCGATTGCGCTAGCCAACTGCGCCAAGGAGACAGTCGTGCTCCACTCTCACCACCATCAGAACATATCTTCAAAGCTATCAGCGCAAAGAAAAAAGCAACACACCACTCCAGGAGGGCTCTAAACTCCAACTTTTCGGTTAACAGCCGATCGCGCTAGCCAATGGCGCCACGGAGACAGTCCTGCTCCACTCTTACCACCATTAGAACATATCTTCAAAGCTATCAGCCCAAAGAAAAAAAAGCGCCGCACCACCAACGGGTGGGCTCGAATCTCCAAATTTCCGGTTAACAGCCGATCACGCTAGCCAATTGCGCCACGGAGACAGTCCTGCTCCACTCTCACCACCATCAGAACATATCTTCAAAGCTATCAGCCCAAAGAAAAAAAGCGCTGCACCACCACCGGGTGGGCTCGAGCCTCCAACTTTTCGGTTAACAGCCGATCGCGCTAGCCAATTGCGCCACGGAGACAGTCCTGCTCCACTCTCACCACCATCAGAACATATCTTCAAAGCTATCAGCCCACAGAAAAAAAAGCGCCGCACCACCACCGGGTGGGCTCGAACCTCCAACTTTTCGGTTAACAGCCGATCACGTTAGCCAATTGCGCCACGGAAACCGTCCTGCTTCACTCTCACCACCATCATAACATATCTTCAAAGCTATCAGCCCAAACACAAAAAAAGCGCCGCACCACCACCGGGTGGGCTCAAACTACCAACTTTTCGGTTAACAGCCGATCACGCTAGCGAATCGCGCCACGGAGACAGTCCTGCTCCACTCTCACCACCATCAGAACATATATTCAAAGCTATCAGCCCAAAGAAAAAAAGCGCCGCACTACCACCGTGTGGGCTCGAACCTCCAACTTTTCGGTTAACAGCCGATCACGCTAGCCACTTGCGCCACGGAGACAGTCCTGCTTCACTCTCACCACCATCAGAACATATCTTCAAAGCTATCAGCCCAAAGAAAAAAAAAGCGCCGCACCACCAACGGGTGGGCTTGAATCTCCAAATTTCCGGTTAACAGCCGATCACGCTAGCCAATTGCGCCACGGAGACAGTCCTGCTCCACTCTCACCACCATCAGAACATATCTTCAAAGCTATCAGCCCAAAGAAAAAAAGCGCCGCACCACCACCGGGTGGGCTCGAGCCTCCGACTTTTCGGTTAACAGCCGATCACGCTAGCCAATTGCGCCACGGAGACAGTCCTGCTCCACTCTCACCACCATCAGAACATATCTTCAAAGCTATCAGCCCACAGAAAAAAAAGCGCCGCACCACCACCGGGTGGGCTCGAACCTCCAACCTATCGGTTAACAGCCGATCGCGCTAGCCCATTGCGCCACGGAGACAGTCTTTATCCACTCTCACCACCATCAGAACATATCTTCAAAGCTATCAGCGCAAAGAAAAAAGCAACACACCACTCCCGGGAGGGCTCGAAACTCCAACCTTTCAGTCAACAGCCGATCGCGCTAGCCAATTGCGCCACGGAGACAGTACTGCTACACTCTCACCACCATCAGAACATGTCTTCAAAGCCTTCAGCCCAAAGAAAAAAAAGCGCCATACCACCACCAGGTGGGCTCGAACCTGCGACATTTTGATTAACAGCCCATCGCGCTAGCCAATTGCGCCATGGAGACAGTCCTGCACCACTCTCACCACCATCAGAACATATCTTCAAAGCTATCAGCCCAAAGAAAAAAAAGCGCCGCACCACCACCGCTTAGGCTCGAACCTCAAACTTTTCGGTTAACAGCCGATCGCTCTAGCTAATTGCGCCACGGAGATAGTCCTGCTCCACTCTCACCATCATCAGAACATATCTTCAAAGCTATCAGCGCAAGGAAAAAAAAAGCGCTGCACCACCACCAGGTGGGCTCGAACCTCGAACCTTTCGGTTAACAGCCGATCGCGCTAGCCCATTGCGCCACGGAGACAGTCTTGCTCTACTCTCACCACCATCAGAACATATCTTCAAAGCTATTAGCGCAAAGAAAAAAGCAACACACCACTCCCGGGAGGGCTCGAAACTCCAACCTTTCGGTTAACAGCCGATCACGCTAGCCCATTACGCTGCGGAGGCAGTCTTGCTCCACTCTCACCATAATCAGAACATATCTTCAAAGCTATCAGCGCAAGGAAAAAAAGCGCTGCACCACCTCCAGGTGGGCTCGAACCTCCAACCTTTCGGTTAACAGCCGATCGCGCTAGCCCATTGCGCCACGGAGACAGTCTTGCTCCTTTCTCACCACCATCAGAACATATCTTCAAAGCTATCAGCGCAAAGAAAAAAGCAACACACCACTCCAGGAGGGCTCTAAACTCCAACCTTTCGGTTAACAGCCGATCGCGCTAGCCAATGGCGCCACGGAGACAGTCCTGCTCCACTCTTACCACCATTAGAACATATCTTCAAAGCTATCAGCCCAAAGAAAAAAAAGCGCCGCACCACCAACGGGTGGGCTCGAATATCCAAATTTCCGGTTAACAGCCGATCACGCTAGCCAATTGCGCCACGGAGACAGTCCTGCTCCACTCTCACCACCATCAGAACATATCTTCAAAGCTATCAGCCCAAAGAAAAAAAGCGCCGCACCACCACCGGGTGGGCTCGAGCCTCCAACTTTTCGGTTAACAGCCGATCACGCTAGCCAATTGCGCCACGGAGACAGTCCTGCTCCACTCTCACCACCATCAGAACATATCTTCAAAGGTATCAGCCCAAAGAAAAAAAGCGCCGCACCACCACCGGGTGGGCTCGAGCCTCCAACTTTTCGGTTAACAGCCGATCACGCTAGCCAATTGCGCCACGGAGACAGTCCTGCTCCACTCTCACCACCATCAGAACATATCTTCAAAGCTATCAGCCCACAGAAAAAAAAGCGCCGCACCACCACCGGGTGGGCTCGAGCCTCCAACTTTTCGGTTAACAGCCGATCACGCTAGCCAATTGCGCCACGGAGACAGTCCTGCTCCACTCTCACCACCATCAGAACATATCTTCAAAGCTATCAGCCCACAGAAAAAAAAGCGCCGCACCACCACCGGGTGGGCTCGAACCTCCAACCTATCGGTTAACAGCCGATCACGCTAGCCAATTGCGCCACGGAGACAGTCCTGCTCCACTCTAACCACCATCAGAACATATCTTCAAAGCTATCAGCCCAAAGAAAAAAAAGCGCCGCACCACCACCGGGTGGGCTCGAGCCTCCAACTTTTCGGTTAACAGCCGATCACGCTAGCCAATTGCGCCACGGAGACAGTCCTGCTCCACTCTCACCACCATCAGAACATATCTTCAAAGCTATCAGCCCACAGAAAAAAAAGCGCCGCACCACCACCGGGTGGGCTCGAACCTCCAACCTATCGGTTAACAGCCGATCGCGCTAGCCCATTGCGCCACGGAGACAGTCTTGCTCCACTCTCACCACCATCAGAACATATCTTCAAAGCTATCAGCGCAAAGAAAAAAGCAACACACCACTCCCGGGAGGGCTCGAAACTTCAACCTTTCGGTCAACAGCCGATCGCGCTAGCCAATTGCGCCACGGAGACAGTACTGCTACACTCTCACCACCATCAGAACATCTCTTCAAAGCCTTCAGCCCAAAGAAAAAAAAGCGCCATACCACCACCAGGTGGGCTCGAACCTCCGACCTTTTGATTAACAGCCCATCGCGCTAGCCAATTGCGCCATGGAGACAGTCCTGCACCACTCTCACCACCATCAGAACATATCTTCAAAGCTATCAGCCCAAAGAAAAAAAAGCGCCGCACCACCACCGCTTAGGCTCGAACCTCCAACATTTCGGTTAACAGCCGATCGCTCTAGCCAATTGCGCCACGGAGACAGTCCTGCTCCACTCTCACCATCATCAGAACATATCTTCAAAGCTATCAGCGCAAGGACAAAAGCAACACACCACTCCCGGGAGGGCTCGAAACTCCAACCTTTCGGTTAACAGCCGATCACGCTAGCCCATTACGCTACAGAGGCAGTCTTGCTCCACTTTCACCATCATCAGAACATATCTTCAAAGCTATCAGCGCAAGGAAAAAAAAGCGCTGCACCGCCACCAGGTGGGCTCGAACCTCCAACCTTTCGGTTAACAGCCGATCGCGCTAGCCCATTGCGCCACGGAGACAGTCTTGCTCCTTTCTAACCACCATCAGAACATATCTTCAAAGCTATCAGCGCAAAGAAAAAAGCAACAAACCACTCCCGGGAGGGCTCGAAACTCCAACCTTTCGGTCAACAGCCGATCGCGCTAGCCAATTGCGCCACGGAGACAGTACTGCTCCACTCTCACCACCATCAGAACATATCTTCAGAGCTATCAGCCCAAAGAAAAAAAAGCGCCATACCACCACCGGGTGGGCTCGAACCTCCGACCTTTTGATTAACAGCCCATCGCGCTAGCCAATTGCGCCATGGAGAAAGTCCTGCACCACTCGCACCACCATCAGAACATATCTTCAAAGCTATCAGCCCAAAGAAAAAAAAAGCCGCACCACCACCGGGTGGGCTCGAACCTCCAACTTTTCGGTTAACAGCCGATCACGCCAGCCAATTGCGCCAAGGAGACAGTCGTGCTCCACTCTCACCACCATCAGAACATATCTTCAAAGCTATCAGCGCAAAGAAAAAAGCAACACACCACTCCAGGAGGGCTCGAAACTCCAGCCTTTCGGTTAACAGCCGATCGCGCTAGCCAATTGCGCCACGGAGACAGTCCTGCTTCACTCTCACCACCATCATAACATATCTTCAAAGCTATCAGCCCAAAGAAAAAAAAGCGCCGCACCACCACCGGGTGGGCTCGAAACTCCAACCTTTCGGTTAACTGCCAATCGCGCTAGCCAATGGCGCCACGGAGACAGTCCTGCTCCACTCTTACCACCATTAGAACATATCGTCAAAGCTATCAGCCCCCAAAAAAAAGCGCCGCACCACCAACGGGTGGACTCGAACCTCCAACTTTCCGGTTAACAGCCGATCACGCTAGCCAATTGCGCCACGGAGACAGTCCTGCTTCACTCTCACCACCATCATAACATATCTTCAAAGCTATCAGCCCAAAGAAAAAAAAGCGCCGCACCACCACAGGGTGGGCTCGAAACTCCAACCTTTCGGTTAACTGCCAATCGCGCTAGCCAATGGCGCCACGGAGACAGTCCTGCTCCACTCTTACCACCATTAGAACATATAGTCAAAGCTATCAGCCCAAAGAAAAAAAAAGCGCCGCACCACCAACGGGTGGACTCGAACCTCCAACTTTCCGGTTAACAGCCGATCACGCTAGCCAATTGCGCCACGGAGACAGTCCTGCTTCACTCTCACCACCATCAGAACATATCTTCAAAGGTATCAGCGCAAAGAAAAAAGCAACACACCACTCCCGGGAGGGCTCGAAACTCCAACCTTTCGGTCAACAGCCGATCACGCTATCCAATTGCGCCACGGAGACAGTCCTGCTCCACTCTCACCACCATCAGAACATATCTTCAAAGCTATCAGCCCACAGAAAAAAAGCGCCGCGCAACCACCGCTTAGGCTCGAACCTCCAACTTTTCGGTTAACAGCCGATCACGCTAGCCAATTGCGCCAAGGAGACAGTCCTGCTCCACTCTTACCACCATTAGAACATATCGTCAAAGCTATCAGCCCAAAGAAAAAAAAAGCGCCGCACCACCAACGGGTGGACTCGAACCTCCAACTTTCCGGTTAACAGCCGATCACGCTAGCCAATTGCGCCACGGAGACAGTCCTGCTCCACTCTCACCACCATCAGAACTTATCTTCAAAGCTATCAGCACAAAGAAAAAAAAGCGCCCCAGCATCACCGGGTGGGCTCGAACCTCCAACCTTTCGTTTAACAGCCGATCGCGCTAGCCAATTGCGCCACGAAGACAGTCCTGCTCCACTCTCACCCCCATCAGAACATATCTTCAAAGCTATTACCGCAAAGAAAAAAGCAACACACCACTCCCGGAAGGGCTCGAAACTCCAACCTTTCGGTTAACAGCCGATCACGCTAGCCAATTGCGCCACGGAGACAGTCCTGCTTCACTCTCACCACCATCAGAACATATCTTCAAAGCTATCAGCACAAAGAAAAAAAAGCGCCCCAGCATCACCGGGTGGGCTCGAACTTCCAACCTTTCGGTTAACAGCCGATCGCGCTAGCCAACTGCGCCAAGGAGACAGTCCTGCTCCACTCTCACCACCATCAGAACATATCTTCAAAGCTATCAGCCCACAGAAAAAAAAGCGCCGCACCACCACCGGGTGGGCTCGAACCTCCAACCTATCGGTTAACAGCCGATCGCGCTAGCCCATTGCGCCACGGAGACAGTCTTGCTCCACTCTCACCACCATCAGAACATATCTTCAAAGCTATCAGCGCAAAGAAAAAAGCAACACACCACTCCCGGGAGGGCTCGAAACTCCAACCTTTCGGTCAACAGCCGATCGCGCTAACCAATTGCGCCACGGAGACAGTACTGCTACACTCTCACCACCATCAGAACATGTCTTCAAAGCCTTCAGACCAAAGAAAAAAAAGCTCCATACCACCACCAGGTGGGCTCGAACCTCCGACCTTTTGATTAACAGCCCATCGCGCTAGCCAATTGCGCCATGGAGACAGTCCTGCACCACTCTCACCACCATCAGAACATATCTTCAAAGCTATCAGCCCAAAGAAAAAAAAGCGCCGCACCACCACCGCTTAGGCTCGAACCTCCAACTTTTCGGTTAACAGCCGATCGCTCTAGCCAATTGCGCCACGGAGACAGTCCTGCTCCACTCTCACCATCATCAGAACATATCTTCAAAGCTATCAGCGCAAGGAAAAAAAAGCGCTGCACCACCACCAGGTGGGCTCGAACCTCGAACCTTTCGGTTAACAGCCGATCGCGCTAGCCCATTGCGCCACGGAGACAGTCTTGCTCCACTCTCACCACCATCAGAACATATCTTCAAAGCTATCAGCGCAAAGAAAAAAGCAACACACCACTCCCGGGAGGGCTCGAAACTCCAACCTTTCGGTTAACAGCGGATCACGCTAGCCCATTACGCTACGGAGGCAGTCTTGCTCCTTTCTCACCACCATCAGAACATATCTTCAAAGCTATCAGCGCAAAGAAAAAAGCAACAAACCACTCCCGGGAGGGCTCGAAACTCCACCCTTTCGGTCAACAGCCGATCGCGCTAGCCAATTGCGCCACGGAGACAGTACTGCTCCACTCTCACCACCATGAGAACATATCTTCAGAGCTATCAGCCCAAAGAAAAAAAAGCGCCATACCACCACCGGGTGGGCTCGAACCTCCGACCTTTTGATTAACAGCCCATCGCGCTAGCCAATTGCGCCATGGAGAAAGTCCTGCACCACTCGCACCACCATCAGAACATATCTTCAAAGCTATCAGCCCAAAGAAAAAAAAGCGCCGCACCACCACCGGGTGGGCTCGAACCTCCAACTTTTCGGTTAACAGCCGATCATGCCAGCCAATTGCACCAAGGAGACAGTCGTGCTCCACTCTCACCACCATCAGAACATATCTTCAAAGCTATCAGCGCAAAGAAAAAAGCAACACACCACTCCAGGAGGGCTCGAAACTCCAACCTTTCGGTTAACAGCCGATCGCGCTAGCCAATTGCGCCACGGAGACAGTCCTGCTTCACTCTCAACACCATCATAACATATCTTCAAAGCTATCAGCCCAAAGAAAAAAAAGCGCCGCACCACCACCGGGTGGGCTCGAAACTCCAACCTTTCGGTTAACTGCCAATCGCGCTGGCCAATGGCGCCACGGAGACAGTCCTGCTCCACTCTTACCACCATTAGAACATATCGTCAAAGCTATCAGCCCAAAGAAAAAAAAAGCGCCGCACCACCAACGGGTGGGCTCGAACTTCCAACCTTTCGGTTAACAGCCGATCGCGCTAGCCAGCTGCGCCAAGCAGACAGTCGTGCTCCACTCTCACCACCATCAGAACATATCTTCGAAGCTATCAGCGCAAAGAAAAAAGCAACACACCACCACCGGGTGGGCTCAAACTTCCAACTTTTCGGTTAACAGCCGATCACGCTAGCCAATTGCGCCACGGAGACAGTCCTGCTCTACTCTCACCACCATCAGAACATATCTTCAAAGCTATCAGCCCACAGAAAAAAAAGCGCCGCGCAACCACCGGGTAGGCTCGAACCTCCAACTTTTCGGTTAACAGCCGATCGCGCTAGCCAATTGCGCCACGGAGACAGTCCTGCTCCACTCTCCCCATCATCAGAACATATCTTCAAAGCTATCAGCGCAAGGAAAAAAAAGCGCCCCAGCATCACCGGGTGGGCTCGAACTTCCAACCTTTCGGTTAACAGCCGATCGCGCTAGCCAACTGCGCCAAGGAGACAGTCCTGCTCCACTCTCACCACCATCAGAACATATCTTCAAAGCTATCAGCCCACAGAAAAAAAAGCGCCGCACCACCACCGGGTGGGCTCGAACCTCCAACCTATCGGTTAACAGCCGATCGCGCTAGCCCATTGCGCCACGGAGACAGTCTTGCTCCACTCTCACCACCATCAGAACATATCTTCAAAGCTATCAGCGCAAAGAAAAAAGCAACACACCACTCCCGGGAGGGCTCGAAACTCCAACCTTTCGGTCAACAGCCGATCGCGCTAGCCAATTGCGCCACGGAGACAGTACTGCTACACTCTCACCACCATCAGAACATGTCTTCAAAGCCTTCAGACCAAAGAAAAAAAAGCGCCATACCACCACCAGGTGGGCTCGAACCTCCGACCTTTTGATTAACAGCCCATCGCGCTAGCCAATTGCGCCATGGAGACAGTCCTGCACCACTCTCACCACCATCAGAACATATCTTCAAAGCTATCAGCCCAAAGAAAAAAAAGCGCCGCACCACCACCGCTTAGGCTCGAACCTCCAACTTTTCCGTTAACAGCCGATCGCTCTAGCCAATTGCGCCACGGAGACAGTCCTGCTCCACTCTCACCATCATCAGAACATATCTTCAAAGCTATCAGCGCAAGGAAAAAAAAGCGCTGCACCACCACCAGGTGGGCTCGAACCTCGAACCTTTCGGTTAACAGCCGATCGCGCTAGCCCATTGCGCCACGGAGACAGTCTTGCTCCACTCTCACCACCATCAGAACATATCTTCAAAGCTATCAGCGCAAAGAAAAAAGCAACACACCACTCCCGGGAGGGCTCGAAACTCCACCCTTTCGGTTAACAGCGGATCACGCTAGCCCATTACGCTACGGAGGCAGTCTTGCTCCTTTCTCACCACCATCAGAACATATCTTCAAAGCTATCAGCGCAAAGAAAAAAGCAACAAACCACTCCCGGGAGGGCTCGAAACTCCACCCTTTCGGTCAACAGCCGATCGCGCTAGCCAATTGCGCCACGGAGACAGTACTGCTCCACTCTCACCACCATGAGAACATATCTTCAGAGCTATCAGCCCAAAGAAAAAAAGCGCCATACCACCACCGGGTGGGCTCGAACCTCCGACCTTTTGATTAACAGCCCATCGCGCTAGCCAATTGCGCCATGGAGAAAGTCCTGCACCACTCGCACCACCATCAGAACATATCTTCAAAGCTATCAGCCCAAAGAAAAAAAAGCGCCGCACCACCACCGGGTGGGCTCGAACCTCCAACTTTTCGGTTAACAGCCGATCATGCCAGCCAATTGCACCAAGGAGACAGTCGTGCTCCACTCTCACCACCATCAGAACATATCTTCAAAGCTATCAGCGCAAAAAAAAAAGCAACACACCACTCCAGGAGGGCTCGAAACTCCAACCTTTCGGTTAACAGCCGATCGCGCTAGCCAATTGCGCCACGGAGACAGTCCTGCTTCACTCTCAACACCATCATAACATATCTTCAAAGCTATCAGCCCAAAGAAAAAAAAGCGCCGCACCACCACCGGGTGGGCTCGAAACTCCAACCTTTCGGTTAACTGCCAATCGCGCTGGCCAATGGCGCCACGGAGACAGTCCTGCTCCACTCTTACCACCATTAGAACATATCGTCAAAGCTATCAGCCCAAAGAAAAAAAAAGCGCCGCACCACCAACGGGTGGGCTCGAACTTCCAACCTTTCGGTTAACAGCCGATCGCGCTAGCCCATTGCGCCACGGAGACAGTCTTGCTCCACTCTCACCACCATCAGAACATATCTTCAAAGCTATTAGCGCAAAGAAAAAAGCAACACACCACTCCCGGGAGGGCTCGAAACTCCAACCTTTCGGTTAACAGCCGATCGCGCTAGCCCATTGCGCTACGGAGGCAGTCTTGCTCCACTCTCACCATCATCAGAACATATCTTCAAAGCTATCAGCGCAAGGAAAAAAAAGCGCTGCACCACCACCAGGTGAGCTCGAACCTCCAACCTTTCGGTTAACAGCCGATCGCGCTAGCCCATTGCGCCACGGAGACAGTCTTGCTCCACTCTCACCACCATCAGAACATATCTTCAAAGCTATCAGCGCAAATAAAAAAGCAACACACCACTCCCGGGAGGGCTCGAAACTCCAACCTTTCGGTCAACAGCCGATCGCGCTAGCCAATTGCGCCACAGAGACAGTACTGCTCCACTCTCACCACCATCAGAACATATCTTCAAAGCTATCAGCCCAAAGAAAAAAAAGCGCCATACCACCACCGGGTGGGCTCGAACCTCCGACCTTTTGATTAACAACCCATCGCGCTAGCCAATTGCGCCATGTAGACAGCCCTGCACCACTCTCACCACCATCAGAACATATCTTCAAAGCTATCAGCCCAAAGAAAAAAAAGCGCCGCACCACCACCGGATGGGCTCGAACCTCCAACTTTTCGGTTAACAGCCGATCACGCTAGCCAATTGCGCCACGGAGACAGTCCTGCTTCACTCTCACCACCATCAGAACATATCTTCAAAGCTATCAGCACAAAGAAAAAAAAGCGCCCCAGCATCACCGGTTGGGCTCGAACTTGCAACCTTTCGGTTAACAGCCGATCGCGCTAGCCAACTGCGCCAAGGAGACAGTCCTGCTCCACTCTTACCACCATTAGAACATATCTTCAAAGCTATCAGCTCAAAGAAAAAAAAAGCGCCGCACCACCAACGGGTGGACTCGAACCTCCAACTTTTCGGTTAACAGCCGATCACGCTAGCCAATTGCGCCACGGAGACAGTCCTGCTCCACTCTCACCACCATCAGAACATATCTTCAAAGCTATCAGCCCACAGAAAAAAAAGCGCCGCACCACCACCGGGTGGGCTCGAACCTCCAACTTTTCGGTTAACAGCCGATCACTTTAGCCAATTGCGCCACGCAAACCGTCCTGCTTCACTCTCACCACCATCATAACATATCTTCAAAGCTATCGGCCCAAAGACAAAAAAAGCGCCGCACCACCACCGGGTGGGCTCAAACTACCAACTTTTCGGTTAACAGCCGATCACGCTAGCGAATCGCGCCACGGAGACAGTCCTGCTCCACTCTCACCACCATCAGAACATATATTCAAAGCTATCAGCCCAAAGAAAAAAAGCGCCGCACTACCACCGTGTGGGCTCGAACCTCCAACTTTTCGGTTAACAGCCGATCACGCTAGCCAATTGCGCCACGGAGACAGTCCTGCTTCACTCTCACCACCATCAGAACATATCTTCAAAGCTATCAGCCCAAAGAAAAAAAAAGCGCCGCACCACCAACGGGTGGGCTCGAATCTCCAAATTTCCGGTTAACAGCCGATCACGCTAGCCAATTGCGCCACGGAGACAGTCCTGCTCCACTCTCACCACCATCAGAACATATCTTCAAAGCTATCAGCCCAAAGAAAAAAAAGCGCCGCACCACCACCGGGTGGGCTCGAGCCTCCAACTTTTCGGTTAACAGCCGATCACGCTAGCCAATTGCGCCACGGAGACAGCCCTGCTCCACTCTCACCACCATCAGAACATATCTTCAAAGCTATCAGCCCACAGAAAAAAAAGCGCCGCACCACCACCGGGTGGGCTCGAACCTCCAACCTATCGGTTAACAGCCGATCGCGCTAGCCCATTGCGCCACGGAGACAGTCTTGATCCACTCTCACCACCATCAGAACATATCTTCAAAGCTATCAGCGCAAAGAAAAAAGCAACACACCACTCCCGGGAGGGCTCGAAACTCCAACCTTTCGGTCAACAGCCGATCACGTTAGCCAATTGCGCCACGGAAACCGTCCTGCTTCACTCTCACCACCATCATAACATATCTTCAAAGCTATCAGCCCAAAGACAAAAAAAGCGCCGCACCACCACCGGGTGGGCTCAAACTACCAACTTTTCGGTTAACAGCCGATCACGCTAGCGAATCGCGCCACGGAGACAGTCCTGCTCCACTCTCACCACCATCAGAACATATATTCAAAGCTATCAGCCCAAAGAAAAGAAGCGCCGCACTACCACCGTGTGGGCTCGAACCTCCAACTTTTCGGTTAACAGCCGATCACGCTAGCCAATTGCGCCACGGAGACAGTCCTGCTTCACTCTCACCACCATCAGAACATATCTTCAAAGCTATCAGCGCAAGGAAAAAAAAGTGCTGCACCACCACCAGGTGGGCTCGAACCTCGAACCTTTCGGTTAACAGCCGATCGCGCTAGCCCATTGCGCCACGGAGACAGTCTTGCTCCACTCTCACCACCATCAGAACATATCTTCAAAGCTATCAGCGCAAAGAAAAAAGCAACACACCACTCCCGGGAGGGCTCGAAACTCCAACCTTTCGGTTAACAGCCGATCACGCTAGCCCATTACGCTACGGAGGCAGTCTTGCTCCACTCTCACCATCATCAGAACATATCTTCAAAGCTATCAGCGCAAGGAAAAAAAGCGCTGCACCACCACCAGGTGGGCTCGAACCTCCAACCTTTCGATTAACAGCCGATCGCGCTAGCCCATTGCGCCACAGAGACAGTCTTGCTCCTTTCTCACCACCATCAGAACATATCTTCAAAGCTATCAGCGCAAAGAAAAAAGCAACAAACCACTCCCGGGAGGGCTCGAAACTCCAACCTTTCGGTCAACAGCCGATCGCGCTAGCCAATGGCGCCACGGCGACAGTACTGCTCCACTCTCACCACCATCAGAACATATCTTCAGAGCTATCAGCCCAAAGAAAAAAAAAGCGCCATACCACCACCGGGTGGGCTCGAACCTCCGACCTTTTGATTAACAGCCCATCGCGCTAGCCAATTGCGCCATGGAGAAAGTCCTGCACCACTCGCACCACCATCAGAACATATCTTCAAAGCTATCAGCCCAAAGAAAAAAAAGCGCCGCACCACCACCGGGTGGGCTCGAACCTCCAACTTTTCGGTTAACAGCCGATCACGCTAGCCAATTGCGCCAAGGAGACAGTCGTGCTCCACTCTCACCACCATCAGAACATATCTTCAAAGCTATCAGCGCAAAGAAAAAAGCAACACGCCACTCCAGGAGGGCTCGAAACTCCAACCTTTCGGTTAACAGCCGATCGCGCTAGCCAATTGCGCAACGGAGACAGTCCTGCTTCACTCTCACCACCGTCATAACATATCTTCAAAGCTATCAGCCCAAAGAAAAAAAAGCGCCGCACCACCACCGGGTGGGCTCGAAACTCCAACCTTTCAGTTAACTGCCAATCGCGCTAGTCAATGGCGCCACGGAGACAGTCCTGCTCCACTCTTACCACCATTAGAACATATCGTCAAAGCTATCAGCCCAAAGAAAAAAAAAGCGCCGCACCACCAACGGGTGGACTCGAACCTCCAACTTTCCGGTTAACAGCCGATCACGCTAGCCAATTGCGCCACGGAGACAGTCCTGCTTCACTCTCACCACCATCATAACATATCTTCAAAGCTATCAGCCCAAAGAAAAAAAAGCGCCGCACCACCACCAGGTGGGCTCGAAACTCCAACCTTTCGGTTAACTGCCGATCGCGCAAGCCAATAGCGCCACGGAGACAGTCCTGCTCCACTCTTACCACCATTAGAACATATCTTCAAAGCTATCAGCTCAAAGAAAAAAAAAGCGCCGCACCACCAACGGGTGGACTCGAACCTCCAACTTTCCGGCTAACAGCCGATCACGCTAGCCAATTGCGCCACGGAGACAGTCCTGCTCCACTCTCACCACCATCAGAACTTATCTTCAAAGCTATCAGCAGAAAAAAAGCGCTCCAGCATCACCGGGTGGGCTCGAACCTCCAACCTTTCGTTTAACAGCCGATCGCGCTAGCCAATTGCGCCACGAAGACAGTCCTGCTCCACTCTCACCACCATCAGAACATATCTTCAAAGCTATTACCTCAAAGAAAAAAAGCAACACACCACTCCCGGAAGGGCTCGAAACTCCAACCTTTCGGTTAACAGCCGATCACGCTAGCCAATTGCGCCACGGAGACAGTCCTGCTTCACTCTAACCACCATCAGAACATATCTTCAAAGCTATCAGCACAAAGAAAAAAAAGCGCCCCAGCATCACCGGGTGGGCTCGAACTTCCAACCTTTCGGTTAACAGCCGATTGCGCTAGCCAACTGCGCCAAGGAGACAGTCGTGCTCCACTCTCACCACCATCAGAACATATCTTCAAAGCTATCAGCGCAAAGAAAAAAGCAACACACCACTCCAGGAGGGCTCTAAACTCCAACCTTTCGGTTAACAGCCGATCGCGCTAGCCAATGGCGCCACGGAGACAGTCCTGCTCCACTCTTACCACCATTAGAACATATCTTCAAAGCTATCAGCCCAAAGAAAAAAAAGCGCCGCACCACCAACGGGTGGGCTCGAATCTCCAAATTTCCGGTTAACAGCCGATCACGCTAGCCAATTGCGCCACGGAGACAGTCCTGCTCCACTCTCACCACCATCAGAACATATCTTCAAAGCTATCAGCCCAAAGAAAAAAAGCGCTGCACCACCACCGGGTGGGCTCGAGCCTCCAACTTTTCGGTTAACAGCCGATCACGCTAGCCAATTGCGCCACGGAGACAGTCCTGCTCCACTCTCACCACCATCAGAACATATCTTCAAAGCTATCAGCCCACAGAAAAAAAAGCGCCGCACCACCACCGGGTGGGCTCGAACCTCCAACTTTTCGGTTAACAGCCGATCACGTTAGCCAATTGCGCCACGGAAACCGTCCTGCTTCACTCTCACCACCATCATAACATATCTTCAAAGCTATCAGCCCAAAGACAAAAAAAGCGCCGCACCACCACCGGGTGGGCTCAAACTACCAACTTTTCGGTTAACAGCCGATCACGCTAGCGAATCGCGCCACGGAGACAGTCCTGCTCCACTCTCACCACCATCAGAACATATATTCAAAGCTATCAGCCCAAAGAAAAAAAGCGCCGCACTACCACCGTGTGGGCTCGAACCTCCAACTTTTCGGTTAACAGCCGATCACGCTAGCCACTTGCGCCACGGAGACAGTCCTGCTTCACTCTCACCACCATCAGAACATATCTTCAAAGCTATCAGCCCAAAGAAAAAAAAAGCGCCGCACCACCAACGGGTGGGCTTGAATCTCCAAATTTCCGGTTAACAGCCGATCACGCTAGCCAATTGCGCCACGGAGACAGTCCTGCTCCACTCTCACCACCATCAGAACATATCTTCAAAGCTATCAGCCCAAAGAAAAAAAGCGCCGCACCACCACCGGGTGGGCTCGAGCCTCCGACTTTTCGGTTAACAGCCGATCACGCTAGCCAATTGCGCCACGGAGACAGTCCTGCTCCACTCTCACCACCATCAGAACATATCTTCAAAGCTATCAGCCCACAGAAAAAAAAGCGCCGCACCACCACCGGGTGGGCTCGAACCTCCAACCTATCGGTTAACAGCCGATCGCGCTAGCCCATTGCGCCACGGAGACAGTCTTTATCCACTCTCACCACCATCAGAACATATCTTCAAAGCTATCAGCGCAAAGAAAAAAGCAACACACCACTCCCGGGAGGGCTCGAAACTCCAACCTTTCAGTCAACAGCCGATCGCGCTAGCCAATTGCGCCACGGAGACAGTACTGCTACACTCTCACCACCATCAGAACATGTCTTCAAAGCCTTCAGCCCAAAGAAAAAAAAGCGCCATACCACCACCAGGTGGGCTCGAACCTGCGACATTTTGATTAACAGCCCATCGCGCTAGCCAATTGCGCCATGGAGACAGTCCTGCACCACTCTCACCACCATCAGAACATATCTTCAAAGCTATCAGCCCAAAGAAAAAAAAGCGCCGCACCACCACCGCTTAGGCTCGAACCTCCAACTTTTCGGTTAACAGCCGATCGCTCTAGCTAATTGCGCCACGGAGACAGTCCTGCTCCACTCTCACCATCATCAGAACATATCTTCAAAGCTATCAGCGCAAGGAAAAAAAAGCGCTGCACCACCACCAGGTGGGCTCGAACCTCGAACCTTTCGGTTAACAGCCGATCGCGCTAGCCCATTGCGCCACGGAGACAGTCTTGCTCTACTCTCACCACCATCAGAACATATCTTCAAAGCTATTAGCGCAAAGAAAAAAGCAACACACCACTCCCGGGAGGGCTCGAAACTCCAACCTTTCGGTTAACAGCCGATCACGCTAGCCCATTACGCTACGGAGGCAGTCTTGCTCCACTCTCACCATAATCAGAACATATCTTCAAAGCTATCAGCGCAAGGAAAAAAAGCGCTGCACCACCTCCAGGTGGGCTCGAACCTCCAACCTTTCGGTTAACAGCCGATCGCGCTAGCCCATTGCGCCACGGAGACAGTCTTGCTCCTTTCTCACCACCATCAGAACATATCTTCAAAGCTATCAGCGCAAAGAAAAAAGCAACACACCACTCCAGGAGGGCTCTAAACTCCAACCTTTCGGTTAACAGCCGATCGCGCTAGCCAATGGCGCCACGGAGACAGTCCTGCTCCACTCTTACCACCATTAGAACATATCTTCAAAGCTATCAGCCCAAAGAAAAAAAAGCGCCGCACCACCAACGGGTGGGCTCGAATCTCCAAATTTCCGGTTAACAGCCGATCACGCTAGCCAATTGCGCCACGGAGACAGTCCTGCTCCACTCTCACCACCATCAGAACATATCTTCAAAGCTATCAGCGCAAGGAAAAAAAAGTGCTGCACCACCACCAGGTGGGCTCGAACCTCGAACCTTTCGGTTAACAGCCGATCGCGCTAGCCCATTGCGCCACGGAGACAGTCTTGCTCCACTCTCACCACCATCAGAACATATCTTCAAAGCTATCAGCGCAAAGAAAAAAGCAACACACCACTCCCGGGAGGGCTCGAAACTCCAACCTTTCGGTTAACAGCCGATCACGCTAGCCCATTACGCTACGGAGGCAGTCTTGCTCCACTCTCACCATCATCAGAACATATCTTCAAAGCTATCAGCGCAAGGAAAAAAAAGCGCTGCACCACCACCAGGTGGGCTCGAACCTCCAACCTTTCGATTAACAGCCGATCGCGCTAGCCCATTGCGCAACAGAGACAGTCTTGCTCCTTTCTCACCACCATCAGAACATATCTTCAAAGCTATCAGCGCAAAGAAAAAAGCAACAAACCACTCCCGGGAGGGCTCGAAACTCCAACCTTTCGGTCAACAGCCGATCGCGCTAGCCAATGGCGCCACGGCGACAGTACTGCTCCACTCTCACCACCATCAGAACATATCTTCAGAGCTATCAGCCCAAAGAAAAAAAAAGCGCCATACCACCACCGGGTGGGCTCGAACCTCCGACCTTTTGATTAACAGCCCATCGCGCTAGCCAATTGCGCCATGGAGAAAGTCCTGCACCACTCGCACCACCATCAGAACATATCTTCAAAGCTATCAGCCCAAAGAAAAAAAAGCGCCGCACCACCACCGGGTGGGCTCGAACCTCCAACTTTTCGGTTAACAGCCGATCACGCTAGCCAATTGCGCCAAGGAGACAGTCGTGCTCCACTCTCACCACCATCAGAACATATCTTCAAAGCTATCAGCGCAAAGAAAAAAGCAACACGCCACTCCAGGAGGGCTCGAAACTCCAACCTTTCGGTTAACAGCCGATCGCGCTAGCCAATTGCGCAACGGAGACAGTCCTGCTTCACTCTCACCACCATCATAACATATCTTCAAAGCTATCAGCCCAAAGAAAAAAAAGCGCCGCACCACCACCGGGTGGGCTCGAAACTCCAACCTTTCAGTTAACTGCCAATCGCGCTAGTCAATGGCGCCACGGAGACAGTCCTGCTCCACTCTTACCACCATTAGAACATATCGTCAAAGCTATCAGCCCAAAGAAAAAAAAAGCGCCGCACCACCAACGGGTGGACTCGAACCTCCAACTTTCCGGTTAACAGCCGATCACGCTAGCCAATTGCGCCACGGAGACAGTCCTGCTTCACTCTCACCACCATCATAACATATCTTCAAAGCTATCAGCCCAAAGAAAAAAAAGCGCCGCACCACCACCAGGTGGGCTCGAAACACCAACCTTTCGGTTAACTGCCGATCGCGCAAGCCAATGGCGCCACGGAGACAGTCCTGCTCCACTCTTACCACCATTAGAACATATCTTCAAAGCTATCAGCTCAAAGAAAAAAAAAGCGCCGCACCACCAACGGGTGGACTCGAACCTCCAACTTTCCGGTTAACAGCCGATCACGCTAGCCAATTGCGCCACGGAGACAGTCCTGCTCCACTCTCACCACCATCAGAACTTATCTTCAAAGCTATCAGCACAAAAAAAGCGCTCCAGCATCACCGGGTGGGCTCGAACCTCCAACCTTTCGTTTAACAGCCGATCGCGCTAGCCAATTGCGCCACGAAGACAGTCCTGCTCCACTCTCACCACCATCAGAACATATCTTCAAAGCTATTACCTCAAAGAAAAAAAGCAACACACCACTCCCGGAAGGGCTCGAAACTCCAACCTTACGGTTAACAGCCGATCACGCTAGCCAATTGCGCCACGGAGACAGTCCTGCTTCACTCTAACCACCATCAGAACATATCTTCAAAGCTATCAGCACAAAGAAAAAAAAGCGCCCCAGCATCACCGGGTGGGCTCGAACTTCCAACCTTTCGGTTAACAGCCGATTGCGCTAGCCAACTGCGCCAAGGAGACAGTCGTGCTCCACTCTCACCACCATCAGAACATATCTTCAAAGCTATCAGCGCAAAGAAAAAAGCAACACACCACTCCAGCAGGGCTCTAAACTCCAACCTTTCGGTTAACAGCCGATCGCGCTAGCCAATGGCGCCACGGAGACAGTCCTGCTCCACTCTTACCACCATTAGAACATATCTTCAAAGCTATCAGCCCAAAGAAAAAAAAGCGCCGCACCACCAACGGGTGGGCTCGAATCTCCAAATTTCCGGTTAACAGCCGATCACGCTAGCCAATTGCGCCACGGAGACAGTCCTGCTCCACTCTCACCACCATCAGAACATATCTTCAAAGCTATCAGCCCAAAGAAAAAAAGCGCTGCACCACCACCGGGTGGGCTCGAGCCTCCAACTTTTCGGTTAACAGCCGATCACGCTAGCCAATTGCGCCACGGAGACAGTCCTGCTCCACTCTCACCACCATCAGAACATATCTTCAAAGCTATCAGCCCACAGAAAAAAAAGCGCCGCACCACCACCGGGTGGGCTCGAACCTCCAACTTTTCGGTTAACAGCCGATCACGTTAGCCAATTGCGCCACGGAAACCGTCCTGCTTCACTCTCACCACCATCATAACATATCTTCAAAGCTATCAGCCCAAAGACAAAAAAAGCGCCGCACCACCACCGGGTGGGCTCAAACTACCAACTTTTCGGTTAACAGCCGATCACGCTAGCGAATCGCGCCACGGAGACAGTCCTGCTCCACTCTCACCACCATCAGAACATATATTCAAAGCTATCAGCCCAAAGAAAAAAAGCGCCGCACTACCACCGTGTGGGCTCGAACCTCCAACTTTTCGGTTAACAGCCGATCACGCTAGCCACTTGCGCCACGGAGACAGTCCTGCTTCACTCTCACCACCATCAGAACATATCTTCAAAGCTATCAGCCCAAAGAAAAAAAAGCGCCGCACCACCAACGGGTGGGCTTGAATCTCCAAATTTCCGGTTAACAGCCGATCACGCTAGCCAATTGCGCCACGGAGACAGTCCTGCTCCACTCTCACCACCATCAGAACATATCTTCAAAGCTATCAGCCCAAAGAAAAAAAGCGCCGCACCACCACCGGGTGGGCTCGAGCCTCCGACTTTTCGGTTAACAGCCGATCACGCTAGCCAATTGCGCCACGGAGACAGTCCTGCTCCACTCTCACCACCATCAGAACATATCTTCAAAGCTATCAGCCCACAGAAAAAAAAGCGCCGCACCACCACCGGGTGGGCTCGAACCTCCAACCTATCGGTTAACAGCCGATCGCGCTAGCCCATTGCGCCACGGAGACAGTCTTTATCCACTCTCACCACCATCAGAACATATCTTCAAAGCTATCAGCGCAAAGAAAAAAGCAACACACCACTCCCGGGAGGGCTCGAAACTCCAACCTTTCAGTCAACAGCCGATCGCGCTAGCCAATTGCGCCACGGAGACAGTACTGCTACACTCTCACCACCATCAGAACATGTCTTCAAAGCCTTCCATTGCGCCACGGAGACAGTCTTTATCCACTCTCACCACCATCAGAACATATCTTCAAAGCTATCAGCGCAAAGAAAAAAGCAACACACCACTCCCGGGAGGGCTCGAAACTCCAACCTTTCAGTCAACAGCCGATCGCGCTAGCCAATTGCGCCACGGAGACAGTACTGCTACACTCTCACCACCATCAGAACATGTCTTCAAAGCCTTCAGCCCAAAGAAAAAAAAGCGCCATACCACCACCAGGTGGGCTCGAACCTGCGACATTTTGATTAACAGCCCATCGCGCTAGCCAATTGCGCCATGGAGACAGTCCTGCACCACTCTCACCACCATCAGAACATATCTTCAAAGCTATCAGCCCAAAGAAAAAAAAGCGCCGCACCACCACCGCTTAGGCTCGAACCTCCAACTTTTCGGTTAACAGCCGATCGCTCTAGCTAATTGCGCCACGGAGACAGTCCTGCTCCACTCTCACCATCATCAGAACATATCTTCAAAGCTATCAGCGCAAGGAAAAAAAAAGCGCTGCACCACCACCAGGTGGGCTCGAACCTCGAACCTTTCGGTTAACAGCCGATCGCGCTAGCCCATTGCGCCACGGAGACAGTCTTGCTCTACTCTCACCACCATCAGAACATATCTTCAAAGCTATTAGCGCAAAGAAAAAAGCAACACACCACTCCCGGGAGGGCTCGAAACTCCAACCTTTCGGTTAACAGCCGATCACGCTAGCCCATTACGCTACGGAGGCAGTCTTGCTCCACTCTCACCATAATCAGAACATATCTTCAAAGCTATCAGCGCAACGAAAAAAAGCGCTGCACCACCTCCAGGTGGGCTCGAACCTCCAACCTTTTGGTTAACAGCCGATCGCGCTAGCCCATTGCGCCACGGAGACAGTCTTGCTCCTTTCTCACCACCATCAGAACATATCTTCAAAGCTATCAGCGCAAAGAAAAAAGCAACACACCACTCCAGGAGGGCTCTAAACTCCAACCTTTCGGTTAACAGCCGATCGCGCTAGCCAATGGCGCCACGGAGACAGTCCTGCTCCACTCTTACCACCATTAGAACATATCTTCAAAGCTATCAGCCCAAAGAAAAAAAAGCGCCGCACCACCAACGGGTGGGCTCGAATCTCCAAATTTCCGGTTAACAGCCGATCACGCTAGCCAATTGCGCCACGGAGACAGTCCTGCTCCACTCTCACCACCATCAGAACATATCTTCAAAGCTATCAGCCCAAAGAAAAAAAGCGCCGCACCACCACCGGGTGGGCTCGAGCCTCCAACTTTTCGGTTAACAGCCGATCACGCTAGCCAATTGCGCCACGGAGACAGTCCTGCTCCACTCTCACCACCATCAGAACATATCTTCAAAGCTATCAGCCCAAAGAAAAAAAGCGCCGCACCACCACCGGGTGGGCTCGAGCCTCCAACTTTTCGGTTAACAGCCGATCACGCTAGCCAATTGCGCCACGGAGACAGTCCTGCTCCACTCTCACCACCATCAGAACATATCTTCAAAGCTATCAGCCCACAGAAAAAAAAGCGCTGCACTACCACCAGGTGGGCTCGAACCTCCGACCTTTTGATTAACAGCCCATCGCGCTAGCCAATTGCGCCATGGTGAAAGTCCTGCACCACTCGCACCACCATCAGAACATATCTTCAAAGCTATCAGCCCAAAGAAAAAAAAAGCGCCGCACCACCACCGGGTGGGCTCGAACCTCCAACTTTTCGGTTAACAGCCGATCACGCTAGCCAATTGCGCCACGGAGACAGTCCTGCTCCACTCTAACCACCATCAGAACATATCTTCAAAGCTATCAGCCCAAAGAAAAAAAAGCGCCGCACCACCACCGGGTGGGCTCGAGCCTCCAACTTTTCGGTTAACAGCCGATCACGCTAGCCAATTGCGCCACGGAGACAGTCCTGCTCCACTCTCACCACCATCAGAACATATCTTCAAAGCTATCAGCCCACAGAAAAAAAAGCGCCGCACCACCACCGGGTGGGCTCGAACCTCCAACCTATCGGTTAACAGCCGATCGCGCTAGCCCATTGCGCCACGGAGACAGTCTTGCTCCACTCTCACCACCATCAGAACATATCTTCAAAGCTATCAGCGCAAAGAAAAAAGCAACACACCACTCCCGGGAGGGCTCGAAACTCCAACCTTTCGGTCAACAGCCGATCGCGCTAGCCAATTGCGCCACGGAGACAGTACTGCTACACTCTCACCACCATCAGAACATGTCTTCAAAGCCTTCAGCCCAAAGAAAAAAAAGCGCCATACCACCACCAGGTGGGCTCGAACCTCCGATCTTTTGATTAACAGCCCATCGCGCTAGCCAATTGCGCCATGGAGACAGTCCTGCACCACTCTCACCACCATCAGAACATATCTTCAAAGCTATCAGCGCAAGGACAAAAGCAACACACCACTCCCGGGAGGGCTCGAAACTCCAACCTTTCGGTTAACAGCCGATCACGCTAGCCCATTACGCTACGGAGGCAGTCTTGCTCCACTCTCACCATCATCAGAACATATCTTCAAAGCTATCAGCGCAAGGAAAAAAAAGCGCTGCACCGCCACCAGGTGGGCTCGAACCTCCAACCTTTCGGTTAACAGCCGATCGCGCTAGCCCATTGCGCCACGGAGACAGTCTTGCTCCTTTCTAACCACCATCAGAACATATCTTCAAAGCTATCAGCGCAAAGAAAAAAGCAACAAACCACTCCCGGGAGGGCTCGAAACTCCAACCTTTCGGTCAACAGCCGATCGCGCTAGCCAATTGCGCCACGGAGACAGTACTGCTCCACTCTCACCACCATCAGAACATATCTTCAGAGCTATCAGCCCAAAGAAAAAAAAGCGCCATACCACCACCGGGTGGGCTCGAACCTCCGACCTTTTGATTAACAGCCCATCGCGCTAGCCAATTGCGCCATGGAGAAAGTCCTGCACCACTCGCACCACCATCAGAACATATCTTCAAAGCTATCAGCCCAAAGAAAAAAAAAAGCCGCACCACCACCGGGTGGGCTCGAACCTCCAACTTTTCGGTTAACAGCCGATCACGCCAGCCAATTGCGCCAAGGAGACAGTCGTGCTCCACTCTCACCACCATCAGAACATATCTTCAAAGCTATCAGCGCAAAGAAAAAAGCAACACACCACTCCAGGAGGGCTCGAAACTCCAGCCTTTCGGTTAACAGCCGATCGCGCTAGCCAATTGCGCCACGGAGACAGTCCTGCTTCACTCTCACCACCATCATAACATATCTTCAAAGCTATCAGCCCAAAGAAAAAAAAGCGCCGCACCACCACCGGGTGGGCTCGAAACTCCAACCTTTCGGTTAACTGCCAATCGCGCTAGCCAATGGCGCCACGGAGACAGTCCTGCTCCACTCTTACCACCATTAGAACATATCGTCAAAGCTATCAGCCCCAAAAAAAAAGCGCCGCACCACCAACGGGTGGAGTCGAACCTCCAACTTTCCGGTTAACAGCCGATCACGCTAGCCAATTGCGCCACGGAGACAGTCCTGCTTCACTCTCACCACCATCATAACATAACTTCAAAGCTATCAGCCCAAAGAAAAAAAAGCGCCGCACCACCACCGGGTGGGCTCGAAACTCCAACCTTTCGGTTAACTGCCAATCGCGCTAGCCAATGGCGCCACGGAGACAGTCCTGCTCCACTCTTACCACCATTAGAACATATAGTCAAAGCTATCAGCCCAAAGAAAAAAAAAGCGCCGCACCACCAACGGGTGGACTCGAACCTCCAACTTTCCGGTTAACAGCCGATCACGCTAGCCAATTGCGCCATGGAGACAGTCCTGCTTCACTCTCACCACCATCATAACATATCTTCAAAGCTATCAGCCCAAAGAAAAAAAAGCGCCGCAACACCACCGGGTGGGCTCGAAACTCCAACCTTTCGGTTAACTGCCGATCGCGCAAGCCAATGGCGCCACGGAGACAGTCCTGCTCCACTCTTACCACCATTAGAACATATCTTCAAAGCTATCAGCTCAAAGAAAAAAAAGCGCCGCACCACCAACGGGTGGACTCGAACCTCAAACTTTCCGGTTAACCGCCGATCACGCTAGCCAATTGCGCCACGGAGACAGTCCTGCTCCACTCTCACCACCATCGGAACTTATCTTCAAAGCTATCAGCACAAAAAAAAGCGCCCCAGCATCACCGGGTGGGCTCGAACCTCCAACCTTTCGTTTAACAGCCAATCGCGCTAGCCAATTGCGCCACGAAGACAGTCCTGCTCCACTCTCACCACCATCAGAACATATCTTCAAAGCTATTACCTCAAAGAAAAAAAGCAACACACCACTCCCGGAAGGGCTCGAAACTCCAACCTTTCGGTTAACAGCCGATCAAGCTAGCCAATTGCGCCACGGAGACAGTCCTGCTTCACTCTCACCACCATCAGAACATATCTTCAAAGCTATCAGCACAAAGAAAAAAAAGCGCCCCAGCATCACCGGGTGGGCTCGAACTTCCAACCTTTCGGTTAACAGCCGATCGCGCTAGCCAACTGCGCCAAGGAGACAGTCGTGCTCCACTCTCACCACCATCAGAACATATCTTGAAAGCTATCAGCGCAAAGAAAAAAGCAACACACCACTCCAGGGAGGGCTCGAAACTCCAACCTTTCGGTTAACAGCCGATCGCGCTAGCCAATGGCGCCACGGAGACAGTCCTGCTCCACTCTTACCACCATTAGAACAAATCTTCAAAGCTATCAGCCCGAAGAAAAAAAAGCGCCGCACCACCAACGGGTGGGCTCGAACCTCCAACTTTCCGGTTAACAGCCGATCACGCTAGCCAATTGCGCCACAGAGACAGTCCTGCTTCACTCTCACCCCCATCAGAACATATCTTCAAAGTTATCAGCCCAAAGAAAAAAAAGCGCCGCACCACCACCGGGTGGGCTCGAAACTCCAACCTTTCGGTTAACTGCTGATTGCGCTAGCCAATGGCGCCACGGAGACAGTCCTGCTCCACTCTTACCACCATTAGAACATATCTTCAAAGCTTTCAGCCCAAAGAAAAAAAAAGCGCCGCACCACCAACGGGTGGACTCGAACCTCCAACTTTCCGGTTAACAGCCGATCACGCTAGCCAATTGCGCCACGGAGACAGTCCTGCTCCACTCTCACCATCATCAGAACATATCTTCAAAGCTATCAGCCCAAGGAAAAAAAAGCGCTGCACCACCACCAGGTGGGCTCGAACCTCCAACCTTTCGGTTAACAGCCGATCGCGCTAGCCCATTGCGCCACGGAGACAGTCTTGCTCCACTCTCACCACCATCAGAACATATCTTCAAAGGTATCAGCGCAAAGAAAAAAGCAACACACCACTCCCGGGAGGGCTCGAAACTCCAACCTTTCGGTCAACAGCCGATCACGCTATCCAATTGCGCCACGGAGACAGTCCTGCTCCACTCTCACCACCATCAGAACATATCTTCAAAGCTATCAGCCCACAGAAAAAAAGCGCCGCGCAACCACCGCTTAGGCTCGAACCTCCAACTTTTCGGTTAACAGCCGATCACGCTAGCCAATTGCGCCAAGGAGACAGTCCTGCTCCACTCTTACCACCATTAGAACATATCGTCAAAGCTATCAGCCCAAAGAAAAAAAAAGCGCCGCACCACCAACGGGTGGACTCGAACCTCCAACTTTCCGGTTAACAGCCGATCACGCTAGCCAATTGCGCCACGGAGACAGTCCTGCTCCACTCTCACCACCATCAGAACTTATCTTCAAAGCTATCAGCACAAAGAAAAAAAAGCGCCCCAGCATCACCGGGTGGGCTCGAACCTCCAACCTTTCGTTTAACAGCCGATCGCGCTAGCCAATTGCGCCACGAAGACAGTCCTGCTCCGCTCTCACCCCCATCAGAACATATCTTCAAAGCTATTACCGCAAAGAAAAAAGCAACACACCACTCCCGGAAGGGCTCGAAACTCCAACCTTTCGGTTAACAGCCGATCACGTTAGCCAATTGCGCCACGGAGACAGTCCTGCTTCACTCTCACCACCATCAGAACATATCTTCAAAGCTATCAGCACAAAGAAAAAAAAGCGCCCCAGCATCACCGGGTGGGCTCGAACTTCCAACCTTTCGGTTAACAGCCGATCGTGCTAGCCAACTGCGCCAAGGAGACAGTCCTGCTCCACTCTCACCACCATCAGAACATATCTTCAAAGCTATCAGCCCACAGAAAAAAAAGCGCCGCACCACCACCGGGTGGGCTCGAACCTCCAACCTATCGGTTAACAGCCGATCGCGCTAGCCCATTGCGCCACGGAGACAGTCTTGCTCCACTCTCACCACCATCAGAACATATCTTCAAAGCTATCAGCGCAAAGAAAAAAGCAACACACCACTCCCGGGAGGGCTCGAAACTCCAACTCCAACCTTTCGGTCAACAGCCGATCGCGCTAGCCAATTGCGCCACGGAGACAGTACTGCTACACTCTCACCACCATCAGAACATGTCTTCAAAGCCTTCAGACCAAAGAAAAAAAAGCGCCATACCACCACCAGGTGGGCTCGAACCTCCGACCTTTTGATTAACAGCCCATCGCGCTAGCCAATTGCGCCATGGAGACAGTCCTGCACCACTCTCACCACCATCAGAACATATCTTCAAAGCTATCAGCCCAAAGAAAAAAAAGCGCCGCACCACCACCGCTTAGGCTCGAACCTCCAACTTTTCGGTTAACAGCCGATCGCTCTAGCCAATTGCGCCACGGAGACAGTCCTGCTCCACTCTCACCATCATCAGAACATATCTTCAAAGCTATCAGCGCAAGGAAAAAAAAGCGCTGCACCACCACCAGGTGGGCTCGAACCTCGAACCTTTCGGTTAACAGCCGATCGCGCTAGCCCATTGCGCCACGGAGACAGTCTTGCTCCACTCTCACCACCATCAGAACATATCTTCAAAGCTATCAGCGCAAAGAAAAAAGCAACACACCACTCCCGGGAGGGCTCGAAACTCCAACCTTTCGGTTAACAGCGGATCACGCTAGCCCATTACGCTACGGAGGCAGTCTTGCTCCTTTCTCACCACCATCAGAACATATCTTCAAAGCTATCAGCGCAAAGAAAAAAGCAACAAACCACTCCCGGGAGGGCTCGAAACTCCACCCTTTCGGTCAACAGCCGATCGCGCTAGCCAATTGCGCCACGGAGACAGTACTGCTCCACTCTCACCACCATGAGAACATATCTTCAGAGCTATCAGCCCAAAGAAAAAAAAGCGCCATACCACCACCGGGTGGGCTCGAACCTCCGACCTTTTGATTAACAGCCCATCGCGCTAGCCAATTGCGCCATGGAGAAAGTCCTGCACCACTCGCACCACCATCAGAACATATCTTCAAAGCTATCAGCCCAAAGAAAAAAAAGCGCCGCACCACCACCGGGTGGGCTCGAAACTCCAACCTTTCGGTTAACTGCCGATCGCGCAAGTCAATGGCGCCACGGAGACAGTCCTGCTCCACTCTTACCACCATTATAACATATCTTCAAAGCTATCAGCGCAAAGAAAAAAGCAACACACCACTCCAGGAGGGCTCGAAACTCCAACCTTTCGGTTAACAGCCGATCGCGCTAGCCAATTGCGCCACGGAGACAGTCCTGCTTCACTCTCAACACCATCATAACATATCTTCAAAGCTATCAGCCCAAAGAAAAAAAAGCGCCGCACCACCACCGGGTGGGCTCGAAACTCCAACCTTTCGGTTAACTGCCAATCGCGCTGGCCAATGGCGCCACGGAGACAGTCCTGCTCCACTCTTACCACCATTAGAACATATCGTCAAAGCTATCAGCCCAAAGAAAAAAAAAGCGCCGCACCACCAACGGGTGGACTCGAACCTCCAACTTTCCGGTTAACAGCCGATCACGCTAGCCAATTGCGCCACGGAGACAGTCCTGCTTCACTCTCACCACCATCATAACATATCTTCAAAGCTATCAGCCCAAAGAAAAAAAAGCGCCGCACCACCACCGGGTGGGCTCGAAACTCCAACCTTTCGGTTAACTGCTGATTGCGCTAGCCAATGGCGCGACGGAGACAGTCCTGCTCCACTCTTACCACCATTAGAACATATCTTCAAAGCTATCAGCCCAAAGAAAAAAAAGCGCCGCACCACCAACGTGTGGACTCGAACCTCCAACTTTCCGGTTAACAGCCGATCACGCTAGCCAATTGCGCCACGGAGACAGTCCTGCTCCACTCTCACCATCATCAGAACATATCTTCAAAGCTATCAGCCCAAGGAAAAAAAAGCGCTGCACCACCACCAGGTGGGCTCGAACCTCCAACCTTTCGGTTAACAGCCGATCGCGCTAGCCCATTGCGCCACGGAGACAGTCTTGCTCCACTCTCACCACCATCAGAACATATCTTCAAAGGTATCAGCGCAAAGAAAAAAGCAACACACCACTCCCGGGAGGGCTCGAAACTCCAACCTTTCGGTCAACAGCCGATCACGCTATCCAATTGCGCCACGGAGACAGTCCTGCTCCACTCTCACCACCATCAGAACATATCTTCAAAGCTATCAGCCCACAGAAAAAAAGCGCCGCGCAACCACCGCTTAGGCTCGAACCTCCAACCTTTCGGTTAACAGCCGATCGCGCTAGCCCATTGCGCCACGGAGACAGTCTTGCTCCTTTCTCACCACCATCAGAACATATCTTCAAAGCTATCAGCGCAAAGAAAAAAGCAACAAACCACTCCCGGGAGGGCTCGAAACTCCAACCTTTCGGTCAACAGCCGATCGCGCTAGCCAATTGCGCCACGGAGACAGTACTGCTCCACTCTCACCACCATCAGAACATATCTTCAGAGCTATCAGCCCAAAGAAAAAAAAGCGCCATACCGCCACCGGGTGGGCTCGAACCTCCGACCTTTTGATTAACAGCCCATCGCGCTAGCCAATTGCGCCATGGAGAAAGTCCTGCACCACTCGCACCACCATCAGAACATATCTTCAAAGCTATCAGCCCAAAGAAAAAAAAGCGCCGCACCACCACCGGGTGGGCTCGAACCTCCAACTTTTCGGTTAAAAGCCGATCACGCTAGCCAATTGCGCCAAGGAGACAGTCGTGCTCCACTCTCACCACCATCAGAACATATCTTCAAAGCTATCAGCGCAAAGAAAATGCAACACACCACTCCAGGAGGGCTCGAAACTCCAACCTTTCGGTTAACAGCCGATCGCGCTAGCCAATTGCGCCACGGAGACAGTCCTGCTTCACTCTCACCACCATCATAACATATCTTCAAAGCTATCAGCCCAAAGAAAAAAAAGCGCCGCACCACCACCGGGTGGGCTCGAAACTCCAAGCTTTCGGTTAACTGCCAATCGCGCTAGCCAATGGCGCCACGGAGACAGTCCTGCTCCACTCTTACCACCATTAGAACATATCGTCAAAGCTATCAGCCCAAAGAAAAAAAAAGCGCCGCACCACCAACGGGTGGACTCGAACCTCCAACTTTCCGGTTAACAGCCGATCACGCTAGCCAATTGCGCCACGGAGACAGTCCTGCTGCACTCTCACCACCATCAGAACTTATCTTCAAAGCTATCAGCACAAAGAAAAAAAAGCGCCCCAGCATCACCGGGTGGGCTCGAACCTCCAACCTTTCGTTTAACAGCCGATCGCGCTAGCCAATTGCGCCACGAAGACAGTCCTGCTCCACTCTCACCCCCATCAGAACATATCTTCAAAGCTATTACCGCAAAGAAAAAAGCAACACACCACTCCCGGAAGGGCTCGAAACTCCAACCTTTCGGTTAACAGCCGATCACGCTAGCCAATTGCGCCACGGAGACAGCCCTGCTTCACTCTCACCACCATCAGAACATATCTTCAAAGCTATCAGCACAAAGAAAAAAAGCGCCCCAGCATCACCGGGTGGGCTCGAACTTCCAACCTTTCGGTTAACAGCCGATCGCGCTAGCCAACTGCGCCAAGGAGACAGTCGTGCTACACTCTCACCACCATCAGAACATATCTTCAAAGCTATCAGCGCAAAGAAAAAAGCAACACACCACTCCAGGGAGGGCTCGAAACTCCAACCTTTCGGTTAACAGCCGATCGCGCTAGCCAATGGCGCCACGGAGACAGTCCTGCTCCACTCTTACCACCATTAGAACATATCTTCAAAGCTATCAGCCCAAAGAAAAAAAAACGCCGCACCACCAACGGGTGGGCTCGAACCTCCAACTTTCCGGTTAACAGCCGATCACGCTAGCCAATTTCGCCACAGAGACAGTCCTGCTTCACTCTCACCCCCATCAGAACATATCTTCAAAGTTATCAGCCCAAAGAAAAAAAAGCGCCGCACCACCACCGGGTGGGCTCGAACCTCCAACTTTCCGGTTAACAGCCGATCACGCTAGCCAATTGCGCCACGGAGACAGTCCTGCTCCACTCTCACCATCATCAGAACATATCTTCAAAGCTATCAGCCCAAGAAAAAAAAAGCGCTGCACCACCACCAGGTGGGCTCGAACCTCCAACCTTTCGGTTAACAGCCGATCGCGCTAGCCCATTGCGCCACGGAGACAGTCTTGCTCCACTCTCACCACCATCAGAACATATCTTCAAAGGTATCAGCGCAAAGAAAAAAGCAACACACCACTCCCGGGAGGGCTCGAAACTCCAACCTTTCGGTCAACAGCCGATCACGCTATCCAATTGCGCCACGGAGACAGTCCTGCTCCACTCTCACCACCATCAGAACATATCTTCAAAGCTATCAGCCCACAGAAAAAAAGCGCCGCGCAACCACCGCTTAGGCTCGAACCTCCAACTTTTCGGTTAACAGCCGATCGCGCTAGCCCATTGCGCCACGGAGACAGTCTTGCTCCTTTCTCACCACCATCAGAACATATCTTCAAAGCTATCAGCGCAAAGAAAAAAGCAACAAACCACTCCCGGGAGGGCTCGAAACTCCAACCTTTCGGTCAACAGCCGATCGCGCTAGCCAATTGCGCCACGGAGACAGTACTGCTCCACTCTCACCACCATCAGAACATATCTTCAGAGCTATCAGCCCAAAGAAAAAAAAGCGCCATACCGCCACCGGGTGGGCTCGAACCTCCGACCTTTTGATTAACAGCCCATCGCGCTAGCCAATTGCGCCATGGAGAAAGTCCTGCACCACTCGCACCACCATCAGAACATATCTTCAAAGCTATCAGCCCAAAGAAAAAAAAGCGCCGCACCACCACCGGGTGGGCTCGAACCTCCAACTTTTCGGTTAAAAGCCGATCACGCTAGCCAATTGCGCCAAGGAGACAGTCGTGCTCCACTCTCACCACCATCAGAACATATCTTCAAAGCTATCAGCGCAAAGAAAAAAGCAACACACCACTCCAGGAGGGCTCGAAACTCCAACCTTTCGGTTAACAGCCGATCGCGCTAGCCAATTGCGCCACGGAGACAGTCCTGCTTCACTCTCACCACCATCATAACATATCTTCAAAGCTATCAGCCCAAAGAAAAAAAAGTGCCGCACCACCACCGGGTGGGCTCGAAACTCCAAGCTTTCGGTTAACTGCCAATCGCGCTAGCCAATGGCGCCACGGAGACAGTCCTGCTCCACTCTTACCACCATTAGAACATATCGTCAAAGCTATCAGCCCAAAGAAAAAAAAAGCGCCGCACCACCAACGGGTGGACTCGAACCTCCAACTTTCCGGTTAACAGCCGATCACGCTAGCCAATTGCGCCAAGGAGACAGTCGTGCTCCACTCTCACCACCATCAGAACATATCTTCAAAGCTATCAGCGCAAAGAAAAAAGCAACACACCACTCCAGGAGGGCTCGAAACTCCAACCTTTCGGTTAACAGCCGATCGCGCTAGCCAATTGCGCCACGGAGACAGCCCTGCTTCACTCTCACCACCATCAGAACATATCTTCAAAGCTATCAGCACAAAGAAAAAAAGCGCCCCAGCATCACCGGGTGGGCTCGAACTTCCAACCTTTCGGTTAACAGCCGATCGCGCTAGCCAACTGCGCCAAGGAGACAGTCGTGCTCCACTCTCACCACCATCAGAACATATCTTCAAAGCTATCAGCGCAAAGAAAAAAGCAACACACCACTCCAGGGAGGGCTCGAAACTCCAACCTTTCGGTTAACAGCCGATCGCGCTAGCCAATGGCGCCACGGAGACAGTGCTGCTCCACTCTTACCACCATTAGAACATATCGTCAAAGCTATCAGCCCAAAGAAAAAAAAAGCGCCGCACCACCAACGGGTGGACTCGAACCTCCAACTTTCCGGTTAACAGCCGATCACGCTAGCCAATTGCGCCACGGAGACAGTCCTGCTTCACTCTCACCACCATCATAACATATCTTCAAAGCTATCAGCCCAAAGAAAAAAAAGCGCCGCACCACCACCGGGTGGGCTCGAAACTCCAACCTTTCGGTTAACTGCCGATCGCGCAAGCCAATGGCGCCACGGAGACAGTCCTGCTCCACTCTTACCACCATTAGAACATATCTTCAAAGCTATCATCTCAAAGAAAAAAAAGCGCCGCACCACCAACGGGTGGACTCGAACCTCCAACTTTCCGGTTAACAGCCGATCACGCTAGCCAATTGCGCCACGGAGACAGTCCTGCTCCACTCTCACCACCATCAGAACTTATCTTCAAAGCTATCAGCACAAAAAAAGCGCCCCAGCATCACCGGGTGGGCTCGAACCTCCAACCTTTCGTTTAACAGCCGATCGCGCTAGCCGATTGCGCCACGAAGACAGTCCTGCTCCACTCTCACCACCATCAGAACATATCTTCAAAGCTATTACCTCAAAGAAAAAAGCAACACACCACTCCCGGAAGGGCTCGAAACTCCAACCTTTCGGTTAACAGCCGATCACGCTAGCCAATTGCGCCACGGAGACAGTCCTGCTTCACTCTCACCACCATCAGAACATATCTTCAAAGCTATCAGCTGAAAGAAAAAAAAGCGCCCCAGCATCACCGGGTGGGCTCGAACTTCCAACCTTTCGGTTAACAGCCGATCGCGCTAGCCAACTGCGCCAAGGAGACAGTCGTGCTCCACTCTCACCACCATCAGAACATATCTTCAAAGCTATCAGCGCAAAGAAAAAAGCAACACACCACTCCAGGGAGGGCTCGAAACTCCAACCTTTTGGTTAACAGCCGATCGCGCTAGCCAATGGCGCCACGGAGACAGTCCTGCTCCACTCTTACCACCATTAGAACATATCTTCAAAGCTATCAGCCCAAAGAAAAAAAAGCGCCGCACCACCAACGGGTGGGCTCGAACCTCCAACTTTCCTGTTAACAGCCGATCACGCTAGCCAATTGCGCCACAGAGACAGTGCTGCTTCACTCTCACCCCCATCAGAACATATCTTCAAAGTTATCAGCCCAAAGAAAAAAAAGCGCCGCACCACCACCGGGTGGGCTCGAAACTCCAACCTTTCGGTTAACTGCTGATTACGCTAGCCAATGGCGCCATGGAGACAGTCCTGCTCCACTCTTACCACCATTAGAACATATCTTCAAAGCTATCAGCCCAAAGAAAAAAAAGCGCCGCACCACCAACGGGTGGACTCGAACCTCCAACTTTCCGGTTAACAGCCGATCACGCTAGCCAATTGCGCCACGGAGACAGTCTTGCTCCACTCTCACCACCATCAGAACATATCTTCAAAGCTATCAGCGCAAAGAAAAAAGCAACACACCACTCCCGGGAGGGCTCGAAACTCCAACCTTTCGGTCAACAGCCGATCGCGCTAGCCAATTGCGCCACGGAGACAGTACTGCTACACTCTCACCACCATCAGAACATGTCTTCAAAGCCTTCAGCCCAAAGAAAAAAAAGCGCCATACCACCACCAGGTGGGCTCGAACCTCCGACCTTTTGATTAACAGCCCATCGCGCTAGCCAATTGCGCCATGGAGACAGTCCTGCACCACTCTCACCACCATCAGAACATATCTTCAAAGCTATCAGCCCAAAGAAAAAAAAGCGCCGCACCACCACCGCTTAGGCTGGAACCTCCAACTTTTCGGTTAACAGCCGATCGCTCTAGCCAATTGCGCCACGGAGACAGTCCTGCTCCACTCTCACCATCATCAGAACATATCTTCAAAGCTATCAGCCCAAAGAAAAAAAAGCGCCGCACCACCACCGGGTGGGCTCGAACCTCCAACTTTTCGGTTAACAGCCGATCACGCTAGCCAATTGCGCCAAGGAGACAGTCGTGCTCCACTCTCACCACCATCAGAACATATCTTCAAAGCTATCAGCGCAAAGAAAAAAGCAACACACCACTCCAGGAGGGCTCGAAACTCCAACCTTTCGGTTAACAGCCGATCGCGCTAGCCAATTGCGCCACGGAGACAGTCCTGCTTCACTCTCACCACCATCCTAACATATCTTCAAAGCTATCAGCGCAAAGAAAAAAAAGCGCCGCACCACCACCGGGTGTGCTCGAAACTCCAAGCTTTCGGTTAACTGCCAATCGCGCTAGCCAATGGCGCCACGGAGACAGTCCTGCTCCACTCTTACCACCATTAGAACATATCGTCAAAGCTATCAGCCCAAAGAAAAAAAAGCGCCGCACCACCAACGGGTGGACTCGAACCTCCAACTTTCCGGTTAACAGCCGATCACGCTAGCCAATTGCGCCACGGAGACAGTCCTGCTCCACTCTCACCACCATCAGAACTTATCTTCAAAGCTATCAGCACAAAGAAAAAAAAGCGCCCCAGCATCACCGGGTGGGCTCGAACCTCCAACCTTTCGTTTAACAGCCGATCGCGCTAGCCAATTGCGCCACGAAGACAGTCCTGCTCCACTCTCACCCCCATCAGAACATATCTTCAAAGCTATTACCGCAAAGAAAAAAGCAACACACCACTCCCGGAAGGGCTCGAAACTCCAACCTTTCGGTTAACAGCCGATCACGCTAGCCAATTGCGCCACGGAGACAGTCCTGCTTCACTCTCACCACCATCAGAACATATCTTCAAAGCTATCAGCACAAAGAAAAAAAAGCGCCCCAGCATCACCGGGTGGGCTCGAACTTCCAACCTTTCGGTTAACAGCCGATCGCGCTAGCCAACTGCGCCAAGGAGACAGTCCTGCTCCACTCTCACCACCATCAGAACATATCTTCAAAGCTATCAGCCCACAGAAAAAAAAGCGCCGCACCACCACCGGGTGGTCTCGAACCTCCAACCTATCGGTTAACAGCCGATCGCGCTAGCCCATTGCGCCACGGAGACAGTCTTGCTCCACTCTCACCACCATCAGAACATATCTTCAAAGCTATCAGCGCAAAGAAAAAAGCAACACACCACTCCCGGGAGGGCTCGAAACTCCAACCTTTCGGTCAACAGCCGATCGCGCTAGCCAATTGCGCCACGGAGACAGTACTGTTACACTCTCACCACCATCAGAATATGTCTTCAAAGCCTTCAGACCAAAGAAAAAAAAGCGCCATACCACCACCAGGTGGGCTCGAACCTCCGACCTTTTGATTAACAGCCCATCGCGCTAGCCAATTGCGCCATGGAGACAGTCCTGCACCACTCTCACCACCATCAGAACATATCTTCAAAGCTATCAGCCCAAAGAAAAAAAAGCGCCGCACCACCACCGCTTAGGCTCGAACCTCCAACTTTTCGGTTAACAGCCGATCGCTCTAGCCAATTGCGCCACGGAGACAGTCCTGCTCCACTCTCACCATCATCAGAACATATCTTCAAAGCTATCAGCGCAAGGAAAAAAAAGCGCTGCACCACCACCAGGTGGGCTCGAACCTCGAACCTTTCGGTTAACAGCCGATCGCGCTAGCCCATTGCGCCACGGAGACAGTCTTGCTCCACTCTCACCACCATCAGAACATATCTTCAAAGCTATCAGCGCAAAGAAAAAAGCAACACACCACTCCCGGGAGGGCTCGAAACTCCAACCTTTCGGTTAACAGCGGATCACGCTAGCCCATTACGCTACGGAGGCAGTCTTGCTCCACTCTCACCATCATCAGAACATATCTTCAAAGCTATCAGCGCAAGGAAAAAAAAGCGCTGCACCACCACCAGGTGGGCTCGATCCTCCAACCTTTCGGTTAACAGCCGATCGCGCTAGCCCATTGCGCCACGGAGACAGTCTTGCTCCTTTCTCACCACCATCAGAACATATCTTCAAAGCTATCAGCGCAAAGAAAAAAGCAACAAACCACTCCCGGGAGGGCTCGAAACTCCAACCTTTCGGTCAACAGCCGATCGCGCTAGCCAATTGCGCCACGGAGACAGTACTGCTCCACTCTCACCACCATGAGAACATATCTTCAGAGCTATCAGCCCAAAGAAAAAAAAGCGCCATACCACCACCGGGTGGGCTCGAACCTCCGACCTTTTGATTAACAGCCCATCGCGCTAGCCAATTGCGCCATGGAGAAAGTCCTGCACCACTCGCACCACCATCAGAACATATCTTCAAAGCTATCAGCCCAAAGAAAAAAAAGCGCCGCACCACCACCGGGTGGGCTCGAACCTCCAACTTTTCGGTTAACAGCCGATCATGCCAGCCAATTGCACCAAGGAGACAGTCGTGCTCCACTCTCACCACCATCAGAACATATCTTCAAAGCTATCAGCGCAAAGAAAAAAGCAACACACCACTCCAGGAGGGCTCGAAACTCCAACCTTTCGGTTAACAGCCGATCGCGCTAGCCAATTGCGCCACGGAGACAGTCCTGCTTCACTCTCACCACCATCATAACATATCTTCAAAGCTATCAGCCCAAAGAAAAAAAAGCGCCGCACCACCACCGGGTGGGCTCGAAACTCCAACCTTTCGGTTAACTGCCAATCGCGCTGGCCAATGGCGCCACGGAGACAGTCCTGCTCCACTCTTACCACCATTAGAACATATCGTCAAAGCTATCAGCCCAAAGAAAAAAAAAGCGCCGCACCACCAACGGGTGGACTCGAACCTCCAACTTTCCGGTTAACAGCCGATCACGCTAGCCAATTGCGCCACGGAGACAGTCCTGCTTCACTCTCACCACCATCATAACATATCTTCAAAGCTATCAGCCCAAAGAAAAAAAAGCGCCGCACCACCACCGGGTGGGCTCGAAACTCCAACCTTTCGGTTAACTGCCGATCGCGCAAGCCAATGGCGCCACGGAGACAGTCCTGCTCCACTCTTACCACCATTATAACATATCTTCAAAGCTATCAGCTCAAAGAAAAAAAAAGCCCCGCACCACCAACGGGTGGACTCGAACCTCCAACTTTCCGGTTAACAGCTGATCACGCTAGCCAATTGCGCCACGGAGACAGTCCTGCTCCACTCTCACCACCATCAGAACTTATCTTCAAAGCTATCAGCACAAAAAAAGCGCCCCAGCATCACCGGGTGGGCTCGAACCTCCAACCTTTCGTTTAACAGCCGATCGCGCTAGCCAATTGCGCCACGAAGACAGTCCTGCTCCACTCTCACCACCATCAGAACATATCTTCAAAGCTATTACCTCAAAGAAAAAAAGCAACACACCACTCCCGGAAGGGCTCGAAACTCCAACCTTTCGGTTAACAGCCGATCACGCTAGCCAATTGCGCCACGGAGACAGTCCTGCTTCACTCTCACCACCATCAGAACATATCTTCAAAGCTATCAGCACAAAGAAAAAAAAGCGCCCCAGCATCACCGGGTGGGCTCGAACTTCCAACCTTTCGGTTAACAGCCGATCGCGCTAGCCAACTGCGCCAAGGAGACAGTCGTGCTCCACTCTCACCACCATCAGAACATATCTTCAAAGCTATCAGCGCAAAGAAAAAAGCAACACACCACTCCAGGGAGGGCTCGAAACTCCAACCTTTCGGTTAACAGCCGATCGCGCTAGCCAATGGCGCCACGGAGACAGTCCTGCTCCACTCTTACCACCATTAGAACATATCTTCAAAGCTATCAGCCCAAAGAAAAAAAAGCGCCGCACCACCAACGGGTGGGCTCGAACCTCCAACTTTCCGGTTAACAGCCGATCACGCTAGCCAATTGCGCCACAGAGACAGTCCTGCTTCACTCTCACCCCCATCAGAACATATCTTCAAAGTTATCAGCCCAAAGAAAAAAAAGCGCCGCACCACCACCGGGTGGGCTCGAAACTCCAACCTTTCGGTTAACTGCTGATTGCGCTAGCCAATGGCGCGACGGAGACAGTCCTGCTCCACTCTTACCACCATTAGAACATATCTTCAAAGCTATCAGCCCAAAGAAAAAAAAAGCGCCGCACCACCAACGTGTGGACTCGAACCTCCAACTTTCCGGTTAACAGCCGATCACGCTAGCCAATTGCGCCACGGAGACAGTCCTGCTCCACTCTCACCATCATCAGAACATATCTTCAAAGCTATCAGCCCAAGGAAAAAAAAGCGCTGCACCACCACCAGGTGGGCTCGAACCTCCAACCTTTCGGTTAACAGCCGATCGCGCTAGCCCATTGCGCCACGGAGACAGTCTTGCTCCACTCTCACCACCATCAGAACATATCTTCAAAGGTATCAGCGCAAAGAAAAAAGCAACACACCACTCCCGGGAGGGCTCGAAACTCCAACCTTTCGGTCAACAGCCGATCACGCTATCCAATTGCGCCACGGAGACAGTCCTGCTCCACTCTCACCACCATCAGAACATATCTTCAAAGCTATCAGCCCACAGAAAAAAATTCAAATTCTTTATTCAAATTCTTTATTTCTGCCTTGTAGGGGTACAGACAGTGGAGGCGCAGAAAAAGCTGTCAGAGACAGCTTGACAAAGCCGCGACACCCTTTTGCTTAGCAGCAGCTTCACAGCAATGTTCATTAAACAACAGTATTAACATAGTGTAATGGCAAATACACAATAATCGACAAATACAAAAGAGACTCTAAAAGATATTATAAAATAGAAAAAAAAAAACTAAGCTTACATATTAACGTACATGGCACGCAAAGTATTCTTTGACGAACTGAAGAGATCAAAACCACTATGTAAATATGAATTTAGAAGGGAAGGAAGAGTAAATTGCAGGCGTTGTCGACCTAAGTTTATTCTGGGTGTCGGCACAACCCAAGACTCTCCATGCCTTGTCATAAATGTCATTTTTCGTGCATGCAAATCGGCAAGGTATCGTAGATGGTTTATATTTTTTAGAGTTTCGAGTTGAAACCTGACACTCAAACGGAATTTGTACAAGTTCTCGATCTTTATTACATTACTTTGCAAAAAGAGATCTGCACTGGGCGAGTGCCAAGGTACATTATGAACATGACGAAGGAATCTCTTTTGCAGAATGTAGATACGCTGAAGACAGCCAGGAGTAGTCGTGCCCCAGACTAAGTGGCAATAGTTTAAATAAGAGTAAAAAAGGGAATTGTACAATAGTAGTTTTATTGGTTTCGGGAGAACGTATTTGAGCCTGCCTACGATCCCAGTTATTTGAGCCAGTTTCGTTGAAATGTGATCCACATGCTGTTCCCAAGACATAGAGGAGGAAAAAACCACTCCGAGGCACTTAAATTGTTCAACCACATCTATACATCGTGAGTTCAGTTTAATGCCGAAGGAAAAAGGAACTGGTTTATTTTTAGGGCGGAATACGACAGCTTGTGTTTTCTTCTCATTGATACGCATGCACTTGGATTCTGACCATTTTTGTAGCTCACTCATGGTATCATTGCAATCCCGAACAAGGATATCAAGATTATTTCCAGAAAAAAAGATGCTAGTATCATCAGCATAGATGATAAATTTAGCAGTGGTGTTGATATTGCAAATGTCGTTAAGATACATATTAAAAAGCAATGGTCCTAATATACTGCCCTGTGGAACGCCACAGGTAACAGACTTTAGTTCAGATTTTATGTTGTCAATGCAAACAGCCTGTTTTCTATGCGATAGATATGATTTCAGGAGCAACTGCGCCTGTCCACGAATACCATAACATTCTAAGTTTTGCAGGAGTATAGTGTGATTGACAAGATCAAACGCCTTCGAGAAATCTACGAAGATACCAATAACGAAGGCTTTCTTTTCAAACTGTGTTAATATATATTCCTTTTGTTCGAGTAGTGCTAGTTCAGCAGATTTATTTTTACAAAACCCAAATTGATTTGGTGATAGTAGGCTATGTTTATTAATAAAATCATACAACCTAGTATATAACACTTTCTCAAAAACTTTCGAAAATATTGGAAGTATGGATACTGGTCTATAATTACCTAAATCATTGCGATCTCCTTTCTTATATAGAACCGTTACTTTAGCAACTTGCATTTGTTTAGGAAATGTACCGGTATCTAAACATAGGTTAAATATGTCTGCAAGAGTAGGCGCAATGACGGCGGCAACATGTTTCACAGGTCTCACTTGAATGCCATCTATGTCACAGCTATGACTGTTTTTAAGGTTTTGTAACACTGCTATAACTTCTTCTGTTGTAACAGGGCTCAGGAATATTGTATCATTATTAAAAGAATTAATGTATTTATTAGAATCATCGGACGGACTGTTATGGGCGAGAGTTGTAAAAAAGTTGTTGAAAACTTCCGCCAGTTCTACTCCAGATATATCTTTATCATTTAGCTTTAACATACGTAGGGAAGCCTGTGGTTGCTCCCGTCTAAGTAAGAGATTTAATCTTGACCACAGCAAATCATGGCGACCGTTTTTAACTTCAAGTAAAGTAGAGTAGTATTCCGCTCGTGCCTTACGCAATTTTTTTGTTAGCCTATTCCTGTATTTCTTAAATACCTTGAGGTCATCAGCTGAACGCGTATTTAAGAATACTTTGAACAGCTTATCTTTCGTTTTAATTTCTTCGCGTAATTCAATAGTTACCCAAGGTTTGCGCGTTTTGCGTTTTAATCCGCGCACTTTTAGTGGGAAGCAGGAATGATAAAGCTGCTTGAATACGTAGAGAAACTTATCGTAGGCCTCATTTGCATCATTTGAAAGGCCGGTGCCATCCCACTGAACTTGTGTTATTGAGTTGTAAAATAAACTCAGGGTTTGGTTTGTTATACGCTGATATGCAGCTTTTTCTTGCCAGTACTTTACCGCTGGAATCTTATTTATACTTAAGAACACCGGAAGGTGGTCGCTGATTGCGCATGTTATTACACCTGTTGCAGCTATTGGTTGAGATGAGTTCGTAATAAGCAGATCAAGAAGAGACGCACCCTCTGGTGTAACCCTTGTTGGAATTTTTATAAGGTTAACGAATCCGTTCGAAGCCAGAGTTGTGTTAAAATTCATAGCAAAATAATTATCCTTCAACAAATCAATATTAAAATCCCCACCAGCTATTAATGTGTATTTACTGTCCGTTATAAATGAAAGGAAATTATCGTAAAACTGGAAAAACTTGAGCGCATTTCCCTTAGGGGGACGATAGCACACCGAAAACACGAACTGACCAGTACAGACTGATATGATTTCAAAATCATCAGTAATCAGAGAGTACGAGTCCAGCTTATCGCATTCTATATTGTTAGACACCAGCAAAGCAACTCCACCTCCTCGCTGGCTGGAGCGGTTCAGAGAATAAGTTTTATAGTGAGTCATCGTAAAGGTGTCAGAATCATTGGTGCTCCAAGTTTCAGTGAGCATGACCAAAGAAAAAGTAAATGAAAATTCACCGAAAAATTCCTCCAAACACATGGTCTTATTTTTTACAGAGCGTACATTTAAGTGAATGGCTTTAAACGATGTTGGCTTAGTAGTACATGAAGTAATTTTATTAAGATCACTCGGAAGAAAATAACTCATGTGCTCCATCGTGATTACATTTCAAAAGAAAACAAAGCATTCAACGTGAAGCACTATAGGTGCTCTAAGTCGCTCTTTCCCTTCACATGCACAGCATTCACTCCCTCGCTTTTCCGAACGAGAACTTTTCCGTTGAGATACCAAACAAACTTGTAGCCTTTATCTTTGGCGCATTCTTTCGTTGCTTGGAGCAGTTCTCTATTGCGGCGTGTCAGATTTTCTTGCATGAAAATTGGTGGGTGGCTATCCTTAAGGTTCTTTTTATTCCTGATCCACTGGTCCCTTATCGCTTGCTTGTAAAGCGGACAATGATGCCTGGCACCTTGCCATGTTTTGCAGGAATTCGATGAACATTCGCAACATCCGATTCCATTAAGTGAGGCACTTGAAGTTTGTCAGCTACGTCATTTAATGTGACCATAAGATTCTCATTTGCTACTTCTCTAATACCATGCAGTTCCAAGTTTAGCTGCCTGCTTCTAAATTCAAGGTCATGCATCTCTTTTTCAAGTTGGGCACAGGTTACTTGATTTAGGTCATCTTTTTTTTCAAGCTCAGACACCTTTTTTTTATGTCTTTTAAATCGGCTTCTTGATGGCAGAACTTTTGCTCAAATTCATCGAACTTTGTAGATATGAAGGTAAGAGACTCTTCAATGCTTTCAACTTTTTTTGTCAGGGGCATCAGCCGTTCTAACTTCTGGTTAATTGACATGAGGGCAAGCTTAATTTCTGTTTCAGAATCATTACTGTCTTTACTGCACATGTTGCCACCACTAGCACTTCTACACGACGGACACTGCCATGATTTCTTTGCGGCCTCGTTCTTTGCCTTGAACGACTTTTCTGTTAGGCCAGCGCATTTTCCAAAGTGATAACCGTTCTCGCACTTACAACATTCTACAAAGGGCTCGTCAGGAGAGATGAGCAGATTACATGTGTTACAAGAAAGAGACATTGTTTCAAGTGTAGCTATGCAACCACAATACGGTGCCCAGCGGTACACAAGCAAAACCAATAGCAGCAGCAGCGACAGCAGCAGCAGTAGAAATACTATTGCAACTGAATATTATTGAACACAGTAACACTAACCTGCAAAAAGAGCAGTTTTTGAAACGATGTTCACGGCTTGCTGCCGCTGCTGCTAAGTGGTGGGCGGGTCACCGTGCTCCGCTTTTCTTGTGCCGAGCTGGCTAGATGCGCATGTGCAGAGACGACTTGCGGGTGAATCCTCGTCCCAAGGGCAGATCCACGTGAAATTCGCAGAAGCGGTCCGGCGAAACACTTCTTGCACTCCGTTCACTGCGGGTCCGGACGTAGACGACACTGCAAAAAGAGCAGTTTTTGAAACGATGTTCACGGCTTGCTGCCGCTGCTGCTAAGTGGTGGGCGGGTCACCGTGCTCCGCTTTTCTTGTGCCGAGCTGGCTAGATGCGCATGTGCAGAGACGACTTGCGGGTGAATCCTCGTCCCAAGGGCAGATCCACGTGAAATTCGCAGAAGCGGTCCGGCGAAACACTTCTTGCACTCCGTTCACTGCGGGTCCGGACGTAGACGACACGTGCTCCGCTTTTCTTGTGCCGAGCTGGCTAGATGCGCATGTGCAGAGACGACTTGCGGGTGAATCCTCGTCCCAAGGGCAGATCCACGTGAAATTCGCAGAAGCGGTCCGGCGAAACACTTCTTGCACTCCGTTCACTGCGGGTCCGGACGTAGACGACACTGCAAAAAGAGCAGTTTTTGAGACGATGTTCACGGCTTGCTGCCGCTGCTGCTAAGCGCCGCGCAACCACCGCTTAGGCTCGAACCTCCAACTTTTCGGTTAACAGCCGATCGCGCTAGCCCATTGCGCCACGGAGACAGTCTTGCTCCTTTCTCACCACCATCAGAACATATCTTCAAAGCTATCAGCGCAAAGAAAAAAGCAACAAACCACTCCCGGGAGGGCTCGAAACTCCAACCTTTCGGTCAACAGCCGATCGCGCTAGCCAATTGCGCCACGGAGACAGTACTGCTCCACTCTCACCACCATCAGAACATATCTTCAGAGCTATCAGCCCAAAGAAAAAAAAGCGCCATACCGCCACCGGGTGGGCTCGAACCTCCGACCTTTTGATTAACAGCCCATCGCGCTAGCCAATTGCGCCATGGAGAAAGTCCTGCACCACTCGCACCACCATCAGAACATATCTTCAAAGCTATCAGCCCAAAGAAAAAAAAGCGCCGCACCACCACCGGGTGGGCTCGAACCTCCAACTTTTCGGTTAAAAGCCGATCACGCTAGCCAATTGCGCCAAGGAGACAGTCGTGCTCCACTCTCACCACCATCAGAACATATCTTCAAAGCTATCAGCGCAAAGAAAAAAGCAACACACCACTCCAGGAGGGCTCGAAACTCCAACTTTTCGGTTAACAGCCGATCGCGCTAGCCAATTGCGCCACGGAGACAGTCCTGCTTCACTCTCACCACCATCATAACATATCTTCAAAGCTATCAGCCCAAAGAAAAAAAAGCGCCGCACCACCACCGGGTGGGCTCGAAACTCCAAGCTTTCGGTTAACTGCCAATCGCGCTAGCCAATGGCGCCACGGAGACAGTCCTGCTCCACTCTTACCACCATTAGAACATATCGTCAAAGCTATCAGCCCAAAGAAAAAAAAAGCGCCGCACCACCAACGGGTGGACTCGAACCTCCAACTTTCCGGTTAACAGCCGATCACGCTAGCCAATTGCGCCACGGAGACAGTCCTGCTCCACTCTCACCACCATCAGAACTTATCTTCAAAGCTATCAGCACAAAGAAAAAAAAGCGCCCCAGCATCACCGGGTGGGCTCGAAACTCCAAGCTTTCGGTTAACTGCCAATCGCGCTAGCCAATGGCGCCACGGAGACAGTCCTGCTCCACTCTTACCACCATTAGAACATATCGTCAAAGCTATCAGCCCAAAGAAAAAAAAGCGCCGCACCACCAACGGGTGGACTCGAACCTCCAACTTTCCGGTTAACAGCCGATCACGCTAGCCAATTGCGCCACGGAGACAGTCCTGCTCCACTCTCACCACCATCAGAACATATCTTCAAAGCTATCAGCACAAAGAAAAAAAGCGCCCCAGCATCACCGGGTGGGCTCGAACTTCCAACCTTTCGGTTAACAGCCGATCGCGCTAGCCAACTGCGCCAAGGAGACAGTCGTGCTCCACTCTCACCACCATCAGAACATATCTTCAAAGCTATCAGCGCAAAGAAAAAAGCAACACACCACTCCAGGGAGGGCTCGAAACTCCAACCTTTCGGTTAACAGCCGATCGCGCTAGCCAATGGCGCCACGGAGACAGTGCTGCTCCACTCTTACCACCATTAGAACATATCGTCAAAGCTATCAGCCCAAAGAAAAAAAAAGCGCCGCACCACCAACGGGTGGACTCGAACCTCCAACTTTCCGGTTAACAGCCGATCACGCTAGCCAATTGCGCCACGGAGACAGTCCTGCTTCACTCTCACCACCATCATAACATATCTTCAAAGCTATCATCCCAAAGAAAAAAAAGCGCCGCACCACCACCGGGTGGGCTCGAAACTCCAACCTTTCGGTTAACTGCCGATCGCGCAAGCCAATGGCGCCACGGAGACAGTCCTGCTCCACTCTTACCACCATTAGAACATATCTTCAAAGCTATCATCTCAAAGAAAAAAAAGCGCCGCACCACCAACGGGTGGACTCGAACCTCCAACTTTCCGGTTAACAGCCGATCACGCTAGCCAATTGCGCCACGGAGACAGTCCTGCTCCACTCTCACCACCATCAGAACTTATCTTCAAAGCTATCAGCACAAAAAAAGCGCCCCAGCATCACCGGGTGGGCTCGAACCTCCAACCTTTCGTTTAACAGCCGATCGCGCTAGCCGATTGCGCCACGAAGACAGTCCTGCTCCACTCTCACCACCATCAGAACATATCTTCAAAGCTATTACCTCAAAGAAAAAAGCAACACACCACTCCCGGAAGGGCTCGAAACTCCAACCTTTCGGTTAACAGCCGATCACGCTAGCCAATTGCGCCACGGAGACAGTCCTGCTTCACTCTCACCACCATCAGAACATATCTTCAAAGCTATCAGCTGAAAGAAAAAAAAGCGCCCCAGCATCACCGGGTGGGCTCGAACTTCCAACCTTTCGGTTAACAGCCGATCGCGCTAGCCAACTGCGCCAAGGAGACAGTCGTGCTCCACTCTCACCACCATCAGAACATATCTTCAAAGCTATCAGCGCAAAGAAAAAAGCAACACACCACTCCAGGGAGGGCTCGAAACTCCAACCTTTCGGTTAACAGCCGATCGCGCTAGCCAATGGCGCCACGGAGACAGTCCTGCTCCACTCTTACCACCATTAGAACATATCTTCAAAGCTATCAGCCCAAAGAAAAAAAAGCGCCGCACCACCAACGGGTGGACTCGAACCTCCAACTTTCCTGTTAACAGCCGATCACGCTAGCCAATTGCGCCACAGAGACAGTCCTGCTTCACTCTCACCCCCATCAGAACATATCTTCAAAGTTATCAGCCCAAAGAAAAAAAAGCGCCGCACCACCACCGGGTGGGCTCGAAACTCCAACCTTTCGGTTAACTGCTGATTGCGCTAGCCAATGGCGCCACGGAGACAGTCCTGCTCCACTCTTACCACCATTAGAACATATCTTCAAAGCTATCAGCCCAAAGAAAAAAAAGCGCCGCACCACCACCGGGTGGGCTCGAAACTCCAACCTTTCGGTTAACTGCCGATCGCGCAAGCCAATGGCGCCACGGAGACAGTCTTGCTCCACTCTCACCACCATCAGAACATATCTTCAAAGCTATCAGCGCAAAGAAAAAAGCAACACACCACTCCCGGGAGGGCTCGAAACTCCAACCTTTCGGTCAACAGCCGATCGCGCTAGCCAATTGCGCCACGGAGACAGTACTGCTACACTCTCACCACCATCAGAACATGTCTTCAAAGCCTTCAGCCCAAAGAAAAAAAAGCGCCATACCACCACCAGGTGGGCTCGAACCTCCGACCTTTTGATTAACAGCCCATCGCGCTAGCCAATTGCGCTATGGAGACAGTCCTGCACCACTCTCACCACCATCAGAACATATCTTCAAAGCTATCAGCCCAAAGAAAAAAAAGCGCCGCACCACCACCGCTTAGGCTGGAACCTCCAACTTTTCGGTTAACAGCCGATCGCTCTAGCCAATTGCGCCACGGAGACAGTCCTGCTCCACTCTCACCATCATCAGAACATATCTTCAAAGCTATCAGCCCAAAGAAAAAAAAGCGCCGCACCACCACCGGGTGGGCTCGAACCTCCAACTTTTCGGTTAACAGCCGATCACGCTAGCCAATTGCGCCAAGGAGACAGTCGTGCTCCACTCTCACCACCATCAGAACATATCTTCAAAGCTATCAGCGCAAAGAAAAAAGCAACACACCACTCCAGGAGGGCTCGAAACTCCAACCTTTCGGTTAACAGCCGATCGCGCTAGCCAATTGCGCCACGGAGACAGTCCTGCTTCACTCTCACCACCATCATAACATATCTTCAAAGCTATCAGCCCAAAGAAAAAAAAGCGCCGCACCACCACCGGGTGTGCTCGAAACTCCAAGCTTTCGGTTAACTGCCAATCGCGCTAGCCAATGGCGCCACGGAGACAGTCCTGCTCCACTCTTACCACCATTAGAACATATCGTCAAAGCTATCAGCCCAAAGAAAAAAAAGCGCCGCACCACCAACGGGTGGACTCGAACCTCCAACTTTCCGGTTAACAGCCGATCACGCTAGCCAATTGCGCCACGGAGACAGTCCTGCTCCACTCTCACCACCATCAGAACTTATCTTCAAAGCTATCAGCACAAAGAAAAAAAAGCGCCCCAGCATCACCGGGTGGGCTCGAACCTCCAACCTTTCGTTTAACAGCCGATCGCGCTAGCCAATTGCGCCACGAAGACAGTCCTGCTCCACCCTCACCCCCATCAGAACATATCTTCAAAGCTATTACCGCAAAGAAAGAAGCAACACACCACTCCCGGAAGGGCTCGAAACTCCAACCTTTCGGTTAACAGCCGATCACGCTAGCCAATTGCGCCACGGAGACAGTCCTGCTTCACTCTCACCACCATCAGAACATATCTTCAAAGCTATCAGCACAAAGAAAAAAAAGCGCCCCAGCATCACCGGGTGGGCTCGAACTTCCAACCTTTCGGTTAACAGCCGATCGCGCTAGCCAACTGCGCCAAGGAGACAGTCCTGCTCCACTCTCACCACCATCAGAACATATCTTCAAAGCTATCAGCCCAAAGAAAAAAAAGCGCCGCACCACCACCGGGTGGGCTCGAGCCTCCAACTTTTCGGTTAACAGCCGATCACGCTAGCCAATTGCGCCACGGAGACAGTCCTGCTCCACTCTCACCACCATCAGAACATATCTTCAAAGCTATCAGCCCACAGAAAAAAAAAGCGCCGCACCACTACCGGGTGGGCTCGAAACTCCAACCTATCGGTTAACAGCCGATCGCGCTAGCCCATTGCGCCACGCAGACAGTCTTGCTCCACTCTCACCACCATCAGAACATATCTTCAAAGCTATCAGCGCAAAGAAAAAAGCAACACACCACTCCCGGGAGGGCTCGAAACTCCAACCTTTTGGTCAACAGCCGATCGCGCTAGCCAATTGCGCCACGGAGACAGTACTGCTACACTCTCACCACCATCAGAACATGTCTTCAAAGCCTTCAGCGCAAAGAAAAAAAAGCGCCATACCACCACCAGGTGGGCTCGAACCTCCGACCTTTTGATTAAAAGCCCATCGCGCTAGCCAATTGCGCCATGGAGACAGTCCTGCACCACTCTCACCACCATCAGAACATATCTTCAAAGCTATCAGCCCAAAGAAAAAAAAGCGCCGCACCACCACCGCTTAGGCTCGAACCTCCAACTTTTCGGTTAACAGCCGATCGCTCTAGCCAATTGCGCCACGGAGACAGTCCTGCTCCACTCTCACCATCATCAGAACATATCTTCAAAGCTATCAGCGCAAGGAAAAAAAAAGCGCTGTACCACCACCAGGTGGGCTCGAACCTCGAACCTTTCGGTTAACAGCCGATCGCGCTAGCCCATTGCGCCACAGAGACAGTCTTGCTCCACTCTCACCACCATCAGAACATATCTTCAAAGCTATCAGCGCAAAGAAAAAAGCAACACACCACTCCCGGGAGGGCTCGAAACTCCAACCTTTCGGTTAACAGCCGATCACGCTAGCCCATTACGCTACGGAGGCAGTCTTGCTCCACTCTCACCATCATCAGAACATATCTTCAAAGCTATCAGCGCAAGGAAAAAAAAGCTCTGCACCACCACCAGGTGGGCTCGAACCTCCAACCTTTCGGTTAACAGCCGATCGCGCTAGCCCATTGCGCCACGGAGACAGTCTTGCTCCTTTCTCACCACCATCAGAACATATCTTCAAAGCTATCAGCGCAAAGAAAAAAGCAACAAACCACTCCCGGGAGGGCTCGAAACTCCAACCTTTCGGTCAACAGCCGATCGCGCTAGCCAATTGCGCCACGGAGACAGTACTGCTCCACTCTCACCACCATCAGAACATATCTTCAGAGCTATCAGCCCAAAGAAAAAAAAGCGCCATACCACCACCGGGTGGGCTCGAACCTCCGACCTTTTGATTAACAGCCCATCGCGCTAGCCAATTGCGCCATGGAGAAAGTCCTGCACCACTCGCACCACCATCAGAACATATCTTCAAAGCTATCAGCCCAAAGAAAAAAAAGCGCCGCACCACCACCGGGTGGGCTCGAACCTCCAACTTTTCGGTTAACAGCCGATCACGCCAGCCAATTGCACCAAGGAGACAGTCGTGCTCCACTCTCACCACCATCAGAACATATCTTCAAAGCTATCAGCGCAAAGAAAAAAGCAACACACCACTCCACGAGGGCTCGAAACTCCAACCTTTCGGTTAACAGCCGATCGCGCTAGCCAATTGCGCCACGGAGACAGTCCTGCTTCACTCTCACCACCATCATAACATATCTTCAAAGCTATCAGCCCAAAGAAAAAAAAGCGCCGCACCACCACCGGGTGGGCTCGAAACTCCGACCTTTCGGTTAACTGCCAATCGCGCTAGCCAATGGCGCCACGGAGACAGTCCTGCTCCACTCTTACCACCATTAGAACATATCGTCAAAGCTATCAGCCCAAAGAAAAAAAAGCGCCACACCACCAACGGGTGGACTCGAACCTCCAACTTTCCGGTTAACAGCCGATCACGCTAGCCAATTGCGCCACAGAGACAGTCCTGCTTCACTCTCACCACCATCATAACATATCTTCAAAGCTATCAGCCCAAAGAAAAAAAAGCGCCGCACCACCACCGGGTGGGCTCGAAACTCCAACCTTTCGGTTAACTGCCGATCGCGCAAGCCAATGGCGCCACGGAGACAGTCCTGCTCCACTCTTACCACCATTAGAACATATCTTCAAAGCTATCAGCTCAAAGAAAAAAACAGCGCCGCACCACCAACGGGTGGACTCGAACCTCCAACTTTCCGGTTAACAGCCGATCACGCTAGCCAATTGCGCCACGGAGACAGTCCTGCTCCACTCTCACCACCATCAGAACTTATCTTCAAAGCTATCAGCACAAAAAAAGCGCCCCAGCATCACCGGGTGGGCTCGAACCTCCAACCTTTCGTTTAACAGCCGATCGCGCTAGCCAATTGCGCCACGAAGACAGTCCTGCTCCACTCTCACCACCATCAGAACATATCTTCAAAGCTATTACCTCAAAGAAAAAAAGCAACACACCACTCCCGGAAGGGCTCGAAACTCCAACCTTTCGGTTAACAGCCGATCACGCTAGCCAATTGCGCCACGGAGACAGTCCTGCTTCACTCTCACCACCATCAGAACATATCTTCAAAGCTATCAGCACAAAGAAAAAAAAGCGCCCCAGCATCACCGGGTGGGCTCGAACTTCCAACCTTTCGGTTAACAGCCGATCGCGCTAGCCAACTGCGCCAAGGAGACAGTCGTGCTCCACTCTCACCACCATCAGAACATATCTTCAAAGCTATCAGCGCAAAGAAAAAAGCAACACACCACTCCAGGGAGGGCTCGAAACTCCAACCTTTCGGTTAACAGCCGATCGCGCTAGCCAATGGCGCCACGGAGACAGTCCTGCTCCACTCTTACCACCATTAGAACATATCTTCAAAGCTATCAGCCCAAAGAAAAAAAAGCGCCGCACCACCAACGGGTGGGCTCGAACCTCCAACTTTCTGGTTAACAGCCGATCACGCTAGCCAATTGCGCCACAGAGACAGTCCTGCTTCACTCTCACCCCCATCAGAACATATCTTCAAAGTTATCAGCCCAAAGAAAAAAAAGCGCCGCACCACCACCGGGTGGGCTCGAAACTCCAACCTTTCGGTTAACTGCTGATTGCGCTAGCCAATGGCGCCACGGAGACAGTCCTGCTCCACTCTTACCACCATTAGAACATATCTTCAAAGCTATCAGCCCAAAGAAAAAAAAAGCGCCGCACCACCAACGGGTGGACTCGAACCTCCAACTTTCCGGTTAACAGCCAATCACGCTAGCCAATTGCGCCACGGAGACAGTCCTGCTCCACTCTCACCATCATCAGAACATATCTTCAAAGCTATCAGCCCAAGGAAAAAAAAGCGCTGCACCACCACCAGGTGGGCTCGAACCTCCAACCTTTCGGTTAACAGCCGATCGCGCTAGCCCATTGCGCCACGGAGACAGTCTTGCTCCACTCTAACCACCATCAGAACATATCTTCAAAGGTATCAGCGCAAAGAAAAAAGCAACACACCACTCCCGGGAGGGCTCGAAACTCCAACCTTTCGGTCAACAGCCGATCACGCTATCCAATTGCGCCACGGAGACAGTCCTGCTCCACTCTCACCACCATCAGAACATATCTTCAAAGCTATCAGCCCACAGAAAAAAAGCGCCGCGCAACCACCGCTTAGGCTTGAACCTCCAACTTTTCGGTTAACAGCCGATCGCGCTAGCCAATTGCGCCACGGAGACAGTCCTGCTCCACTCTCACAATCATCAGAACATATCTTCAAAGCTATCAGCGCAAGGAAAAAAAAGCGCTGCACCACCACCAGGTGGGCTCGAACCTCCAACATTTCGGTTAACATCCGATCGCGCTAGCCCATTGCGCCACGGAGACAGTCTTGCTCCACTCTCACCACCATCAGAACATATCTTCAAAGCTATCAGCGCAAAGAAAAAAGCAACACACCACTCCCGGGAGGGCTCGAAACTCCAACCTTTCGGTTAACAGCCGATCACGCTAGCCCATTGCGCTACGGAGGCAGTCTTGCTCCACTCTCACCATCATCAGAACATATCTTCAAAGCTATCAGCGCAAGGAAAAAAAAGCGCTGCACCACCACCAGGTGGGCTCGAACCTCCAACCTTTCGATTAACAGCCGATCGCGCTAGCCCATTGCGCCACGGAGACAGTCTTGCTCCTTTCTCACCACCATCAGAACATATCTTCAAAGCTATCAGCGCAAAGAAAAAAGCAACAAACCACTCCCGGGAGGGCTCGAAAGTCCAACCTTTCGGTCAACAGCCGATCGCGCTAGCCAATTGCGCCACGGAGACACTACTGCTCCACTCTCACCACCATCAGAACATATCTTCAGAGCTATCAGCCCAAAGAAAAAAAAGCGCCATACCACCACCGGGTGGGCTCGAACCTCCGACCTTTTGACTAACAGCCCATCGCGCTAGCCAATTGCGCCATGGAGAAAGTCCTGCACCACTCGCACCACCATCAGAACATATCTTCAAAGCTATCAGCCCAAAGAAAAAAAAGCGCCGCACCACCACCGGGTGGGCTCGAACCTCCAACTTTTCGGTTAACAGCCGATCACGCTAGCCAATTGCGCCAAGGAGACAGTCGTGCTCCACTCTCACCACCATCAGAACATATCTTCAAAGCTATCAGCGCAAAGAAAAAAGCAACACACCACTCCAGGAGGGCTCGAAACTCCAACCTTTCGGTTAGCAGCCGATCGCGCTAGCCAATTGCGCCACGGAGACAGTGCTGCTCCACTCTTACCACCATTAGAACATATCGTCAAAGCTATCAGCCCAAAGAAAAAAAAAGCGCCGCACCACCAACGGGTGGACTCGAACCTTCAACTTTCCGGTTAACAGCCGATCACGCTAGCCAATTGCGCCACGGAGACAGTCCTGCTCAACTCTCACCACCATCAGAACTTATCTTCAAAGCTATCAGCACAAAAAAAGCGCCCCAGCATCACCGGGTGGGCTCGAACCTCCAACCTTTCGTTTAACAGCCGATCGCGCTAGCCAATTGCGCCACGAAGACAGTCCTGCTCCACTCTCACCACCACCAGAACATATCTTCAAAGCTATTACCTCAAAGAAAAAAGCAACACATCACTCCCGGAAGGGCTCGAAACTCCAACCTTTCGGTTAACAGCCGATCACGCTAGCCAATTGCGCCACGGAGACAGTCCTGCTTCACTCTCACCACCATCAGATTATATCTTCAAAGCTATTACCGCAAAGAAAAAAGCAACACACCACTCCCGGAAGGGCTCAAAACTCCAACCTTTTGGTTAACAGCCGATCGCGCTAGCCCATTGCGCTACGGGTGCGGTCTTGCTCGACTCTCACCATTATCAGAACATATCTTCAAAGCTATCAGCGCAAGGAAAAAAAAGCGCTGCACCACCACCAGGTGGGCTCGAAACTCCAACCTTTCGGTTAACAGCCGATCGCGCTAGCCAATGGCGCCACGGAGGCAGTCCTGCTCCACTCTCACCACCATCAGAACATATCTTCAAAGCTATTACCGCAAAGAAAAAAGCAACACACCACTCCCGGAAGGGCTCGAAACTCCAACCTTTTGGTTAACAGCCGATCGCGCTAGCCCATTGCGCTACGGGTGCAGTCTTGCTCGACTCTCACCATTATCAGAAATATCTTCCAAGCTATCAGCGCAAGGAAAAAAAGCGCTGCACCACCACCGGGTGGGCTCGAACTTCCAACCTTTCGGTTAACAGCCGATCGCGCTAGCCAACTGCGCCAAGGAGACAGTCGTGCTCCACTCTCACCACCATCAGAACATATCTTCAAAGCTATCAGCGCAAAGAAAAAAGCAACACACCACTCCAGGGAGGGCTCGAAACTCCAACCTTTCGGTTAACAGCCGATCGCGCTAGCCCATTGCGCCACGGAGACAGTCTTGCTCCACTCTCACCACCATCAGAACATATCTTCAAAGCTATCAGCGCAAAGAAAAAAGCAACACACCACTCCCGGGAGGGCTCGAAACTCCAACCTTTCGGTTAACAGCCGATCACGCTAGCCCAGTGCCCTACGGAGGCAGTCTTGCTCCACTCACACCATCATCAGAACATATCTTCAAAGCTATCAGCGCAAGGAAAAAAAAGCGCTGCACCACCACCAGGTGGGCTCGAACCTCCAACCTTTCGGTTAACAGCCGATCGCGCTAGCCCATTGCGCCACGGAGACAGTCTTGCTCCTTTCTCACCACCATCAGAACATATCTTCAAAGCTATCAGCGCGAAGAAAAAAGCAACAAACCACTCCCGGGAGGGATCGAAACTCCAACCTTTCGGTCAACAGCCGATCGCGCTAGCTAATTGCGCCACGGAGACAGTACTGCTCCACACTCACCACCATCAGAACATATCTTCAGAGCTATCAGCCCAAAGAAAAAAAAGCGCCATACAGCCACCGGGTGGGCTCGAACCTCCGACCTTTTGATTAACAGCCCATCGCGCTAGCCAATTGCGCCTTGGAGAAAGTCCTGCACCACTCGCACCACCATCAGAACATATCTTCAAAGCTATCAGCCCAAAGAAAAAAAAGCGCCGCACCACCACCGGGTGGGCTCGAACCTCCAACTTTTCGGTTAACAGCCGATCACGCTAGCCAATTGCGCCAAGGAGACAGTCGTGCTCCACTCTCACCACCATCAGAACATATCTTCAAAGCTATCAGCGCAAAGAAAAAAGCAACACACCACTCCAGGAGGGCTCGAAACTCCAACCTTTCGGTTAACAGCCGATCGCGCTAGCCAATTGCGCCACGGAGACAGTGCTGCTTCACTCTCACCACCATCATAACATATCTTCAAAGCTATCAGCCCAAAGAAAAAAAAGCGCCGCACCACCACCGGGTGGGCTCGAAACTCCAAGCTTTCGGTTAACTGCCAATCGCGCTAGCCAATGGCGCCACGGAGACAGTCCTGCTCCACTCTTACCACCATTAGAACATATCGTCAAAGCTATCAGCCCAAAGAAAAAAAAAGCGCCGCACCACCAACGGGTGGACTCGAACCTCCAACTTTCCGGTTAACAGCCGATCACGCTAGCCAATTGCGCCACGGAGACAGTCCTGCTCCACTCTCACCACCATCAGAACTTATCTTCAAAGCTATCAGCACAAAGAAAAAAAAGCGCCCCAGCATCACCGGGTTGGCTCGAACCTCCAACCTTTCGTTTAACAGCCGATCGCGCTAGCCAATTGCGCCACGAAGACAGTCCTGCTCCACTCTCACCCCCATCAGAACATATCTTCAAAGCTATTACTGCAAAGAAAAAAGCAACACACCACTCCCGGAAGGGCTCGAAACTCCAACCTTTCGGTTAACAGCCGATCACGCTAGCCAAATGCGCCACGGAGACAGTCCTGCTTCACTCTCACCACCATCAGAACATATCTTCAAAGCTATCAGCACAAAGAAAAAAAAGCGCCCCAGCATCACCGGGTGGGCTCGAACTTCCAACCTTTCGGTTAACAGCCGATCGCGCTAGCCAACTGCGCCAAGGAGACAGTCGTGCTCCACTCTCACCACCATCAGAACATATCTTCAAAGCTATCAGCGCAAAGAAAAAAGCAACACACCACTCCAGGGAGGGCTCGAAACTCCAACCTTTCGGTTAACAGCCGATCGCGCTAGCCAATAGCGCCACGGAGACAGTCCTGCTCCACTCTTACCACCATTAGAACATATCTTCAAAGCTATCAGCACAAAAAAAAGCGCCCCAGCATCACCGGGTGGGCTCGAACTTCCAACCTTTCGGTTAACAGCCGATCGCGCTAGCCAACTGCGCCAAGGAGACAGTCGTGCTCCACTCTCACCACCATCAGAACATATCTTCAAAGCTATCAGCGCAAAGAAAAAAGCAACACACCACTCCAGGGAGGGCTCGAAACTCCAACCTTTCGGTTAACAGCCGATCGCGCTAGCCAATTGCGCCACGGAGACAGTCCTGCTTCACGCTCACCCCCATGAGAACATATCTTCAAAGCTATCAGCCCAAAGAAAAAAAAGCGCCGCACCACCACCGGGTGGGCTCGAAACTCCAACCTTTCGGTTAACTGCCGATTGCGCTAGCCAATGGCGCCACGGAGACAGTCCTGCTCCACTCTTACCACCATTAGAACATATCTTCAAAGCTATCAGCCCAAAGAAAAAAAAAGCGCCGCACCACCACCAGGTGGGCTCGAACCTCCAACCTTTCGGTTAACAGCCGATCGCGCTAGCCCATTGCGCCACGGAGACAGTCTTGCTCCACTCTCACCACCATCAGAACATATCTTCAAAGCTATCAGCGCAAAGAAAAAAGCAACACACCACTCCCGGGAGGGCTCGAAACTCCAACCTTTCGGTTAACAGCCGATCGCGCTAGCCCATTGCGCTACGGAGGCAGTCTTGCTCCACTCTCACCATCATCAGAACATATCTTCAAAGCTATCAGCGCAAGGAAAAAAAGCGCTGCACCACCACCAGGTGGGCTCGAACCTCCAACCTTTCGGTTAACAGCCGATCGCGCTAGCCCATTGCGCCACGGAGACAGTCTTGCTCCACTCTCACCACCATCAGAACATATCTTCAAAGCTATCAGCCCAAAGAAAAAAAAGCGCCATACCACCACCGGGTGGGCTCGAACCTCCGACCTTTTGATTAACAACCCATCGCGCTAGCCAATTGCGCCATGGAGACAGTCCTGCACCACTCTCACCACCATCAGAACATATCTTCAAAGCTATCAGCCCAAAGAAAAAAAAGCGCCGCAGCATCACCGGGTGGGCTCGAACCTCCAACCTTTCGTTTAACAGCCGATCGCGCTAGCCAATTGCGCCACGAAGACAGTCCTGCTCTACTCTCACCACCATCAGAACATATCTTCAAAGCTATTACCGCAAAGAAAAAAGCAACACACCACTCCCGGAAGGGCTCGAAACTCCAACCTTTCGGTTAACAGCCGATCACGCTAGCCAATTGCGCCACGGAGACAGTCCTGCTTCACTCTCACCACCATCAGAACATATCTTCAAAGCTATCAGCACAAAAAAAAGCGCCCCAGCATCACCGGGTGGGCTCGAACTTCCAACCTTTCGGTTAACAGCCGATCGCGCTAGCCAACTGCGCCAAGGAGACAGTCGTGCTCCACTCTCACCACCATCAGAACATATCTTCAAAGCTATCAGCGCAAAGAAAAAAGGAACACACCACTCCAGGGAGGGCTCGAAACTCCAACCTTTCGGTTAACAGCCGATCGCGCTAGCCAATTGCGCCACGGAGACAGTCCTGCTTCACGCTCACCCCCATGAGAACATATCTTCAAAGCCCAAAGAAAAAAAAGCGCCGCACCACCACCGGGTGGGCTCGAAACTCCAACCTTTCGGTTAACTGCCGATTGCGCTAGCCAATGGCGCCACGGAGACAGTCCTGCTCCACTCTTACCACCATTAGAACATATCTTCAAAGCTATCAGCCCAAAGAAAAAAAAAGCGCCGCACCACCAACGAGTGGACTCGAACCTCCAACTTTCCGGTTAACAGCCGATCACGCTAGCCAATTGCGCCACGGAGACAGTCCTGCTCCACTCTCACCACCATCAGAACTTATCTTCAAAGCTATCAGCACAAAGAAAAAAAAAGCGCCCCAGCATCACCGGGTGGGCTCGAACTTCCAACCTTTCAGTTAACAGCCGATCGCGCTAGCCAGCTGCGCCAAGGAGACAGTCGTGCTCCACTCTCACCACCATCAGAACATATCTTCAAAGCTATCAGCGCAAAGAAAAAAGCAACACACCACCACCGGGTGGGCTCAAACCTCCAACTTTTCGGTTAACAGCCGATCACGCTAGCCAATTGCGCCACGGAGACAGTCCTGCTTCACTCTCACCACCATCAGAACATATCTTCAAAGCTATCAGCCCACAGAAAAAAAGCGCCGCGCTACCACCGGGTAGGCTCGAACCTCCAACTTTTCGGTTAACAGCCGATCACGCTAGCCAATTGCGCCACGGAGACAGTCCTGCTCCACTCTCACCACCATCAGAACATATCTTCAAAGCTATCAGCCCACAGAAAAAAAAGCGCCGCACCACCACCGGGTGGGCTCGAACCTCCAACCTATCGGTAAACAGCCGATCGCGCTAGCACCATTGCGCCACGGAGACAGTCTTGCTCCACTCTCACCACCATCAGAACATATCTTCAAAGCTATCAGCGCAAAGAAAAAAGCAACACACCACTCCCGGGAGGGCTCGAAACTCCAACCTTTCGGTCAACAGCCGATCGCGCTAGCCAATTGCGCCACGGAGACAGTACTGCTACACTCTCACCACCATCAGAACATGTCTTCAAAGCCTTCAGCCCAAAGAAAAAAAAGCGCCATACCACCACCAGGTGGGCTCGAACCTCCGACCTTTTGATTAACAGCCCATCGCGCTAGCCAATTGCGCCATGGAGACAGTCCTGCACCACTCTCACCACCATCAGACCATATCTTCAAAGCTATCAGCCCAAATAAAAAAAAGCGCCGCACCACCACCGCTTAGGCTCGAACCTCCAACTTTTCGGTTAACAGCTGATCGCGCTAGCCAATTGCGCCACGGAGACAGTCCTGCTCCACTCTCACCATCATCAGAACATATCTTCAAAGCTATCAGCGCAAGGAAAAAAAAGTGCTGCACCACCACCAGGTGGGCTCGAACCTCCAACCTTTCGGTTAACAGCTGATCGCGCTAGCCCATTGCGCCACGGAGACAGTCTTGCTCCACTCTCACCACCATCAGAACATATCTTCGAAGCTATCAGCGCAAAGAAAAAAGCAACACACCACTCCCGGGAGGGCTCGAAACTCCAACCTTTCGGTTAACAGCCGATCACGCTAGCCCATTGCGCTACGGAGGCAGTCTTGCTCCACTCTCACCATCATCCGAACATATCTTCAAAGCTATCAGCGCAAGGAAAAAAAAAAGCGCTGCACCACCACCAGGTGGGCTCGAACCTCCAACCTTTCGGTTAACAGCCGATCGCGCTAGCCCATTGCGCCACGGAGACAGTCTTGCTCCTTTCTCACCACCATCAGAACATATCTTCAAAGCTATCAGCGCAAAGAAAAAAGCAACAAACCACTCCCGGGAGGGCTCGAAACTCCAACCTTTCGGTCAACAGCCGATCGCGCTAGCCAATTGCGCCACGGAGACAGTACTGCTCCACTCTCACCACCATCAGAACATATCTTCAGAGCTATCATCCCAAAGAAAAAAAAGCGCCGCACCACCACCGGGTGGGCTCGAACCTCCAACTTTTCGGTTAACAGCCGATCACGCTAGCCAATTGCGCCAGGGAGACAGTCGTGCTCCACTCTCACCACCATCAGAACATATCTTCAAAGCTATCAGCGCAAAGAAAAAAGCAACACACCACTCCAGGAGGGCTCGAAACTCCAACCTTTCGGTTAACAGCCGATCGCGCTAGCCAATTGCGCCACGGAGACAGTCCTGCTTCACTCTCCCCACCATCATAACATATCTTCAAAGCTATCAGCCCAAAGAAAAAAAAGCGCCGCACCACCACCGGGTGGGCTCGAAACTCCAACCTTTCGGTTAACTGCCAATCGCGCTAGCCAATGGCGCCACGGAGACAGTCCTGCTCCACTCTTACCACCATTAGAACATATCGTCAAAGCTATCAGCCCAAAGAAAAAAAAAGCGCCACACCACCAACGGGTGGACTCGAACCTCCAACTTTCCGGTTAACAGCCGATCACGCTAGCCAATTGCGCCACGGAGACACTCCTGCTCCACTCTCACCACCATCAGAACTTATCTTCAAAGCCACAGCACAAAGAAAAAAAAGCGCCCCAGCATCACCGGGTGGGCTCGAACCTCCAACCTTTCGTTTAACAGCCGATCGCGCTAGCCAATTGCGCCACGAAGACAGTCCTGCTCCACTCTCACCACCATCAGAACATATCTTCAAAGCTATTACCGCAAAGAAAAAAAGCGCCCCAGCATCACCGGGTGGGCTCGAACTTCCAACCTTTCGGTTAACAGCCGATCGCGCTAGCCAACTGCGCCAAGGAGACAGTCGTGCTCCACTCTCACCACCATCAGAACATAACTTCAAAGCTATCAGCGCAAAGAAAAAAGCAACACACCACTCCAGGGAGGGCTCGAAACTCCAACCTTTCGGTTAACAGCCGATCGCGCTGGCCAATGGCGCCACGGAGACAGTCCTGCTCCATTCTTACCACCATTAGAACATATCTTCAAAGCTATCAGCCCAAAGAAAAAAAAGCGCCGCACCACCAACGGGTGGGCTCGAACCTCCAACTTTCCGGTTAACAGCCGATCACGCTAGCCAATTGCGCCACGGAGACAGTCCTGCTTCACGCTCACCCCCATGAGAACATATCTTCAAAGCTATCAGCCCAAAGAAAAAAAAAGCGCCGCACCACCACCGGGTGGGCTCGAAACTCCAACCTTTCGGTTAACTGCCGATTGCGCTAGCCAATGGCGCCACGGAGACAGTCCTGCTCCACTCTTACCACCATTAGAACATATATTCAAAGCTATCAGCCCAAAGAAAAAAAAGCGCCACACCACCAACGGGTGGACTCGAACCTCCAACTTTCCGGTTAACAGCCGATCACGCTAGCCAATTGCGCCACGAGACAGTCCTGCTCCACTCTCACCACCATCAGAACTTATCTTCAAAGCTATCAGCACAAAGAAAAAAAAAGCGCCCCAGCATCACCGGGTGGGCTCGAACTTCCAACCTTTCGGTTAACAGCCGATCGCGCTAGCCAGCTGCGCCAAGGAGACAGTCGTGCTCCACTCTCACCACCATCAGAACATATCTTCAAAGCTATCAGTGCAAAGAAAAAAGCAACACACCACCACCGGGTGGGCTCAAACCTCCAACTTTTCGGTTAACAGCCGATCACGCTAGCCAATTGCGCCACGGAGACAGTCCTGCTCCACTCTCACCACCATCAGAACATATCTTCAAAGCTATCAGCCCACAGAAAAAAAGCGCCGCGCAACCACCGGGTAGGCTCGAACCTCCAACTTTTCGGTTAACAGCCGATCGCGCTAGCCAATTGCGCCACGGAGACAGTCCTGCTCCACTCTCACCATCATCAGAACATATCTTCAAAGCTATCAGCGCAAGAAAAAAAAAGCGCTGCACCACCACCAGGTGGGCTCGAACCTCCAACCTTTCGGTTAACAGCCGATCGCGCTAGCCCATTGCGCCACGGAGACAGTCTTGCTCCACTCTCACCACCATCAGAACATATCTTCAAAGCTATCAGCGCAAAGAAAAAAGCAACACACCACTCGCGGGAGGGCTCGAAACTCCAACCTTTCGGTTAACAGCCGATCACGCTAGCCCATTGCGCTACGGAGGCAGTCTTGCTCCACTCTCACCATCATCAGAACATATCTTCAAAGCTATCAGCGCAAGGAAAAAAAAGCGCTGCACCACCACCAGGTGGGCTCGAACCTCCAACCTTTCGGTTAACAGCCGATCGCGCAAGCCCATTGCGCCACGGAGACAGTCTTGCTCCACTCTCACCACCATCAGAACATATCTTCAAAGCTATCAGCGCAAAGAAAAAAGCAACACACCACTCCCTGAAGGGCTCGAAACTCCAACCTTTCGGTTAACAGCCGATCACGTTAGCCAATTGCGCCACGGAGACAGTCCTGCTTCACTCTCACCACTATCAGAACATATCTTCAATGCTATCAGCACAAAGAAAAAAAAGCGCCCCAGCATCACCGGGTGGGCTCGAACTTCCAGCCTTTCGGTTAACAGCCGATCGCGCTAGCCAACTGCGCCAAGGAGACAGTCGTGCTCCACTCTCACCACCATCAGAACATAACTTCAAAGCTATCAGCGCAAAGAAAAAAGCAACACACCACTCCAGGGAGGGCTCGAAACTCCAACCTTTCGGTTAACAGCCGATCGCGCTAGCCAATGGCGCCACGGAGACAGTCCTGCTCCATTCTTACCACCATTAGAACATATCTTCAAAGCTATCAGCCCAAAGAAAAAAAAGCGCCGCACCACCAACGGGTGGGCTCGAACCTCCAACTTTCCGGTTAACAGCCGATCACGCTAGCCAATTGCGCCACGGAGACAGTGCTGCTTCACGCTCACCCCCATGAGAACATATCTTCAAAGCTATCAGCCCAAAGAAAAAAAAGCGCCGCACCACCACCGGGTGGGCTCGAAACTCCAACCTTTCGGTTAACTGCCGATTGCGCTAGCCAATGGCGCCACGGAGACAGTCCTGCTCCACTCTTACCACCATTAGAACATATCTTCAAAGCTATCAGCCCAAAGAAAAAAAAGCGCCACACCACCAACGGGTGGACTCGAACCTCCAACTTTCCGGTTAACAGCCGATCACGCTAGCCAATTGCGCCACGAGACAGTCCTGCTCCACTCTCACCACCATCAGAACTTATCTTCAAAGCTATCAGCACAAAGAAAAAAAAGCGCCCCAGCATCACCGGGTGGGCTCGAACTTCCAACCTTTCGGTTAACAGCCGATCGCGCTAGCCAGCTGCGCCAAGGAGACAGTCGTGCTCCACTCTCACCACCATCAGAACATATCTTCAAAGCTATCAGTGCAAAGAAAAAAGCAACACACCACCACCGGGTGGGCTCAAACCTCCAACTTTTCGGTTAACAGCCGATCACGCTAGCCAATTGCGCCACGGAGACAGTCCTGCTCCACTCTCACCACCATCAGAACATATTTTCAAAGCTATCAGCCCACAGAAAAAAAGCGCCGCGCAACCACCGGGTAGGCTCGAACCTCCAACTTTTCGGTTAACAGCCGATCGCGCTAGCCAATTGCGCCACGGAGACAGTCCTGCTCCACTCTCACCATCATCAGAACATATCTTCAAAGCTATCAGCGCAAGAAAAAAAAAGCGCTGCACCACCACCAGGTGGGCTCGAACCTCCAACCTTTCGGTTAACAGCCGATCGCGCTAGCCCATTGCGCCACGGAGACAGTCTTGCTCCACTCTCACCACCATCAGAACATATCTTCAAAGCTATCAGCGCAAAGAAAAAAGCAACACACCACTCGCGGGAGGGCTCGAAACTCCAACCTTTCGGTTAACAGCCGATCGCGCTAGCCCATTGCGCTACGGAGGCAGTCTTGCTCCACTCTCACCATCATCAGAACATATCTTCAAAGCTATCAGCGCAAGGAAAAAAAAGCGCTGCACCACCACCAGGTGGGCTCGAACCTCCAACCTTTCGGTTAACAGCCGATCGCGCAAGCCCATTGCGCCACGGAGACAGTCTTGCTCCACTCTCACCACCATCAGAACATATCTTCAAAGCTATCAGCGCAAAGAAAAAAGCAACACACCACTCCCGGGAGGGCTCGAAACTCCAACCTTTCGGTCAACAGCCGATCGCGCTAGCCAATTGTGCCACAGAGACAGTACTGCTCCACTCTCACCACCATCAGAACATATCTTCAAAGCTATCAGCCCAAAGAAAAAAAAAGCGCCATACCACCACCAGGTGGGCTCGAACCTCCGACCTTTTGTATAACAACCCATCGCGCTAGCCAATTGCGCCATGGAGACAGTCCTGCACCACTATCACCACCATCAGAACATATCTTCAAAGCTATCAGCCCAAAGAAAAAAAAGCGCCGCACCACCAACGGGTGGACTCGAACCTCCAACTTTCCGGTTAACAGCCGATCACGCTTGCCAATTGCGCCACGGAGACAGTCCTGCTCCACTCTCACCACCATCGGAACTTATCTTCAGAGCTATCAGCACAAAGAAAAAAAAAGCGCCCCAGCATCACCGGGTGGGCTCGAACCTCCAACCTTTCGTTTAACAGCCGATCGCGCTAGCCAATTGCGCCACGAAGACAGTCCTGCTCCACTCTCACCACCATCAGAACATTTCTTATAGCTATCAGCCCACAGAAAAAAAAGCGCCGCACCACCACCGGGTGGGCTCGAACCTCCAACTTTTCGGTTAACAGCCGATCACGTTAGCCAATTGCGCCGCGGAAACCGTCCTGCTTCACTCTCACCACCATCATAACATATCTTCAAAGCTATCAGCCCAAAGACAAAAAAAGCGCCGCACCACCACCGGGTGGGCTCAAACTACCAACTTTTCGGTTAACAGCCGATCACGCTAGCGAATCGCGCCACGGAGACAGTCCTGCTCCACTCTCACCACCATCAGAACATATATTCAAAGCTATCAGCCCAAAGAAAAAAAGCGCCGCACCACCAACGGGTGGGCTCGAACCTCCAACTTTTCGGTTAACAGCCGATCACGCTAGCCAATTGCGCCACGGAGACAGTCCTGCTTCACTCTCACCACCATCAGAACATATCTTCAAAGCTATAAGCCCAAAGAAAAAAAAGCGCCGCACCACCAACGGGTGGGCTCGAATCTCCAAATTTCCGGTTAACAGCCGATCACGCTAGCCAATTGCGCCACGGAGACAGTCCTGCTCCACTCTCACCACCATCAGAACATATCTTCAAAGCTATCAGCCCAAAGAAAAAAAGCGCCGCACCACCACCGGGTGGGCTCGAGCCTCCAATGTTTCGGTTAACAGCCGATCACGCTAGCCAATTGCGCCACGGAGACAGTCCTGCTCCACTCTCACCACCATCAGAACATATCTTCAAAGCTATCAGCCCACAGAAAAAAAAGCGCCGCACCACCACCGGGTGGGCTCGAACCTCCAACCTATCGGTTAACAGCCGATCGCCCTAGCCCATTGCGCCACGGAGACAGTCTTGCTCCACTCTCACCACCATCAGAACATATCTTCAAAGCTATCAGCGCAAAGAAAAAAGCAACACACCACTCCCGGGAGGGCTCGAAACTCCAACCTTTCGGTCAACAGCCGATCGCGCTAGCCAATTGCGCCACGGAGACAGTACTGCTACACTCTCACCACCATCAGAACATGTCTTCAAAGCCTTCAGCCCAAAGAAAAAAAAGCGCCATACCACCACCAGGTGGGCTCGAACCTCCGACCTTTTGATTAACAGCCCATCGCGCTAGCCAATTGCGCCATGGAGACAGTCCTGCACCACTCTCACCACCATCAGAACAAATCTTCAAAGCTATCAGCCCAAAGGAAAAAAAACGCCGCACCACCACCGCTTAGGCTCGAACCTCCAACTTTTCGGTTAACAGCCGATCGCGCTAGCCAATTGCGCCACGGAGACAGTCCTGCTCCACTCTCACCATCATCACAACATATCTTCAAAGCTATCAGCGCAAGGAAAAAAAAGCGCTGCACCACCACCAGGTGGGCTCGAACCTCCAACCTTTCGGTTAACAGCCGATCGCGCTAGCCCATTGCGCCACGGAGACAGTCTTGCTCCACTCTCATCACCATCAGAACATATCTTCAAAGCTATCAGCGCAAAGAAAAAAGCAACACACCACTCCCGGGAGGGCTCGAAACTCCAACCTTTCGGTTAACAGCCGATCACGCTAGCCCATTGCGCTACGGAGGCAGTCTTGCTCCAGTCTCACCATCATCAGAGCATATCTTCAAAGCTATCAGCGCAAGGAAAAAAAAGCGCTGCACCACCACCAGGTGGGCTCGAACCTCCAACCTTTCGGTTAACAGCCGATCGCGCTAGCCCATTGCGCCACGGAGACAGTCTTGCTCCTTTCTCACCACCATCAGAACATATCTTCAAAGCTATCAGCGCAAAGAAAAAAGCAACAAACCACTCCCGGGAGGGCTCGAAACTCCAACCTTTCGGTCAACAGCCGATCAAGCTAGCCAATTGCGCCACGGAGACAGTACTGCTCCACTCTCACCACCATCAGAACATATCTTCAGAGCTATCAGCCCAAAGAAAAAAAAGCGCCATACCACCACCGGGTGGGCTCGAACCTCCGACCTTTTGATTAACAGCCCATCGCGCTAGCCAATTGCGCCGTGGAGAAAGTCCTGCACCACTCGCACCACCATCAGAACATATCTTCAAAGCTATCAGCCCAAAGAAAAAAAAGCGCCGCACCACCACCGGGTGGGCTCGAACCTCCAACTTTTCGGTTAACAGCCGATCACGCTAGCCAATTGCGCCAAGGAGACAGTCGCGCTCCACTCTCACCACCATCAGAACATATCTTCAAAGCTATCAGCGCAAAGAAAAAAGCAACACACCACTCCAGGAGGGCTCGAAACTCCAACCTTTCGGTTAACAGGCGATCGCGCTAGCCAATTGCGCCACGGAGACAGTCCTGCTTCACTCTCACCACCATCATAACATATCTTCAAAGCTATCAGCCCAAAGAAAAAAAAGCGCCGCACCACCACCGGGTGGGCTCGAAACTCCAACCTTTCGGTTAACTGCCAATCGCGCTAGCCAATGGCGCCACGGAGACAGTCCTGCTCCACTCTTACCACCATTAGAACATATCGTCAAAGCTATCAGCCCAAAGAAAAAAAAAGCGCCGCACTACCAACGGGTGGACTCGAACCTCCAACTTTCCGGTTAACAGCCGATCACGCTTGCCAATTGCGCCACGGAGACAGTCCTGCTCCACTCTCACCACCATCAGAACTTATCTTCAAAGCTATCAGCACAAAGGAAAAAAAGCGCGCCAGCATCACCGGGTGGGCTCGAACCTCCAACCTTTCGTTTAACAGCCGATCGCGCTAGCCAATTGCGCCACGAAGACAGTCCTGCTCCACTCTCACCACCATCAGAACATATCTTCAATGCTATTACCGCAAAGAAAAAAGCAACACACCACTCCCGGAAGGGCTCGAAACTCCAACCTTTCGGTTAACAGCCGATCACGCTAGCCAATTGCGCCACGGAGACAGTCCTGCTTCACTCTCACCACCATCAGAACATATCTTCAAAGCTATCAGCACAAAGAAAAAAAGCGCCCCAGCATCACCGGGTGGGCTCGAACTTCCAACCTTTCGGTTAACAGCCGATCGCGCTAGCCAACTGCGCCAAGGAGACAGTCGTGCTCCACTCTCACCACCATCAGAACATATCTTCAAAGCTATCAGCGCAAAGAAAAAAGCAACACACCACTCCAGGGAGGGCTCGAAACTCCAACCTTTCGGTTAACAGCCGATCGCGCTAGCCAAAGGCGCCACGGAGACAGTCCTGCTCCACTCTTACCACCATTAGAACATATCTTCAAAGCTATCAGCCCAAAGAAAAAAAGCGCCGCACCACCAACGGGTGGGCTCGAACCTCCAACTTTCCGGTTAACAGCCGATCACGCTAGCCAATTGCGCCACGGAGACAGTCCTGCTTCACGCTCACCCCCATCAGAACATATCTTCAAAGCTATCAGCCCAAAGAAAAAAAAGCGCCGCACCACCACCGGGTGGGCTCGAAACTCCAACCTTTCGGTTAACTGCCGATTGCGCTAGCCAATGGCGCCACGGAGACAGTCCTGCTCCACTCTTACCACCATTAGAACATATCTTCAAAGCTATCAGCCCAAAGAAAAAAAAAGCGCCCCAGCATCACCGGGTGGGCTCGAACTTCCAACCTTTCGGTTAACAGCCGATCGCGCTAGCCAGCTGCGCCAAGGAGACAGTCGTGCTCCACTCTCACCACCATCAGAACATATCTTCAAAGCTATCAGCGCAAAGAAAAAAGCAACACACCACCACCGGGTGGGCTCAAACCTCCAACTTTTCGGTTAACAGCTGATCACGCTAGCCAATTGCGCCACGGAGACAGTCCTGCTCCACTCTCACCACCATCAGAACATATCTTCAAAGCTATGAGCCCACAGAAAAAAAGCGCCGCGCAACCACCGGGTAGGCTCGAACCTGCAACTTTTCGGTTAACAGCCGATCGCGCTAGCCAATTGCGCCACGGAGACAGTCCTGCTCCACTCTCACCATCATCAGAACATATCTTCAAAGCTATCAGCGCAAGGAAAAAAAAGCGCTGCACCACCACCAGGTGGGCTCGAACCTCCAACCTTTCGGTTAACAGCCGATCACGTTAGCCAATTGCGCCAAGGAGACAGTCGTGCTCCACTCTCACCACCATCAGAACATATCTTCAAAGCTATCAGCGCAAAGAAAAAAGCAACACACCACTCCAGGAGGGCTCGAAACTCCAACCTTTCGGTTAACAGCCGATCGCGCTAGCCCATTGCGCTACGGAGGCAGTCTTGCTCCACTCTCACCATCATTAGAACATATCTTCAAAGCTATCAGCGCAAGGAAAAAAAAGCGCTGCACCACCACCAGGTGGGCTCGAACCTCCAACCTTTCGGTTAACAGCCGATCGCGCTAGCCCATTGCGCCACGGAGACAGTCTTGCTCCACTCTCACCACCATCAGAACATATCTTCAAAGCTATCAGCGCAAAGAAAAAAGCAACACACCACTCCCGGGAGGGCTCGAAACTCCAACCTTTCGGTCAACAGCCGATCGTGCTAGCCAATTGTGCCACAGAGACAGTACTGCTCCACTCTCACCACCATCAGAACATATCTTCAAAGCTATCAGCCCAAAGAAAAAAAAAGCGCCATACCACCACCGGGTGGGCTCGAACCTCCAACTTTTCGGTTAATAGCCGATCACGCTAGCCAATTGCGCCACGGAGACAGTCCTGCTTCACTCTCACCACCATCAGAACATATCTTCAAAGCTATCAGCACAAAGAAAAAAAAGCGCCCCAGCATCACCGGTTGGGCTCGAACTTCCAACCATTCGGTTAACAGCCGATCGCGCTAGCCAACTGCGCCAAGGAGACAGTCGTGCTCCACTCTCACCACCATCAGAACATATCTTCAAAGCTATCAGCGCAAAAAAAAGCAACACACCACTCCAGGAGGGCTCGAAACTCCAACCTTTCGGTTAACAGCCGATCGCGCTAGCCCATGGCGCCACGGAGACAGTCCTGCTCCACTCTTACCACCATTAGAACATATCTTCAAAGCTATCAGCCCAAAGAAAAAAAAGCGCCGCACCACCAACGGGTGGGCTCGAATCTCCAAATTTCCGGTTAACAGCCGATCACGCTAGCCAATTGCGCCACGGAGACAGTCCTGCTCCACTCTCACCACCATCAGAACATATCTTCAAAGCTATCAGTCAAAGAAAAAAAAGCGCCGCACCACCACCGGGTGGGCTCAAACTACCAACTTTTCGGTTAACAGCCGATCACGCTAGCGAATCGCGCCACGGAGACAGTCCTGCTCCACTCTCACCACCATCAGAACATATATTCAAAGCTATCAGCCCAAAGAAAAAAAGCGCCGCACTACCACCGTGTGGGCTCGAACCTCCAAATTTCCGGTTAACAGCCGATCACGCTAGCCCATTGCGCCACGGAGACAGTCCTGCTCCACTCTCACCACCATCAGAACATATCTTCAAAGCTATCAGCCCAAAGAAAAAAAAGCGCCGCACCACCACCGGGAGGGCTCCAGCCTCAAACTTTTCGGTTAACAGCCGATCACGCTAGCCAATTGCGCCACGGAGACAATCCTGCTCCACTCTCACCACCATCAGAACATATCTTCAAAGCTATCAGCCCACAGAAAAAAAAGCGCCGCACCACCACCGGGTGGGCTCGAACCTCCAACCTATCGGTTAACAGCCGATCGCGCTAGCCCATTGCGCCACGGAGACAGTCTTGCTCCACTCTCACCACCATCAGAACATATCTTCAAAGCTATCAGCGCAAAGAAAAAAGCAACACACCACTCCCGGGAGGGCTCGAAACTCCAACCTTTCGGTCAACAGCCGATCGCGCTAGCCAATTGCGCCACGGAGACAGTACTGCTACACTCTCACCACCATCAGAACATGTCTTCAAAGCCTTCAGCCCAAAGAAAAAAAAGCGCCATACCACCACCAGGTGGGCTCGAACCTCCGACCTTTTGATTAACAGCCCATCGCGCTAGCCAATTGCGCCATGGAGACAGTCCTGCACCACTCTCACCACCATCAGAACATATCTTCAAAGCTATCAGCCCAAAGAAAAAAAAGCGCCGCACCACCACCGCTTAGGCTCGAACCTCCAACTTTTCGGTTAACAGCCGATCGCGCTAGCCAATTGCGCCACGGAGACAGTCTTGCTCCACTCTCACCATCATCAGAACATATCTTCAAAGCTATCAGCGCAAGGAAAAAAAAGCGCTGCACCACCACCAGGTGGGCTCGAACCTCCAACCTTTCGGTTAACAGCCGATCGCGCTAGCCCAGTGCGCCACGGAGACAGTCTTGCTCCACTCTCACCACGATCAGAACATATCTTCAAAGCTATCAGCGCAAAGAAAAAAAAGCGCTGCACCACCACCAGGTGGGCTCGAACCTCCAACCTTTCGGTTAACAGCCGATCGCGCTAGCCCATTGCGCCACGGAGACAGTCTTGCTCCTTTCTCACCACCATCAGAACATATCTTCAAAGCTATCAGCGCAAAGAAAAAAGCAACAAATCACTCCCGGGAGGGCTCGAAACTCCAACCTTTCGGTCAACAGCCGATCGCGCTAGCCAATTGCGCCACGGAGACAGTACTGCTCCACTCTCACCACCATCAGAACATATCTTCAGAGCTATCAGCCCAAAGAAAAAAAAGCGCCATACCACCACCAGGTGGGCTCGAACCTCCGACCTTTTGATTAACAGCCCATCGCGCTAGCCAATTGCGCCATGGAGAAAGTCCTGCACCACTCGCACCACCATCAGAATATATCTTCAAAGCTATCAGCCCAAAGAAAAAAAGCGCCGCACCACCACCGGGTGGGCTCGAACCTCCAACTTTTCGGTTAACAGCCGATCGCGCTAGCCAATTGCGCCACGGAGACAGTCCTGCTTCACTCTCACCACCATCATAACATATCTTCAAAGCTATCAGCCCAAAGAAAAAAAAGCGCCGCACCACCATCGGGTGGGCTCGAAACTCCAACCTTTCGGTTAACTGCCAATCGCGCTAGCCAATGGCGCCACGGAGACAGTCCTGCTCCACTCTTACCACCATTAGAACATATCGTCAAAGCTATCAGCCCAAAAAAAAAGCGCCGCACCACCAACGGGTGGACTCGAACCTCCAACTTTCCGGTTAACAGCCGATCACGCTAGCCAATTGCGCCACGGAGACAGTCCTGCTTCACTCTCACCACCATCAGAACATATCTTCAAAGCTATCAGCACAAAGAAAAAAAAGCGCCCCAGCATCACCGGGTGGGCTCGAACTTCCAACCTTTCGGTTAACAGCCGATCGCGCTAGCCAACTGCGCCAAGGAGACAGTCGTGCTCCACTCTCACCACCATCAGAACATATCTTCAAAGCTATCAGCGCAAAGAAAAAAGCAACACACCACTCCAGGGAGGGCTCGAAACTCCAACCTTTCGGTTAACAGCCGATCGCGCTAGCCAATGGCGCCACGGTGACAGTCCTGCTCCACTCTTACCACCATTAGAACATATCTTCAAAGCTATCAGCCCAAAGAAAAAAAAGCGCCGCACCACCAACGGGTGGGCTCGAACCTCCAACTTTCCAGTTAACAGCCGATCACGCTAGCCAATTGCGCCACGGAGACAGTCCTGCTTCACGCTCACCCCCATGAGAACATATCTTCAAAGCTATCAGCCCAACGAAAAAAAAGCGCCGCACCACCACCGGGTGGGCTCGAAACTCCAACCTTTCGGTTAACTGCCGATTGCGCTAGCCAATGGCGCCACGGAGACAGTCCTGCTCCACTCTTACCACCATTAGAACATATCTTCAAAGCTATCAGCCCAAAGAAAAAAAAAGCGCCGCACCACCAACGGGTGGACTCGAACCTCCAACTTTCCGGTTAACAGCCGATCACGCTAGCCAATTGCGCCACGGAGACAGTCCTGCTCCACTCTCACCACCATCAGAACTTATCTTCAAAGCTATCAGCACAAAGAAAAAAAAAGCGCCCCAGCATCACCGGGTGGGCTCGAACTTCCAACCTTTCGGTTAACAGCCGATCGCGCTAGCCAGCTGCGCCAAGGAGACAGTCGTGCTCCACTCTCACCACCATCAGAACATATCTTCAAAGCTATCAGCGCAAAGAAAAAAGCAACACACCACCACCGGGTGGGCTCAAACCTCAACTTTTCGGTTAACAGCCGATCACGCTAGCCAATTGCGCCACGGAGACAGTCCTGCTCCACTCTCACCACCATCAGAACATATCTTCAAAGCTATCAGCCCACAGAAAAAAAGCGCCGCGCAACCACCGGGTAGGCTCGAACCTCTAACTTTTCGGTTAACAGCTGATCGCGCTAGCCAATTGCGCCACGGAGACAGTCCTGCTCCACTCTCACCATCATCAGAACATATCTTCAAAGCTATCAGCGCAAGGAAAAAAAAAGCGCTGCACCACCACCAGGTGAGCTCGAACCTCCAACCTTTCGGTTAACAGCCGATCGCGCTAGCCCATTGCGCCACGGAGACAGTCTTGCTCCACTCTCATCACCATCAGAACATATCTTCAAAGCTATCAGCGCAAAGAAAAAACCAACACACCACTCCCGGGAGGGCTCGAAACTCCAACCTTTCGGTTAACAGCCGATCGCGCTAGCCCATTGCGCTACGGAGGCAGTCTTGCTCCACTCTCACCATCATCAGAACATATCTTCAAAGCTATCAGCGCAAGGAAAAAAAGCGCTGCACCACCACCAGGTGGGCTCGAACCTCCAACCTTTCGGTTAACAGCCGATCGCGCTAGCCCATTGCGCCACGGAGACAGTCTTGCTCCACTCTCACCACCATCAGAACATATCTTCAAAGCTATCAGCGCAAAGAAAAAAGCAACACACCACTCCCGGGAGGGCTCGAAACTCCAACCTTTCGGTCAACAGCCGATCGCGCTAGCCAATTGTGCCACAGAGACAGTACTGCTCCACTCTCACCACCATCAGAACATATCTTCAAAACTATCAGCCCAAAGAAAAAAAAGCGCCATACCACCACCGGGTGGGCTCGAACCTCCAACTTTTCGGTTAATAGCCGATCACGCTAGCCAATTGCGCCACGGAGACAGTCCTGCTTCACTCTCACCACCATCAGAACATATCTTCAAAGCTATCAGCACAAAGAAAAAAAAGCGCCCCAGCATCACCGGTTGGGCTCGAACTTCCAACCATTCGGTTAACAGCCGATCGCGCTAGCCAACTGCGCCAAGGAGACAGTCGTGCTCCACTCTCACCACCATCAGAACATATCTTCAAAGCTATCAGCGCAAAAAAAAAGCAACACACCACTCCAGGAGGGCTCGAAACTCCAACCATTCGGTTAACAGCCGATCGCGCTAGCCAACTGCGCCAAGGAGACAGTCGTGCTCCACTCTCACCACCATCAGAACATATCTTCAAAGCTATCAGCGCAAAAAAAAAGCAACACACCACTCCAGGAGGGCTCGAAACTCCAACCTTTCGGTTAACAGCCGATCGCGCTAGCCAATGGCGCCACGGAGACAGTCCTGCTCCACTCTTACCACCATTAGAACATATCTTCAAAGCTATCAGCCCAAAGAAAAAAAAGCGCCGCACCACCAACGGGTGGGCTCGAACCTCCAACTTTCCAGTTAACAGCCGATCACGCTAGCCAATTGCGCCACGGAGACAGTCCTGCTTCACGCTCACCCCCATGAGAACATATCTTCAAAGCTATCAGCCCAAAGAAAAAAAAGCGCCGCACCACCACCGGGTGGGCTCGAAACTCCAACCTTTCGGTTAACTGCCGATTGCGCTAGCCAATGGCGCCACGGAGACAGTCCTGCTCCACTCTTACCACCATTAGAACATATCTTCAAAGCTATCAGCCCAAAGAAAAAAAAAGCGCCGCACCACCAACGGGTGGACTCGAACCTCCAACTTTCCGGTTAACAGCCGATCACGCTAGCCAATTGCGCCACGGAGACAGTCCTGCTCCACTCTCACCACCATCAGAACTTATCTTCAAAGCTATCAGCACAAAGAAAAAAAAAGCGCCCCAGCATCATCGGGTGGGCTCGAACTTCCAACCTTTCGGTTAACAGCCGATCGCGCTAGCCAGCTGCGCCAAGGAGACAGTCGTGCTCCACTCTCACCACCATCAGAACATATCTTCAAAGCTATCAGCGCAAAGAAAAAAGCAACACACCACCACCGGGTGGGCTCAAACCTCAACTTTTCGGTTAAGAGCCGATCACGCTAGCCAATTGCGCCACGGAGACAGTCCTGCTCCACTCTCACCACCATCAGAACATATCTTCAAAGCTATCAGCCCACAGAAAAAAAGCGCCGCGCAACCACCGGGTAGGCTCGAACCTCTAACTTTTCGGTTAACAGCTGATCGCGCTAGCCAATTGCGCCACGGAGACAGTCCTGCTCCACTCTCACCATCATCAGAACATATCTTCAAAGCTATCAGCGCAAGGAAAAAAAAGCGCTGCACCACCACCAGGTGAGCTCGAACCTCCAACCTTTCGGTTAACAGCCGATCGCGCTAGCCCATTGCGCCACGGAGACAGTCTTGCTCCACTCTCACCACCATCATGACATATCTTCAAAGCTATCAGCGCAAAGAAAAAACCAACACACCACTCCCGGGAGGGCTCGAAACTCCAACCTTTCGGTTAACAGCCGATCGCGCTAGCCCATTGCGCTACGGAGGCAGTCTTGCTCCACTCTCACCATCATCAGAACATATCTTCAAAGCTATCAGCGCAAGGAAAAAAAAGCGCTGCACCACCACCAGGTGGGCTCGAACCTCCAACCTTTCGGTTAACAGCCGATCGCCCTAGCCCATTGCGCCACGGAGACAGTCTTGCTCCACTCTCACCACCATCAGAACATATCTTCAAAGCTATCAGCGCAAAGAAAAAAGCAACACACCACTCCCGGGAGGGCTCGAAACTCCAACCTTTCGGTCAACAGCCGATCGCGCTAGCCAATTGTGCCACAGAGACAGTACTGCTCCACTCTCACCACCATCAGAACATATCTTCAAAACTATCAGCCCAAAGAAAAAAAAGCGCCATACCACCACCGGGTGGGCTCGAACCTCCAACTTTTCGGTTAATAGCCGATCACGCTAGCCAATTGCGCCACGGAGACAGTCCTGCTTCACTCTCACCACCATCAGAACATATCTTCAAAGCTATCAGCACAAAGAAAAAAAAGCGCCCCAGCATCACCGGTTGGGCTCGAAGTTCCAACCATTCGGTTAACAGCTGATCGCGCTAGCCAACTGCGCCAAGGAGACAGTCGTGCTCCACTCTCACCACCATCAGAACATATCTTCAAAGCTATCAGCGCAAAAAAAAAGCAACACACCACTCCAGGAGGGCTCGAAACTCCAACCATTCGGTTAACAGCCGATCGCGCTAGCCAACTGCGCCAAGGAGACAGTCGTGCTCCACTCTCACCACCATCAGAACATATCTTCAAAGCTATCAGCGCAAAAAAAAGCAACACACCACTCCAGGAGGGCTCGAAACTCCAACCTTTCGGTTAACAGCCGATCGCGCTAGCCAATGGCGCCACGGAGACAGTCCTGCTCCACTCTTACCACCATTAGAACATATCTTCAAAGCTATCAGCCCAAAGAAAAAAAAGCGCCGCACCACCAACGGGTGGGCTCGAATCTCCAAATTTCCGGTTAACAGCCGATCACGCTAGCCAATTGCGCCACGGAGACAGTCCTGCTCCACTCTCACCACCATCAGAACATATCTGCAAAGCTATCAGCGCAAGGAAAAAAAAGCGCTGCACCACCACCAGGTGAGCTCGAACCTCCAACCTTTCGGTTAACAGCCGATCGCGCTAGCCCATTGCGCCACGGAGACAGTCTTGCTCCACTCTCACCACCATCAGAACATATCTTCAAAGCTATCAGCGCAAAGAAAAAAGCAACACACCACTCCCGGGAGGGCTCGAAACTCCAACCTTTCGGTTAACAGCCGATCGCGCTAGCCCATTGCGCTACGGAGGCAGTCTTGCTCCACTCTCACCATCATTAGAACATATCTTCAAAGCTATCAGCGCAAGGAAAAAAAAGCGCTGCACCACCACCAGGTGGGCTCGAACCTCCAACCTTTCGGTTAACAGCCGATCGCGCTAGCCCATTGCGCCACGGAGACAGTCTTGCTCCACTCTCACCACCATCAGAACATATCTTCAAAGCTATCAGCGCAAAGAAAAAAGCAACACACCACTCCCGGGAGGGCTCGAAACTCCAACCTTTCGGTCAACAGCCGATCGCGCTAGCCAATTGTGCCACAGAGACAGTACTGCTCCACTCTCACCACCATCAGAACATATCTTCAAAGCTATCAGCCCAAAGAAAAAAAAGCGCCATACCACCACCGGGTGGGCTCGAACCTCCAACTTTTCGGTTAATAGCCGATCACGCTAGCCAATTGCGCCACGGAGACAGTCCTGCTTCACTCTCACCACCATCAGAACATATCTTCAAAGCTATCAGCACAAAGAAAAAAAAGCGCCCCAGCATCACCGGTTGGGCTCGAACTTCCAACCATTCGGTTAACAGCCGATCGCGCTAGCCAACTGCGCCAAGGAGACAGTCGTGCTCCACTCTCACCACCATCAGAACATATCTTCAAAGCTATCAGCGCAAAAAAAAAAGCAACACACCACTCCAGGAGGGCTCGAAACTCCAACCTTTCGGTTAACAGCCGATCGCGCTAGCCCATGGCGCCACGGAGACAGTCCTGCTCCACTCTTACCACCATTAGAACATATCTTCAAAGCTATCAGCCCAAAGAAAAAAAAGCGCCGCACCACCAACGGGTGGGCTCGAATCTCCAAATTTCCGGTTAACAGCCGATCACGCTAGCCAATTGCGCCACGGAGACAGTCCTGCTCCACTCTCACCACCATCAGAACATATCTTCAAAGCTATCAGTCAAAGAAAAAAAAGCGCCGCACCACCACCGGGTGGGCTCAAACTACCAACTTTTCGGTTAACAGCCGATCACGCTAGCGAATCGCGCCACGGAGACAGTCCTGCTCCACTCTCACCACCATCAGAACATATATTCAAAGCTATCAGCCCAAAGAAAAAAAGCGCCGCACTACCACCGTGTGGGCTCGAACCTCCAAATTTCCGGTTAACAGCCGATCACGCTAGCCCATTGCGCCACGGAGACAGTCCTGCTCCACTCTCACCACCATCAGAACATATCTTCAAAGCTATCAGCCCAAAGAAAAAAAAGCGCCGCACCACCACCGGGAGGGCTCCAGCCTCAAACTTTTCGGTTAACAGCCGATCACGCTAGCCAATTGCGCCACGGAGACAATCCTGCTCCACTCTCACCACCATCAGAACATATCTTCAAAGCTATCAGCCCACAGAAAAAAAAGCGCCGCACCACCACCGGGTGGGCTCGAACCTCCAACCTATCGGTTAACAGCCGATCGCGCTAGCCCATTGCGCCACGGAGACAGTCTTGCTCCACTCTCACCACCATCAGAACATATCTTCAAAGCTATCAGCGCAAAGAAAAAAGCAACACACCACTCCCGGGAGGGCTCGAAACTCCAACCTTTCGGTCAACAGCCGATCGCGCTAGCCAATTGCGCCACGGAGACAGTACTGCTACACTCTCACCACCATCAGAACATGTCTTCAAAGCCTTCAGCCCAAAGAAAAAAAAGCGCCATACCACCACCAGGTGGGCTCGAACCTCCGACCTTTTGATTAACAGCCCATCGCGCTAGCCAATTGCGCCATGGAGACAGTCCTGCACCACTCTCACCACCATCAGAACATATCTTCAAAGCTATCAGCCCAAAGAAAAAAAAGCGCCGCACCACCACCGCTTAGGCTCGAACCTCCAACTTTTCGGTTAACAGCCGATCGCGCTAGCCAATTGCGCCACGGAGACAGTCTTGCTCCACTCTCACCATCATCAGAACATATCTTCAAAGCTATCAGCTCAAGGAAAAAAAAGCGCTGCACCACCACCAGGTGGGCTCGAACCTCCAACCTTTCGGTTAACAGCCGATCGCGCTAGCCCATTGCGCCACGGAGACAGTCTTGCTCCACTCTCACCACGATCAGAACATATCTTCAAAGCTATCAGCGCAAAGAAAAAAGCAACACACCACTCCCGGGAGGGCTCGAAACTCCAACCTTTCGGTTAACAGCCGATCACGCTAGCCCATTGCGCTACGGAGGCAGTCTTGCTCCACTCTCACCATCATCAGAACATATCTTCAAAGCTATCAGCGCAAGGAAAAAAAAAGCGCTGCACCACCACCAGGTGGGCTCGAACCTCCAACCTTTCGGTTAACAGCCGATCGCGCTAGCCCATTGCGCCACGGAGACAGTCTTGCTCCTTTCTCACCACCATCAGAACATATCTTCAAAGCTATCAGCGCAAAGAAAAAAGCAACAAACCACTCCCGGGAGGGCTCGAAACTCCAACCTTTCGGTCAACAGCCGATCGCGCTAGCCAATTGCGCCACGGAGACAGTACTGCTCCACTCTCACCACCATCAGAACATATCTTCAGAGCTATCAGCCCAAAGAAAAAAAAGCGCCATACCACCACCGGGTGGGCTCGAACCTCCGACCTTTTGATTAACAGCCCATCGCGCTAGCCAATTGCGCCATGGAGAAAGTCCTGCACCACTCGCACCACCATCAGAATATATCTTCAAAGCTATCAGCCCAAAGAAAAAAAAGCGCCGCACCACCACCGGGTGGGCTCGAACCTCCAACTTTTCGGTTAACAGCCGATCACGCTAGCCAATTGCGCCAAGGAGACAGTCGTGCTCCACTCTCACCACCATCAGAACATATCTTCAAAGCTATCAGCGCAAAGAAAAAAGCAACACACCACTCCAGGAGGGCTCGAAACTCCAACCTTTCGGTTAACAGCCGATCGCGCTAGCCAATTGCGCCACGGAGACAGTCCTGCTTCACTCTCACCACCGTCATAACATATCTTCAAAGCTATCAGCCCAAAGAAAAAAAAGCGCCGCACCACCACCGGGTGGGCTCGAAACTCCAACCTTTCGGTTAACTGCCAATCGCGCTAGCCAATGGCGCCACGGAGACAGTCCTGCTCCACTCTTACCACCATTAGAACATATCGTCAAAGCTATCAGCCCAAAAAAAAAGCGCCGCACCACCAACGGGTGGACTCGAACCTCCAACTTTCCGGTTAACAGCCGATCACGCTAGCCAATTGCGCCACGGAGACAGTCCTGCTCCACTCTCACCACCATCAGAACTTATCTTCAAAGCTATCAGCACAAAGAAAAAAAAGCGCCCCAGCATCACCGGGTGGGCTCGAACCTCCAACCTTTCGTTTAACAGCCGATCGCGCTAGCCAATTGCGCCACGAAGACAGTCCTGCTCCACTCTCACCACCATCAGAACATATCTTCAATGCTATTACCGCAAAGAAAAAAGCAACACACCACTCCCGGAAGGGCTAGAAACTCCAACCTTTCGGTTAACAGCCGATCACGCTAGCCAATTGCGCCACGGAGACAGTCCTGCTTCACTCTCACCACCATCAGAACATATCTTCAAAGCTATCAGCACAAAGAAAAAAAAGCGCCCCAGCATCACCGGGTGGGCTCGAACTTCCAACCTTTCGGTTAACAGCCGATCGCGCTAGCCAACTGCGCCAAGGAGACAGTCGTGCTCCACTCTCACCACCATCAGAACATATCTTCAAAGCTATCAGCGCAAAGAAAAAAGCAACACACCACTCCAGGGAGGGCTCGAAACTCCAACCTTTCGGTTAACAGCCGATCGCGCTAGCCAATGGCGCCACGGAGACAGTCCTGCTCCACTCTTACCACCATTAGAACATATCTTCAAAGCTATCAGCCCAAAGAAAAAAAAGCGCCGCACCACCAACGGGTGGGCTCGAACCTCCAACTTTCCGGTTAACAGCCGATCACGCTAGCCAATTGCGCCACGGAGACAGTCCTGCTTCACGCTCACCCCCATCAGAACATATCTTCAAAGCTATCAGCCCAAAGAAAAAAAAGCGCCGCACCACCACCGGGTGGGCTCGAAACTCCAACCTTTCGGTTAACTGCCGATTGCGCTAGCCAGTGGCGCCACGGAGACAGTCCTGCTCCACTCTTACCACCATTAGAACATACTTCAAAGCTATCAGCCCTAAGAAAAAAAAGCGCCGCACCACCAACGGGTGGACTCGAACCTCCAACTTTCCGGTTAACAGCCGATCACGCTAGCCAATTGCGCCACGGAGACAGTCCTGCTCCACTCTCACCACCATCAGAACTTATCTTCAAAGCTATCAGCACAGAGAAAAAAAAGCGCCCCAGCATCACCGGGTGGGCTCGAACTTCCAACCTTTCGGTTAACAGCCGATCGCGCTAGCCAGCTGCGCCAAGGAGACAGTCGTGCTCCACTCTCACCACCATCAGAACATATCTTCAAAGCTATCAGCGCAAAGAAAAAAGCAACACACCACCACCGGGTGGGCTCAAACCTCCAACTTTTCGGTTAACAGCCGATCACGCTAGCCAATTGCGCCACGGAGACAGTCCTGCTCCACTCTCACCACCATCAGAACATATCTTCAAAGCTATCAGCGCAAGGAAAAAAAAGCGCTGCACCACCACCAGGTGGGCTCGAACCTCCAACCTTTCGGTTAACAGCCGATCGCGCTAGCCCATTCCGCCACGGAGACAGTCTTGCTCCTTTCTCACCACCATCAGAACATATCTTCAAAGCTATCAGCGCAAAGAAAAAAGCAACAAACCACTCCCGGGAGGGCTCGAAACTCCAACCTTTCGGTCAACAGCCGATCGCGCTAGCCAATTGCGCCACGGAGACAGTACTGCTCCACTCTCACCACCATCAGAACATATCTTCAGAGCTATCAGCCCAAAGAAAAAAAAGCGCCATACCACCACCGGGTGGGCTCGAACCTCCGACCTTTTGATTAACAGCCCATCGCGCTAGCCAATTGCGCCGTGGAGAAAGTCCTGCACCACTCGCACCACCATCAGAATATATCTTCAAAGCTATCAGCCCAAAGAAAAAAAAGCGCCGCACCACCACCGGGTGGGCTCGAACCTCCAACTTTTCGGTTAACAGCCGATCACGCTAGCCAATTGCGCCAAGGAGACAGTCGTGCTCCACTCTCACCACCATCAGAACATATCTTCAAAGCTATCAGCGCAAAGAAAAAAGCAACACACCACTCCAGGAGGGCTCGAAACTCCAACCTTTCGGTTAACAGCCGATCGCGCTAGCCAATTGCGCCACGGAGACAGTCCTGCTTCACTCTCACCACCATCATAACATATCTTCAAAGCTATCAGCCCAAAGAAAAAAAAAGCGCCGCACCACCAACGGGTGGACTCGAACCTCCAACTTTCCGGTTAACAGCCGATCACGCTAGCCAATTGCGCCACGGAGACAGTCCTGCTCCACTCTCACCACCATCAGAACTTATCTTCAAAGCTATCAGCACAAAGAAAAAAAAGCGCCCCAGCATCACCGGGTGGGCTCGAACTTCCAACCTTTCGGTTAACAGCCGATCGCGCTAGCCAACTGCGCCAAGGAGACAGTCGTGCTCCACTCTCACCACCATCAGAACATATCTTCAAAGCTATCAGCGCAAAGAAAAAAGCAACACACCACTCCAGGGAGGGCTCGAAACTCCAACCTTTCGGTTAACAGCCGATCGCGCTAGCCAATGGCGCCACGGAGACAGTCCTGCTCCACTCTTACCACCATTAGAACATATCTTCAAAGCTATCAGCCCAAAGAAAAAAAGCGCCGCACCACCAACGGGTGGGCTCGAACCTCCAACTTTCCGGTTAACAGCCGATCACGCTAGCCAATTGCGCCACGGAGACAGTCCTGCTTCACGCTCACCCCCATCAGAACATATCTTCAAAGCTATCAGCCCAAAGAAAAAAAAGCGCCGCACCACCACCGGGTGGGCTCGAAACTCCAACCTTTCGGTTAACTGCCGATTGCGCTAGCCAGTGGCGCCACGGAGACAGTCCTGCTCCACTCTTACCACCATTAGAACATACTTCAAAGCTATCAGCCCAAAGAAAAAAAAGCGCCGCACCACCAACGGGTGGACTCGAACCTCCAACTTTCCGGTTAACAGCCGATCACGCTAGCCAATTGCGCCACGGAGACAGTCCTGCTCCACTCTCACCACCATCAGAAGTTATCTTCAAAGCTATCAGCACAGAGAAAAAAGCAACACACCACCACCGGGTGGGCTCAAACCTCCAACTTTTCGGTTAACAGCCGATCACGCTAGCCAATTGCGCCACGGAGACAGTCCTGCTCCACTCTCACCACCATCAGAACATATCTTCAAAGCTATCAGCCCACAGAAAAAAAGCGCCGCGCAACCACCGGGTAGGCTCGAACCTCCAACTTTTCGGTTAACAGCCGATCGCGCTAGCCAATTGCGCCACGGAGACAGTCCTGCTCCACTCTCACCATCATCAGAACATATCTTCAAAGCTATCAGCGCAAGGAAAAAAAAGCGCTGCACCACCACCAGGTGGGCTCGAACCTCCAACCTTTCTGTTAACAGCCGATCGCGCTAGCCCGTTGCGCCACGGAGACAGTCTTGCTCCACTCTCACCACCATCAGAACATATCTTCAAAGCTATCAGCGCAAAGAAAAAAGCAACACACCACTCCCGGGAGGGCTCGAAACTCCAACCTTTCGGTTAACAGCCGATCGCGCTAGCCCATTGCGCTACGGAGGCAGTCTTGCTCCACTCTCACCATCATCAGAACATATCTTCAAAGCTATCAGCGCAAGGAAAAAAAAGCGCTGCACCACCACCAGGTGGGCTCGAACCTCCAACCTATCGGTTAACAGCCGATCGCGCTAGCCCATTGCGCCACGGAGACAGTCTTGCTCCACTCTCACCACCATAAGAACATATCTTCAAAGCTATCAGCGCAAAGAAAAAAGCAACACACCACTCCCGGGAGGGCTCGAAACTCCAACCTTTCGGTCAACAGCCGATCGCGCTAGCCAATTGCGCCACAGAGACAGTACTGCTCCACTCTCACCACCATCAGAACATATCTTCAAAGCTATCAGCCCAAAGAAAAAAAAGCGCCATACCACCACCGGGTGGGCTCGAACCTCCGACCTTTTGATTAACAACCCATCGCGCTAGCCAATTGCGCCATGGAGACAGTCCTGCACCACTCTCACCACCATCAGAACATATCTTCAAAGCTATCAGCCCAAAGAAAAAAAAAGCGCCGCACCACCACCGGATGGGCTCGAACCTCCAACTTTTCGGTTAACAGCCGATCACGCTAGCCAATTGCGCCACGGAGACAGTCCTGCTTCACTCTCACCACCATCAGAACATATCTTCAAAGCTATCAGCACAAAGAAAAAAAAAGCGCCCCAGCATCACCAGTTGGGCTCGAACTTCCAACCTTTCGGTTAACAGCCGATCGCGCTAGCCAACTGCGCCAAGGAGACAGTCGTGCTCCACTCTCACCACCATCAGAACATATCTTCAAAGTTATCAGCGCAAAGAAAAAAGCAACACACCACTCCAGGAGGGCTCGAAACTCCAACCTTTCGGTTAACAGCCGATCGCGCTAGCCAATGGCGCCACGGAGACAGTCCTGCTCCACTCTTACCACCATTAGAACATATCTTCAAAGCTATCAGCCCAAAGAAAAAAAAGCGCCGCACCACCAACGGGTGGGCTCGAATCTCCAAATTTCCGGTTAACAGCCGATCACGCTAGCCAATTGCGCCACGGAGACAGTCCTGCTCCACTCTCACCACCATCAGAACATATCTTCAAAGCTATCAGCCCAAAGAAAAAAAGCGCCGCACCACCACCGGGTGGGCTCGAGCCTCCAACTTTTCGGTTAACAGCCGATCACGCTAGCCAATTGCGCCACGGAGACAGTCCTGCTCCACTCTCACCACCATCAGAACATATCTTCAAAGCTATCAGCCCACAGAAAAAAAAGCGCCGCACCACCACCGGGTGGGCTCGAACCTCCAACTTTTCGGTTAACAGCCGATCACGTTAGCCAATTGCGCCACGGAAACCGTCCTGCTTCACTCTCACCACCATCATAACATATCTTCAAAGCTATCAGCCCAAAGACAAAAAAAGCGCCGCACCACCACCGGGTGGGCTCAGACTACCAACTTTTCGGTTAACAGCCGATCACGCTAGCGAATCGCGCCACGGAGACAGTCCTGCTCCACTCTCACCACCATCAGAACATATATTCAAAGCTATCAGCCCAAAGAAAAAAAGCGCCGCACTACCACCGTGTGGGCTCGAACCTCCAACTTTTCGGTTAACAGCCGATCACGCTAGCCAATTGCGCCACGGAGACAGTCCTGCTTCACTCTCACCACCATCAGAACATATCTTCAAAGCTATCAGCCCAAAGAAAAAAAAAGCGCCGCACCACCACCGGGTGGGCTCGAACCTCCAACTTTTCGGTTAACAGCCGATCACGTTAGCCAATTGCGCCACGGAAACCGTCCTGCTTCACTCTCACCACCATCATAACATATCTTCAAAGCTATCAGCCCAAAGACAAAAAAAGCGCCGCACCACCACCGGGTGGGCTCAGACTACCAACTTTTCGGTTAACAGCCGATCACGCTAGCGAATCGCGCCACGGAGACAGTCCTGCTCCACTCTCATCACCATCAGAACATATATTCAAAGCTATCAGCCCAAAGAAAAAAAGCGCCGCACTACCACCGTGTGGGCTCGAACCTCCAACTTTTCGGTTAACAGCCGATCACGCTAGCCAATTGCGCCACGGAGACAGTCCTGCTTCACTCTCACCACCATCAGAACATATCTTCAAAGCTATCAGCCCAAAGAAAAAAAAAGCGCCGCACCACCAACGGGTGGGCTCGAATCTCCAAAATTCCGGTTAACAGCCGATCACGCTACCCAATTGCGCCACGGAGACAGTCCTGCTCCACTCTCACCACCATCAGAACATATCTTCAAAGCTATCAGCCCAAAGAAAAAAAAGCGCCGCACCACCACCGGGTGGGCTCGAGCCTCCAACTTTTCGGTTAACAGCCGATCACGCTAGCCAATTGCGCCACGAAGACAGTCCTGCTCCACTCTCACCACCATCAGAACATATCTTCAAAGCTATCAGCCCACAGAAAAAAAAGCGCCGCACCACCACCGGGTGGGCTCGAACCTCGAACCTATCGGTTAACAGCCGATCGCGCTAGCCCATTGCGCCACGGAGACAGTCTTGCTCCACTCTCACCACCATCAGAACATATCTTCAAAGCTATCAGCGCAAAGAAAAAAGCAACACACCACTCCCGGGAGGGCTCGAAACTCCAACCTTTCGGTCAACAGCCGATCGCGCTAGCCAATTGCGCCACGGAGACAGTACTGCTACACTCTCACCACCATCAGAACATGTCTTCAAAGCCTTCAGCCCAAAGAAAAAAAAGCGCCATACCACCACCAGGTGGGCTCGAGCCTCCGACCTTTTGATTAACAGCCCATCGCGCTAGCCAATTGCGCCATGGAGACAGTCCTGCACCACTCTCACCACCATCAAAACATATCTTCAAAGCTATCAGCCCAAAGAAAAAAAAGCGCCGCACCACCACCGGGTGGGCTCGAACCTCCAACTTTTCGGTTAACAGCCGATCACGCTAGCCAATTGCGCCACGGAGACAGTCCTGCTTCACTCTCACCACCATCAGAACATATCTTCAAATCTATCAGCACAAAGAAAAAAAAGCGCCCCAGCACCACCGGGTGGGCTCGAACCTCCAACTTTTCGGTTAACAGCCGATCACGCTAGCCAATTGCGCCACGGAGACAGTCCTGCTTCACTCTCACCACCATCATAACATATCTTCAAAGCTATCAGCCCAAAGAAAAAAGCAACACACCACTCCAGGGAGGGCTCGAAACTCCAACCTTTCGGTTAACTGCCGATCGCGCTAGCCAATGGCGCCACGGAGACAGTCCTGCTCCACTCTTACCATCATTAGAACATATCTTCAAAGCTATCAGCCCAAAGAAAAAAAAGCGCCGCACCACCAACGGGTGGACTCGAACCTCAAACTTTCCGGTTAACAGCCGATCACGCTAGCCAATTGCGCCACGGAGACAGTCCTGCTCCACTCTCACCATCATCAGAACATATCTTCAAAGCTATCAGCACAAAGAAAAAAAAGCGCCCCAGCATCACCGGGTGGGCTCGAACTTCCAACCTTTCGGTTAACAGCCGATCGCGCTAGCCAACTGCGCCAAGGAGACAGTCGTGCTCCACTCTCACCACCATCAGAACATATCTTCAAAGTTATCAGCGCAAAGAAAAAAGCAACACACCACTCCAGGGAGGGCTCGAAACTCCAACCTTTCGGTTAACAGCCGATCGCGCTAGCCAATGGCGCCACGGAGACAGTCCTGCGCCACACTTACCACCAATAGAACAAATCTTCAAAGCTATCAGCCCAAAGAACAAAAAGCGCCGCACCACCAACGGGTGGGCTCGAACCTCCAACTTTCCGGTTAACAGCCGATCACGCTAGCCAATTGGGCCACGGAGACAGTCCTGCTCCACTCTCACCACCATCAGAAAATATCTTCAAAGCTATTACCGCAAAGAAAAAAGCAACACACCACTCCCGGGAGGGCTCGAAACTCCAACCTTTCGGTTAACAGCCGATCGCGCTAGCCCATTGCGCTACGGAGGCAGTCTTGCTCCACTCTCACCATCATCAGAACATATCTTCAAAGCTATCAGCGCAAGGAAAAAAAGCGCTGCACCACCACCAGGTGGGCTCGAACCTCCAACCTTTCGGTTAACAGCCGATCGCGCTAGCCCATTGCGCCACGGAGACAGTCTTGCTCCACTCTCACCACCATCAGAACATATCTTCAAAGCTATCAGCGCAAAGAAAAAAGCAACACACGACTCCCGGGAGGGCTCGAAACTCCAACCTTTCGGTCAACAGCCGATCACGCTAGCCAATTGCGCCATGGAGACAGTCCTGCTCCACTCTCACCACCATCAGAACATATCTTCAAAGCTATCAGCCCACAGAAAAAAGCGCCGCGCAACCACCGGGTAGGCTCGAACCTCCAACTTTTCGGTTAACAGCCGATCGCGCTAGCCAATTGCGCCACGGAGACAGTCTTGCTCCACTCTCACCATCATCAGGACATATCTTCAATGCTATCAGCGCAAGGAAAAAAAAGCGCTGCACCGCCACCAGGTGGGCTCGAACCTCCAAACTTTCGGTTAAAAGCCGATCGCGCTAGCCCATTGCGCCACGGAGACAGTCTTGCTCCACTCTCCCCACCATCAGAACATATCTTCCAAGCTATCAGCGCAAAGAAAAAAGCAACACACCATTCCCGGGAGGGCTCGAAACTCCAACCTTTCGGTTAACAGCCGATCGCGCTAGCCCATTGCGTTACGGAGGCAGTCTTGCTCCACTCTCACCATCATCAGAACATATCTTCAAAGCTACCAGCGCAAGGAAAAAAAGCGCTGCACCACCACCAGGTGGGCTCGAACCTCCAAACTTTCGGTTAACAGCCGATCGCGCTAGCCCATTGTGCCACGGAGACAGTCTTGCTCAACTCTCACCACCATCAGAACATATCTTCAAAGCTGTCAGCGCAAAGAAAAAAGCAACACACCACTCCCGGGAGGGCTCGAAACTCCAACCTTTCGGTCAACAGCCGATCGCGCTAGCCAATTGCGCCACGGAGACAGTCTTGCTCCACTCTCACCATCATCAAAACATATCTTCAAAGCTATCAGCGCAAGGAAAAAAAAGCGCCGCACCACCAACGGGTGGACTCGAACCTCCAACTTTCCGGTTAACAGCCGATCACGCTAGCCAATTGCGCCACGGAGACAGTCCTGCTCCACTCTCACCACCATCAGAACTTATCTTCAAAGCTATCAGCACAGAGAAAAAAAAGCGCCCCAGCATCACCGGGTGGGCTCGAACTTCCAACCTTTCGGTTAACAGCCGATCGCGCTAGCCAGCTGCGCCAAGGAGACAGTCGTGCTCCACTCTCACCACCATCAGAACATATCTTCAAAGCTATCAGCGCAAAGAAAAAAGCAACACACCACCACCGGGTGGGCTCAAACCTCCAACTTTTCGGTTAACAGCCGATCACGCTAGCCAATTGCGCCACGGAGACAGTCCTGCTCCACTCTCACCACCATCAGAACATATCTTCAAAGCTATCAGCCCAAAGAAAAAAAAGCGCCGCACCACCACCGCTTAGGCTCGAACCTCCAACTTTTCGGTTAACAGCCGATCGCGCTAGCCAATTGCGCCACGGAGACAGTCTTGCTCCACTCTCACCATCATCAGAACATATCTTCAAAGCTATCAGCGCAAGGAAAAAAATGCGCTGCACCACCACCAGGTGGGCTCGAACCTCCAACCTTTCGGTTAACAGCCGATCGCGCTAGCCCATTGCGCCACGGAGACAGTCTTGCTCCACTCTCACCACGATCAGAACATATCTTCAAAGCTATCAGCGCAAAGAAAAAAGCAACACACCACTCCCGGGAGGGCTCGAAACTCCAACCTTTCGGTTAACAGCCGATCACGCTAGCCCATTGCGCTACGGAGGCAGTCTTGCTCCACTCTCACCATCATCAGAACATATCTTCAAAGCTATCAGCGCAAGGAAAAAAAAAGCGCTGCACCACCACCAGGTGGGCTCGAACCTCCAACCTTTCGGTTAACAGCCGATCGCGCTAGCCCATTGCGCCACGGAGACAGTCTTGCTCCTTTCTCACCACCATCAGAACATATCTTCAAAGCTATCAGCGCAAAGAAAAAAGCAACAAACCACTCCCGGGAGGGCTCGAAACTCCAACCTTTCGGTCAACAGCCGATCGCGCTAGCCAATTGCGCCACGGAGACAGTACTGCTCCACTCTCACCACCATCAGAACATATCTTCAGAGCTATCAGCCCAAAGAAAAAATAGCGCCATACCACCACCGGGTGGGCTCGAACCTCCGACCTTTTGATTAACAGCCCATCGCGCTAGCCAATTGCGCCATGGAGAAAGTCCTGCACCACTCGCACCACCATCAGAATATATCTTCAAAGCTATCAGCCCAAAGAAAAAAAAGCGCCGCACCACCACCGGGTGGGCTCGAACCTCCAACTTTTCGGTTAACAGCCGATCACGTTAGCCAATTGCGCCAAGGAGACAGTCGTGCTCCACTCTCACCACCATCAGAACATATCTTCAAAGCTATCAGCGCAAAGAAAAAAGCAACACACCACTCCAGGAGGGCTCGAAACTCCAACCTTTCGGTTAACAGCCGATCGCGCTAGCCAATTGCGCCACGGAGACAGTCCTGCTTCACTCTCACCACCATCATAACATATCTTCAAAGCTATCAGCCCAAAGAAAAAAAAGCGCCGCACCACCACCGGGTGGGCTCGAAACTCCAACCTTTCGGTTAACTGCCAATCGCGCTAGCCAATGGCGCCACGGAGACAGTCCTGCTCCACTCTTACCACCATTAGGACATATCGTCAAAGCTATCAGCCCAAAGAAAAAAAAAGCGCCGCACCACCAACGGGTGGACTCGAACCTCCAACTTTCCGGTTAACAGCCGATCACGCTAGCCAATTGCGCCACGGAGACAGTCCTGCTCCACTCTCACCACCATCAGAACTTATCTTCAAAGCTATCAGCACAAAGAAAAAAAAGCGCCCCAGCATCACCGGGTGGGCTCGAACCTCCAACCTTTCGTTTAACAGCCGATCGCGCTAGCCAATTGCGCCACGAAGACAGTCCTGCTCCACTCTCACCACCATCAGAACATATCTTCAATGCTATTACCGCAAAGAAAAAAGCAACACACCACTCCCGGAAGGGCTCGAAACTCCAACCTTTCGGTTAACAGCCGATCACGCTAGCCAATTGCGCCACGGAGACAGTCCTGCTTCACTCTCACCACCATCAGAACATATCTTCAAAGCTATCAGCACAAAGAAAAAAAAGCGCCCCAGCATCACCGGGTGGGCTCGAACTTCCAACCTTTCGGTTAACAGCCGATCGCGCTAGCCAACTGCGCCAAGGAGACAGTCGTGCTCCACTCTCACCACCATCAGAACATATCTTCAAAGCTATCAGCGCAAAGAAAAAAGCAACACACCACTCCAGGGAGGGCTCGAAACTCCAACCTTTCGGTTAACAGCCGATCGCGCTAGCCAATGGCGCCACGGAGACAGTCCTGCTCCACTCTTACCACCATTAGAACATATCTTCAAAGCTATCAGCCCAAAGAAAAAAAAGCGCCGCACCACCAACGGGTGGGCTCGAACCTCCAACTTTCCGGTTAACAGCCGATCACGCTAGCCAATTGCGCCACGGAGACAGTCCTGCTTCACGCTCACCCCCATCAGAACATATCTTCAAAGCTATCAGCCCAAAGAAAAAAAAGCGCCGCACCACCACCGGGTGGGCTCGAAACTCCAACCTTTCGGTTAACTGCCGATTGCGCTAGCCAGTGGCGCCACGGAGACAGTCCTGCTCCACTCTTACCACCATTAGAACATACTTCAAAGCTATCAGCCCAAAGAAAAAAAAACGCCGCACCACCAACGGGTGGACTCGAACCTCCAACTTTCCGGTTAACAGCCGATCACGCTAGCCAATTGCGCCACGGAGACAGTCCTGCTCCACTCTCACCACCATCAGAACTTATCTTCAAAGCTATAAGCACAGAGAAAAAAAAGCGCCCCAGCATCACCGGGTGGGCTCGAACTTCCAACCTTTCGGTTAACAGCCGATCGCGCTAGCCAGCTGCGCCAAGGAGACAGTCGTGCTCCACTCTCACCACCATCAGAACATATCTTCAAAGCTATCAGCGCAAAGAAAAAAGCAACACACCACCACCGGGTGGGCTCAAACCTCCAACTTTTCGGTTAACAGCCGATCACGCTAGCCAATTGCGCCACGGAGACAGTCCTGCTCCACTCTCACCACCATCAGAACATATCTTCAAAGCTATCAGCCCACAGAAAAAAAGCGCCGCGCAACCACCGGGTAGGCTCGAACCTCCAACTTTTCGGTTAACAGCCGATCGCGCTAGCCAATTGCGCCACGGAGACAGTCCTGCTCCACTCTCACCATCATCAGAACATATCTTCAAAGCTATCAGCGCAAGGAAAAAAAAGCGCTGCACCACCACCAGGTGGGCTCGAACCTCCAACCTTTCGGTTAACAGCCGATCGCGCTAGCCCGTTGCGCCACGGAGACAGTCTTGCTCCACTCTCACCACCATCAGAACATATCTTCAAAGCTATCAGCGCAAAGAAAAAAGCAACACACCACTCCCGGGAGGGCTCGAAACTCCAACCTTTCGGTTAACAGCCGATCGCGCTAGCCCATTGCGCTACGGAGGCAGTCTTGCTCCACTCTCACCATCATCAGAACATATCTTCAAAGCTATCAGCGCAAGGAAAAAAAAAGCGCTGCACCACCACCAGGTGGGCTCGAACCTCCAACCTATCGGTTAACAGCCGATCGCGCTAGCCCATTGCGCCACGGAGACAGTCTTGCTCCACTCTCACCACCATAAGAACATATCTTCAAAGCTATCAGCGCAAAGAAAAAAGCAACACACCACTCCCGGGAGGGCTCGAAACTCAAACCTTTCGGTCAACAGCCGATCGCGCTAGCCAATTGCGCCACAGAGACAGTACTGCTCCACTCTCACCACTATCAGAACATATCTTCAAAGCTATCAGCCCAAAGAAAAAAAAGCGCCATACCACCACCGGGTGGGCTCGAACCTCCGACCTTTTGATTAACAACCCATCGCGCTAGCCAATTGCGCCATGGAGACAGTCCTGCACCACTCTCACCACCATCAGAACATATCTTCAAAGCTATCAGCCCAAAGAAAAAAAAAGCGCCGCACCACCACCGGATGGGCTCGAACCTCCAACTTTTCGGTTAACAGCCGATCACGCTAGCCAATTGCGCCACGGAGACAGTCCTGCTTCACTCTCACCACCATCAGAACATATCTTCAAAGCTATCAGCACAAAGAAAAAAAAAGCGCCCCAGCATCACCAGTTGGGCTCGAACTTCCAACCTTTCGGTTAACAGCCGATCGCGCTAGCCAACTGCGCCAAGGAGACAGTCGTGCTCCACTCTCACCACCATCAGAACATATCTTCAAAGTTATCAGCGCAAAGAAAAAAGCAACACACCACTCCAGGAGGGCTCGAAACTCCAACCTTTCGGTTAACAGCCGATCGCGCTAGCCAATGGCGCCACGGAGACAGTCCTGCTCCACTCTTACCACCATTAGAACATATCTTCAAAGCTATCAGCCCAAAGAAAAAAAAGCGCCGCACCACCAACGGGTGGGCTCGAATCTCCAAATTTCCGGTTAACAGCTGATCACGCTAGCCAATTGCGCCACGGAGACAGTCCTGCTCCACTCTCACCACCATCAGAACATATCTTCAAAGCTATCAGCCCAAAGAAAAAAAGCGCCGCACCACCACCGGGTGGGCTCGAGCCTCCAACTTTTCGGTTAACAGCCGATCACGCTAGCCAATTGCGCCACGGAGACAGTCCTGCTCCACTCTCACCACCATCAGAACATATCTTCAAAGCTATCAGCCCACAGAAAAAAAAGCGCCGCACCACCACCGGGTGGGCTCGAACCTCCAACTTTTCGGTTAACAGCCGATCACGTTAGCCAATTGCGCCACGGAAACCGTCCTGCTTCACTCTCACCACCATCATAACATATCTTCAAAGCTATCAGCACAAAGACAAAAAAAGCGCCGCACCACCACCGGGTGGGCTCAGACTACCAACTTTTCGGTTAACAGCCGATCACGCTAGCGAATCGCGCCACGGAGACAGTCCTGCTCCACTCTCACCACCATCAGAACATATATTCAAAGCTATCAGCCCAAAGAAAAAAAGCGCCGCACTACCACCGTGTGGGCTCGAACCTCCAACTTTTCGGTTAACAGCCGATCACGCTAGCCAATTGCGCCACGGAGACAGTCCTGCTTCACTCTCACCACCATCAGAACATATCTTCAAAGCTATCAGCCCAAAGAAAAAAAAAGCGCCGCACCACCACCGGGTGGGCTCGAACCTCCAACTTTTCGGTTAACAGCCGATCACGTTAGCCAATTGCGCCACGGAAACCGTCCTGCTTCACTCTCACCACCATCATAACATATCTTCAAAGCTATCAGCCCAAAGACAAAAAAAGCGCCGCACCACCACCGGGTGGGCTCAGACTACCAACTTTTCGGTTAACAGCCGATCACGCTAGCGAATCGCGCCACCGAGACAGTCCTGCTCCACTCTCATCACCATCAGAACATATATTCAAAGCTATCAGCCCAAAGAAAAAAAGCGCCGCACTACCACCGTGTGGGCTCGAACCTCCAACTTTTCGGTTAACAGCCGATCACGCTAGCCAATTGCGCCACGGAGACAGTCCTGCTTCACTCTCACCACCATCAGAACATATCTTCAAAGCTATCAGCCCAAAGAAAAAAAAAGCGCCGCACCACCAACGGGTGGGCTCGAATCTCCAAAATTCCGGTTAACAGCCGATCACGCTACCCAATTGCGCCACGGAGACAGTCCTGCTCCACTCTCACCACCATCAGAACATATCTTCAAAGCTATCAGCCCAAAGAAAAAAAAGCGCCGCACCACCACCGGGTGGGCTCGAGCCTCCAACTTTTCGGTTAACAGCCGATCACGCTAGCCAATTGCGCCACGAAGACAGTCCTGCTCCACTCTCACCACCATCAGAACATATCTTCAAAGCTATCAGCCCACAGAAAAAAAAGCGCCGCACCACCACCGGGTGGGCTCGAACCTCGAACCTATCGGTTAACAGCCGATCGCGCTAGCCCATTGCGCCACGGAGACAGTCTTGCTCCACTCTCACCACCATCAGAACATATCTTCAAAGCTATCAGCGCAAAGAAAAAAGCAACACACCACTACCGGGAGGGCTCGAAACTCCAACCTTTCGGTCAACAGCCGATCGCGCTAGCCAATTGCGCCACGGAGACAGTACTGCTACACTCTCACCACCATCAGAACATGTCTTCAAAGCCTTCAGCTCAAAGAAAAAAAAGCGCCATACCACCACCAGGTGGGCTCGAACCTCCGACCTTTTGATTAACAGCCCATCGCGCTAGCCAATTGCGCCATGGAGACAGTCCTGCACCACTCTCACCACCATCAAAACATATCTTCAAAGCTATCAGCCCAAAGAAAAAAAAGCGCCGCACCACCACCGGGTGGGCTCGAACCTCCAACTTTTCGGTTAACAGCCGATCATGCTAGCCAATTGCGCCACGGAGACAGTCCTGCTTCACTCTCACCACCATCAGAACATATCTTCAAATCTATCAGCACAAAGAAAAAAAAGCGCCCCAGCACCACCGGGTGGGCTCGAACCTCCAACTTTTCGGTTAACAGCCGATCACGCTAGCCAATTGCGCCACGGAGACAGTCCTGCTTCACTCTCACCACCATCATAACATATCTTCAAAGCTATCAGCCCAAAGAAAAAAGCAACACACCACTCCAGGGAGGGCTCGAAACTCCAACCTTTCGGTTAACTGCCGATCGCGCTAGCCAATGGCGCCACGGAGACAGTCCTGCTCCACTCTTACCACCATTAGAACATATCTTCAAAGCTATCAGCCCAAAGAAAAAAAAGCGCCGCACCACCAACGGGTGGACTCGAACCTCAAACTTTCCGGTTAACAGCCGATCACGCTAGCCAATTGCGCCACGGAGACAGTCCTGCTCCACTCTCACCATCATCAGAACATATCTTCAAAGCTATCAGCACAAAGAAAAAAAAGCGCCCCAGCATCACCGGGTGGGCTCGAACTTCCAACCTTTCGGTTAACAGCCGATCGCGCTAGCCAACTGCGCCAAGGAGACAGTCGTGCTCCACTCTCACCACCATCAGAACATATCTTCAAAGTTATCAGCGCAAAGAAAAAAGCAACACACCACTCCAGGGAGGGCTCGAACCTCCAACCTTTCGGTTAACAGCCGATCGCGCTAGCCCATTGCGCCACGGAGACAGTCTTGCTCCACTCTCACCACCATCAGAACATATCTTCAAAGCTATCAGCGCAAAGAAAAAAGCAACACACGACTCCCGGGAGGGCTCGAAACTCCAACCTTTCGGTCAACAGCCGATCACGCTAGCCAATTGCGCCATGGAGACAGTCCTGCTCCACTCTCACCACCATCAGAACATATCTTCAAAGCTATCAGCCCACAGAAAAAAGCGCCGCGCAACCACCGGGTAGGCTCGAACCTCCAACTTTTCGGTTAACAGCCGATCGCGCTAGCCAATTGCGCCACGGAGACAGTCTTGCTCCACTCTCACCATCATCAGGACATATCTTCAATGCTATCAGCGCAAGGAAAAAAAAGCGCTGCACCGCCACCAGGTGGGCTCGAACCTCCAACCTTTCGGTTAAAAGCCGATCGCGCTAGCCCATTGCGCCACGGAGACAGTCTTGCTCCACTCTCCCCACCATCAGAACATATCTTCCAAGCTATCAGCGCAAAGAAAAAAGCAACACACCATTCCCGGGAGGGCTCGAAACTCCAACCTTTCGGTTAACAGCCGATCGCGCTAGCCCATTGCGCTACGGAGGCAGTCTTGCTCCACTCTCACCATCATCAGAACATATCTTCAAAGCTATCAGCGCAAGGAAAAAAAGCGCTGCACCACCACCAGGTGGGCTCGAACCTCCAACCTTACGGTTAACAGCCGATCGCGCTAGCCCATTGTGCCACGGAGACAGTCTTGCTCAACTCTCACCACCATCAGAACATATCTTCAAAGCTGTCAGCGCAAAGAAAAAAGCAACACACCACTCCCGGGAGGGCTCGAAACTCCAACCTTTCGGTCAACAGCCGATCGCGCTAGCCAATCGCGCCACGGAAACAGTACTGCTCCACTCTCACCACCATCAGAACATATCTTCAAAGCTATCAGCCCAAAGAAAAAAAAGCGCCATACCACCACCGGGTGGGCTCGAACCTCCGACCTTTTGATTAGCAGCCCATCGCGCTAGCCAATTGCGCCATGGAGAAAGTCCTGCACCACCCTCACCACCATCAGAACATATCTTCAAAGCTATCAGCCCAAAAAAAAAGCGCCGCACCACCACCGGGTGGGCTCGAACCTCCAACTTTTCGGTTAACAGCCGATCACGCTAGCCAATTGCGCCAAGGAGACAGTCGTGCTCCACTCTCACCATCATCAGAACATATCTTCAAAGCTATCAGCGCAAAGAAAAAAGCAACACACCACTCCAGGAGGGCTCGAAACTCCACCCTTTCGGTTAACAGGCGATCGCGCTAGCCAATGGCGCCACGGAGACAGTCCTGCTCCACTCTTACCACCATTAGAACATAATTTCAAAGCTATCAGCCCAAAGAAAAAAAAGTGCCGCACCACCAACGGGTGGGCTCGAACCTCCAAATTTCCGGTTAACAGCCAATCACGCTAGCCAGTTGTGCCACGGAGACAGTCCTGTTCCACTCTCACCACCATCAGAACATATCTTCAAAGCTATCAGACCAAAGAAAAAAAAGAGCCGCACCACCACCGGGTGGGCTCGAGCCTCCAACTTTTCGGTTAACAGCCGATCACGCTAGCCAATTGCGCCACGGAGACAGTCCTGCTCCACTCTCACCACCATCAGAACATATCTTCAAAGCTATCAGCCCACAGAAAAAAAAACGCCGCACCACCACCGGGTGGGCTCGAACCTCCAACTTTTCGGTTAACAGCCGATCACGCTAGCCAATTGCGCCACGGAGACCGTCCTGCTTCACTCTCACCACCATCATAACATATCTTCAAAGCTATCAGCACAAAGAAAAAAAAGCGCCGCACCACCACCGAGTGGGCTCAAACTACCAACTTTTCGGTTAACAGCCGATCACGCTAGCGAATTGCGCCACGGAGACAGTCCTGCTCCACTCTCACCATCATCAGAACATATATTCAAAGCTATCAGCCCAAAGAAAAAAAGCGCCGCACCACCACCGTGTGGGCTCGAACCTCCAACTTTTCGGTTAACAGCCGATCACGCTAGCCAATTGCGCCACGGCGACAGTCCTGCTTCACACCACCATCATAACATATCTTCAAAGCTATCAGCCCAAAGAAAAAAAAGCGCCGCACCACCACCGGGTGGGCTCGAAACTCCAACCTTTCGGTTAACTGCCGATCGCGCTAGCCAATGGCGCCACGGAGACAGTCCTGCTCCACTCTTACCACCATTAGAACATATCTTCAAAGCTATCAGCTCAAAGAAAAAAAAAGCGCCGCACCACCAACGGGTGGACTCGAACCTCCAACTTTCCGGTTAACAGCCGATCACGCTAGCCAATTGCGCCACGGAGACAGTCCTGCTCCACACTCACCACTATCAGAACTTATCTTCAAAGCTATCAGCACAAAGAAAAAAAAAGCGCCCCAGCATCACCGGGTGGGCTCGAAACTCCAACCTTTCGGTTAACTGCCGATCGCGCTAGCCAATTGCGCCACGAAGACAGTCCTGCTCCACTCTCACCACCATCAGAACATATCTTCAAAGCTATTACCGCAAAGAAAAAAGCAACACACCACTCCCGGAAGGGCTCGAAACTCCAACCTTTCGGTTAACAGCCGATCACGCTAGCCAATTGCGCCACGGAGACAGTCCTGCGCCACTCTCACCATCATCAGAACATATCTTCAAAGCTATCAGCGCAAGGAAAAAAAAGCGCTGCACCACCACCAGGTGGCCTCGAACCTCCAAACTTTCGGTTAACAGCCGATCGCGCTAGCCCATTGCGCCACGGAGACAGTCTTGCTACACTCTCACCACCATCAGAACATATCTTCAAAGCTATCAGCGCAAAGAAAAAAGCAACACACCACTCCCGGGAGGGCTCGAAACTCCAACCTTTCGGTTAACAGCCGATCACGCTAGCCCATTGCGCTACGGAGGCAGTCTTGCTCCACTCTCACCATCATCAGAACATATCTTCAAAGCTATCAGCGCAAGGAAAAAAAAAGCGCTGCACCACCACCAGGTGAGCTCGAACCTCCAACCTTTCGGTTAACAGCCGATCGCGCTAGCCCATTGCGCCACGGAGACAGTCTTGCTCCACTCTCACCACCATCAGAACATATCTTCAAAGCTATCAGCGCAAAGAAAAAAGCAACAAACCACTCCCGGGTGGGCTCGAAACTCCAACCTTTCGGCCAACAGCCGATCGCGCTAGCCAATTGCGCCACGGAGACAGTACTGCTCCACTCTCACCGCCATCAGAACATATCTTCAGAGCTATCAGCCCAAAGAAAAAAAAGCGCCATACCACCACCGGGTGGGCTCGAACCTCCGACCTTTTGATTAACAGCCCATCGCGCTAGCCAATCGCGCCATGGAGAAAGTCCTGCACCACTCGCACCACCATCAGAACATATCTTCAAAGCTATCAGCCCAAAGAAAAAAAAGCGCTGCACCACCACCGGGTGGGCTCGAACCTCCAAATTTTCGGTTAACAGCCGATCACGCTAGCCAATTGCGCCAAGGAGACAGTCGTGCTCCACTCTCACCACCATCAGAACATATCTTCAAAGCTATCAGCACAAAGAAAAAAAAGCGCCCCAGCATCACCGGGTGGGCTCAAACCTCCAACCTTTCGTTTAACAGCCGATCGCGCTAGCCAATTGCGCCACGAAGACAGTCCTGCTCCACTCTCACCACCATCAGAACATATCTTCAAAGCTATTACCACAAAGAAAAAAGCAACACACCACTCCCGGAAGGGCTCGAAACTCCAACCTTTCGGTTAACAGCCGATCACGCTAGCCAATTGGGCCACGGAGACAGTCCTGCTTCACTCTCACCACCATCAGAACATATCTTCAAAGCTATCAGCACAAAGAAAAAAAAGCGCCCCAGCATCACCGGGATGGCTCGAACTTCCAACCTTTCGGTTAACAGCCGATCGCGCTAGCCAACTGCGCCAAGGAGACAGTCGTGCTCCACTCTCACCACCATCAGAACATACCTTCAAAGCTATCAGCTCAAAGAAAAAAAAGCGCCGCACCACCACCGGGTGGGCTCGAACCTCCAACTTTTCGGTTAACAGCCGATCACGCTAGCCAATTGCGCCACGGTGACAGTCCTGCTTCACTCTCACCACCATCAGAACATATCTTCAAAGCTATCAGCACAAAGAAAAAAAAGCGCCCCAGCATCACCGGGTGGGCTCGAACTTCCAACCTTTCGGTTACCAGCCGATCGCGCTAGCCAACTGCGCCACGGAGACAGTCCTGCTCCACTCTCACCACCATCAGAACATATCTTCAAAGCTATCAGCCCAAAGAAAAAAAAGCGCCGCACCACCACCGGGTGGGCTCGAGCCTCCAACTTTTCGGTTAACAGCCGATCACGCTAGCCAATTGCGCCACGGAGACAGTCCTGCCCCACTCTCACCACCATCAGAACATATCTTCAAAGCTATCAGCCCACAGAAAAAAAAAGCGCCGCACCACCACCGGGTGGGCTCAAACCTCCAACTTTTCGGTTAACAGCCGATCACGCTAGCCAATTGCGCCACGGAGACCGTCCTGCTCCACTCTTACCACCATTAGAACATATCTTCAAAGCTATCAGCCCAAAGAAAAAAAAAGCGCCGCACCACCAACGGGTGGACTCGAACCTCCAACTTTCCGGTTAACAGCCGATCACGCTAGCCAATTGCGCCACGGAGACAGTCCTGCTCCACTCTCACCACCATCAGAACTTATCTTCAAAGCTATCAGCACAAAGAAAAAAAAGCGCCCCAGCATCACCGGGTGGGCTCGAACCTCCAACCTTTCGTTTAACAGCCGATTGCGCTAGCCAGCTGCGCCAAGGAGACAGTCCCGCTCCACTCTCACCACCATCAGAACATATCTTCAAAGCTATTACCGCAAAGAAAAAAGCAACACACCACTCCCGGAAGGGCTCGAAACTCCAACATTTCGGTTAACAGCCGATCACGCTAGCCAATTGCCCCTAGGAGACAGTCGTGCTCCACTCTCACCACCGTCAGAACATTTCATCAGAGCTATCACCCCAAAAAAAAGCGCCGCACCACCACCGGTTGCGCTCGAACCTCCAACCTTTCGTTTAACAGCCGATAGCGCTAGCCAATTGCGCCACGAAGACAGTCCTGCTCCACTCTCACCACCATCAGAACATATCTTCAAAGCTATTACCGCAAAGAAAAAAGCAACACACCACTCCCGGAAGGGCTCGAAACTCCAACCTTTCGGTTAACAGCCGATCGCGCTAGCCCATTGCGCTACGGGTGCAGTCTTGCTCGACTCTCACCATCATCAGAACATATCTTCAAAGCTATCAGCGCAAGGAAAAAAAGCGCTGCACCACCTCCAGGTGGGCTCGAACCTCCAACCTTTCGGTTAACAGCCGATCGCGCTAGCCCATTGCGCCACGGAGACAGTCTTGCTCCACTCTCACCACCATCAGAACATATCTTCAAAGCTATCAGCGCAAAGAAAAAAAAGCGCTGCACCACCACCGGGTGGGCTCGAACCTCCGACCTTTTGGTTAACAGCCCATCGCGCTAGCCAATTGCGCCATGGAGACAGTACTGCTCCACTCTCACCACCATCAGAACATATCTTCAAAGCTATCAGCCCAAAGAAAAAAAGCGCTGCACCACCACCGGGTGGGCTCGAACCTCCGACCTTTTGGTTAACAGCCCATCGCGCTAGCCAATTGCGCCATGGAGACAGTCCTGCACCACTCTCACCACCATCACAACATATCTTCAAAGCTATCAGCCCAAAGAAAAAAAAGCGCCGCACCACCACTGGGTGGGCTCGAACCTCCAACTTTTCGGTTAACAGCCGATCACGCTAGCCAATTGCGCCATGGAGACAGTCCTGCACCACTCTCACCACCATCAAAACATATCTTCAAAGCTATCAGCCCAAAGAAAAAAAAGCGCCGCACCACCACCGGGTGGGCTCGAACCTCCAACTTTTCGGTTAACAGCCGATCACGCTAGCCAATTGCGCCACGAAGACAGTCCTGCTTCACTCTCACCACCATCAGAACATATCTTCAAAGCTATCAGCCCAAAGAAAAAAAAGCGCTGCACCACCACCGGGTGGGCTCGAACATCCACCCTTTCGGTTAACAGCCGATCGCGCTAGCCAATTGCCCCACGGAGACAGTCGTGCTCCACTCTCACCACCGTCAGAACATTTCTTCAGAGCTATCACCCCAAAGAAAAAAAAGCGCCGCACCACCACCGGTTGCGCTCGAACCTCCAACCTTTCGGTTAACAGCCGATCGCGCTAGCCAATTGCGCCAAGAAGACAGTCCTGCTCCACACTCACCACTATCAGAACTTATCTTCAAAGCTATCAGCACAAAGAAAAAAAAAGCGCCCCAGCATCACCGGGTGGGCTCGAAACTCCAACCTTTCGGTTAACTGCCGATCGCGCTAGCCAATTGCGCCACGAAGGCAGTCCTGCTCCACTCTCACCACCATCAGAACATATCTTCAAAGCTATTACCGCAAAGAAAAAAGCAACACACCACTCCCGGAAGGGCTCGAAACTCCAACCTTTCGGTTAACAGCCGATCACGCTAGCCAATTGCGCCACGGAGACAGTCCTGCGCCACTATCACCATCATCAGAACATATCTTCAAAGCTATCAGCGCAAGGAAAAAAAAGCGCTGCACCACCACCAGGTGGCCTCGAACCTCCAACCTTTCGGTTAACAGCCGATCGCGCTAGCCCATTGCGCCACGGAGACAGTCTTGCTCCACTCTCACCACCATCAGAACATATCTTCAAAGCTATCAGCGCAAAGAAAAAAGCAACACACCACTCCCGGGAGGGTTCGAAACTCCAACCTTTCGGTCAACAGCCGATCACGCTAGCCAATTGCGCCACGGAGACAGTCCTGCTCCACTCTCACCACCATCAGAACATATCTTCAAAGCTATCAGCCCACAGAAAAAAAGCGCCGCGCAACCACCGCTTAGGCTCGAACCTCCAACTTTTCGGTTAACAGCCGATCGCGCTAGCCAATTGCGCCACGGAGACAGTCCTGCTCCACTCTCACCATCATCAGAACATATCTTCAAAGCTATCAGCGCAAGGAAAAAAAAGCGATGCACCACCACCAGGTGGGCTCGAACCTCCAACCTTTCGGTTAACAGCCGATCGCGCTGGCCCATTGCGCCACGGAGACAGTCTTGCTACACTCTCACCACCATCAGAACATATCTTCAAAGCTATCAGCGCAAAGAAAAAAGCAACACACCACTCCCGGGAGGGCTCGAGACTCCAACCTTTCGGTTAAATGCCCATCACGCTAGCCCATTGCGCTACGGAGGCAGTCTTGCTCCACTCTCACCATCATCAGAACATATCTTCAAAGCTATCAGCGCAAGGAAAAAAAAAGCGCTGCACCACCACGAGGTGAGCTCGAACCTCCAACCTTTCGGTTAACAGCCGATTGCGCTAGCCCATTGCGCCACGGAGACAGTCTTGCTCCACTCTCACCACCATCAGAACATATCTTCAAAGCTATCAGCGCAAAGAAAAAAGCAACAAACCACTCCCGGGAGGGCTCGAAACTCCAACCTTTCGGTCAACAGCCGATCGCGCTAGCCAATTGCGCCACGGAGACAGTACTGCTCCACTCTCACCACCATCAGAACATATCTTCAGAGCTATCAGCACAAAGAAAAAAAAGCGCCCCAGCATCACCGGGTGGGCTCAAACCTCCAACCTTTCGTTTAACAGCCGATCGCGCTAGCCAATTGCGCCACGAAGACATTCCTGCTCCACTCTCACCACCATCAGAACATATCTTCAAAGCTATTACCGCAAAGAAAAAAGCAACACACCACTCCCGGAAGGGCTCGAAACTCCAACCTTTCGGTTAACAGCCGATCACGCTAGCCAATTGCGCCACGGAGACAGTCCTGCTTCACTCTCACCACCATCAGAACATATCTTCAAAGCTATCAGCACAAAGAAAAAAAAGCGCCCCAGCATCACCGGGATGGCTCGAACTTCCAACCTTTCGGTTAACAGCCGATCGCGCTAGCCAACTGCGCCAAGGAGACAGTCGTGCTCCACTCTCACCACCATCAGAACATATCTTCAAAGCTATCAGCCCAAAGAAAAAAAAGCGCCGCACCACCACCGGGTGGGCTCGAGCCTCCAACTTTTCGGTTAACAGCCGATCACGCTAGCCAATTGCGCCACGGAGACAGTCCTGCCCCACTCTCACCACCATCAGAACATATCTTCAAAGCTATCAGCCCACAGAAAAAAAAAGCGCCGCACCACCACCGGGTGGGCTCAAACCTCCAACTTTTCGGTTAACAGCCGATCACGCTAGCCAATTGCGCCACGGAGACCGTCCTGCTTCACTCTCAACACCATCATAACATATCTTCAAAGCTATCAGCCCAAAGAAAAAAAAAGCGCCGCACCACCACCGGGTGGGCTCAAACTACCAACTTTTCTGTTAACAGCCGATCACGCTAGCGAATTGCGCCACGGAGACAGTCCTGCTCCACTCTCACCACCATCAGAACATATATTCAAAGCTATCAGCCCAAAGAAAAAAAGCGCCGCACCACCATTGTGTGGGCTCGAACCTCCAACTTTTCGGTTAACAGCCGATCACGCTAGCCAATTGCGCCACGGAGACAGTCCTGCTTCACTCTCACCACCATCATAACATATCTTCAAAGCTATCAGCCCAAAGAAAAAAAGCGCCGCACCACCACCGGGTGGGCTCGAAACTCCAACCTTTCGGTTAACTGCCGATCGCGCTAGCCAATGGCGCCACGGATTTAGTCCTGCTCCACTCTTACCACCATTAGAACATATCTTCAAAGCTATCAGCCCAAAGAAAAAAAAAGCGCCGCACCACCAACGGGTGGACTCGAACCTCCAACTTTCCGGTTAACAGCCGATCACGCTAGCCAATTGCGCCACGGAGACAGTCCTGCTCCACTCTCACCACCATCAGAACTTATCTTCGAAGCTATCAGCACAAAGAAAAAAAAGCGCCCCAGCATCACCGGGTGGGCTCGAACCTCCAACCTTTCGTTTAACAGCCGATTGCGCTAGCCAGCTGCGCCAAGGAGACAGTCCCGCTCCACTCTCACCACCATCAGAACATATCTTCAAAGCTATTACCGCAAAGAAAAAAGCAACACACCACTCCCGGAAGGGCTCGAAACTCCAACCTTTCGGTTAACAGCCGATCACGCTAGCCAATTGCCCCTAGGAGACAGTCGTGCTCCACTCTCACCACCGTCAGAACATTTCATCAGAGCTATCACCCCAAAAAAAAGCGCCGCACCACCACCGGTTGCGCTCGAACCTCCAACCTTTCGTTTAACAGCCGATAGCGCTAGCCAATTGCGCCACGAAGACAGTCCTGCTCCACTCTCACCACCATCAGAACATATCTTCAAAGCTATTACCGCAAAGAAAAAAGCAACACACCACTCCCGGAAGGGCTCGAAACTCCAACCTTTCGGTTAACAGCCGATCGCGCTAGCCCATTGCGCTACGGGTGCAGTCTTGCTCGACTCTCACCATCATCAGAACATATCTTCAAAGCTATCAGCGCAAGGAAAAAAAGCGCTGCACCACCTCCAGGTGGGCTCGAACCTCCAACCTTTCGGTTAACAGCCGATCGCGCTAGCCCATTGCGCCACGGAGACAGTCTTGCTCCACTCTCACCACCATCAGAACATATCTTCAAAGCTATCAGCGCAAAGAAAAAAAAGCGCTGCACCACCACCGGGTGGGCTCGAACCTCCGACCTTTTGGTTAACAGCCCATCGCGCTAGCCAATTGCGCCATGGAGACAGTACTGCTCCACTCTCACCACCATCAGAACATATCTTCAAAGCTATCAGCCCAAAGAAAAAAAGCGCTGCACCACCACCGGGTGGGCTCGAACCTCCGACCTTTTGGTTAACAGCCCATCGCGCTAGCCAATTGCGCCATGGAGACAGTCCTGCACCACTCTCACCACCATCACAACATATCTTCAAAGCTATCAGCCCAAAGAAAAAAAAGCGCCGCACCACCACTGGGTGGGCTCGAACCTCCAACTTTTCGGTTAACAGCCGATCACGCTAGCCAATTGCGCCATGGAGACAGTCCTGCACCACTCTCACCACCATCAAAACATATCTTCAAAGCTATCAGCCCAAAGAAAAAAAAGCGCCGCACCACCACCGGGTGGGCTCGAACCTCCAACTTTTCGGTTAACAGCCGATCACGCTAGCCAATTGCGCCACGAAGACAGTCCTGCTTCACTCTCACCACCATCAGAACATATCTTCAAAGCTATCAGCCCAAAGAAAAAAAAGCGCTGCACCACCACCGGGTGGGCTCGAACATCCACCCTTTCGGTTAACAGCCGATCGCGCTAGCCAATTGCCCCACGGAGACAGTCGTGCTCCACTCTCACCACCGTCAGAACATTTCTTCAGAGCTATCACCCCAAAGAAAAAAAAGCGCCGCACCACCACCGGTTGCGCTCGAACCTCCAACCTTTCGGTTAACAGCCGATCGCGCTAGCCAATTGCGCCAAGAAGACAGTCCTGCTCCACACTCACCACTATCAGAACTTATCTTCAAAGCTATCAGCACAAAGAAAAAAAAAGCGCCCCAGCATCACCGGGTGGGCTCGAAACTCCAACCTTTCGGTTAACTGCCGATCGCGCTAGCCAATTGCGCCACGAAGGCAGTCCTGCTCCACTCTCACCACCATCAGAACATATCTTCAAAGCTATTACCGCAAAGAAAAAAGCAACACACCACTCCCGGAAGGGCTCGAAACTCCAACCTTTCGGTTAACAGCCGATCACGCTAGCCAATTGCGCCACGGAGACAGTCCTGCGCCACTCTCACCATCATCAGAACATATCTTCAAAGCTATCAGCGCAAGGAAAAAAAAGCGCTGCACCACCACCAGGTGGCCTCGAACCTCCAACCTTTCGGTTAACAGCCGATCGCGCTAGCCCATTGCGCCACGGAGACAGTCTTGCTCCACTCTCACCACCATCAGAACATATCTTCAAAGCTATCAGCGCAAAGAAAAAAGCAACACACCACTCCCGGGAGGGTTCGAAACTCCAACCTTTCGGTCAACAGCCGATCACGCTAGCCAATTGCGCCACGGAGACAGTCCTGCTCCACTCTCACCACCATCAGAACATATCTTCAAAGCTATCAGCCCACAGAAAAAAAGCGCCGCGCAACCACCGCTTAGGCTCGAACCTCCAACTTTTCGGTTAACAGCCGATCGCGCTAGCCAATTGCGCCACGGAGACAGTCCTGCTCCACTCTCACCATCATCAGAACATATCTTCAAAGCTATCAGCGCAAGGAAAAAAAAGCGATGCACCACCACCAGGTGGGCTCGAACCTCCAACCTTTCGGTTAACAGCCGATCGCGCTGGCCCATTGCGCCACGGAGACAGTCTTGCTACACTCTCACCACCATCAGAACATATCTTCAAAGCTATCAGCGCAAAGAAAAAAGCAACACACCACTCCCGGGAGGGCTCGAGACTCCAACCTTTCGGTTAAATGCCCATCACGCTAGCCCATTGCGCTACGGAGGCAGTCTTGCTCCACTCTCACCATCATCAGAACATATCTTCAAAGCTATCAGCGCAAGGAAAAAAAAAGCGCTGCACCACCACGAGGTGAGCTCGAACCTCCAACCTTTCGGTTAACAGCCGATCGCGCTAGCCCATTGCGCCACGGAGACAGTCTTGCTCCACTCTCACCACCATCAGAACATATCTTCAAAGCTATCAGCGCAAAGAAAAAAGCAACAAACCACTCCCGGGAGGGCTCGAAACTCCAACCTTTCGGTCAACAGCCGATCGCGCTAGCCAATTGCGCCACGGAGACAGTACTGCTCCACTCTCACCACCATCAGAACATATCTTCAGAGCTATCAGCCCAAAGAAAAAAAAGCGCCATACCACCACCGGGTGGGCTCGAACCTCCGACCTTTTGATTAACAGCCCATCGCGCTAGCCAATTGCGCCATGGAGAAAGTCCTGCACCACTCGCACCACCATCAGAACATATCTTCAAAGCTATCAGCCCAAAGAAAAAAAAGCGCTGCACCACCGCCGGGTGGGCTCGAACCTCCAAATTTTCGGTTAACAGCCGATCACGCTAGCCAATTGCGCCAAGGAGACAGTCGTGCTCCACTCTCACCACCATCAGAACATATCTTCAAAGCTATCAGCGCAAAGAAAAAAGCAACACACCACTCCAGGAGGGCTCGAAACTCCAACCTTTCGGTTAACAGCCGATCGCGCTAGCCAATTGCTCCACGGAGACAGTCCTGCTTCACTATCACCACCATCATAACATATCTTCAAAGCTATCAGCCCAAAGAAAAAAAAGCGCCGCACCACCACCGGGTGGGCTCGAAACTCCAACCTTTCGGTTAACTGCCGATCGCGCTAGCCAATGGCGCCACGGAGACAGTCCTGCTCCACTCTTTCCACCATTAGAACATATCGTCAAAGCTATCAGCCCAAAGAAAAAAAAAGCGCCGCTCCACCAACGGGTGGACTCGAACCTCCAACTTTCCGGTTAACAGCCGATCACGCTAGCCAATCGTGCCACGGAGACAGTCCTGCTCCACTCTCACCACCATCAGAACTTATCTTCAAAGCTATCAGCACAAAGAAAAAAAAGCGCCCCAGCATCACCGGGTGGGCTCAAACCTCCAACCTTTCGTTTAACAGCCGATCGCGCTAGCCAATTGCGCCACGAAGACAGTCCTGCTCCACTCTCACCACCATCAGAACATATCTTCAAAGCTATTACCGCAAAGAAAAAAGCAACACACCACTCCCGGAAGGGCTCGAAACTCCAACCTTTCGGTTAACAGCCGATCACGCTAGCCAATTGCGCCACGGAGACAGTCCTGCTTCACTCTCACCACCATCAGAACATATCTTCAAAGCTATCAGCACAAAGAAAAAAAAGCGCCCCAGCATCACCGGGATGGCTCGAACTTCCAACCTTTCGGTTAACAGCCGATCGCGCTAGCCAACTGCGCCAAGGAGACAGTCGTGCTCCACTCTCACCACCATCAGAACATATCTTCAACGCTATCAGCGCAAACAAAAAACAACACACCACTCCAGGGAGGGCTCGAAACTCCAACCTTTCGGTTAACAGCCGACCGCGCTAGCCAATGGCGCCACGGAGACAGTCCTGCTCCACTCTTACCACCATTAGAACATATCTTCAAAGCTATCAGCCCAAAGAAAAAAAAGCGCCGCACCACCAACGGGTGGGCTCGAACCTCCAACTTTCCGGTTAACAGCCGATCACGCTAGCCATTTGCGCCACGGAGACAGTCCTGCTTCACGCTCACCCCCATCAGAACATATCTTCAAAGCTATCAGCCCAAAGAAAAAAAAAGCGCCGCACCACCACCGGGTGGGCTCGAAACTCCAACCTTTCGGTTAACTGCCGATTGCGCTAGCCAATGGCGCCACGGAGACAGTCCTGCTCCACTCTTACCACCATTAGAACATATCTTCAAAGCTATCAGCCCAAAGAAAAAAAAACGCCGCACCACCAACGGGTGGACTCGAACCTCCAACTTTCCGGTTAACAGCCGATCACGCTAGCCAATTGCGCCACGGAGACAGTCCTGCTCCACTCTCACCACCATCAGAACTTATCTTCAAAGCTATCAGCACAAAGAAAAAAAAGCGCCCCAGCATCACCGGGTGGGCTTGAACTTCCAACCTTTCGGTTAGCAGCCGATCGCGCTAGCCAGCTGCGCCAAGGAGACAGTCGTGCTCCACTCTCACCACCATCAGAACATATCTTCAAAGCTATTAGCGCAAAGAAAAAAGCAACACACCACCACCGGGTGGGCTCACACCTCCAACTTTTCGGTTAACAGCCGATCACGCTAGCCAATTGCGCCACGGAGACAGTCCTGCTCCACTCTCACCACCATCAGAACATATCTTCAAAGCTATCAGCCCACAGAAAAAAAGCGCCGCGCAACCACCGGGTAGGCTCGAACCTCCAACTTTTCGGTTAACAGCCGATCGCGCTAGCCAATTGCGCCAGGGAGACAGTCCTGCTCCACTCTCACCATCATCAGAACATATCTTCAAAGCTATCAGCGCAAGAAAAAAAAGCGCTGCACCACCACCAGGTGGGCTCGAACCTCCAACCTTTCGGTTAACAGCCGATCGCGCTAGCCCATTGCGCCACGGAGACAGTCTTGCTCCACTCTCACCACCATCAGAACATATCTTCAAAGCTATCAGCGCAAAGAAAAAGGCAACACACCACTCCCGGGAGGGCTCGAAACTCCAACCTTTCGGTTAACAGGCGATCGCGCTAGCCCATTGCGCTACGGAGCCAGTCTTGCTCCACTCTCACCATCATCAGAACATATCTTCAAAGCTATCAGCGCAAGGAAAAAAAAGCGCTGCACCACCACCAGGTGGGCTCGAACCTCCAACCTTTCGGTTAACAGCCGATCGCGCTAGCCCATTGCGCCACGGAGACAGTCTTGCTCCACTCTCACCACCATCAGAACATATCTTCAAAGCTATCAGCGCAAAGAAAAAAGCAACACACCACTCCCGGGAGGGCTCGAAACTCCAACCTTTCGGTCAACAGCCGATCGCGCTAGCCAATTGCGCCACAGAGACAGTACTGCTCCACTCTCACCACCATCAGAACATATCTTCAAAGCTATCAGCCCAAAGAAAAAAAAGCGCCATACCACCACGGGGTGGGCTCGAACCTCCGACCTTTTGATTAACAACCCATCGCGCTAGCCAATTGCGCCATGGAGACAGTCCTGCACCACTCTCAACACCATCAGAACATATCTTCAAAGCTATCAGCACAAAGAAAAAAAAGCGCCGCACCACCACCGGATGGGCTCGAACCTCCAACTTTTCGGTTAACAGCCGATCACGCTAGCCAATTGCGCCACGGAGACAGTCCTGCTTCACTCTCACCACCATCAGAACATATCTTCAAAGCTATCAGCACAAAGAAAAAAAAGCGCCCCAGCATCACCGGTTGGGCTCGAACTTCCAACCTTTCGGTTAACAGCCGATCGCGCTAGCAAACTGCGCCAAGGAGACAGTCGTGCTCCACTCTCACCACCATCAGAACATATCTTCAAAACTATCAGTGCAAAGAAAAAAGCAACACACCACTCCAGGAGGGCTCGAAACTCCAACCTTTCGGTTAACAGCCGATCGCGCTAGCCAATGGCGCCACGGAGACAGTCCTGCTCCACTCTTACCACCATTAGAACATATCTTCAAAGCTATCAGCCCAAAGAAAAAAAAGCGCCGCACCACCAACGGGTGGGCTCGAATCTCCAAATTTCCTGTTAACAGCCTATCACGCTAGCCAATTGCGCCACGGAGACAGTCCTGCTCCACTCTCACCACCATCAGAACATATCTTCAAAGCTATCAGCCCAAAGAAAAAAAAGCGCCGCACCACCACCGGGTGGGCTCGAACCTCCAACTTTTCGGTTAACAGCCGATCACGTTAGCCAATTGCGCCACGGAAACCGTCCTGCTTCACTCTCACCACCATCATAACATATCTTCAAAGCTATCAGCCCAAAGACAAAAAAAGCGCCGCACCACCACCGGGTGGGCTCAAACTACCAACTTTTCGGTTAACAGGCGATCACGCTAGCGAATTGCGCCACGGAGACATTCCTGCTCCACTCTCACCACCATCAGAACATATATTCAAAGCTATCAGCCCAAAGAAAAAAAAGCGCCGCACTACCACCGTGTGGGCTCGAACCTCCAACTTTTCGGTTAACAGCCGATCACGCTAGCCAATTGCGCCACGGAGACAGTCCTGCTTCACTCTCACCACCATCAGAACATATCTTCAAAGCTATCAGCCCAAAGAAAAAAAAAGCGCCGCACCACCAACGGGTGGACTCGAACCTCCAACTTTCCGGTTAACAGCCGATCACGCTAGCCAATTGCGCCACGGAGACAGTCCTTCTCCACTCTCACCACCATCAAAACTTAACTTCAAAGCTATCAGCACAAAGAAAAAAAAAGCGCCCCAGCATCACCGGGTGGGCTCGAACTTCCAACCTTTCGGTTAACAGCCGATCGCGCTAGCCAGCTGCGCCAAGGAGACAGTCGTGCTCCACTCTCACCACCATCAGAACATGTCTTCAAAGCTATCAGCGCAAAGAAAAAAGCAACACACCACCACCGGGTGGGCTCAAACCTCCAACTTTTCGGTTAATAGCCGATCACGCTAGCCAATTGCGCCACGGAGACAGTCCTGCTCCACTCTCACCACCATCAGAACATATCTTCAAAGCTATCAGCCCACAGAAAAAAAGCGCCGCGCAACCACCGGGTAGGCTCGAACCTCCAACTTTTCGGTTAACAGCCGATCGCGCTAGCCAATTGCGCCACGGAGACAGTCCTGCTCCACTCTCACCACCATAAGAACATATCTTCAAAGCTATCAGCCCAAAGAAAAAAAGCGCCGCACCACCACCGGGTGGGCTCGAACATCCAATCTTTCGGTTAACAGCCGATCGCACTACCCAATCGCCCCACGGAGACAGTCGTGCTCCACTCTCACCACCGTCAGAACATTTTATCAGAGCTATCACCCCAAAGAAAAAAAAAGCGCCGCACCACCACCGGTTGCGCTCGAACCTCCAACCTTTCGTTTAACAGCCGATCGCGCTAGCCAATTACGCCACGAAGACGGTCCTGCTCCACTCTCACCACCATCAGAACATATCTTCAAAGCTATTACCGCAAAGAAAAAAGCAACACACCACTCCCGGAAGGGCTCGAAACTCCAACCTTTCAGTTAACAGCCGATCGCGCTAGCCCATTGCGCTACGGATGCAGTCTTGCTCGACTCTCACCATCATCAGAACATATCTTCAAAGCTATCAGCGCAAGGAAAAAAAAGCGCTGCACCACCACCAGGTGGGCTCGAACCTCCAACCTTTCGGTTAACAGCCGATCGCGCTAGTCAATTGCGCCACGGAGACAGTCTTGCTCCACTCTCACCACCATCAGAACATATCTTCAAAGCTATCAGCGCAAAGAAAAAAGCAACACACCACTCTCGGGAGGGCTCGAAACTCCAACCTTTCGGTCAACAGCCGATCGCGCTAGCCAATTGCGCCACGGAGACAGTACTGCTCCACTCTCACCACCATCAGAACATATCTTCAAAGCTATCAGCCCAAAGAAAAAAAAGCGCCATACCCCCGGGTGGGCTCGAACCTCCGACCTTTTGATTAACAGCCCATCGCGCTAGCCAATTGCGCCACGGAGACAGTCCTGCTCCACTCTCACCACCATCAGAACATATATTCAAAGCTATCGGCCCAAAGAAAAAAAGCGCCGCACCACCATTGTGTGGGCTCGAACCTCCAACTTTTCGGTTAACAGCCGATCACGCTAGCCAATTGCGCCACGGAGACAGTCCTGCTTCACTCTCACCACCATCATAACATATCTTCAAAGCTATAAGCCCAAAGAAAAAAAGCGCCGCACCACCACCGGGTGGGCTCGAAACTCCAACCTTTCGGTTAACTGCCGATCGCGCTAGCCAATGGCGCCACGGATTTAGTCCTGCTCCACTCTTACCACCATTAGAACATATCTTCAAAGCTATCAGCCCAAAGAAAAAAAAAGCGCCGCACCACCAACGGGTGGACTCGAACCTCCAACTTTCCGGTTAACAGCCGATCACGCTAGCCAATTGCGCCACGTAGACAGTCCTGCTCCACTCTCACCACCATCAGAACTTATCTTCAAAGCTATCAGCACAAAGAAAAAAAAGCGCCCCAGCATCACCGGGTGGGCTCGAACCTCCAACCTTTCGTTTAACAGCCGATTGCGCTAGCCAGCTGCGCCAAGGAGACAGTCCTGCTCCACTCTCACCACCATCAGAACATATCTTCAAAGCTATTACCGCAAAGAAAAAAGCAACACACCACTCCCGGAAGGGCTCGAAACTCCAACCTTTCGGTTAACAGCCGATCACGCTAGCCAATTGCCCCTAGGAGACAGTCGTGCTCCACTCTCACCACCGTCAGAACATTTCATCAGAGCTATCACCCCCCCAAAAAAAAGCGCCGCACCACCACCGGTTGCGCTCGAACCTCCAACATTTCGTTTAACAGCCGATCGCGCTAGCCGATTGCGCCACGAAGACAGTCCTGCTCCACTCTCACCACCATCAGAACATATCTTCAAAGCTATTACCGCAAAGAAAAAAAGCAACACACCACTCCCGGAAGGGCTCGAAACTCCAACCTTTCGGTTAACAGCCGATCGCGCTAGCCCATTGCGCTACGGGTGCAGTCTTGCTCGACTCTCACCATCATCAGAACATATCTTCAAAGCTATCAGCGCAAGGAAAAAAAGCGCTGCACCACCTCCAGGTGGGCTCGAACCTCCAACCTTTCGGTTAACAGCCGATCGCGCTAGTCCATTGCGCCACGGAGACAGTCTTGCTCCACTCTCACCACCATCAGAACATATCTTCAAAGCTATCAGCGCAAAGAAAAAAAAGCGCTGCACCACCACCGGGTGGGCTCGAACCTCCGACCTTTTGGTTAACAGCCCATCGCGCTAGCCAATTGCGCCATGGAGACAGTCCTGCACCACTCTCACCACCATCACAACATATCTTCAAAGCTATGAGCTCAAAGAAAAAAAAGCGCGATACCACTCCCGGAAGGGCTCGAAACTCCAACCTTTCGGTTAACAGCCGATCGCGCTAGCCCATTGCGCTACGGGTGCAGTCTTGCTCGACTCTCACCATCATCAGAACATATCTTCAAAGCTATCAGCCCAAAGAAAAAAAAGCGCCGCACCACCACCGGGTGGGCTCGAACCTCCAATTTTTCGGTTAACAGCCGATCACGCTAGCCAATTGCGCCACGGAGACAGTCCTGCTTCACTCTCACCACCATCAGTACATATCTTCAAAGCTATCAGCCCAAAGAAAAAAAAAGCGCCGCACCACCAACGGGTGGACTCGAACCTCCAACTTTCCGGTTAACAGCCGATCACGCTAGCCAATTGCGCCACGGAGACTGTCCTGCTCCACCACCACCTCTCACCACCATCAGAACTTATCTTCAAAGCTATCAGCACACAGAAAAAAAAGCACCCCAGCATCACCGGGTGGGCTCGAACTTCCAACCTTTCGGTTAACAGCCGATCGCGCTAGCCAGATGCGCCAAGGAGACAGTCGTGCTCCACTCTCACCACCATCAGAACATATCTTCAAAGCTATCAGCGCAAAGAAAAAAGCAACACACCACCACCGGGTGGGCTCAAACCTCCAACTTTTCGGTTAACAGCCGATCACGCTAGCCAATTGCGCCACGGAGACAGTCCTGCTCCACTCTCACCACCATCAGAACATATCTTCAAAGCTATCAGCCCACAGAAAAAAAGCGCCGCGTAACCACCGGGTAGGCTCGAACCTCCAACTTTTCGGTTAACAGCCGATCGCGCTAGCCAATTGCGCCACGGAGACAGTCCTGCTCCACTCTCACCACCATGAGAACATATCTTCAAAGCTATCAGCCCAAAGAAAAAAAGCGCCGCACCACCACCGGGTGGGCTCGAACATCGAACCTTTTGGTTAACAGCCGATCGCGCTAGCCAATCGCCCCACGAAGACAGTCGTGCTCCACTCTCACCACCGTCAGAAAATTTTATCAGAGCTATCACCCCAAAGAAAAAAAAAGCGCCGCACCTCCACCGGTTGCTCTCGAACCTCCAACCTTTCGTTTAACAGCCGATCGCGCTAGCCAATTTCGCCACGAAGACAGTCCTGCTCCGCTCTCACCACCATCAGAACATATCTTCAAAGCTATTACCGCAAAGAAAAAAAAGCGCTGCACCCCCACCGGGTGGGCTCGAACCTCCGACCTTTTGGTTAACAGCCCATCGCGCTAGCCAATTGCGCCATGGAGACAGTCCTGCACCACTCTCAACACCATCACAACATATCTTCAAAGCTATCAGCCCAAAGAAAAAAAAGCGCCGCACCACCACCGGGTGGGCTCGAACCTCCAACTTTTCGGTTAACAGCCGATCACGCTAGCCAATTGCGCCACGGAGACAGTCCTGCTTCACTCTCACCACCATCAGAACATATCTTCAAAGCTATCAGCCCAAAGAAAAAAAAGCGCCATACCACCACCGGGTGGGCTCGAACCTCCGACCTTTTGGTTAACAGCCCATCGCGCTAGCCAATTGCGCCAAGGAGACAGTCCTGCACCACTCTCACCACCATGAAAACATATCTTCAAAGCTATCAGCCCAAAGAAAAAAAGCGCCACACCACCACCGGGTGGGCTCGAACCTCCAACTTTTCGGTTAACAGCCGATCACGCTAGCCAATTGCGCCACGAAGACAGTCCTGCTTCACTCTCACCACCATCAGAACATATCTTCAAAGCTATCAGCCCAAAGAAAAAAAAGCGCTGCACCACCACCGGGTGGGCTCGAACATCCACCCTTTCGGTTAACAGCCGATCGCGCTAGCCAATTGCCCCACGGAGACAGTCGTGCTCCACTCTCACCACCGTCAGAACATTTCTTCAGAGCTATCACCCCAGAGAAAAAAAAGCGCCGCACCACCACCGGTTGCGCTCGAACCTCCAACCTTTCGGTTAACAGCCGATCGCGCTAGCCAATTGCGCCAAGAAGACAGTCCTGCTCCACTCTCACCACCATCAGAACATATCTTCAAAGCTATTACCGCGAAGAAAAATGCAACACACCACTCCCGGGAGGGCTCGAAACTCCAACCTTTCGGTTAACAGCCGATCGCGCTAGCCCATTGCGCTACGGAGGCAGTCTTGCTCCACTCTCACCATCATCAGAACATATCTTCAAAGCTATCAGCGCAAGGAAAAAAAAGCGCTGCACCACCACCAGGTGGGCTCGAACCTCCAACCTTTCGGTTAACAGCCGATCGCGCTAGCCAATTGCACCACGGAGACAGTCTTGCTCCACTCTCACCACCATCAGGACATATCTTCAAAGCTATCAGCGCAAAGAAAAAAGCAACACACCACTCCCGGGAGGGCTCGAAACTCCAACCTTTCGGTCAACAGCCGATCGCGCTAGCCAATTGCGCCACGGAGACAGTACTGCTCCACTCTCACCACCATCAGAACATATCTTCAAAGCTATCAGCCCAAAGAAAAAAAAGCGCCATACCAACGGGTGGGCTCGAACCTCCGACCTTTTGATTAACAGCCCATCGCGCTAGCCAATTGCGCCACGGAGACAGTCCTGCTCCACTCTCACCACCATCAGAACATATCTTCAAAGCTATCAGCCCAAAGAAAAAAAAGCGCCGCACCACCACCGGGTGGGCTCGAGCCTCCAACTTTTCGGTTAACAGCCGATCACGCTAGCCAATTGCGCCACGGAGACAGTCCTGCTCCACTCTCACCACCATCAGAACATATCTTCAAAGCTATCAGCCCACAGCAAAAAAAGCGCCGCACCACCACCGGGTGGGCTCGAACCTCCAACTTTTTGGTTAACAGCCGATCACGCTAGCCAATTGCGCCACGGAGACCGTCCTGCTTCACTCTCACCACCGTCATAACATATCTTCAAAGCTATCAGCCCAAAAAAAAGCGCCGCACCACCACCGGGTGGGCTCAAACTACCAACTTTTCTGTTAACAGCCGATCACGCTAGCGAATTGCGCCACGGAGACAGTCCTGCTCCACTCTCACCACCATCAGAACATATATTCAAAGCTATCAGCCCAAAGAAAAAAAGCGCCGCACCACCATTGTGTGGGCTCGAACCTCCAACTTTTCGGTTAACAGCCGATCACGCTAGCCAATTGCGCCACGGAGACAGTCCTGCTTCACTCTCACCACCATCATAACATATCTTCAAAGCTATCAGCCCAAAGAAAAAAAGCGCCGCACCACCACCGGGTGGGCTCGAAACTCCAACCTTTCGGTTAACGGCCGATCACGCTAACCCATTGCGCCACGGAGACAGTCCTGCTCCACTCTCACCACCGTCAGAACTTATCTTCAAAGCTATCAGCACAAAGAAAAAAAAGCGCCCCAGCATCACCGGGTGGGCTCGAACCTCCAACCTTTCGTTTAACAGCCGATTTCGCTAGCCAGCTGCGCCAAGGAGACAGTCCTGCTCCACTCTCACCACCATCAGAACATATCTTCAAAGCTATTACCGCAAAGAAAAAAGCAACAAACCACTCCCGGAAGGGCTCGAAACTCCAACCTTTCGGTTAACAGCCGATCACGCTAGCCAATTGCCCCTAGGAGACAGTCGTGCTCCACTCTCACCCCCGTCAGAACATTTCATCAGAGCTATCACCCCAAAAAAAAGCGCCGCAACACCACCGGTTGCGCTCGAACCTCCAACCTTTCGTTTAACAGCCAATCGCGCTAGCCAATTGCGCCACGAAGACAGTCCTGCTCCACTCTCACCACCATCAGAACATATCTTCAAAGCTATTACCGCAAAGAAAAAAGCAACACACCACTCCCGGAAGGGCTCGAAACTCCAACCTATCGGTTAACAGCCGATCGCGCTAGCCCATTGCGCTACGGGTGCAGTCTTGCTCGACTCTCACCATCATCAGAACATATCTTCAAAACTATCAGCGCAAAGAAAAAAAGCGCTGCACCACCACCAGGTGGGCTCGAACCTCCAACCTTTCGGTTAACAGCCGATCGCGCTAGCCCATTGCGCCACGGAGACAGTCTTGCTCCACTCTCACGACCATCAGAACATATCTTCAAAGCTATCAGCGCAAAGAAAAAAAAGCGCTGCACCACCACCGGGTGGGCTCGAACCTCCGACCTTTTGGTTAACAGCCCATCGCGCTAGCCAATTGCGCCATGGAGACAGTCCTGCACCACTCTCACCACCATCACAACATATCTTCAAAGCTATCAGCCCAAAGAAAAAAAAGCGCCGCACCACCACCGGGTGGGCTCGAACCTCCGTCTTTTCGGTTAACAGCCGATCACGCCAGCCAATTGCGCCACGGAGACAGTCCTGCTTCACTCTCACCACCATCAGAACATATCTTCAAAGCTATCAGCTCAAAGAAAAAAAAGCGCCATACCACCACCGGGTGGGCTCGAACCTCCGACCTTTTGGTTAACAGCCCATCGCGCTAGCCAATTGCGCCATGGAGACAGTCCTGCACCACTCTCACCACCATCACAACATATCTTCAAAGCTATCAGCCCAAAGAAAAAAAAGCACCGCACCACCACCGGGTGGGCTCGAACCTGCAATTTTTCGGTTAACAGCCGATCACGCTAGCCAATTGCGCCACGGAGACAGTCCTGCTTCACTCTCACCACCATCAGAACATATCTTCAAACCTATCAGCCCAAAGAAAAAAAAAGCGCCGCACCACCAACGGGTGGACTCGAACCTCCAACTTTCCGGTTAACAGCCGATCACGCTAGCCAATTGCGCCCCGGAGACAGTCCTGCTCCACTCTCACCACCATCAGAACTTATCTTCAAAGCTATCAGCACAAAGAAAAAAAAAGCGCCCCAGCATCACCGGGTGGGCTCGAACTTCCAACCTTTCGGTTAACAGCCGATCGCGCTAGCCAGCTGCGTCAAGGAGACAGTCGTGCTCCACTCTCACCACCATCAGAACATATATTCAAAGCTATCAGCGCAAAGAAAAAAGCAACACACCACCACCGGGTGGGCTCAAACCTCCAACTTTTCGGTTAACAGCCGATCACGCTAGCCAATTGCGCCACGGAGACAGTCCTGCTCCACTCTCACCACCATCAGAACATATCTTCAAAGCTATCAGCCCACAGAAAAAAAGCGCCGCGTAACCACCGGGTAGGCTCGAACCTCCAACTTTTCGGTTAACAGCCGATCGCGCTAGCCAATTGCCCCACGGAGACAGTGCTGCTCCACTCTCACCACCATAAGAACATATCTTCAAAGCTATCAGCCCAAAGAAAAAAAGCGCCGCACCACCACCGGGTGGGCTCGAACATCGAACCTTTCGGTTAACAGCCGATCGCGCTAGCCAATCGCCCCACGAAGACAGTCGTGCTCCACTCTCACTACCGTCAGAACATTTTATCAGAGCTATCACCCCAAAGAAAAAAAAAGCGCCGCACCACCACCGGTTGCGCTCGAACCACCAACCTTTCGTTTAACAGCCGATCGCGCTAGCCAATTGCGCCACGAAGACAGTCCTGCTCCACTCTCACCACCATCAGAACATATCTTCAAAGCTATTACCGCAAAGAAAAAAGCAACACACCACTCCCGGGAGGGCTCGAAACTCCAACCTTTCGGTCAACAGCCGATCGCGCTAGCCAATTGCGCCACGGAGACAGTACTGCTCCACTCTCACCACCATCAGAACATATCTTCAAAGCTATCAGCCCAAAGAAAAAAAAGCGCTGCACCACCACCGGGTGGGCTCGAACCTCCGACCTTTTGGTTAACAGCCCATCGCGCTAGCCAATTGCGCCATGGAGACAGTCCTGCACCACTCTCACCACCATCACAACATATCTTCAAAGCTATCAGCCCAAAGAAAAAAAAGCGCCGCACCACCACCGGGTGGGCTCGAACCTCCAACTTTTCGGTTAACAGCCGATCACGCTAGCCAATTGCGCCACGGAGACAGTCCTGCTTCACTCTCACCACCATCAGAACATATCTTCAAAGCTATCAGCCCAAAGAAAAAAAAGCGCCATACCACCACCGGGTGGGCTCGAACCTCCGACCTTTTGGTTAACAGCCCATCGCGCTAGCCAATTGCGCCATGGAGACAGTCCTGCACCACTCTCACCACCATCAAAACATATCTTCAAAGCTATCAGCCCAAAGAAAAAAAAGCGCCGCACCACCACCGGGTGGGCTCGAACCTCCAACTTTTCGGTTAACAGCCGATCACGCTAGCCAATTGCGCCACGAAGACAGTCCTGCTTCACTCTCACCACCATCAGAACATATCTTCAAAGCTATCAGCCCAAAGAAAAAAAGCGCCGCACCACCACCGGGTGGGCTCGAACATCCAACCTTTCGGTTAACAGCCGATCGCGCTAGCCAATTGCCCCACGGAGACAGTCGTGCTCCACTCTCACCACCGTCAGAACATTTCTTCAGAGCTATCACCCCAAAGAAAAAAAAAGCGCCGCACCACCACCGGTTGCGCTCGAACCTCCATCCTTTCGGTTAACAGCCGATCGCGCTAGCCAATTGCGCCAAGAAGACAGTCCTGCTCCACTCTCACCACCATCAGAACATATCTTCAAAGCTATTACCGCGAAGAATAAAGCAACACACCACTCCCGGGAGGACTCGAAACTCCAAACTTTCGGTTAACAGCAGATCGCGCTAGCCCATTGCGCTACGGAGGCAGTCTTGCTCCACTCTCACCATCATCAGAACATATCTTCAAAACTATCAGCGCAAGGAAAAAAAGCGCTGCACCACCACCAGGTGGGCTCGAACCTCCAACCTTTCGGTTAACAGCCGATCGCGCTAGCCCATTGCGCCACGGAGACAGTCTTGCTCCACTCTCACCACCATCAGAACATATCTTCAAAGCTATCAGCGCAAAGAAAATGCAACACACCACTCCCGGGAGGGCTCGAAACTCCAACCTTTCGGTCAACAGCCGATCGCGCTAGCCAATTGCGCCACGGAGACAGTACTGCTCCACTCTCACCACCATCAGAACATATCTTCAAAGCTATCAGCCCAAAAAAAAAGCGCCATACCACCGGGTGGGCTCGAACCTCCGACCTTTTGATTAACAGCCCATCGCGCTAGCCAATTGCGCCACGGAGACAGTCCTGCTCCACTCTCACCACCATCAGAACATATCTTCAAAGCTATCAGCCTAAAGAAAAAAAAGCGCCGCACCACCACCGGGTGGGCTCGAGCCTCCAACTTTTCGGTTAACAGCTGATCACGCTAGCCAATTGCGCCACGGAGACAGTCCTGCTCCACTCTCACCACCATCAGAACATATCTTCAAAGCTATGAGCCCACAGAAAAAAAAAAGCGCCGCACCACCACCGGGTGGGCTGGAACCTCCAACTTTTTGGTTAACAGCCGATCACGCTAGCCAATTGCGCCACGGAGACCGTCCTGCTTCACTCTCACCACCATCATAACATATCTTCAAAGCTATCAGCCCAAAAAAAAGCGCCGCACCACCACCGGGTGGGCTCAAACTACCAACTATTCTGTTAACAGCTGATCACGCTAGCGAATCGCGCCACGGAGACAGTCCTGCTCCACTCTCACCACCATCAGAACATATATTCAAAGCTATCAGCCCAAAGAAAAAAAGCGCCGCACCACCATTGTGTGGGCTCAAACCTCCAACTTTTCGGTTAACAGCCGATCACGCTAGCCAATTGCGCCACGGAGACAGTCCTGCTTCACTCTCACCACCATCATAACATATCTTCAAAGCTATCAGCCCAAAGAAAAAAAGCGCCGCACCACCACCGGGTGGGCTCGAAACTCCAACCTTTCGGTTAACTGCCGATCGCGCTAGCCAATGGCGCCACGGATTTAGTCCTGCTCCACTCTTACCACCATTAGAACATATCTTCAAAGCTATCAGCCCAAAGAGAAAAAAAGCGCCGCACCACCAACGGGTGGACTCGAACCTCCAACTTTCCGGTTAACAGCCGATCACGCTAGCCAATTGCGCCACGGAGACAGTCCTGCTCCACTCTCACCACCATCAGAACTTATCTTCAAAGCTATCAGCACAAAGAAAAAAAAAGCGCCCCAGCATCACCGGGTGGGTTCGAACCTCCAACCTTTCGTTTAACAGCCGATTGCGCTAGCCAGCTGCGCCAAGGAGACAGTCCTGCTCCACTCTCACCACCATCAGAACATATCTTCAAAGCTATTACCGCAAAGAAAAAAGCAACACACCACTCCCGCAAGGGCTCGAAACTCCAACCTTTCGGTTAACAGCCGATCACGCTAGCTAATTGCCCCTAGGAGACAGTCGTGCTCCACTCTCACCACCGTCAGAACATTTCATCAGAGCTATCACCCCCCCAAAAAAAAGCGCCGCACCACCACCGGTTGCGCTCGAACCTCCAACCTTTCGTTTAACAGCCGATCGCGCTAGCCAATTGCGCCACGAAGACAGTCCTGCTCCACTCTCACCACCATCAGAACATATCTTCAAAGCTATTACCGCAAAGAAAAAAGCAACACACCACTCCCGGAAGGGCTCGAAACTCCAACCTTTCGGTTAACAGCCGATCGCGCTAGCCCATTGCGCTACGGGTGCAGTCTTGCTCGACTCTCACCATCATCAGAACATATCTTCAAAGCTATCAGCGCAAGGAAAAAAAGCGCTGCACCACCACCAGGTGGGCTCGAACCTCCAACCTTTCGGTTAACAGCCGATCGCGCTAGCCCATTGCGCCACGGAGACAGTCTTGCTCCACTCTCACCACCAACAGAACATATCTTCAAAGCTATTACCGCAAAGAAAAAAGCAACACACCACTCCCGGGAGGGCTCGAAACTCCAACCTTTCGGTCAACAGCCGATCGCGCTAGCCCATTGCGCCACGGAGACAGTCTTGCTCCACTCTCACCACCATCAGAACATATCTTCAAAGCTATCAGCGCAAAGAAAAAAAAGCGCTGCACCACCACCGGGTGGGCTCGAACCTCCGACCTTTTGGTTAACAGCCCATCGCGCTAGCCAATTGCGCCATGGAGACAGTCCTGCACCACTCTCACCACTATCACAACATATCTTCAAAGCTATCAGCCCAAAGAAAAAAAAGCGCCGCACCACCACCGGGTGGGCTCGAACCTCCGTCTTTTCGGTTAACAGCCGATCACGCCAGCCAATTGCGCCACGGAGACAGTCCTGCTTCACTCTCACCACCATCAGAACATATCTTCAAAGCTATCAGCTCAAAGAAAAAAAGCGCCATACCACCACCGGGTGGGCTCGAACCTCCGACCTTTTGGTTAACAGCCCATCGCGCTAGCCAATTGCGCCATGGAGACAGTCCTGCACCACTCTCACCACCATCACAACATATCTTCAAAGCTATCAGCCCAAAGAAAAAAAAGCACCGCACCACCACCGGGTGGGCTCGAACCTGCAATTTTTCGGTTAACAGCCGATCACGCTAGCCAATTGCGCCACGGAGACAGTCCTGCTTCACTCTCACCACCATCAGAACATATCTTCAAACCTATCAGCCCAAAGAAAAAAAAAGCGCCGCACCACCAACGGGTGGACTCGAACCTCCAACTTTCCGGTTAACAGCCGATCACGCTAGCCAATTGCGCCCCGGAGACAGTCCTGCTCCACTCTCACCACCATCAAAACTTATCTTCAAAGCTATCAGCACAAAGAAAAAAAAAGCGCCCCAGCATCACCGGGTGGGCTCGAACTTCCAACCTTTCGGTTAACAGCCGATCGCGCTAGCCAGCTGCGTCAAGGAGACAGTCGTGCTCCACTCTCACCACCATCAGAACATATATTCAAAGCTATCAGCGCAAAGAAAAAAGCAACACACCACCACCGGGTGGGCTCAAACCTCCAACTTTTCGGTTAACAGCCGATCACGCTAGCCAATTGCGCCACGGAGACAGTCCTGCTCCACTCTCACCACCATCAGAACATATCTTCAAAGCTATCAGCCCACAGAAAAAAAGCGCCGCGTAACCACCGGGTAGGCTCGAACCTCCAACTTTTCGGTTAACAGCCGATCGCGCTAGCCAATTGCCCCACGGAGACAGTCCTGCTCCACTCTCACCACCATAAGAACATATCTTCAAAGCTATCAGCCCAAAGAAAAAAAGCGCCGCACCACCACCGGGTGGGCTCGAACATCGAACCTTTCGGTTAACAGCCGATCGCGCTAGCCAATCGCCCCACGAAGACAGTCGTGCTCCACTCTCACTACCGTCAGAACATTTTATCAGAGCTATCACCCCAAAGAAAAAAAAAGCGCCGCACCACCACCGGTTGCGCTCGAACCTCCAACCTTTCGTTTAACAGCCGATCGCGCTAGCCAATTGCGCCACGAAGACAGTCCTGCTCCACTCTCACCACCATCAGAACATATCTTCAAAGCTATTACCGCAAAGAAAAAAGCAACACACCACTCCCGGGAGGGCTCGAAACTCCAACCTTTCGGTCAACAGCCGATCGCGCTAGCCGATTGCGCCACGGAGACAGTACTGCTCCACTCTCACCACCATCAGAACATATCTTCAAAGCTATCAGCCCAAAGAAAAAAAAGCGCTGCACCACCACCGGGTGGGCTCGAACCTCCGACCTTTTGGTTAACAGCCCATCGCGCTAGCCAATTGCGCCATGGAGACAGTCCTGCACCACTCTCACCACCATCACAACATATCTTCAAAGCTATCAGCCCAAAGAAAAAAAAGCGCCGCACCACCACCGGGTGGGCTCGAACCTCCAACTTTTCGGTTAACAGCCGATCACGCTAGCCAATTGCGCCACGGAGACAGTCCTGCTTCACTCTCACCACCATCAGAACATATCTTCAAAGCTATCAGCCCAAAGAAAAAAAGCGCCATACCACCACCGGGTGGGCTCGAACCTCCGACCTTTTGGTTAACAGCCCATCGCGCTAGCCAATTGCGCCATGGAGACAGTCCTGCACCACTCTCACCACCATCAAAACATATCTTCAAAGCTATCAGCCCAAAGAAAAAAAAGCGCCGCACCACCACCGGGTGGGCTCGAACCTCCAACTTTTCGGTTAACAGCCGATCACGCTAGCCAATTGCGCCACGAAGACAGTCCTGCTTCACTCTCACCACCATCAGAACATATCTTCAAAGCTATCAGCCCAAAGAAAAAAAGCGCCGCACCACCACCGGGTGGGCTCGAACATCCAACCTTTCGGTTAACAGCCGATCGCGCTAGCCAATTGCCCCACGGAGACAGTCGTGCTCCACTCTCACCACCGTCAGAACATTTCTTCAGAGCTATCACCCCAAAGAAAAAAAAAGCGCCGCACCACCACCGGTTGCGCTCGAACCTCCATCCTTTCGGTTAACAGCCGATCGCGCTAGCCAATTGCGCCAAGAAGACAGTCCTGCTCCACTCTCACCACCATCAGAACATATCTTCAAAGCTATTACCGCGAAGAATAAAGCAACACACCACTCCCGGGAGGACTCGAAACTCCAAACTTTCGGTTAACAGCAGATCGCGCTAGCCCATTGCGCTACGGAGGCAGTCTTGCTCCACTCTCACCATCATCAGAACATATCTTCAAAACTATCAGCGCAAGGAAAAAAAGCGCTGCACCACCACCAGGTGGGCTCGAACCTCCAACCTTTCGGTTAACAGCCGATCGCGCTAGCCCATTGCGCCACGGAGACAGTCTTGCTCCACTCTCACCACCATCAGAACATATCTTCAAAGCTATCAGCGCAAAGAAAATGCAACACACCACTCCCGGGAGGGCTCGAAACTCCAACCTTTCGGTCAACAGCCGATCGCGCTAGCCAATTGCGCCACGGAGACAGTACTGCTCCACTCTCACCACCATCAGAACATATCTTCAAAGCTATCAGCCCAAAAAAAAAGCGCCATACCACCGGGTGGGCTCGAACCTCCGACCTTTTGATTAACAGCCCATCGCGCTAGCCAATTGCGCCACGGAGACAGTCCTGCTCCACTCTCACCACCATCAGAACATATCTTCAAAGCTATCAGCCTAAAGAAAAAAAAGCGCCGCACCACCACCGGGTGGGCTCGAGCCTCCAACTTTTCGGTTAACAGCTGATCACGCTAGCCAATTGCGCCACGGAGACAGTCCTGCTCCACTCTCACCACCATCAGAACATATCTTCAAAGCTATGAGCCCACAGAAAAAAAAAAGCGCCGCACCACCACCGGGTGGGCTCGAACCTCCAACTTTTTGGTTAACAGCCGATCACGCTAGCCAATTGCGCCACGGAGACCATCCTGCTTCACTCTCACCACCATCATAACATATCTTCAAAGCTATCAGCCCAAAAAAAAAAGCGCCGCACCACCACCGGGTGGGCTCAAACTACCAACTTTTCTGTTAACAGCTGATCACGCTAGCGAATCGCGCCACGGAGACAGTCCTGCTCCACTCTCACCACCATCAGAACATATATTCAAAGCTATCAGCCCAAAGAAAAAAAGCGCCGCACCACCATTGTGTGGGCTCAAACCTCCAACTTTTCGGTTAACAGCCGATCACGCTAGCCAATTGCGCCACGGAGACAGTCCTGCTTCACTCTCACCACCATCATAACATATCTTCAAAGCTATCAGCCCAAAGAAAAAAAGCGCCGCACCACCACCGGGTGGGCTCGAAACTCCAACCTTTCGGTTAACTGCCGATCGCGCTAGCCAATGGCGCCACGGATTTAGTCCTGCTCCACTCTTACCACCATTAGAACATATCTTCAAAGCTATCAGCCCAAAGAGAAAAAAAGCGCCGCACCACCAACGGGTGGACTCGAACCTCCAACTTTCCGGTTAACAGCCGATCACGCTAGCCAATTGCGCCACGGAGACAGTCCTGCTCCACTCTCACCACCATCAGAACTTATCTTCAAAGCTATCAGCACAAAGAAAAAAAAAGCGCCCCAGCATCACCGGGTGGGCTCGAACCTCCAACCTTTCGTTTAACAGCCGATTGCGCTAGCCAGCTGCGCCAAGGAGACAGTCCTGCTCCACTCTCACCACCATCAGAACATATCTTCAAAGCTATTACCGCAAAGAAAAAAGCAACACACCACTCCCGCAAGGGCTCGAAACTCCAACCTTTCGGTTAACAGCCGATCACGCTAGCTAATTGCCCCTAGGAGACAGTCGTGCTCCACTCTCACCACCGTCAGAACATTTCATCAGAGCTATCACCCCCCCAAAAAAAAGCGCCGCACCACCACCGGTTGCGCTCGAACCTCCAACCTTTCGTTTAACAGCCGATCGCGCTAGCCAATTGCGCCACGAAGACAGTCCTGCTCCACTCTCACCACCATCAGAACATATCTTCAAAGCTATTACCGCAAAGAAAAAAGCAACACACCACTCCCGGAAGGGCTCGAAACTCCAACCTTTCGGTTAACAGCCGATCGCGCTAGCCCATTGCGCTACGGGTGCAGTCTTGCTCGACTCTCACCATCATCAGAACATATCTTCAAAGCTATCAGCGCAAGGAAAAAAAGCGCTGCACCACCACCAGGTGGGCTCGAACCTCCAACCTTTCGGTTAACAGCCGATCGCGCTAGCCCATTGCGCCACGGAGACAGTCTTGCTCCACTCTCACCACCAACAGAACATATCTTCAAAGCTATCAGCGCAAAGAAAAAAGCAACACACCACTCCCGGGAGGGCTCGAAACTCCAACCTTTCGGTCAACAGCCGATCGCGCTAGCCAATTGCGCCACGGAGACAGTACTGCTCCACTCTCACCACCATCAGAACATATCTTCAAAGCTATCAGCCAAAAGAAAAAAAAGCGCCGCACCACCACCGGGTGGGCTCGAACCTCCAACTTTTCGGTTAACAGCCGATCACGCTAGCCAATTGCGCCACGGGGACAGTCCTGCTTCACTCTCACCACCATCAGAACATATCTTCAAAGCTATCAGCCCAAAGAAAAAAAAGCGCTGCACCACCAGCGGGTGGGCTCGAACCTCCGACCTTTTGGTTAACAGCCCATCGCGCTAGCCAATTGCGCCATGGAGACAGTCCTGCACCACTCTCACCACCATCACAACATATCTTCAAAGCTATCAGCCCAAAGAAAAAAAAGCGCCGCACCACCACCGGGTGGGCTCGAACCTCCAACTTTTCGGTTAACAGCCGATCACGCTAGCCAATTGCGCCACGGAGACAGTCCTGCTTCACTCTCACCACCATCAGAACATTCTTCAAAGCTATCAGCCCAAAGAAAAAAAGCGCCGCACCACCAACGGGTGGGCTCGAACATCCAACCTTTCGGTTAACAGCCGATGACGCTAGCCAATCGCCCCACGGAGACAGTCGTGCTCCACTCTCACCACCGTCAGAACATTTTATCAGAGCTATCACCCCAAAGAAAAAAAAAAGCGCCGCACCACCACCGGTTGCGCTCAAACCTCCAACCTTTCGTTTAACAGCCGATCGCGCTAGCAATTGCGCCACGAAGACAGTCCTGCTCTACTCTCACCACCTTCAGAACATATCTTCAAAGCTATTACCGCAAAGAAAAAAGCAACACACCACTCCCGGAAGGGCTCGAAACTCCAACCTTTCGGTCGACAGCCGATCGCGCTAGCCCATTGCGCCACGGAGACAGTCTTGCTCCACTCTCACGACCATCAGAACATATCTTCAAAGCTATCAGCGCAAAGAAAAAAAAGCGCTGCACCACCACCGGGTGGGCTCGAACCTCCGACCTTTTGGTTAACAGCCCATCGCGCTAGCCAATTGCGCCATGGAGACAGTCCTGCACCACTCTCACCACCATCACAACATATCTTCAAAGCTATCAGCCCAAAGAAAAAAAAGCGCCGCACCACCACCGGGTGGGCTCGAACCTCCGTCTTTTCGGTTAACAGCCGATCACGCCAGCCAATTGCGCCACGGAGACAGTCCTGCTTCACTCTCACCACCATCAGAACATATCTTCAAAGCTATCAGCTCAAAGAAAAAAAAGCGCCATACCACCACCGGGTGGGCTCGAACCTCCGACCTTTTGGTTAACAGCCCATCGCGCTAGCCAATTGCGCCATGGAGACAGTCCTGCACCACTCTCACCACCATCACAACATATCTTCAAAGCTATCAGCCCAAAGAAAAAAAAGCACCGCACCACCACCGGGTGGGCTCGAACCTGCAATTTTTCGGTTAACAGCCGATCACGCTAGCCAATTGCGCCACGGAGACAGTCCTGCTTCACTCTCACCACCATCAGAACATATCTTCAAACCTATCAGCCCAAAGAAAAAAAAAGCGCCGCACCACCAACGGGTGGACTCGAACCTCCAACTTTCCGGTTAACAGCCGATCACGCTAGCCAATTGCGCCCCGGAGACAGTCCTGCTCCACTCTCACCACCATCAGAACTTATCTTCAAAGCTATCAGCACAAAGAAAAAAAAAGCGCCCCAGCATCACCGGGTGGGCTCGAACTTCCAACCTTTCGGTTAACAGCCGATCGCGCTAGCCAGCTGCGTCAAGGAGACAGTCGTGCTCCACTCTCACCACCATCAGAACATATATTCAAAGCTATCAGCGCAAAGAAAAAAGCAACACACCACCACCGGGTGGGCTCAAACCTCCAACTTTTCGGTTAACAGCCGATCACGCTAGCCAATTGCGCCACGGAGACAGTCCTGCTCCACTCTCACCACCATCAGAACATATCTTCAAAGCTATCAGCCCACAGAAAAAAAGCGCCGCGTAACCACCGGGTAGGCTCGAACCTCCAACTTTTCGGTTAACAGCCGATCGCGCTAGCCAATTGCCCCACGGAGACAGTGCTGCTCCACTCTCACCACCATAAGAACATATCTTCAAAGCTATCAGCCCAAAGAAAAAAAGCGCCGCACCACCACCGGGTGGGCTCGAACATCGAACCTTTCGGTTAACAGCCGATCGCGCTAGCCTATCGCCCCACGAAGACAGTCGTGCTCCACTCTCACTACCGTCAGAACATTTTATCAGAGCTATCACCCCAAAGAAAAAAAAAGCGCCGCACCACCACCGGTTGCGCTCGAACCTCCAACCTTTCGTTTAACAGCCGATCGCGCTAGCCAATTGCGCCACGAAGACAGTCCTGCTCCACTCTCACCACCATCAGAACATATCTTCAAATCTATTACCGCAAAGAAAAAAGCAACACACCACTCCCGGGAGGGCTCGAAACTCCAACCTTTCGGTCAACAGCCGATCGCGCTAGCCAATTGCGCCACGGAGACAGTACTGCTCCACTCTCACCACCATCAGAACATATCTTCAAAGCTATCAGCCCAAAGAAAAAAAAGCGCTGCACCACCACCGGGTGGGCTCGAACCTCCGACCTTTTGGTTAACAGCCCATCGCGCTAGCCAATTGCGCCATGGAGACAGTCCTGCACCACTCTCACCACCATCACAACATATCTTCAAAGCTATCAGCCCAAAGAAAAAAAAGCGCCGCACCACCACCGGGTGGGCTCGAACCTCCAACTTTTCGGTTAACAGCCGATCACGCTAGCCAATTGCGCCACGGAGACAGTCCTGCTTCACTCTCACCACCATCAGAACATATCTTCAAAGCTATCAGCCCAAAGAAAAAAAAGCGCCATACCACCACCGGGTGGGCTCGAACCTCCGACCTTTTGGTTAACAGCCCATCGCGCTAGCCAATTGCGCCATGGAGACAGTCCTGCACCACTCTCACCACCATCAAAACATATCTTCAAAGCTATCAGCCCAAAGAAAAAAAAGCGCCGCACCACCACCGGGTGGGCTCGAACCTCCAACTTTTCGGTTAACAGCCGATCACGCTAGCCAATTGCGCCACGAAGACAGTCCTGCTTCACTCTCACCACCATCAGAACATATCTTCAAAGCTATCAGCCCAAAGAAAAAAAGCGCCGCACCACCACCGGGTGGGCTCGAACATCCAACCTTTCGGTTAACAGCCGATCGCGCTAGCCAATTGCCCCACGGAGACAGTCGTGCTCCACTCTCACCACCGTCAGAACATTTCTTCGGAGCTATCACCCCAAAGAAAAAAAAAAGCGCCGCACCACCACCGGTTGCGCTCGAACCTCCATCCTTTCGGTTAACAGCCGATCGCGCTAGCCAATTGCGCCAAGAAGACAGTCCTGCTCCACTCTCACCACCATCAGAACATATCTTCAAAGCTATTACCGCGAAGAATAAAGCAACACACCACTCCCGGGAGGACTAGAAACTCCAAACTTTCGGTTAACAGCAGATCGCGCTAGCCCATTGCGCTACGGAGGCAGTCTTGCTCCACTCTCACCATCATCAGAACATATCTTCAAAACTATCAGCGCAAGGAAAAAAAGCGCTGCACCACCACCAGGTGGGCTCGAACCTCCAACCTTTCGGTTAACAGCCGATCGCGCTAGCCCATTGCGCCACGGAGACAGTCTTGCTCCACTCTCACCACCATCAGAACATATCTTCAAAGCTATCAGCGCAAAGAAAATGCAACACACCACTCCCGGGAGGGCTCGAAACTCCAACCTTTCGGTCAACAGCCGATCGCGCTAGCCAATTGCGCCACGGAGACAGTACTGCTCCACTCTCACCACCATCAGAACATATCTTCAAAGCTATCAGCCCAAAAAAAAAGCGCCATACCACCGGGTGGGCTCGAACCTCCGACCTTTTGATTAACAGCCCATCGCGCTAGCCAATTGCGCCACGGAGACAGTCCTGCTCCACTCTCACCACCATCAGAACATATCTTCAAAGCTATCAGCCTAAAGAAAAAAAAGCGCCGCACCACCACCGGGTGGGCTCGAGCCTCCAACTTTTCGGTTAACAGCTGATCACGCTAGCCAATTGCGCCACGGAGACAGTCCTGCTCCACTCTCACCACCATCAGAACATATCTTCAAAGCTATGAGCCCACAGAAAAAAAAAAGCGCCGCACCACCACCGGGTGGGCTCGAACCTCCAACTTTTTGGTTAACACCCGATCACGCTAGCCAATTGCGCCACGGAGACCGTCCTGCTTCACTCTCACCACCATCATAACATATCTTCAAAGCTATCAGCCCCAAAAAAAGCGCCGCACCACCACCGGGTGGGCTCAAACTACCAACTATTCTGTTAACAGCTGATCACGCTAGCGAATCGCGCCACGGAGACAGTCCTGCTCCACTCTCACCACCATCAGAACATATATTCAAAGCTATCAGCCCAAAGAAAAAAAGCGCCGCACCACCATTGTGTGGGCTCAAACCTCCAACTTTTCGGTTAACAGCCGATCACGCTAGCCAATTGCGCCACGGAGACAGTCCTGCTTCACTCTCACCACCATCATAACATATCTTCAAAGCTATCAGCCCAAAGAAAAAAAGCGCCGCACCACCACCGGGTGGGCTCGAAACTCCAACCTTTCGGTTAACTGCCGATCGCGCTAGCCAATGGCGCCACGGATTTAGTCCTGCTCCACTCTTACCACCATTAGAACATATCTTCAAAGCTATCAGCCCAAAGAGAAAAAAAGCGCCGCACCACCAACGGGTGGACTCGAACCTCCAACTTTCCGGTTAACAGCCGATCACGCTAGCCAATTGCGCCACGGAGACAGTCCTGCTCCACTCTCACCACCATCAGAACTTATCTTCAAAGCTATCAGCACAAAGAAAAAAAAAGCGCCCCAGCATCACCGGGTGGGCTCGAACCTCCAACCTTTCGTTTAACAGCCGATTGCGCTAGCCAGCTGCGCCAAGGAGACAGTCCTGCTCCACTCTCACCACCATCAGAACATATCTTCAAAGCTATTACCGCAAAGAAAAAAGCAACACACCACTCCCGCAAGGGCTCGAAACTCCAACCTTTCGGTTAACAGCCGATCACGCTAGCTAATTGCCCCTAGGAGACAGTCGTGCTCCACTCTCACCACCGTCAGAACATTTCATCAGAGCTATCACCCCCCCCAAAAAAAAGCGCCGCACCACCACCGGTTGCGCTCGAACCTCCAACCTTTCGTTTAACAGCCGATCGCGCTAGCCAATTGCGCCACGAAGACAGTCCTGCTCCACTCTCACCACCATCAGAACATATCTTCAAAGCTATTACCGCAAAGAAAAAAGCAACACACCACTCCCGGAAGGGCTCGAAACTCCAACCTTTCGGTTAACAGCCGATCGCGCTAGCCCATTGCGCTACGGGTGCAGTCTTGCTCGACTCTCACCATCATCAGAACATATCTTCAAAGCTATCAGCGCAAGGAAAAAAAGCGCTGCACCACCACCAGGTGGGCTCGAACCTCCAACCTTTCGGTTAACAGCCGATCGCGCTAGCCCATTGCGCCACGGAGACAGTCTTGCTCCACTCTCACCACCAACAGAACATATCTTCAAAGCTATTACCGCAAAGAAAAAAGCAACACACCACTCCCGGGAGGGCTCGAAACTCCAACCTTTCGGTCAACAGCCGATCGCGCTAGCCCATTGCGCCACGGAGACAGTCTTGCTCCACTCTCACCACCATCAGAACATATCTTCAAAGCTATCAGCGCAAAGAAAAAAAAGCGCTGCACCACCACCGGGTGGGCTCGAACCTCCGACCTTTTGGTTAACAGCCCATCGCGCTAGCCAATTGCGCCATGGAGACAGTCCTGCACCACTCTCACCACCATCACAACATATCTTCAAAGCTATCAGCCCAAAGAAAAAAAAGCGCCGCACCACCACCGGGTGGGCTCGAACCTCCGTCTTTTCGGTTAACAGCCGATCACGCCAGCCAATTGCGCCACGGAGACAGTCCTGCTTCACTCTCACCACCATCAGAACATATCTTCAAAGCTATCAGCTCAAAGAAAAAAAAGCGCCATACCACCACCGGGTGGGCTCGAACCTCCGACCTTTTGGTTAACAGCCCATCGCGCTAGCCAATTGCGCCATGGAGACAGTCCTGCACCACTCTCACCACCATCACAACATATCTTCAAAGCTATCAGCCCAAAGAAAAAAAAGCACCGCACCACCACCGGGTGGGCTCGAACCTGCAATTTTTCGGTTAACAGCCGATCACGCTAGCCAATTGCGCCACGGAGACAGTCCTGCTTCACTCTCACCACCATCAGAACATATCTTCAAACCTATCAGCCCAAAGAAAAAAAAAGCGCCGCACCACCAACGGGTGGACTCGAACCTCCAACTTTCCGGTTAACAGCCGATCACGCTAGCCAATTGCGCCCCGGAGACAGTCCTGCTCCACTCTCACCACCATCAGAACTTATCTTCAAAGCTATCAGCACAAAGAAAAAAAAAGCGCCCCAGCATCACCGGGTGGGCTCGAACTTCCAACCTTTCGGTTAACAGCCGATCGCGCTAGCCAGCTGCGTCAAGGAGACAGTCGTGCTCCACTCTCACCACCATCAGAACATATATTCAAAGCTATCAGCGCAAAGAAAAAAGCAACACACCACCACCGGGTGGGCTCAAACCTCCAACTTTTCGGTTAACAGCCGATCACGCTAGCCAATTGCGCCACGGAGACAGTCCTGCTCCACTCTCACCACCATCAGAACATATCTTCAAAGCTATCAGCCCACAGAAAAAAAGCGCCGCGTAACCACCGGGTAGGCTCGAACCTCCAACTTTTCGGTTAACAGCCGATCGCGCTAGCCAATTGCCCCACGGAGACAGTCCTGCTCCACTCTCACCACCATAAGAACATATCTTCAAAGCTATCAGCCCAAAGAAAAAAAGCGCCGCACCACCACCGGGTGGGCTCGAACATCGAACCTTTCGGTTAACAGCCGATCGCGCTAGCCAATCGCCCCACGAAGACAGTCGTGCTCCACTCTCACTACCGTCAGAACATTTTATCAGAGCTATCACCCCAAAGAAAAAAAAAGCGCCGCACCACCACCGGTTGCGCTCGAACCTCCAACCTTTCGTTTAACAGCCGATCGCGCTAGCCAATTGCGCCACGAAGACAGTCCTGCTCCACTCTCACCACCATCAGAACATATCTTCAAAGCTATTACCGCAAAGAAAAAAGCAACACACCACTCCCGGGAGGGCTCGAAACTCCAACCTTTCGGTCAACAGCCGATCGCGCTAGCCAATTGCGCCACGGAGACAGTACTGCTCCACTCTCACCACCATCAGAACATATCTTCAAAGCTATCAGCCCAAAGAAAAAAAAGCGCTGCACCACCACCGGGTGGGCTCGAACCTCCGACCTTTTGGTTAACAGCCCATCGCGCTAGCCAATTGCGCCATGGAGACAGTCCTGCACCACTCTCACCACCATCACAACATATCTTCAAAGCTATCAGCCCAAAGAAAAAAAAGCGCCGCACCACCACCGGGTGGGCTCGAACCTCCAACTTTTCGGTTAACAGCCGATCACGCTAGCCAATTGCGCCACGGAGACAGTCCTGCTTCACTCTCACCACCATCAGAACATATCTTCAAAGCTATCAGCCCAAAGAAAAAAAGCGCCATACCACCACCGGGTGGGCTCGAACCTCCGACCTTTTGGTTAACAGCCCATCGCGCTAGCCAATTGCGCCATGGAGACAGTCCTGCACCACTCTCACCACCATCAAAACATATCTTCAAAGCTATCAGCCCAAAGAAAAAAAAGCGCCGCACCACCACCGGGTGGGCTCGAACCTCCAACTTTTCGGTTAACAGCCGATCACGCTAGCCAATTGCGCCACGAAGACAGTCCTGCTTCACTCTCACCACCATCAGAACATATCTTCAAAGCTATCAGCCCAAAGAAAAAAAGCGCCGCACCACCACCGGGTGGGCTCGAACATCCAACCTTTCGGTTAACAGCCGATCGCGCTAGCCAATTGCCCCACGGAGACAGTCGTGCTCCACTCTCACCACCGTCAGAACATTTCTTCAGAGCTATCACCCCAAAGAAAAAAAAAGCGCCGCACCACCACCGGTTGCGCTCGAACCTCCATCCTTTCGGTTAACAGCCGATCGCGCTAGCCAATTGCGCCAAGAAGACAGTCCTGCTCCACTCTCACCACCATCAGAACATATCTTCAAAGCTATTACCGCGAAGAATAAAGCAACACACCACTCCCGGGAGGACTCGAAACTCCAAACTTTCGGTTAACAGCAGATCGCGCTAGCCCATTGCGCTACGGAGGCAGTCTTGCTCCACTCTCACCATCATCAGAACATATCTTCAAAACTATCAGCGCAAGGAAAAAAAGCGCTGCACCACCACCAGGTGGGCTCGAACCTCCAACCTTTCGGTTAACAGCCGATCGCGCTAGCCCATTGCGCCACGGAGACAGTCTTGCTCCACTCTCACCACCATCAGAACATATCTTCAAAGCTATCAGCGCAAAGAAAATGCAACACACCACTCCCGGGAGGGCTCGAAACTCCAACCTTTCGGTCAACAGCCGATCGCGCTAGCCAATTGCGCCACGGAGACAGTACTGCTCCACTCTCACCACCATCAGAACATATCTTCAAAGCTATCAGCCCCAAAAAAAAGCGCCATACCACCGGGTGGGCTCGAACCTCCGACCTTTTGATTAACAGCCCATCGCGCTAGCCAATTGCGCCACGGAGACAGTCCTGCTCCACTCTCACCACCATCAGAACATATCTTCAAAGCTATCAGCCTAAAGAAAAAAAAGCGCCGCACCACCACCGGGTGGGCTCGAGCCTCCAACTTTTCGGTTAACAGCTGATCACGCTAGCCAATTGCGCCACGGAGACAGTCCTGCTCCACTCTCACCACCATCAGAACATATCTTCAAAGCTATGAGCCCACAGAAAAAAAAAGCGCCGCACCACCACCGGGTGGGCTCGAACCTCCAACTTTTTGGTTAACAGCCGATCACGCTAGCCAATTGCGCCACGGAGACCGTCCTGCTTCACTCTCACCACCATCATAACATATCTTCAAAGCTATCAGCCCAAAAAAAAGCGCCGCACCACCACCGGGTGGGCTCAAACTACCAACTTTTCTGTTAACAGCTGATCACGCTAGCGAATCGCGCCACGGAGACAGTCCTGCTCCACTCTCACCACCATCAGAACATATATTCAAAGCTATCAACCCAAAGAAAAAAAAGCGCCATACCACCACCAGGTGGGCTCGAACCTGCGACATTTTGATTAACAGCCCATCGCGCTAGCCAATTGCGCCATGGAGACAGTCCTGCACCACTCTCACCACCATCAGAACATATCTTCAAAGCTATCAGCCCAAAGAAAAAAAAGCGCCGCACCACCACCGCTTAGGCTCGAACCTCCAACTTTTCGGTTAACAGCCGATCGCTCTAGCTAATTGCGCCACGGAGACAGTCCTGCTCCACTCTCACCATCATCAGAACATATCTTCAAAACTATCAGCGCAAGGAAAAAAAGCGCTGCACCACCACCAGGTGGGCTCGAACCTCCAACCTTTCGGTTAACAGCCGATCGCGCTAGCCCATTGCGCCACGGAGACAGTCTTGCTCCACTCTCACCACCATCAGAACATATCTTCAAAGCTATCAGCGCAAAGAAAATGCAACACACCACTCCCGGGAGGGCTCGAAACTCCAACCTTTCGGTCAACAGCCGATCGCGCTAGCCAATTGCGCCACGGAGACAGTACTGCTCCACTCTCACCACCGTCAGAACATTTCATCAGAGCTATCACCCCCCCAAAAAAAAGCGCCGCACCACCACCGGTTGCGCTCGAACCTCCAACCTTTCGTTTAACAGCCGATCGCGCTAGCCAATTGCGCCACGAAGACAGTCCTGCTCCACTCTCACCACCATCAGAACATATCTTCAAAGCTATTACCGCAAAGAAAAAAGCAACACACCACTCCCGGAAGGGCTCGAAACTCCAACCTTTCGGTTAACAGCCGATCGTGCTAGCCCATTGCGCTACGGGTGCAGTCTTGCTCGACTCTCACCATCATCAGAACATATCTTCAAAGCTATCAGCGCAAGGAAAAAAAGCGCTGCACCACCACCAGGTGGGCTCGAACCTCCAACCTTTCGGTTAACAGCCGATCGCGCTAGCCCATTGCGCCACGGAGACAGTCCTGCTCCACTCTCACCACCATCAGAACTTATCTTCAAAGCTATCAGCACAAAGAAAAAAAAGCGCCCCAGCATCACCGGGTGGGCTCGAACTTCCAACCTTTCGGTTAACAGCCGATCGCGCTAGCCAGCTGCGTCAAGGAGACAGTCGTGCTCCACTCTCACCACCATCAGAACATATATTCAAAGCTATCAGCGCAAAGAAAAAAGCAACACACCACCACCGGGTGGGCTCAAACCTCCAACTTTTCGGTTAACAGCCGATCACGCTAGCCAATTGCGCCACGGAGACAGTCCTGCTCCACTCTCACCACCATCAGAACATATCTTCAAAGCTATCAGCCCACAGAAAAAAAGCGCCGCGTAACCACCGGGTAGGCTCGAACCTCCAACTTTTCGGTTAACAGCCGATCGCGCTAGCCAATTGCCCCACGGAGACAGTCCTGCTCCACTCTCACCACCATAAGAACATATCTTCAAAGCTATCAGCCCAAAGAAAAAAAGCGCCGCACCACCACCGGGTGGGCTCGAACATCGAACCTTTCGGTTAACAGCCGATCGCGCTAGCCAATCGCCCCACGAAGACAGTCGTGCTCCACTCTCACTACCGTCAGAACATTTTATCAGAGCTATCACCCCAAAGAAAAAAAAAGCGCCGCACCACCACCGGTTGCGCTCGAACCTCCAACCTTTCGTTTAACAGCCGATCGCGCTAGCCAATTGCGCCACGAAGACAGTCCTGCTCCACTCTCACCACCATCAGAACATATCTTCAAAGCTATTACCGCAAAGAAAAAAGCAACACACCACTCCCGGGAGGGCTCGAAACTCCAACCTTTCGGTCAACAGCCGATCGCGCTAGCCAATTGCGCCACGGAGACAGTACTGCTCCACTCTCACCACCATCAGAACATATCTTCAAAGCTATCAGCCCAAAGAAAAAAAAGCGCTGCACCACCACCGGGTGGGCTCGAACCTCCGACCTTTTGGTTAACAGCCCATCGCGCTAGCCAATTGCGCCACGAAGACAGTCCTGCTTCACTCTCACCACCATCAGAACATATCTTCAAAGCTATCAGCCCAAAGAAAAAAAGCGCCGCACCACCACCGGGTGGGCTCGAACATCCAACCTTTCGGTTAACAGCCGATCGCGCTAGCCAATTGCCCCACGGAGACAGTCGTGCTCCACTCTCACCACCGTCAGAACATTTCTTCAGAGCTATCACCCCAAAGAAAAAAAAAGCGCCGCACCACCACCGGTTGCGCTCGAACCTCCATCCTTTCGGTTAACAGCCGATCGCGCTAGCCAATTGCGCCAAGAAGACAGTCCTGCTCCACTCTCACCACCATCAGAACATATCTTCAAAGCTATTACCGCGAAGAATAAAGCAACACACCACTCCCGGGAGGACTCGAAACTCCAAACTTTCGGTTAACAGCAGATCGCGCTAGCCCATTGCGCTACGGAGGCAGTCTTGCTCCACTCTCACCATCATCAGAACATATCTTCAAAACTATCAGCGCAAGGAAAAAAAGCGCTGCACCACCACCAGGTGGGCTCGAACCTCCAACCTTTCGGTTAACAGCCGATCGCGCTAGCCCATTGCGCCACGGAGACAGTCTTGCTCCACTCTCACCACCATCAGAACATATCTTCAAAGCTATCAGCGCAAAGAAAATGCAACACACCACTCCCGGGAGGGCTCGAAACTCCAACCTTTCGGTCAACAGCCGATCGCGCTAGCCAATTGCGCCACGGAGACAGTACTGCTCCACTCTCACCACCATCAGAACATATCTTCAAAGCTATCAGCCCAAAAAAAAAGCGCCATACCACCGGGTGGGCTCGAACCTCCGACCTTTTGATTAACAGCCCATCGCGCTAGCCAATTGCGCCACGGAGACAGTCCTGCTCCACTCTCACCACCATCAGAACATATCTTCAAAGCTATCAGCCTAAAGAAAAAAAAGCGCCGCACCACCACCGGGTGGGCTCGAGCCTCCAACTTTTCGGTTAACAGCTGATCACGCTAGCCAATTGCGCCACGGAGACAGTCCTGCTCCACTCTCACCACCATCAGAACATATCTTCAAAGCTATGAGCCCACAGAAAAAAAAAGCGCCGCACCACCACCGGGTGGGCTCGAACCTCCAACTTTTTGGTTAACAGCCGATCACGCTAGCCAATTGCGCCACGGAGACCGTCCTGCTTCACTCTCACCACCATCATAACATATCTTCAAAGCTATCAGCCCAAAAAAAAAGCGCCGCACCACCACCGGGTGGGCTCAAACTACCAACTTTTCTGTTAACAGCTGATCACGCTAGCGAATCGCGCCACGGAGACAGTCCTGCTCCACTCTCACCACCATCAGAACATATATTCAAAGCTATCAGCCCAAAGAAAAAAAGCGCCGCACCACCATTGTGTGGGCTCAAACCTCCAACTTTTCGGTTAACAGCCGATCACGCTAGCCAATTGCGCCACGGAGACAGTCCTGCTTCACTCTCACCACCATCATAACATATCTTCAAAGCTATCAGCCCAAAGAAAAAAAGCGCCGCACCACCACCGGGTGGGCTCGAAACTCCAACCTTTCGGTTAACTGCCGATCGCGCTAGCCAATGGCGCCACGGATTTAGTCCTGCTCCACTCTTACCACCATTAGAACATATCTTCAAAGCTATCAGCCCAAAGAGAAAAAAAGCGCCGCACCACCAACGGGTGGACTCGAACCTCCAACTTTCCGGTTAACAGCCGATCACGCTAGCCAATTGCGCCACGGAGACAGTCCTGCTCCACTCTCACCACCATCAGAACTTATCTTCAAAGCTATCAGCACAAAGAAAAAAAAAGCGCCCCAGCATCACCGGGTGGGCTCGAACCTCCAACCTTTCGTTTAACAGCCGATTGCGCTAGCCAGCTGCGCCAAGGAGACAGTCCTGCTCCACTCTCACCACCATCAGAACATATCTTCAAAGCTATTACCGCAAAGAAAAAAGCAACACACCACTCCCGCAAGGGCTCGAAACTCCAACCTTTCGGTTAACAGCCGATCACGCTAGCTAATTGCCCCTAGGAGACAGTCGTGCTCCACTCTCACCACCGTCAGAACATTTCATCAGAGCTATCACCCCCCCAAAAAAAAGCGCCGCACCACCACCGGTTGCGCTCGAACCTCCAACCTTTCGTTTAACAGCCGATCGCGCTAGCCAATTGCGCCACGAAGACAGTCCTGCTCCACTCTCACCACCATCAGAACATATCTTCAAAGCTATTACCGCAAAGAAAAAAGCAACACACCACTCCCGGAAGGGCTCGAAACTCCAACCTTTCGGTTAACAGCCGATCGCGCTAGCCCATTGCGCTACGGGTGCAGTCTTGCTCGACTCTCACCATCATCAGAACATATCTTCAAAGCTATCAGCGCAAGGAAAAAAAGCGCTGCACCACCACCAGGTGGGCTCGAACCTCCAACCTTTCGGTTAACAGCCGATCGCGCTAGCCCATTGCGCCACGGAGACAGTCTTGCTCCACTCTCACCACCAACAGAACATATCTTCAAAGCTATCAGCGCAAAGAAAAAAGCAACACACCACTCCCGGGAGGGCTCGAAACTCCAACCTTTCGGTCAACAGCCGATCGCGCTAGCCAATTGCGCCACGGAGACAGTACTGCTCCACTCTCACCACCATCAGAACATATCTTCAAAGCTATCAGCCAAAAGAAAATAAAGCGCCGCACCACCACCGGGTGGGCTCGAACCTCCAACTTTTCGGTTAACAGCCGATCACGCTAGCCAATTGCGCCACGGGGACAGTCCTGCTTCACTCTCACCACCATCAGAACATATCTTCAAAGCTATCAGCCCAAAGAAAAAAAAGCGCTGCACCACCACCGGGTGGGCTCGAACCTCCGACCTTTTGGTTAACAGCCCATCGCGCTAGCCAATTGCGCCATGGAGACAGTCCTGCACCACTCTCACCACCATCACAACATATCTTCAAAGCTATCAGCCCAAAGAAAAAAAAGCGCCGCACCACCACCGGGTGGGCTCGAACCTCCAACTTTTCGGTTAACAGCCGATCACGCTAGCCAATTGCGCCACGGAGACAGTCCTGCTTCACTCTCACCACCATCAGAACATTCTTCAAAGCTATCAGCCCAAAGAAAAAAAGCGCCGCACCACCAACGGGTGGGCTCGAACATCCAACCTTTCGGTTAACAGCCGATGACGCTAGCCAATCGCCCCACGGAGACAGTCGTGCTCCACTCTCACCACCGTCAGAACATTTTATCAGAGCTATCACCCCAAAGAAAAAAAAAAAGCGCCGCACCACCACCGGTTGCGCTCAAAACTCCAACCTTTCGTTTAACAGCCGATCGCGCTAGCAATTGCGCCACGAAGACAGTCCTGCTCTACTCTCACCACCTTCAGAACATATCTTCAAAGCTATTACCGCAAAGAAAAAAGCAACACACCACTCCCGGAAGGGCTCGAAACTCCAACCTTTCGGTTAACAACCGATCGCGCTAGCCCATTGCGCTACGGATGCAGTCTTGCTCGACTCTCACCATCATCAGAACATATCTTCAAAGCTAAAAGCGCAAGGAAAAAAAAGCGCTGCACCACCACCAAGTGGGCTCGAACCTCCAACCTTTCGGTTTTCAGCCGATCGCGCTAGCCCATTGCGCCACGGAGACAGTCTTGCTCCACTCTCACCACCATCAGAACATATCTTCAAAGCTATCAGCGCAAAGAAAAAAGCAACACACCACTCCCGGGAGGGCTCGAAACTCCAACCTTTCGGTCGACAGCCGATCGCGCTAGCCAATTGCGCCACGGAGACAGTACTGCTCCACTCTCACCACCATCAGAACATATCTTCAAAGCTATCAGCCCAAAGAAAAAAAAGCGCCATACCACCACCGGGTGGGCTTGAACCTCCGACCTTTTGGTTAACAGCCCATCGCGCTAGCCAATTGCGCCATGGAGACAGTCCTGCACCACTCTCACCACCATCACAACATATCTTCAAAGCTATCAGCCCAAAGAAAAAAAAGCGCCGCACCACCACCGGGTGGGCTCGAACCTCCAACTTTTCGGTTAACAGCCGATCACTCTAGACATTTGCGCCACGGAGACAGTCCTGCTTCACTCTCACCACCTTCAGAACATATCTTCAAAGCTATCAGCCCAAAGAAAAAAAAGCGCCGCACCACCACCGGGTGGGCTCGAACATCCAACCTTTCGGTTAACAGCCGATCGCGCTAGGCAATTGCCCCACGGAGACAGTCGTGCTCCACTCTCACCACCGTCAGAACATTTCTTCAGAGCTATCACCCCAAAGAAAAAAAAAGCGCCGCACCACCACCGGTTGCGCTCGAACCTCCAACCTTTCGGTTAACAGCCGATCGCGCTAGCCAATTGCGCCAAGAAGACAGTCCTGCTCCACTCTCACCACCATCAGAACATATCTTCAAAGCTATTACCGCAAAGAAAAAAGCAACACACCACTCCCGGGAGGGCTCGAAACTCCAACCTTTCGGTTAACAGCCGATCGCGCTAGCCCATTGCGCTACGGAGGCAGTCTTGCTCCACTCTCACCATCATCAGAACATATCTTCAAAGCTATCAGCTCAAAGAAAAAAAAGCGCCGCACCACCAGCGGGTGGGCTCGAACCTCCAACTTTTCGGTTAACAGCCGATCACGCTAGCCAATTGCGCCACGGTGACAGTACTGCTTCACTCTCACCACCATCAGAACATATCTTCAAAGCTATCAGCACAAAGAAGAAAAAGCGCCCCAGCATCACCGGGTGGGCTCGAACTTCCAACCTTTCGGTTAACAGCTGATCGCGCTAGCCAGCTGCGCCAAGGAGACAGTCGTGCTCCACTCTCACCACCATCAGAACATATCTTCAAAGCTATCAGCGCAAAGATAAAAGCAACACACCACCACCGGGTGGGCTCAAACCTCCAACTTTTCAGTTAACAGCCGATCACGCTAGCCAATTGCGCCACGGAGACAGTCCTGCTCCACTCTCACCACCATCAGAACATATCTTCAAAGCTATCAGCCCACAGAAAAAAAGCGCCGCGCAACCACCGGGTAGGCTCGAACCTCCAACTTTTCGGTTAACAGCCGATCGCGCTAGCCAATTGCGCCACGGAGACAGTCCTGCTCCACTCTCACCACCATAAGAACATATCTTCAAAGCTATCAGCCCAAAGAAAAAAAGCGCCGCACCACCACCGGGTGGGCTCGAACATCCAACCTTTCGGTTAACAGCCGATCGCGCTAGCCAATCGCCCCACAGAGACAGTCGTGCTCCACTCTCACCACCGTCAGAACATTTTATCAGAGCTATCACCCCAAAGAAAAAAAAAGCGCCGCCCCACCACCGGTTGCGCTCGAACCTCCAACCTTACGTTTAACAGCCGATCGCGCTAGCCAATTGCGCCACGAAGACAGTCCTGCTCCACTCTCACCACCATCAGAACATATCTTCAAAGCTATTACCGCAAAGAAAAAAGCAACACACCACTCCCGGAAGGGCTCGAAACTCCAACCTTTCGGTTAACAGCCGATCGCGCTAGCCCATTGCGCTACGGATGCAGTCTTGCTCGACTCTCACCATCATCAGAACATATCTTCAAAGCTATCAGCGCAAGGAAAAAAAAGCGCTGCACCACCACCAGGTGGGCTCGAACCTCCAACCTTTCGGTTTTCAGCCGATCGCGCTAGCCCATTGCGCCACGGAGACAGTCTTGCTCCACTCTCACCACCATCAGAACATATCTTCAAAGCTATCAGCGCAAAGAAAAAAGCAACACACCACTCCCGGGAGGGCTCGAAACTCCAACCTTTCGGTCAACAGCCGATCGCGCTAGCCAATTGCGCCACGGAGACAGTACTGCTCCACTCTCACCACCATCAGAACATATCTTCAAAGCTATCAGCCCAAAGAAAAAAAAGCGCCATACCACCACCGGGTGGGCTCGAACCTCCGACCTTTTGGTTAACAGCCCATCGCGCTAGCCAATTGCGCCATGGAGACAGTCCTGCACCACTCTCACCACCATCACAACTTATCTTCAAAGCTATCAGCCCAAAGAAAAAAAAGCGCCGCACCACCACCGGGTGGGCTCAAACCTCCAACTTTTCGGTTAACAGCCGATCACGCTAGCCAATTGCGCCACGGAGACAGTCCTGCTTCACTCTCACCACCTTCAGAACATATCTTCAAAGCTATCAGCCCAAAGAAAAAAAAGCGCCGCACCACCACCGGGTGGGCTCGAACATCCAACCTTTCGGTTAACAGCCGATCGCGCTAGCCAATTGCCCCACGGAGACAGTCGTGCTCCACTCTCACCACAATCAGAACATATCTTCAAAGCTATCAGCCCACAGAAAAAAAGCGCCGCGCAACCACCGGGTAGGCTCGAACCTCCAACTTTTCGGTTAACAGCCGATCGCGCTAGCCAATTGCGCCACGGAGACAGTCCTGCTCCACTCTCACCACCATAAGAACATATCTTCAAAGCTATCAGCCCAAAGAAAAAAGCAACACACCACTCCCGGAAGGGCTCGAAACTCCAACCTTTCGGTTAACAACCGATCGCGCTAGCCCATGGCGCTACGGATGCAGTCTTGCTCGACTCTCACCATCATCAGAACATATCTTCAAAGCTATCAGCCCACAGAAAAAAAGCGCCGCGCCACCACCGGGTAGGCTCGAACCTCCAACTTTTCGGTTAACAGCCGATCGCGCTAGCCAATTGCGCCACGGAGACAGTCCTGCTCCACTCTCACCACCATAAGAACATATCTTCAAAGCTATCAGCCCAAAGAAAAAAAAGCGCCGCACCACCACCGGGTGGGCTCGAACATCCAACCTTTCGGTTAACAGCCGATCACGCTAGCCAATCGCCCCACGGAGACAGTCGTGCTCCACTCTCACCACCGTCAGAACATTTTATCAGAGCTATCACCCCAAAGAAAAAAAAGCGCCGCACCACCACCGGTTGCGCTCAAACCTCCAACCTTTCGTTTAACAGCCGATCGCGCTAGCAATTGCGCCACGAAGACAGTCCTGCTCTACTCTCACCACCTTCAGAACATATCTTCAAAGCTATTACCGCAAAGAAAAAAGCAACACACCACTCCCGGAAGGGCTCGAAACTCCAACCTTTCGGTTAACAACCGATCGCGCTAGCCCATTGCGCTACGGATGCAGTCTTGCTCGACTCTCACCATCATCAGAACATATCTTCAAAGCTATCAGCGCAAGGAAAAAAAAGCGCTTCACCACCACCAAGTGGGCTCGAACCTCCAACCTTTCGGTTTTCAGCCGATCGCGCTAGCCCATTGCGCCACGGAGACAGTCTTGCTCCACTCTCACCACCATCAGAACATATCTTCAAAGCTATCAGCGCAAAGAAAAAAGCAACACACCACTCCCGGGAGGGCTCCAAACTCCAACCTTTCGGTCAACAGCCGATCGCGCTAGCCAATTGCGCCACGGAGACAGTACTGCTCCACTCTCACCACCATCAGAACATATCTTCAAAGCTATCAGCCCAAAGAAAAAAAAGCGCCATACCACCACCGGGTGGGCTTGAACCTCCGACCTTTTGGTTAACAGCCCATCGCGCTAGCCATTTGCGCCACGGAGACAGTCCTGCTTCACTCTCACCACCTTCAGAACATATCTTCAAAGCTATCAGCCCAAAGAAAAAAAAGCGCCGCACCACCACCGGGTGGGCTCGAACATCCAACCTTTCGGTTAACAGCCGATCGCGCTAGCCAATTGCCCCACGGAGACAGTCGTGCTCCACTCTCACCACCGTCAGAACATTTCTTCAGAGCTATCACCCCAAAGAAAAAAAAAGCGCCGCACCACCACCGGTTGCGCTCGAACCTCCAACCTTTCGGTTAACAGCCGATCGCGCTAGCCAATTGCGCCAAGAAGACAGTCCTGCTCCACTCTCACCACCATCAGAACATATCTTCAAAGCTATTACAGCAAAGAAAAAAGCAACACACCACTTCCGGGAGGGCTCGAAACTCCAACCTTTCGGTTAACAGCCGATCGCGCTAGCCCATTGCGCTACGGAGGCAGTGTTGCTCCACTCTCACCATCATCAGAACATATCTTCAAAGCTATCAGCGCAAGGAAAAAGAAAGCGCTGCACCACCACCAGGTGGGCTCGAACCTCCAACCTTTCGGTTAACAGCCGATCGCGCTAGCCAATTGCGCCACGGAGACAGTCTTGCTCCACTCTCACCACCATCAGAACATATCTTCAAAGCTATCAGCGCAAAGAAAAAAGCAACACACCACTCCCGGGAGGGCTCGAAACTCCAACCTTTCGGTCAACAGCCGATCGCGCTAGCCAATTGCGCCATGGAGACAGTCCTGCACCACTCTCACCACCATCAGAACATATCTTCAAAGCTATCAGCTCAAAGAAAAAAAAGCGCCGCACCACCACCGGGTGGGCTCGAACCTCCAACTTTTCGGTTAACAGCCGATCACGCTAGCCAATTGCGCCACGGTGACAGTACTGCTTCACTCTCACCACCATCAGAACATATCTTCAAAGCTATCAGCACAAAGAAGAAAAAGCGCCCCAGCATCACCGGGTGGGCTCGAACTTCCAACCTTTCGGTTAACAGCTGATCGCGCTAGCCAGCTGCGCCAAGGAGACAGTCGTGCTCCACTCTCACCACCATCAGAACATATCTTCAAAGCTATCAGCGCAAAGATAAAAGCAACACACCACCACCGGGTGGGCTCAAACCTCCAACTTTTCGGTTAACAGCCGATCACGCTAGCCAATTGCGCCAAGGAGACAGTCCTGCTCCCCTCTCACCACCATCAGAACATATCTTCAAAGCTATCAGCCCACAGAAAAAAAGCGCCGCGCAACCACCGGGTAGGCTCGAACCTCCAACTTTTCGGTTAACAGCCGATCGCGCTAGCCAATTGCGCCACGGAGACAGTCCTGCTCCACTCTCACCACCATAAGAACATATCTTCAAAGCTATCAGCCCAAAGAAAAAAAGCGCCGCACCACCACCGGGTGGGCTCGAACATCCAACCTTTCGGTTAACAGCCGATCGCGCTAGCCAATCGCCCCACGGAGACAGTCGTGCTCCACTCTCACCACCGTCAGAACATTTTATCAGAGCTATCACCCCAAAGAAAAAAAAAGCGCCGCCCCACCACCGGTTGCGCTCGAACCTCCAACCTTACGTTTAACAGCCGATCGCGCTAGCCAATTGCGCCACGAAGACAGTCCTGCTCCACTCTCACCACCATCAGAACATATCTTCAAAGCTATTACCGCAAAGAAAAAAGCAACACACCACTCCCGGAAGGGCTCGAAACTCCAACCTTTCGGTTAACAGCCGATCGCGCTAGCCCATTGCGCTACGGATGCAGTCTTGCTCGACTCTCACCATCATCAGAACATATCTTCAAAGCTATCAGCGCAAGGAAAAAAAAGCGCTGCACCACCACCAGGTGGGCTCGAACCTCCAACCTTTCGGTTTTCAGCCGATCGCGCTAGCCCATTGCGCCACGGAGACAGTCTTGCTCCACTCTCACCACCATCAGAACATATCTTCAAAGCTATCAGCGCAAAGAAAAAAGCAACACGCCACTCCCGGGAGGGCTCGAAACTCCAACCTTTCGGTCAACAGCCGATCGCGCTAGCCAATTGCGCCACGGAGACAGTACTGCTCCACTCTCACCACCATCAGAACATATCTTCAAAGCTATCAGCCCAAAGAAAAAAAAGCGCCATACCGCCACCGGGTGGGCTCGAACCTCCGACCTTTTGGTTAACAGCCCATCGCGCTAGCCAATTGCGCCATGGAGACAGTCCTGCACCACTCTCACCACCATCACAACATATCTTCAAAGCTATCAGCCCAAAGAAAAAAAAGCGCCGCACCACCACCGGGTGGGCTCGAACCTCCAACTTTTCGGTTAACAGCCGATCACGCTAGCCAATTGCGCCACGGAGACAGTCCTGCTTCACTCTCACTACCTTCAGAACATATCTTCAAAGCTATCAGCCCAAAGAAAAAAAAGCGCCGCACCACCACCGGGTGGGCTCGAACATCCAACCTTTCGGTTAACAGCCGATCGCGCTAGCCAATTGCCCCACGGAGACGGTTGTGCTCCACTCTCACCACCGTCAGAACATTTCTTCAGAGCTATCACCCCAAAGAAAAAAAAAGCGCCGCACCACCACCGGTTGCGCTCGAACCTCCAACCTTTCGGTTAACAGCCCATCGCGCTAGCCAATTGCGCAATGGAGACAGTCCTGCACCACTCTCACCACCATCAGAACATATCTTCAAAGCTATCAGCTCAAAGAAAAAAAAGCGCCGCACCACCACCGGGTGGGCTCGAACCTCCAACTTTTCGGTTAACAGCCGATCACGCTAGCCAATTGCGCCACGGTGACAGTCCTGCTTCACTCTCACCACCATCAGAACATATCTTCAAAGCTATCAGAACAAAAAAAAAAAGCGCCCCATCATCACAGGGTGGGGTCGAACTTCCAACCTTTCAATTACCAGCCGATCGCGCTATCCAACTGCGCCAAGGAGACAGTCGTGCTCCACTCTCACCACCATCAGAACATATCTTCAAAGCTATCAGCGCAAAGAAAAAAGCAACACACCACTCCAGGAGGGCTCGAAACTCCAACCTTTCGGTTAACAGCCGATCGCGCTAGCCAATGGCGCCACGGAGACAGTCCTGCTTCACTCTTACCACCATTAGAACATATCTTCAAAGCTATCAGCCCAAAGAAAAAAAAGCACCGCACCACCAACGGGTGGGCTCGAACCTCCAAATTTCCGGTTAACAGCCGATCACGCTAGCCAATTGCGCCACGGAGACAGTCCTGTTCCACTCTCACCACCATCAGAACATATCTTCAAAGCTATCAGCCCAAAAAAAGCGCCGCACGACCACCGGGTGGGCTCGAGCCTCCAACTTTTCGGTTAACAGCCGATCACGCTAGCCAATTGCGCCACGGAGACAGTCCTGCTCCACTCTCATCACCATCAGAACATATCTTCAAAGCTATCAGCCCACTGAAAAAAAAGCGCCGCACCACCACCGGGTGGGCTCGAACCTTCAACTTTTCGGTTAACAGCCGATCACGCTAGCCAATTGCGCCACGGAGACCGTCCTGCTTCACTCTCACCACCATCATAACATATCTTCAAAGCTATCAGCCCAAAGAAAAAAAAAGCCCCGCACCACCACCGGGTGGGCTCAAACTACCAACTTTTCTGTTAACAGCCGATCACGCTAGCGAATTGCGCCACGGAGACAGTCCTGCTCCACTCTCACCACCATCAGAACATATATTCAAAGCTATCAGCCCAAAGAAAAAAAAAGCGCCGCACCACCAACGGGTGGACTCGAACCTCCAACTTTCCGGTTAACAGCCGATCACGCTAGCCAATTGCGCCACGGAGACAGTCCTGCTCCACTCTCACCACCATCAGAACTTATCTTCAAAGCTATCACCCCAAAGAAAAAAAAGCGCCGCACCACCACCGGGTGGGCTCGAACCTCCAACCTTTCGTTTAACAGCCGATTGCGCTAGCCAGCTGCGCCAAGGAGACAGTCCTGCTCCACTCTCACCACCATCAGAACATATCTTCAAAGCTATTACCGCAAAGAAAAAAGCAACACACCACTCCCGGAAGGGCTCGAAACTCCAACCTTTCGGTTAACAGCCGATCACGCTAGCCAATTGCCCCTAGGAAACAGTCGTGCTCCACTCTCACCACCGTCAGAACATTTCATCAGAGCTATCACCCCAAAAAAAAGCGCCGCACCACCACCGGTTGCGCTCGAACCTCCAACCTTTCGTTTAACAGCCGATCGCGCTAGCTAATTGCGCCACGAAGACAGTCCTGCTCCACTCTCACCACCATCAGAACATATCTTCAAAGCTATTACCGCAAAGAAAAAAGCAACACACCACTCCCGGAAGGGCTCGAAACTCCAACCTTTTGGTTAACAGCCGATCGCGCTAGCCCATTGCGCTACGGGTGCAGTCTTGCTCGACTCTCACCATTATCAGAACATATCTTCAAAGCTATCAGCGCAAGGAAAAAAAAGCGCTGCACCACCACCAGGTGGGCTCGAACCTCCAACCTTTCGGTTAACAGCCGATCGCGCTAGCCCATTGCGCCACGGAGACAGTCTTGCTCCACTCTCACCACCATCAGAACATATCTTCACAGCTATCAGCGCAAAGAAAAAAGCAACACACCACTCCCGGGAGGGCTCGAAACTCCAACCTTTCAGTCAACAGCCGATCGCGCTAGCCAATTGCGCCACGGAGACAGTACTGCTCCACTCTCACCACCATCAGAACATATCTTCAAAGCTATCAGCCCAAAGAAAAAAAAGCGCTGCACCACCACCGGGTGGGCTCGAACCTCCGACCTTTTGGTTAACAGCCCATCGCGCTAGCCAATTGCGCCATGGAGACAGTCCTGCACCACTCTCACCACCATCACAACATATCTTCAAAGCTATCAGCCCAAAGAAAAAAAAGCGCCGCACCACCACCGGGTGGGCTCGAACCTCCAACTTTTCGGTTAACAGCCGATCACGCTAGCCAGCTGCGCCAAGGAGACAGTCCTGCTCCACTCTCACCACCATCAGAACATATCTTCAAAGCTATTACCGCAAAGAAAAAAGCAACACACCACTCCCGGAAGGGCTCGAAACTCCAACCTTTCGGTTAACAGCCGATCACGCTAGCCCATTGCGCTACGGGTGCAGTCTTGCTCGACTCTCACCATCATCAGAACATATCTTCAAAGCTATCAGCGCAAGGAAAAAAAAGCGCTGCACCACCACCAGGTGGGCTCGAACCTCCAACCTTTCGGTTAACAGCCGATCGCGCTAGCCCATTGCGCCACGGAGACAGTCTTGCTCCACTCTCACCACCATCAGACCATATCTTCAAAGCTATCAGCGCAAAGAAAAAAGCAACACACCACACCCGGGAGGGCTCGAAACTCCAACCTTTCGGTCAACAGCCGATCGCGCTAGCCAATTGCGCCACGGAGACAGTACTGCTCCACTCTCACCACCATCAGAACATATCTTCAAAGCTATCAGCCCAAAGAAAAAAAAGCGCTGCACCACCACCGGGTGGGCTCGAACCTCCGACCTTTTGGTTAACAGCCCATCGCGCTAGCCAATTGCGCCATGGAGACAGTCCTGCACCACTCTCACCACCATCACAACATATCTTCAAAGCTATCAGCCCAAAGAAAAAAAAGCGCCGCACCACCACCGGGTGGGCTCGAACCTCCAACTTTTCGGTTAACAGCCGATCACGCTAGCCAATTGCGCCACGGAGACAGTCCTGCTTCACTCTCACCACCATCAGAACATATCTTCAAAGCTATCAGCCCAAAGAAAAAAAAAGCGCCATACCACCACCGGGTGGGCTCGAACCTCCGACCTTTTGGTTAACAGCCCATCGCGCTAGCCAATTGCGCCATGGAGACAGTCCTGCACCACTCTCACGACCATCACATTATATCTTCAAAGCTATCAGCCCAAAGAAAAAAAAGCCCCGCACCACCACCGGGTGGGCTCGAACCTCCAACTTTTCGGTTAACAGCCGATCACGCTAGCCAATTGCGCCACGGAGACAGTCCTGCTTCACTCTCACCACCATCAGAACATATCTTCAAAGCTATCAGCCCAAAGAAAAAAAAGCGCCGCACCACCACCGGGTGGGCTCGAACATCCAACCTTTCGGTTAACAGCCGATCACGCTAGCGAATTGCGCCACGGAGACAGTCCTGCTCCACTCTCACCACCATCAGAACATATATTCAAAGCTATCAGCCCAAAGAAAAAAAAGCGCCGCACCACCAACGGGTGGACTCGAACCTCCAACTTTCCGGTTAACAGCCGATCACGCTAGCCAATTGCGCCACGGAGACAGTCCTGCTCCACTCTCACCACCATCAGAACTTATCTTCAAAGCTATCACCCCAAAGAAAAAAAAGCGCCGCACCACCACCGGGTGGGCTCGAACCTCCAACCTTTCGTTTAACAGCCGATTGCGCTAGCCAGCTGCGCCAAGGAGACAGTCCTGCTCCACTCTCACCACCATCAGAACATATCTTCAAAGCTATTACCGCAAAGAAAAAAGCAACACACCACTCCCGGAAGGGCTCGAAACTCCAACCTTTCGGTTAACAGCCGATCACGCTAGCCAATTGCCCCTAGGAAACAGTCGTGCTCCACTCTCACCACCGTCAGAACATTTCATCAGAGCTATCACCCCAAAAAAAAGCGCCGCACCACCACCGGTTGCGCTCGAACCTCCAACCTTTCGTTTAACAGCCGATCGCGCTAGCTAATTGCGCCACGAAGACAGTCCTGCTCCACTCTCACCACCATCAGAACATATCTTCAAAGCTATTACCGCAAAGAAAAAAGCAACACACCACTCCCGGAAGGGCTCGAAACTCCAACCTTTTGGTTAACAGCCGATCGCGCTAGCCCATTGCGCTACGGGTGCAGTCTTGCTCGACTCTCACCATTATCAGAACATATCTTCAAAGCTATCAGCGCAAGGAAAAAAAAGCGCTGCACCACCACCAGGTGGGCTCGAACCTCCAACCTTTCGGTTAACAGCCGATCGCGCTAGCCCATTGCGCCACGGAGACAGTCTTGCTCCACTCTCACCACCATCAGAACATATCTTCAAAGCTATCAGCGCAAAGAAAAAAGCAACACACCACTCCCGGGAGGGCTCGAAACTCCAACCTTTCGGTCAACAGCCGATCGCGCTAGCCAATTGCGCCACGGAGACAGTACTGCTCCACTCTCACCACCATCAGAACATATCTTCAAAGCTATCAGCCCAAAGAAAAAAAAGCGCTGCACCACCACCGGGTGGGCTCTGTGATGTGATTGCGCGCGTTTAAAAAGTGCGCCACTCCATCAGCCAGAAGAAGATGAAGATAACCCTCGGTTGTGGCACGTGTGGGCGTGAAAATTTTGCTTCAATGAGGTCCTTCCACGGAGATTTCAAGGCCCAATGGCTGGGTACCACGAAAGTACAGAATCTCCAATCGGGACGAGACAAGTGGGCCAGAGCGGCAGCAGAAGCCTGAGCAGAGCAGATCAAGGGGAGTTCAAGAAGACGGGGCAAGCGGAAGGTCGTCACCGGACCGGGCGCTGAAGATGGGCCGTCGGGCGTCAGACCCGAGCCTGCAGGACTTCGACCGGCCGGGGCCTCCTGCTGTCGTGTTCCCGCTCGAGAGCACCGTGGCCATCCGGTCCTGAACTCCTTCCTAGGACCTGCGGACTTTGATTTCAACAGGCGAGCAACAGCCGTCGGGCTACGGGCCTGAGCTGTGCGCCCAGCTGCTTGGCCAGGTTGACCCTGGTTCGCTGACGCGTCGCCACCAGCCTGCGTTCTCTCGTCACCGACGGTTCCACAGTCCTAAAGCCAGGCAGACGTGGCCGAGTCGGGACAGAGTGAAGAAGGTGGCCAGGGCGCGGGAGTGGCGGCCAGCAGAGCTCCTGCATCGAGGTCCCAGCGGGCTCCCACCTGGACACTAAGCTTCTTCTCGTCACCTGACGTGGGCCAGGCTTGTTCTGGTCTTCTGGCGTTGGCCAAGAAACGTCTCCGGCTTCGTGTGCGAGCTGCGGTTGCCGAACGCCGAAAGGTCACTGACTTCGACCAGCCCGACGCATCCTGCCGTGCCAGTCAACCACGTGAGCGTCTCAAGCTAATCACAATTCTTTACCTACTGCACAAGTGCGTCTTCACCATTACTCGGTCGCATCAGTTGCAAGCCCCGCATCACCACTGTCATTGTTTACGTGAGTGCGTCCATGCATTGGTAGCACAGCTTTCGCTGCAAGCACCTCTTCAAGCTATGTCGTGACAAAGTTTATTTTCCACTGAACATTTATGTAATGCACTGTTCACGTCTTTAGCCGTTTGTTCTTCTTGCCAACCTCTTTTTAGTTATGTATGCTTTGTTCTTTGTCTGCTATTTGTTATTTAGGGGTTTGTAAATATATTGACTGTTGGAGATTTGGGTGGGAGCAAATGGTCTCGTCAGCTCATTTCCCGATGATGGTTATGTCGTCGGTGGTTTTTGCTTTTACACGAACCTACACGAGTGCATGCCCGTTAAACGGCCTCGTGACAAATTGGCGTCCGCGACAGGACGAGACCATTTTTACCACTTACCTCTCCACACTAGAACAGGAACATGAGTAGGGCAGACCTAGAGGAGTCGGCAAGACGCATGGGTCTAAAGGCGATGAAATGGAGGCTTGATGTGGGGAACGTGAGAGGCGCATTCGCAAAGAGAGAGAGGAGGAAATGGAGTTTGAAAGAAAGCTGAGAAAGAAGGAAATTGAAGAGCTAAGGCAAAAGACGTTTCAGTTGCGTCTGAAACTGGCAGAGACCGAAGCAAGAGTACTACAAGGTAGAGACTGGCGAGCGGAATTTTCGTATTTGAGCTCCAAAAAGCGGGTAATCGACATGTGCTCTGATAGTAGGACCTTTATTAGCAATTTCGACGGCAGACTTGGATCGTTTGTGATGAAGGTTTAGGTGCAGGTTCCCTACAAGTGGACGGCAGAGTCGAAGGGAAGGGTGATGGCGAGAACAGTCGAGGTTTGGTGACCGTGATCAATGCGGCTTCGCAGGAAGTTTCAGAGAAGGGACAGTCAAGTTCCTTATATATCCATGTGGCTACACGAACTGGTGCAACCAAATCCACAGTTTTAGAAGAGGTATGGAGTCCTCTAGACAACCCTGACGGAAGGGCAGTTGATGTTCGCGTAGAGTGCACATCCAAAAACCAAGGAGCAGTCTCTAAAAGAGATGCGATTCTTCCAGTGCACGAAGTAAGACAAGTGACATTGCAAGGAGCGTATACCTTGTACGTAACTCTGAGGCAGTAGCCGCAGAGTCATCCTTCGTCACACTGTCAGATGTAAGCAGTGGCACAGGCGTGGTCGAGAAACATACAGTTATCTCGCCTGAACATGGTGCAATTATTGCGTCATGTCAAAGTAAAGAGCATAGCATTCCGTGCGAAGAGCAGGAACCGACTACGAAATCATTCAGTTTGGAAAATAAAAAGAAGTTGTATGAAGGAGCATATGACCTGTGTGCAAGCCAAGTAGAAAACTCAGAGGGAGTTGTAGCAGTGTCTGTCTGCATGTCTCCAGCTGTAGTGACAGATGCCGTTGACGGGGCTGATGATCATGTGGACAAAATTCCGAGGCAGAACTACAGGCATATTTGTGATCGAAAATGCTGCAAGATTTTCGCTTTCCATTCAGACGAAAAAAACAATAATTCTGTTTGCCTTGTGTGGGACGCTATAAGCTGAGAGCTCAGTTCAAATAACCGGCCGCTACATCTAGATTTAGACGACTTGCACAAGGACTAACATTGGTTGTAAATATGCTGTGTTTAAAACTTTATTTCACAAGGAGTGTGATTTTCTTAGTTTTGGGCAGGACACGCCGTAGCTTGGCTGTGAACTCTGCACTGGGCTTTAAGGAAATTCGGTCCAAACGCACAAGGTATAATAAGTGGATTGATTGCACGATGGCAGTGAATGTTGGACAGCATATGTGTTGTGTGTGGTGAAACGCGCACTTATCTGCAGTTTTTTCATTACGGAAAAAAACTTTTCGAAAGGGGGGCTTTGTGATGTGATTGCGCGCGTTTAAAAAGTGCGCCACTCCATCAGCCAGAAGAAGATGAAGATAACCCTCGGTTGTGGCACGTGTGGGCGTGAAAATTTTGCTTCAATGAGGTCCTTCCACGGAGATTTCAAGGCCCAATGGCTGGGTACCACGAAAGTACAGAATCTCCAATCGGGACGAGACAAGTGGGCCAGAGCGGCAGCAGAAGCCTGAGCAGAGCAGATCAAGGGGAGTTCAAGAAGACGGGGCAAGCGGAAGGTCGTCACCGGACCGGGCGCTGAAGATGGGCCGTCGGGCGTCAGACCCGAGCCTGCAGGACTTCGACCGGCCGGGGCCTCCTGCTGTCGTGTTCCCGCTCGAGAGCACCGTGGCCATCCGGTCCTGAACTCCTTCCTAGGACCTGCGGACTTTGATTTCAACAGGCGAGCAACAGCCGTCGGGCTACGGGCCTGAGCTGTGCGCCCAGCTGCTTGGCCAGGTTGACCCTGGTTCGCTGACGCGTCGCCACCAGCCTGCGTTCTCTCGTCACCGACGGTTCCACAGTCCTAAAGCCAGGCAGACGTGGCCGAGTCGGGACAGAGTGAAGAAGGTGGCCAGGGCGCGGGAGTGGCGGCCAGCAGAGCTCCTGCATCGAGGTCCCAGCGGGCTCCCACCTGGACACTAAGCTTCTTCTCGTCACCTGACGTGGGCCAGGCTTGTTCTGGTCTTCTGGCGTTGGCCAAGAAACGTCTCCGGCTTCGTGTGCGAGCTGCGGTTGCCGAACGCCGAAAGGTCACTGACTTCGACCAGCCCGACGCATCCTGCCGTGCCAGTCAACCACGTGAGCGTCTCAAGCTAATCACAATTCTTTACCTACTGCACAAGTGCGTCTTCACCATTACTCGGTCGCATCAGTTGCAAGCCCCGCATCACCACTGTCATTGTTTACGTGAGTGCGTCCATGCATTGGTAGCACAGCTTTCGCTGCAAGCACCTCTTCAAGCTATGTCGTGACAAAGTTTATTTTCCACTGAACATTTATGTAATGCACTGTTCACGTCTTTAGCCGTTTGTTCTTCTTGCCAACCTCTTTTTAGTTATGTATGCTTTGTTCTTTGTCTGCTATTTGTTATTTAGGGGTTTGTAAATATATTGACTGTTGGAGATTTGGGTGGGAGCAAATGGTCTCGTCAGCTCATTTCCCGATGATGGTTATGTCGTCGGTGGTTTTTGCTTTTACACGAACCTACACGAGTGCATGCCCGTTAAACGGCCTCGTGACAGGCTCGAACCTCCGACCTTTTGGTTAACAGCCCATCGCGCTAGCCAATTGCGCCATGGAGACAGTCCTGCACCACTCTCACCACCATCACAACATATCTTCAAAGCTATCAGCCCAAAGAAAAAAAAGCGCCGCACCACCACCGGGTGGGCTCGAACCTCCAACTTTTCGGTTAACAGCCGATCACGCTAGCCAGCTGCGCCAAGGAGACAGTCCTGCTCCACTCTCACCACCATCAGAACATATCTTCAAAGCTATTACCGCAAAGAAAAAAGCAACACACCACTCCCGGAAGGGCTCGAAACTCCAACCTTTCGGTTAACAGCCGATCACGCTAGCCCATTGCGCTACGGGTGCAGTCTTGCTCGACTCTCACCATCATCAGAACATATCTTCAAAGCTATCAGCGCAAGGAAAAAAAAGCGCTGCACCACCACCAGGTGGGCTCGAACCTCCAACCTTTCGGTTAACAGCCGATCGCGCTAGCCCATTGCGCCACGGAGACAGTCTTGCTCCACTCTCACCACCATCAGACCATATCTTCAAAGCTATCAGCGCAAAGAAAAAAGCAACACACCACACCCGGGAGGGCTCGAAACTCCAACCTTTCGGTCAACAGCCGATCGCGCTAGCCAATTGCGCCACGGAGACAGTACTGCTCCACTCTCACCACCATCAGAACATATCTTCAAAGCTATCAGCCCAAAGAAAAAAAAGCGCTGCACCACCACCGGGTGGGCTCGAACCTCCGACCTTTTGGTTAACAGCCCATCGCGCTAGCCAATTGCGCCATGGAGACAGTCCTGCACCACTCTCACCACCATCACAACATATCTTCAAAGCTATCAGCCCAAAGAAAAAAAAGCGCCGCACCACCACCGGGTGGGCTCGAACCTCCAACTTTTCGGTTAACAGCCGATCACGCTAGCCAATTGCGCCACGGAGACAGTCCTGCTTCACTCTCACCACCATCAGAACATATCTTCAAAGCTATCAGCCCAAAGAAAAAAAAAGCGCCATACCACCACCGGGTGGGCTCGAACCTCCGACCTTTTGGTTAACAGCCCATCGCGCTAGCCAATTGCGCCATGGAGACAGTCCTGCACCACTCTCACCACCATCACATTATATCTTCAAAGCTATCAGCCCAAAGAAAAAAAAGCCCCGCACCACCACCGGGTGGGCTCGAACCTCCAACTTTTCGGTTAACAGCCGATCACGCTAGCCAATTGCGCCACGGAGACAGTCCTGCTTCACTCTCACCACCATCAGAACATATCTTCAAAGCTATCAGCCCAAAGAAAAAAAAGCGCCGCACCACCACCGGGTGGGCTCGAACATCCAACCTTTCGGTTAACAGCCGATCGCGCTAGCCAATTGCCCCACGGAGACAGTCGTGCTCCACTCTCACCACCGTCAGAACATTTCTTCAGAGCTATCACCCCAAAGAAAAAAAAGCGCCGCACCACCACCGGTTGCGCTCGAACCTACAACCTTTCGGTTAACAGCCGATCGCGCTAGCCAATTGCGCCAAGAAGACAGTCCTGCTCCACTCTCACCACCATCATAACATATCTTCAAAGCTATTACCGCAAAGAAAAAAGCAACACACCACTCCCGGGAGGGCTCGAAACTCCAACCTTTCGATTAACAGCCGATCGCGCTAGCCCATTGCGCTACGGAGGCAGTCTTGCTCCACTCTCACCATCATCAGAACATATCTTCAAAGCTATCAGCGCAAGGAAAAAAAAGCGCTGCACCACCACCAGGTGGGCTCGAACCTCCAACCTTTCGGTTAACAGCCGATCGCGCTAGCCAATAGCGCCACGGAGACAGTACTGCTCCACTCTCACCACCATCAGAACATATCTTCAAAGCTATCAGCCCAAAGAAAAAAAAGCGCTGCACCACCACCGGGTGGGCTCGAACCTCCGACCTTTTGGTTAACAGCCCATCGCGCTAGCCAATTGCGCCATGGAGACAGTCCTGCACCACTCTCACCACCATCACAACATATCTTCAAAGCTATCAGCCCAAAGAAAAAAAAGCGCCGCACCACCACCGGGTGGGCTCGAACCTCCAACTTTTCGGTTAACAGCCGATCACGCTAGCCAATTGCGCCACGGAGACAGTCCGGCTTCACTCTCACCACCATCAGAACATATCTTCAAAGCTATCAGCCCAAAGAAAAAAAAAGCGCCATACCACCACCGGGTGGGCTCGAACCTCCGACCTTTTGGTTAACAGCCCATCGCGCTAGCCAATTGCGCCATGGAGACAGTCCTGCACCACTCTCACCACCATCACATTATATCTTCAAAGCTATCAGCCCAAAGAAAAAAAAGCCCCGCACCACCACCGGGTGGGCTCGAACCTCCAACTTTTCGGTTAACAGCCGATCACGCTAGCCAATTGCGCCACGGAGACAGTCCTGCTTCACTCTCACCACCATCAGAACATATCTTCAAAGCTATCAGCCCAAAGAAAAAAAAGCGCCGCACCACCACCGGGTGGGCTCGAACATCCAACCTTTCGGTTAACAGCCGATCACGCTAGCGAATTGCGCCACGGAGACAGTCCTGCTCCACTCTCACCACCATCAGAACATATATTCAAAGCTATCAGCCCAAAGAAAAAAAAAGCGCCGCACCACCAACGGGTGGACTCGAACCTCCAACTTTCCGGTTAACAGCCGATCACGCTAGCCAATTGCGCCACGGAGACAGTCCTGCTCCACTCTCACCACCATCAGAACTTATCTTCAAAGCTATCACCCCAAAGAAAAAAAGCGCCGCACCACCACCGGGTGGGCTCGAACCTCCAACCTTTCGTTTAACAGCCGATTGCGCTAGCCAGCTGCGCCAAGGAGACAGTCCTGCTCCACTCTCACCACCATCAGAACATATCTTCAAAGCTATTACCGCAAAGAAAAAAGCAACACACCACTCCCGGAAGGGCTCGAAACTCCAACCTTTCGGTTAACAGCCGATCACGCTAGCCAATTGCCCCTAGGAAACAGTCGTGCTCCACTCTCACCACCGTCAGAACATTTCATCAGAGCTATCACCCCAAAAAAAAGCGCCGCACCACCACCGGTTGCGCTCGAACCTCCAACCTTTCGTTTAACAGCCGATCGCGCTAGCTAATTGCGCCACGAAGACAGTCCTGCTCCACTCTCACCACCATCAGAACATATCTTCAAAGCTATTACCGCAAAGAAAAAAGCAACACACCACTCCCGGAAGGGCTCGAAACTCCAACCTTTTGGTTAACAGCCGATCGCGCTAGCCCATTGCGCTACGGGTGCAGTCTTGCTCGACTCTCACCATTATCAGAACATATCTTCAAAGCTATCAGCGCAAGGAAAAAAAAGCGCTGCACCACCACCAGGTGGGCTCGAACCTCCAACCTTTCGGTTAACAGCCGATCGCGCTAGCCCATTGCGCCACGGAGACAGTCTTGCTCCACTCTCACCACCATCAGAACATATCTTCAAAGCTATCAGCGCAAAGAAAAAAGCAACACACCACTCCCGGGAGGGCTCGAAACTCCAACCTTTCGGTCAACAGCCGATCGCGCTAGCCAATTGCGCCACGGAGACAGTACTGCTCCACTCTCACCACCATCAGAACATATCTTCAAAGCTATCAGCCCAAAGAAAAAAAAGCGCTGCACCACCACCGGGTGGGCTCTGTGATGTGATTGCGCGCGTTTAAAAAGTGCGCCACTCCATCAGCCAGAAGAAGATGAAGATAACCCTCGGTTGTGGCACGTGTGGGCGTGAAAATTTTGCTTCAATGAGGTCCTTCCACGGAGATTTCAAGGCCCAATGGCTGGGTACCACGAAAGTACAGAATCTCCAATCGGGACGAGACAAGTGGGCCAGAGCGGCAGCAGAAGCCTGAGCAGAGCAGATCAAGGGGAGTTCAAGAAGACGGGGCAAGCGGAAGGTCGTCACCGGACCGGGCGCTGAAGATGGGCCGTCGGGCGTCAGACCCGAGCCTGCAGGACTTCGACCGGCCGGGGCCTCCTGCTGTCGTGTTCCCGCTCGAGAGCACCGTGGCCATCCGGTCCTGAACTCCTTCCTAGGACCTGCGGACTTTGATTTCAACAGGCGAGCAACAGCCGTCGGGCTACGGGCCTGAGCTGTGCGCCCAGCTGCTTGGCCAGGTTGACCCTGGTTCGCTGACGCGTCGCCACCAGCCTGCGTTCTCTCGTCACCGACGGTTCCACAGTCCTAAAGCCAGGCAGACGTGGCCGAGTCGGGACAGAGTGAAGAAGGTGGCCAGGGCGCGGGAGTGGCGGCCAGCAGAGCTCCTGCATCGAGGTCCCAGCGGGCTCCCACCTGGACACTAAGCTTCTTCTCGTCACCTGACGTGGGCCAGGCTTGTTCTGGTCTTCTGGCGTTGGCCAAGAAACGTCTCCGGCTTCGTGTGCGAGCTGCGGTTGCCGAACGCCGAAAGGTCACTGACTTCGACCAGCCCGACGCATCCTGCCGTGCCAGTCAACCACGTGAGCGTCTCAAGCTAATCACAATTCTTTACCTACTGCACAAGTGCGTCTTCACCATTACTCGGTCGCATCAGTTGCAAGCCCCGCATCACCACTGTCATTGTTTACGTGAGTGCGTCCATGCATTGGTAGCACAGCTTTCGCTGCAAGCACCTCTTCAAGCTATGTCGTGACAAAGTTTATTTTCCACTGAACATTTATGTAATGCACTGTTCACGTCTTTAGCCGTTTGTTCTTCTTGCCAACCTCTTTTTAGTTATGTATGCTTTGTTCTTTGTCTGCTATTTGTTATTTAGGGGTTTGTAAATATATTGACTGTTGGAGATTTGGGTGGGAGCAAATGGTCTCGTCAGCTCATTTCCCGATGATGGTTATGTCGTCGGTGGTTTTTGCTTTTACACGAACCTACACGAGTGCATGCCCGTTAAACGGCCTCGTGACAAATTGGCGTCCGCGACAGGACGAGACCATTTTTACCACTTACCTCTCCACACTAGAACAGGAACATGAGTAGGGCAGACCTAGAGGAGTCGGCAAGACGCATGGGTCTAAAGGCGATGAAATGGAGGCTTGATGTGGGGAACGTGAGAGGCGCATTCGCAAAGAGAGAGAGGAGGAAATGGAGTTTGAAAGAAAGCTGAGAAAGAAGGAAATTGAAGAGCTAAGGCAAAAGACGTTTCAGTTGCGTCTGAAACTGGCAGAGACCGAAGCAAGAGTACTACAAGGTAGAGACTGGCGAGCGGAATTTTCGTATTTGAGCTCCAAAAAGCGGGTAATCGACATGTGCTCTGATAGTAGGACCTTTATTAGCAATTTCGACGGCAGACTTGGATCGTTTGTGATGAAGGTTTAGGTGCAGGTTCCCTACAAGTGGACGGCAGAGTCGAAGGGAAGGGTGATGGCGAGAACAGTCGAGGTTTGGTGACCGTGATCAATGCGGCTTCGCAGGAAGTTTCAGAGAAGGGACAGTCAAGTTCCTTATATATCCATGTGGCTACACGAACTGGTGCAACCAAATCCACAGTTTTAGAAGAGGTATGGAGTCCTCTAGACAACCCTGACGGAAGGGCAGTTGATGTTCGCGTAGAGTGCACATCCAAAAACCAAGGAGCAGTCTCTAAAAGAGATGCGATTCTTCCAGTGCACGAAGTAAGACAAGTGACATTGCAAGGAGCGTATACCTTGTACGTAACTCTGAGGCAGTAGCCGCAGAGTCATCCTTCGTCACACTGTCAGATGTAAGCAGTGGCACAGGCGTGGTCGAGAAACATACAGTTATCTCGCCTGAACATGGTGCAATTATTGCGTCATGTCAAAGTAAAGAGCATAGCATTCCGTGCGAAGAGCAGGAACCGACTACGAAATCATTCAGTTTGGAAAATAAAAAGAAGTTGTATGAAGGAGCATATGACCTGTGTGCAAGCCAAGTAGAAAACTCAGAGGGAGTTGTAGCAGTGTCTGTCTGCATGTCTCCAGCTGTAGTGACAGATGCCGTTGACGGGGCTGATGATCATGTGGACAAAATTCCGAGGCAGAACTACAGGCATATTTGTGATCGAAAATGCTGCAAGATTTTCGCTTTCCATTCAGACGAAAAAAACAATAATTCTGTTTGCCTTGTGTGGGACGCTATAAGCTGAGAGCTCAGTTCAAATAACCGGCCGCTACATCTAGATTTAGACGACTTGCACAAGGACTAACATTGGTTGTAAATATGCTGTGTTTAAAACTTTATTTCACAAGGAGTGTGATTTTCTTAGTTTTGGGCAGGACACGCCGTAGCTTGGCTGTGAACTCTGCACTGGGCTTTAAGGAAATTCGGTCCAAACGCACAAGGTATAATAAGTGGATTGATTGCACGATGGCAGTGAATGTTGGACAGCATATGTGTTGTGTGTGGTGAAACGCGCACTTATCTGCAGTTTTTTCATTACGGAAAAAAACTTTTCGAAAGGGGGGCTTTGTGATGTGATTGCGCGCGTTTAAAAAGTGCGCCACTCCATCAGCCAGAAGAAGATGAAGATAACCCTCGGTTGTGGCACGTGTGGGCGTGAAAATTTTGCTTCAATGAGGTCCTTCCACGGAGATTTCAAGGCCCAATGGCTGGGTACCACGAAAGTACAGAATCTCCAATCGGGACGAGACAAGTGGGCCAGAGCGGCAGCAGAAGCCTGAGCAGAGCAGATCAAGGGGAGTTCAAGAAGACGGGGCAAGCGGAAGGTCGTCACCGGACCGGGCGCTGAAGATGGGCCGTCGGGCGTCAGACCCGAGCCTGCAGGACTTCGACCGGCCGGGGCCTCCTGCTGTCGTGTTCCCGCTCGAGAGCACCGTGGCCATCCGGTCCTGAACTCCTTCCTAGGACCTGCGGACTTTGATTTCAACAGGCGAGCAACAGCCGTCGGGCTACGGGCCTGAGCTGTGCGCCCAGCTGCTTGGCCAGGTTGACCCTGGTTCGCTGACGCGTCGCCACCAGCCTGCGTTCTCTCGTCACCGACGGTTCCACAGTCCTAAAGCCAGGCAGACGTGGCCGAGTCGGGACAGAGTGAAGAAGGTGGCCAGGGCGCGGGAGTGGCGGCCAGCAGAGCTCCTGCATCGAGGTCCCAGCGGGCTCCCACCTGGACACTAAGCTTCTTCTCGTCACCTGACGTGGGCCAGGCTTGTTCTGGTCTTCTGGCGTTGGCCAAGAAACGTCTCCGGCTTCGTGTGCGAGCTGCGGTTGCCGAACGCCGAAAGGTCACTGACTTCGACCAGCCCGACGCATCCTGCCGTGCCAGTCAACCACGTGAGCGTCTCAAGCTAATCACAATTCTTTACCTACTGCACAAGTGCGTCTTCACCATTACTCGGTCGCATCAGTTGCAAGCCCCGCATCACCACTGTCATTGTTTACGTGAGTGCGTCCATGCATTGGTAGCACAGCTTTCGCTGCAAGCACCTCTTCAAGCTATGTCGTGACAAAGTTTATTTTCCACTGAACATTTATGTAATGCACTGTTCACGTCTTTAGCCGTTTGTTCTTCTTGCCAACCTCTTTTTAGTTATGTATGCTTTGTTCTTTGTCTGCTATTTGTTATTTAGGGGTTTGTAAATATATTGACTGTTGGAGATTTGGGTGGGAGCAAATGGTCTCGTCAGCTCATTTCCCGATGATGGTTATGTCGTCGGTGGTTTTTGCTTTTACACGAACCTACACGAGTGCATGCCCGTTAAACGGCCTCGTGACAGGCTCGAACCTCCGACCTTTTGGTTAACAGCCCATCGCGCTAGCCAATTGCGCCATGGAGACAGTCCTGCACCACTCTCACCACCATCACAACATATCTTCAAAGCTATCAGCCCAAAGAAAAAAAAGCGCCGCACCACCACCGGGTGGGCTCGAACCTCCAACTTTTCGGTTAACAGCCGATCACGCTAGCCAGCTGCGCCAAGGAGACAGTCCTGCTCCACTCTCACCACCATCAGAACATATCTTCAAAGCTATTACCGCAAAGAAAAAAGCAACACACCACTCCCGGAAGGGCTCGAAACTCCAACCTTTCGGTTAACAGCCGATCACGCTAGCCCATTGCGCTACGGGTGCAGTCTTGCTCGACTCTCACCATCATCAGAACATATCTTCAAAGCTATCAGCGCAAGGAAAAAAAAGCGCTGCACCACCACCAGGTGGGCTCGAACCTCCAACCTTTCGGTTAACAGCCGATCGCGCTAGCCCATTGCGCCACGGAGACAGTCTTGCTCCACTCTCACCACCATCAGACCATATCTTCAAAGCTATCAGCGCAAAGAAAAAAGCAACACACCACACCCGGGAGGGCTCGAAACTCCAACCTTTCGGTCAACAGCCGATCGCGCTAGCCAATTGCGCCACGGAGACAGTACTGCTCCACTCTCACCACCATCAGAACATATCTTCAAAGCTATCAGCCCAAAGAAAAAAAAGCGCTGCACCACCACCGGGTGGGCTCGAACCTCCGACCTTTTGGTTAACAGCCCATCGCGCTAGCCAATTGCGCCATGGAGACAGTCCTGCACCACTCTCACCACCATCACAACATATCTTCAAAGCTATCAGCCCAAAGAAAAAAAAGCGCCGCACCACCACCGGGTGGGCTCGAACCTCCAACTTTTCGGTTAACAGCCGATCACGCTAGCCAATTGCGCCACGGAGACAGTCCTGCTTCACTCTCACCACCATCAGAACATATCTTCAAAGCTATCAGCCCAAAGAAAAAAAAAGCGCCATACCACCACCGGGTGGGCTCGAACCTCCGACCTTTTGGTTAACAGCCCATCGCGCTAGCCAATTGCGCCATGGAGACAGTCCTGCACCACTCTCACCACCATCACATTATATCTTCAAAGCTATCAGCCCAAAGAAAAAAAAGCCCCGCACCACCACCGGGTGGGCTCGAACCTCCAACTTTTCGGTTAACAGCCGATCACGCTAGCCAATTGCGCCACGGAGACAGTCCTGCTTCACTCTCACCACCATCAGAACATATCTTCAAAGCTATCAGCCCAAAGAAAAAAAAGCGCCGCACCACCACCGGGTGGGCTCGAACATCCAACCTTTCGGTTAACAGCCGATCGCGCTAGCCAATTGCCCCACGGAGACAGTCGTGCTCCACTCTCACCACCGTCAGAACATTTCTTCAGAGCTATCACCCCAAAGAAAAAAAAGCGCCGCACCACCACCGGTTGCGCTCGAACCTACAACCTTTCGGTTAACAGCCGATCGCGCTAGCCAATTGCGCCAAGAAGACAGTCCTGCTCCACTCTCACCACCATCATAACATATCTTCAAAGCTATTACCGCAAAGAAAAAAGCAACACACCACTCCCGGGAGGGCTCGAAACTCCAACCTTTCGATTAACAGCCGATCGCGCTAGCCCATTGCGCTACGGAGGCAGTCTTGCTCCACTCTCACCATCATCAGAACATATCTTCAAAGCTATCAGCGCAAGGAAAAAAAAGCGCTGCACCACCACCAGGTGGGCTCGAACCTCCAACCTTTCGGTTAACAGCCGATCGCGCTAGCCAATAGCGCCACGGAGACAGTACTGCTCCACTCTCACCACCATCAGAACATATCTTCAAAGCTATCAGCCCAAAGAAAAAAAAGCGCTGCACCACCACCGGGTGGGCTCGAACCTCCGACCTTTTGGTTAACAGCCCATCGCGCTAGCCAATTGCGCCATGGAGACAGTCCTGCACCACTCTCACCACCATCACAACATATCTTCAAAGCTATCAGCCCAAAGAAAAAAAAGCGCCGCACCACCACCGGGTGGGCTCGAACCTCCAACTTTTCGGTTAACAGCCGATCACGCTAGCCAATTGCGCCACGGAGACAGTCCGGCTTCACTCTCACCACCATCAGAACATATCTTCAAAGCTATCAGCCCAAAGAAAAAAAAAGCGCCATACCACCACCGGGTGGGCTCGAACCTCCGACCTTTTGGTTAACAGCCCATCGCGCTAGCCAATTGCGCCATGGAGACAGTCCTGCACCACTCTCACCACCATCACATTATATCTTCAAAGCTATCAGCCCAAAGAAAAAAAAGCCCCGCACCACCACCGGGTGGGCTCGAACCTCCAACTTTTCGGTTAACAGCCGATCACGCTAGCCAATTGCGCCACGGAGACAGTCCTGCTTCACTCTCACCACCATCAGAACATATCTTCAAAGCTATCAGCCCAAAGAAAAAAAAGCGCCGCACCACCACCGGGTGGGCTCGAACATCCAACCTTTCGGTTAACAGCCGATCACGCTAGCGAATTGCGCCACGGAGACAGTCCTGCTCCACTCTCACCACCATCAGAACATATATTCAAAGCTATCAGCCCAAAGAAAAAAAAAGCGCCGCACCACCAACGGGTGGACTCGAACCTCCAACTTTCCGGTTAACAGCCGATCACGCTAGCCAATTGCGCCACGGAGACAGTCCTGCTCCACTCTCACCACCATCAGAACTTATCTTCAAAGCTATCACCCCAAAGAAAAAAAGCGCCGCACCACCACCGGGTGGGCTCGAACCTCCAACCTTTCGTTTAACAGCCGATTGCGCTAGCCAGCTGCGCCAAGGAGACAGTCCTGCTCCACTCTCACCACCATCAGAACATATCTTCAAAGCTATTACCGCAAAGAAAAAAGCAACACACCACTCCCGGAAGGGCTCGAAACTCCAACCTTTCGGTTAACAGCCGATCACGCTAGCCAATTGCCCCTAGGAAACAGTCGTGCTCCACTCTCACCACCGTCAGAACATTTCATCAGAGCTATCACCCCCAAAAAAAAAGCGCCGCACCACCACCGGTTGCGCTCGAACCTCCAACCTTTCGTTTAACAGCCGATCGCGCTAGCTAATTGCGCCACGAAGACAGTCCTGCTCCACTCTCACCACCATCAGAACATATCTTCAAAGCTATTACCGCAAAGAAAAAAGCAACACACCACTCCCGGAAGGGCTCGAAACTCCAACCTTTTGGTTAACAGCCGATCGCGCTAGCCCATTGCGCTACGGGTGCAGTCTTGCTCGACTCTCACCATTATCAGAACATATCTTCAAAGCTATCAGCGCAAGGAAAAAAAAGCGCTGCACCACCACCAGGTGGGCTCGAACCTCCAACCTTTCGGTTAACAGCCGATCGCGCTAGCCCATTGCGCCACGGAGACAGTCTTGCTCCACTCTCACCACCATCAGAACATATCTTCAAAGCTATCAGCGCAAAGAAAAAAGCAACACACCACTCCCGGGAGGGCTCGAAACTCCAACCTTTCGGTCAACAGCCGATCGCGCTAGCCAATTGCGCCACGGAGACAGTACTGCTCCACTCTCACCACCATCAGAACATATCTTCAAAGCTATCAGCCCAAAGAAAAAAAAGCGCTGCACCACCACCGGGTGGGCTCGAACCTCCGACCTTTTGGTTAACAGCCCATCGCGCTAGCCAATTGCGCCATGGAGACAGTCCTGCACCACTCTCACCACCATCACAACATATCTTCAAAGCTATCAGCCCAAAGAAAAAAAAGCGCCGCACCACCACCGGGTGGGCTCGAACCTCCAACTTTTCGGTTAACAGCCGATCACGCTAGCCAGCTGCGCCAAGGAGACAGTCCTGCTCCACTCTCACCACCATCAGAACATATCTTCAAAGCTATTACCGCAAAGAAAAAAGCAACACACCACTCCCGGAAGGGCTCGAAACTCCAACCTTTCGGTTAACAGCCGATCACGCTAGCCCATTGCGCTACGGGTGCAGTCTTGCTCGACTCTCACCATCATCAGAACATATCTTCAAAGCTATCAGCGCAAGGAAAAAAAAGCGCTGCACCACCACCAGGTGGGCTCGAACCTCCAACCTTTCGGTTAACAGCCGATCGCGCTAGCCCATTGCGCCACGGAGACAGTCTTGCTCCACTCTCACCACCATCAGACCATATCTTCAAAGCTATCAGCGCAAAGACAAAAGCAACACACCACACCCGGGAGGGCTCGAAACTCCAACCTTTCGGTCAACAGCCGATCGCGCTAGCCAATTGCGCCACGGAGACAGTACTGCTCCACTCTCACCACCATCAGAACATATCTTCAAAGCTATCAGCCCAAAGAAAAAAAAGCGCTGCACCACCACCGGGTGGGCTCGAACCTCCGACCTTTTGGTTAACAGCCCATCGCGCTAGCCAATTGCGCCATGGAGACAGTCCTGCACCACTCTCACCACCATCACAACATATCTTCAAAGCTATCAGCCCAAAGAAAAAAAAGCGCCGCACCACCACCGGGTGGGCTCGAACCTCCAACTTTTCGGTTAACAGCCGATCACGCTAGCCAATTGCGCCACGGAGACAGTCCTGCTTCACTCTCACCACCATCAGAACATATCTTCAAAGCTATCAGCCCAAAGAAAAAAAAAGCGCCATACCACCACCGGGTGGGCTCGAACCTCCGACCTTTTGGTTAACAGCCCATCGCGCTAGCCAATTGCGCCATGGAGACAGTCCTGCACCACTCTCACCACCATCACATTATATCTTCAAAGCTATCAGCCCAAAGAAAAAAAAGCCCCGCACCACCACCGGGTGGGCTCGAACCTCCAACTTTTCGGTTAACAGCCGATCACGCTAGCCAATTGCGCAGCGGAGACAGTCCTGCTTCACTCTCACCACCATCAGAACATATCTTCAAAGCTATCAGCCCAAAGAAAAAAAAGCGCCGCACCACCACCGGGTGGGCTCGAACATCCAACCTTTCGGTTAACAGCCGATCGCGCTAGCCAATTGCCCCTCGGAGACAGTCGTGCTCCACTCTCACCACCGTCAGAACATTTCTTCAGAGCTATCACCCCAAAGAAAAAAAAAGCGCCGCACCACCACCGGTTGCGCTCGAACCTACAACCTTTCGGTTAACAGCCGATCGCGCTAGCCAATTGCGCCAAGAAGACAGTCCTGCTCCACTCTCACCACCATCATAACATATCTTCAAAGCTATTACCGCAAAGAAAAAAGCAACACACCAATCCCGGGAGGGCTCGAAACTCCAACCTTTCGATTAACAGCCGATCGCGCTAGCCCATTGCGCTACGGAGGCAGTCTTGCTCCACTCTCACCATCATCAGAACATATCTTCAAAGCTATCAGCGCAAGGAAAAAAAAGCGCTGCACCACCACCAGGTGGGCTCGAACCTCCAGCCTTTCGGTTAACAGCCGATCGCGCTAGCCAATAGCGCCACGGAGACAGTCTTGCTCCACTCTCACCACCATCAGAACATATCTTCAAAGCAATCAGCGCAAAGAAAAAAGCAACACACCACTCCCGGGAAGGCTCGAAACTCCAACCTTTCGGTCAACAGCCGATCGCGCTAGCCAATTGCGCCACGGAGACAGTACTGCTCCACTCTCACCACCATCAGAACATATCTTCAAAGCTATCAGCCCAAAGAAAAAAAAGCGCCATACCACCGGGTGGGCTCGAACCTCCGACCTTTTGATTAACAGCCCATCGCGCTAGCCAATTGCGCCATGGAGACAGTCCTGCACCACTCTCACCACCATCAGAACATATCTTCAAAGCTATCAGCCCAAAGAAAAAAAAGCGCCGCACCACCACTGGGTGGGCTCGAACCTCCAACTTTTCGGTTAACAGCCAATCGCGCTAGCCAATTGCGCCACGGAGACAGTCCTGCTTCACTCTCACCACCATCAGAACATATCTTCAAAGCTATCAGCACAAAGAAAAAAAAGCGCCCCAGCATCACCGGGTGGGCTCGAACTTCCAACCTTTCGGTTACCAGCCGATCGCGCTAGCCAACTGCGCCAAGGAGACAGTCGTGCTCCACTCTCACCACCATCAGAACATATCTTCAAAGCTATTAGCGCAAAGAAAAAAGCAACACACCACTCCAGGAGGGCTCGAAACTCCAACCTTTCGGTTAACAGCCGATCGCGCTAGCCAATGGCGCCACGGAGACAGTCCTGCTCCACTCTTACCACCAATAGAACATATCTTCAAAGCTATCAGCCCAAAGAAAAAAAAGCGCCACACCACCAACGGGTGGGCTCGAACCTCCAAATTTCCGGTTAACAGCCGATCACGCTAGACAATTGCGCCACGGAGACAGTCCTGCTCCACTCTCACCACCATCAGAACATATCTTCAAAGCTATCAGCCCAAAGAAAAAAAGCGCCGCACCACCACCGGGTGGGCTCGAGCCTCCAACTTTTCGGTTAACAGCCGATCACGCTAGCCAATTGCGCCACGGAGACAGTCCTGCTCCACTCTCACCATCATCAGAACATATCTTCAAAGCTATCAGCCCACAGAAAAAAAGCGCCGCACCACCACCGGGTGGGCTCGAACCTCCAACTTTTCGGTTAACAGCCGATCACGCTAGCCAATTGCGCCACGGAGTCCGTCCTGCTTCACTCTCACCACCATCATAACATATCTTCAAAGCTATCAGCCCAAAGAAAAAAAGCGCCGCACCACCACCGGGTGGGCTCAAACTACCAACTTTTCTGTTAACAGCCGATCACGCTAGCGAATTGCGCCACGGAGACAGTCCTGCTTCACTCTCACCACCATCAGAACATATATTCAAAGCTATCAGCCCAAAGAAAAAAAGCGCCGCACCACCATTGTGTGGGCTCGAACCTCCAACTTTTCGGTTAACAGCCGATCACGCTAGCCAATTGCGCCACGGAGACAGTCCTGCTTCACTCTCACCACCATCATAACATATCTTCAAAGCTATCAGCCCAAAGAAAAAAAAGCGCCGCACCACCACCGGGTGGGCTCGATACTCCAACCTTTCGGTTAACTGCCGATCGCGTTAGCCAATGGCGCCACGGAGACAGTCCTGTTACACTCTTACCACCATTAGAACATATCTTCAAAGCTATCAGCCCAAAGAAAAAAAAAGCGCCGCACCACCAACGGGTGGACTCGAACCTCCAACTTTCCGGTTAACAGCCGATCACGCTAGCCAATTGCGCCACGGAGACAGTCCTGCTCCACTCTCACCACCATCAGAATTTATCTTCAAAGCTATCAGCACAAAGAAAAAAAAACCGCCCCAGCATCACCGGGTGGGCTCGAACCTCCAACCTTTCGTTTAACAGCCGATTGCGCTAGCCAATTGCGCCACGAAGACAGTCCTGCTCCACTCTCACCACCATCAGAACATATCTTCAAAGCTATTACCGCAAAGAAAAAAGCAACACACCACTCCCGCAAGGGCTCGAAACTCCAACCTTTCGGTTAACAGCCGATCGCGCTAGCCCATTGCGCTACGGATGCAGTCTTGCTCGACTCTCACCATCATCAGAACATATCTTCAAAGCTGTCAGCGCAAGGAAAAAAAAGCGCTGCACCACCACCAGGTGGGCTCGAACCTCCAACCTTTCGGTTAACCGCCGATCGCGCTAGCCCATTGCGCCACGGAGACAGTCTTGCTCCACTCTCACCACCATCAGAACATATCTTCAAAGCTATCAGCGCAAAGAAAAAAGCAACACACCACTCCCGGGAGGGCTCGAAACTCCAACCTTTCGGTCAACAGCCGATCGCGCTAGCCAACTGCGCCACGGAGACAGTACTGCTCCACTCTCACCACCATCAGAACATATCTTCAAAGCTATCAGCCCAAAGAAAAAAAAAGCGCCATACCACCACCGGGTGGGCTCAAAACTCCAACCTTTCGGTTAATTGCCGATCGCGCTAGCGAATTGCGCCATGGAGACAGTCCTGCACCACTCTCACCACCATCACAACATATCTTCAAAGCTATCAGCCCAAAGAAAAAAAAGCGCCGCACCGCCACCGGGTGGGCTCGAACCTCCAACCTTTCGGTTAACAGCCGATCGCACTAGCCAATTGCGCCAACAAGACAGTCCTCCTCCACTCTCACCACCATCAGAACATATCTTCAAAGCTATCAGCCCAAAGAAAAAAAAGCGCCGCACCAACACCGTGTGGGCTCGAACATCCAACCTTTCGGTCAACAGCCGATCGCGCTAGCCAATTGCCCCACGGAGACAGTCGTGCTCCACTCTCACCACCGTCAGAACATATCTTCAAAGCTATTACCGCAAAGAAAAAAGCAACACACCACTCCCGGGAGGGCTCGAAACTCCAACCTTTCGGTTAACAGCCGATCGCGCTAGCCCATTGCGCTACGGAGGCAGTCTTGCTCCACTCTCACCATCATCAGAACATATCTTCAAAGCTATCAGTGCAAGGAAAAAAAAAGCGCTGCACCACCACCAGGTGGGCTCGAACCTCCAACCTTTCGGTTAACAGCCGATCGCGCTAGCCAATTGCGCCACGGAGACAGTCTTGCTCCACTCTCACCACCATCAGAACATATCTTCAAAGCTATCAGCACAAAGAAAAAAGCAACACACCACTCGCGGGAGGGCTCGAAACTTTAACCTTTCGGTCAACAGCCGATCGCGCTAGCCAATTGCGTCACGGAGACAGTACTGCTCCACTCTCACCATCATCAGAACATATCTTCAAAGCTATCAGCGCAAAGAAAAAAGCAACACACCACTCCAGGAGGGCTCGAAACTCCAACCTTTCGGTTAACAGCCGATCGCGCTAGCCAATGGCGCCACGGAGACAGTCCTGCTCCACTCTTACCACCATTAGAACATTTCTTCAAAGCTATCAGCCCAAAGAAAAAAAGCGCCGCACCACCACCGGGTGGGCTCGAACCTCCGACCTTTTGATTAACAGCCCGTCGCGCTAGCCAATTGCGCCATGGAGACAGTCCTGCACCACTCTCACCACCATCAGAACATATCTTCAAAGCTATCAGCCCAAAGAAAAAAAAGCGCCGCACCACCACTGGGTGGGCTCGAACCTCCAACTTTTCGGTTAACAGCCAATCGCGCTAGCCAATTGCGCCACGGAGACAGTCCTGCTTCACTCTCACCACCATCAGAACATATCTTCAAAGCTATCAGCACAAAGAAAAAAAAGCGCCCCAGCATCACCGGGTGGGCTCGAACTTCCAACCTTTCGGTTACCAGCCGATCGCGCTAGCCAACTGCGCCAAGGAGACAGTCGTGCTCCACTCTCACCACCATCAGAACATATCTTCAAAGCTATTAGCGCAAAGAAAAAAGCAACACACCACTCCAGGAGGGCTCGAAACTCCAACCTTTCGGTTAACAGCCGATCGCGCTAGCCAATGGCGCCACGGAGACAGTCCTGCTCCACTCTTACCACCAATAGAACATATCTTCAAAGCTATCAGCCCAAAGAAAAAAAAGCGCCACACCACCAACGGGTGGGCTCGAACCTCCAAATTTCCGGTTAACAGCCGATCACGCTAGACAATTGCGCCACGGAGACAGTCCTGCTCCACTCTCACCACCATCAGAACATATCTTCAAAGCTATCAGCCCAAAGAAAAAAAGCGCCGCACCACCACCGGGTGGGCTCGAGCCTCCAACTTTTCGGTTAACAGCCGATCACGCTAGCCAATTGCGCCACGGAGACAGTCCTGCTCCACTCTCACCACCATCAGAACATATCTTCAAAGCTATCAGCCCACAGAAAAAAAGCGCCGCACCACCACCGGGTGGGCTCGAACCTCCAACTTTTCGGTTAACAGCCGATCACGCTAGCCAATTGCGCCACGGAGTCCGTCCTGCTTCACTCTCACCACCATCATAACATATCTTCAAAGCTATCAGCCCAAAGAAAAAAAAGCGCCGCACCACCACCGGGTGGGCTCAAACTACCAACTTTTCTGTTAACAGCCGATCACGCTAGCGAATTGCGCCACGGAGACAGTCCTGCTTCACTCTCACCACCATCAGAACATATATTCAAAGCTATCAGCCCAAAGAAAAAAAGCGCCGCACCACCATTGTGTGGGCTCGAACCTCCAACTTTTCGGTTAACAGCCGATCACGCTAGCCAATTGCGCCACGGAGACAGTCCTGCTTCACTCTCACCACCATCATAACATATCTTCAAAGCTATCAGCCCAAAGAAAAAAAAGCGCCGCACCACCACCGGGTGGGCTCGATACTCCAACCTTTCGGTTAACTGCCGATCGCGTTAGCCAATGGCGCCACGGAGACAGTCCTGTTACACTCTTACCACCATTAGAACATATCTTCAAAGCTATCAGCCCAAAGAAAAAAAAAGCGCCGCACCACCAACGGGTGGACTCGAACCTCCAACTTTCCGGTTAACAGCCGATCACGCTAGCCAATTGCGCCACGGAGACAGTCCTGCTCCACTCTCACCACCATCAGAATTTATCTTCAAAGCTATCAGCACAAAGAAAAAAAAACCGCCCCAGCATCACCGGGTGGGCTCGAACCTCCAACCTTTCGTTTAACAGCCGATTGCGCTAGCCAATTGCGCCACGAAGACAGTCCTGCTCCACTCTCACCACCATCAGAACATATCTTCAAAGCTATTACCGCAAAGAAAAAAGCAACACACCACTCCCGCAAGGGCTCGAAACTCCAACCTTTCGGTTAACAGCCGATCGCGCTAGCCCATTGCGCTACGGATGCAGTCTTGCTCGACTCTCACCATCATCAGAACATATCTTCAAAGCTGTCAGCGCAAGGAAAAAAAAGCGCTGCACCACCACCAGGTGGGCTCGAACCTCCAACCTTTCGGTTAACCGCCGATCGCGCTAGCCCATTGCGCCACGGAGACAGTCTTGCTCCACTCTCACCACCATCAGAACATATCTTCAAAGCTATCAGCGCAAAGAAAAAAGCAACACACCACTCCCGGGAGGGCTCGAAACTCCAACCTTTCGGTCAACAGCCGATCGCGCTAGCCAACTGCGCCACAGAGACAGTACTGCTCCACTCTCACCACCATCAGAACATATCTTCAAAGCTATCAGCCCAAAGAAAAAAAAAGCGCCATACCACCACCGGGTGGGCTCAAAACTCCAACCTTTCGGTTAATTGCCGATCGCGCTAGCGAATTGCGCCATGGAGACAGTCCTGCACCACTCTCACCACCATCACAACATATCTTCAAAGCTATCAGCCCAAAGAAAAAAAAGCGCCGCACCGCCACCGGGTGGGCTCGAACCTCCAACCTTTCGGTTAACAGCCGATCGCACTAGCCAATTGCGCCAACAAGACAGTCCTCCTCCACTCTCACCACCATCAGAACATATCTTCAAAGCTATCAGCCCAAAGAAAAAAAAGCGCCGCACCAACACCGTGTGGGCTCGAACATCCAACCTTTCGGTCAACAGCCGATCGCGCTAGCCAATTGCCCCACGGAGACAGTCGTGCTCCACTCTCACCACCGTCAGAACATATCTTCAAAGCTATTACCGCAAAGAAAAAAGCAACACACCACTCCCGGGAGGGCTCGAAACTCCAACCTTTCGGTTAACAGCCGATCGCGCTAGCCCATTGCGCTACGGAGGCAGTCTTGCTCCACTCTCACCATCATCAGAACATATCTTCAAAGCTATCAGTGCAAGGAAAAAAAAAGCGCTGCACCACCACCAGGTGGGCTCGAACCTCCAACCTTTCGGTTAACAGCCGATCGCGCTAGCCAATTGCGCCACGGAGACAGTCTTGCTCCACTCTCACCACCATCAGAACATATCTTCAAAGCTATCAGCACAAAGAAAAAAGCAACACACCACTCGCGGGAGGGCTCGAAACTTTAACCTTTCGGTCAACAGCCGATCGCGCTAGCCAATTGCGTCACGGAGACAGTACTGCTCCACTCTCACCATCATCAGAACATATCTTCAAAGCTATCAGCGCAAAGAAAAAAGCAACACACCACTCCAGGAGGGCTCGAAACTCCAACCTTTCGGTTAACAGCCGATCGCGCTAGCCAATGGCGCCACGGAGACAGTCCTGCTCCACTCTTACCACCATTAGAACATTTCTTCAAAGCTATCAGCCCAAAGAAAAAAAGCGCCGCACCACCACCGGGTGGGCTCGAACCTCCAACTTTTCGGTTAACAGCCGATCACGCTAGCCAATTGCGCCACGGAGTCCGTCCTGCTTCACTCTCACCACCATCATAACATATCTTCAAAGCTATCAGCCCAAAGAAAAAAAAAGCGCCGCACCACCACCGGGTGGGCTCAAACTACCAACTTTTCTGTTAACAGCCGATCACGCTAGCGAATTGCGCCACGGAGACAGTCCTGCTCCACTCTCACCACCATCAGAACATATATTCAAAGCTATCAGCCCAAAGAAAAAAAGCGCCGCACCACCATTGTTTGGGCTCGAACTTCCAACTTTTCGGTTAACAGCCGATCACGCTAGTCAATTGCGCCACGGAGACAGTCCTGCTTCACTCTCACCACCATCATAACATATCTTCAAAGCTATCAGCCCAAAGAAAAAAAAGCGCCGCACCACCACCGGGTGGGCTCGAAACTCCAACCTTTCGGTTAACTGCCGATCGCGCTAGCCAATGGCGCCACGGAGACAGTCCTGCTCCACTCTTACCACCATTAGAACATATCTTCAAAGCTATCAGCCCAAAGAAAAGAAAAGCGCCGCACCACCAACGGGTGGACTCGAACCTCCAACTTTCCGGTTAACAGCCGATCACGCTAGCCAATTGCGCCACGGAGACAGTCCTGCTCCACTCTCACCACCATCCGAACTTATCTTCAAAGCTATCAGCACAAAGAAAAAAAACTGCCCCAGTCACACCGGGTGGGCTCGAACCTCCAACCTTTCGTTTAACAGCCGATTGCGCTAGCCAATTGCGCCACAAAGACAGTCCTGCTCCACTCTCACCACCATCAGAACATATCTTCAAAGCTATTACCGCAAAGAAAAAAGCAACACACCACTCCCGCAAGGGCTCGAAACTCCAACCTTTCGGTTAACAGCCGATCACGCTAGCCAATTGCCCCACGGAGACAGTCGTGCTCCACTCTCACCACCGTCAGAACATTTAATCAGAGCTATCACCCCAAAGAAAAAAAAAGCGCCGCACCACCACCAGCTGCGCTCGAACCTCCAACCTTTCGTTTAACAGCCGATCGCGCTAGCCAATTGCGCCACGAAGACAGTCCTGCTCCACTCTCACCACCATCAGAACATATCTTCAAAGCTATTACCGCAAAGAAAAAAGCAACACACCACTCCCGGAAGGGCTCGAAACTCCAACCTTTCGGTTAACAGCCGATCGCGCTAGCCCATTGCGCTACGGATGCAGTCTTGCTCGACTCTCACCATCATCAGAACATATCTTCAAAGCTATCAGCGCAAGGAAAAAAAAGCGCTGCACCACCACCAGGTGGGCTCGAACCTCCAACCTTTCGGTTAACAGCCGATCGCGCTAGCCCATTGCGCCACGGAGACAGTCTTGCTCCACTCTCACCACCATCAGAACATATCTTTAAAGCTATCAGCGCAAAGAAAAAAGCAACACACCACTCCCGGGAGGGCTCGTTCTCCAACCTTTCGGTCAACAGCCGATCGCGCTAGCCAACAGCGCCACGGAGACAGTACTCCTCCACTCTCACCACCATCAGAACATATCTTCAAAGCTATCAGCCCAAAGAAAAAAAAGCGCCATACCACCACCGGGTGGGCTCGAACCTCCGACCTTTTGGTTAACAGCCCATCGCGCTAGCCAATTGCGCCATGGAGACAGTCCTGCACCACTCTCACCACCATCACAACATATCTTCAAAGCTATCAGCCCAAAGAAAAAAAAGCGCCGCACCACCACCGGGTGGGCTCGAACCTCCAACTTTTCGGTTAACAGCCGATCACGCTAGCCAATTGCGCCAGGGAGACAGTCCTGCTTCACTCTAACCACCATCAGAACATATCTTCAAAGCTATCAGCCCAAAGAAAAAAAAAGCGCCGCACCACCACCGTGTGGGCTCGAACATCCAACCTTTCGGTTAACAGCCGATCGCGCTAGCCAATTGCCCCACGGAGACAGTCGTGCTCCACTCTCACCACCGTCAGAACATTTCTTCAGAGCTATCACCCCAAAGAAAAAAAAAAGCGCCGCACCACCACCGGTTGCGCTCGAACCTCCAACCTTTCGGTTAACAGCCGATCGCGCTAGCCAATTGCGCCAAGAAGACAGTCCTGCTCCACTCTCACCACCATCAGAACATATCTTCAAAGCTATTACCGCAAAGAAAAAAGCAACACACCACTCCCGGGAGGGCTCGAAACTCCAACCTTTCGGTTAACAGCCGATCGCGCTAGCCCATTGCGCTACGGAGGCAGTCTTGCTCCACTCTCACCATCATCAGAACATATCTTCAAAGCTATCAGCGCAAGGAAAAAAAAAGCGCTGCACCACCACCAGGTGGGCTCGAACCTCCAACCTTTCGGTTAACAGCCGATCGCGCTAGCCAATTGCGCCACGGAGACAGTCTTGCTCCACTCTCACCACCATCAGAACATATCTTCAAAGCTATCAGCGCAAAGAAAAAAGCAACACACCACTCGCGGGAGGGCTCGAAACTTTAACCTTTCGGTCAACAGCCGATCGCGCTAGCCAATTGCGCTACGGAGGCAGTCTTGCTCCACTCTCACCATCATCAGAACATATCTTCAAAGCTATCAGCGCAAGGAAAAAAAAAGCGCTGCACCACCACCAGGTGGGCTCGAACCTCCAACCTTTCGGTTAACAGCCGATCGCGCTAGCCAATTGCGCCACGGAGACAGTACTGCTCCACTCTCACCACCATCAGAACATATCTTCAAAGCTATCAGCCCAAAGAAAAAAAAGCGCCATACAACCGGGTGGGCTCGAACCTCCGACCTTTTGATTAACAGCCCATCGCGCTAGCCAATTGCGCCATGGAGACAGTCCTGCACCACTCTCACCACCATCAGAACATATATTCAAAGCTATCAGCCCAAAGAAAAAAAAGCGCCGCACCACCACCAGGTGGGCTCGAACCTCCAACCTTTCGGTTAACAGCCGATCGCACTAGCCAATTGCGCCAAGAAGACAGTCCTGCTCCACTCTCACCACCATCAGAACATATCTTCAAAGCTATCAGCGCAAAGAAAAAAGCAACACACCACTCCAGGAGGGCTCGAAACTCCAACCTTTCAGTTAACAGCCGATCGCGCTAGCCAATGGCGCCACGGAGACAGTCCTGCTCCACTCTTACCACCATTAGAACATATCTTCAAAGCTATCAGCCCAAAGAAAAAAAGCGCCGCACCACCAACGGGTGGGCTCGAACCTCCAACGTTTCGGTTAACAGCCGATCACGCTAGCCAATTGCGCCACGGAGACCGTCCTGCTTCACTCTCACCACATCATAACATATCTTCAAAGCTATCAGCCCAAAGAAAAAAAAAGCGCCGCACCACCACCGGGTGGGCTCAAACTACCAACATTTCTGTTAACAGCCGATCACGCTAGCGAATTGCGCCACGGAGACAGTCCTGCTCCACTCTCACCACCATCAGAACATATATTCAAAGCTATCAGCCCAAAAAAAAGCGCCGCACCACCGTTGTGTGGGCTCTAACCTCCAACTTTTCGTTTAACAGCCGATCACGCTAGCCAATTGCGCCACGGAGACAGTCCTGCTTCACTCTCACCACCATCATAACATATCTTCAAAGCTATCAGCCCAAAGAAAAAAAAGCGCCGCACCACCATCGGGTGGGCTCAAAACTCCAACCTTTCGGTTAACTGCCGATCGCGCTAGCCAATGGCGCCACGGAGACAGTCCTGCTCCACTCTTACCACCATTAGAACATATCTTCAAAGCTATCAGCCCAAAGAAAAAAAGCGCCGCACCACCAACGGGTGGGCTCGAACCTCCAACGTTTCGGTTAACAGCCGATCACGCTAGCCAATTGCGCCACGGAGACAGTCCTGCTTCACTCTCACCACCATCATAACATATCTTCAAAGCTATCAGCCCAAAGAAAAAAAAGCGCCGCACCACCATCGGGTGGGCTCAAAACTCCAACCTTTCGGTTAACTGCCGATCGCGCTAGCCAATGGCGCCACGGAGACAGTCTTGCTCCACTCTTACCACCATTAGAACATATCTTCAAAGCTATCAGCCCAAAGAAAAAAAGCGCCGCACCACCAACGGGTGGGCTCGAACCTCCAACGTTTCGGTTAACAGCCGATCACGCTAGCCAATTGCGCCACGGAGACCGTCCTGCTTCACTTTCACCACATCATAACATATCTTCAAAGCTATCAGCCCAAAGAAAAAAAAAGCGCCGCACCACCACCGGGTGGGCTCAAACTACCAACATTTCTGTTAACAGCCGATCACGCTAGCGAATTGCGCCACGGAGACAGTCCTGCTCCACTCTCACCACCATCAGAACATATATTCAAAGCTATCAGCCCAAAAAAAAGCGCCGCACCACCATTGTGTGGGCTCTAACCTCCAACTTTTCGTTTAACAGCCGATCACGCTAGCCAATTGCGCCACGGAGACAGTCCTGCTTCACTCTCACCACCATCATAACATATCTTCAAAGCTATCAGCCCAAAGAAAAAAAAGCGCCGCACCACCATCGGGTGGGCTCAAAACTCCAACCTTTCGGTTAACTGCCGATCGCGCTCGCCAATGGCGCCACGGAGACAGTCCTGCTCCACTCTTACCACCATTAGAACATATCTTCAAAGCTATCAGCCCAAAGAAATAAAAAGCGCCGCACCACCAACGGGTGGACTCGAACCTCCAACTTTCCGGTTAACAGCCGATCACGCTAGCCAATTGCGCCACGGAGACAGTCCTGCTCCACTCTCACCACCATAAGAACTTATCTTCAAAGCTATCAGCACAAAGAAAAAAAAGCGCCCCAGCATCACCGGGTGGGCTCGAACCTCCAACCTTTCGTTTAACAGCCGATTGCGCTAGCCAATTGCGCCACGAAGACAGTCCTGCTCCACTCTCACCACCATCAGAACATATCTTCAAAGCTATGACCGCAAAGAAAAAAGCAACACACCACTCCCGGAAGGGCTCGAAACTCCAAACTTTCGGTTAACAGCCGATCACGCTAGCCAATTGCGCCACGGAGACAGTCCTGCTTCACTCTCACCACCATCAGAACATATCTTCAAAGCTATCAGCACAAAGAAAAAAAAGCGCCCCAGCATCACCGGGTGGGCTCGAACTTCCAACCTTTCGGTTAACAGCCGATCGCGCTAGCCAACTGCGCCAAGGAGACAGTCGTGCTCCACTCTCACCACCATCAGAACATAACTTCAAAGCTATCAGCGCAAAAAAAAGCAACACACCACTCCAGGGAGGGCTCGAAACTCCAACCTTTCGGTTAACAGCCGATCGCGCTAGCCAATGGCGCCACGGAGACAGTCCTGCTCATCTCTTACCACCATTAGAACATATCTTCAAAGCTATCAGCCCAAAGAAAAAAAAGCGCCGCACCACCAACGGGTGGGCTCGAACCTCCAACTTTCCGGTTAACAGCCGATCACGCTAGCCAATTGCGCCACGGAGACAGTCCTGCTCCACTCTCACCACCATCAGAACATATCTTCAAAGCTATCAGCCCAAAGAAAAAAAAGCGCCGCACCACCACCGGGTGGGCTCGAACCTCCAACTTTTCGGTTAACAGCCGATCACGCTGGCCAATTGCGCCACGGGGACAGTCCTGCTTCACTCTCACCCCCATCAGAACATATCTTCAAAGCTATCAGCCCACAGAAAAAAAAGCGCCGCGCAACCACCGGGTAGGCTCGAACCTCCAACTTTTCGATTAACAGCCGATCGCGCTAGCCAATTGCGCCACGGAGACAGTTCTGCTCCACTCTCACCACCATAAGAACATATCTTCAAAGCTATCAGCCCAAAAAAAAAAAAGCGCCGCACCACCACCGGGTGGGCTCGAACATCCAACCTTTCGGTTAACAGCCGATCGCGCTAGCCAATTGCCCCACGGAGACAGTCGTGCTCCAATCTCACCACCGTCAGAACATTTCTTCAGAGCTATCACCCCAAAAAAAAAGCGCCGCACCACCACCGGTTGCGCTCGAACCTCCGACCTTTTGGTTAACAGCCCATCGCGCTAGCCAATTGCGCCATGGAGACAGTCCTGCTCCACTCTCACCACCATCAGAACATATCTTCAAAGCTATCAGCCCAAAGAAAAAAAAGCGCTGCACCACCACCGGGTGGGCTCGAACCTCCAAATTTTCGGTTAACAGCCGATCACGCTAGCCAATTGCGCCACGGAGACAGTCCTGCTCCACACTCACCACCATCAGAACATATCTTCAAAGCTATCAGCAAACAGAAAAAAAAGCGCCGCACCACCACCGGGTGGGCTCGAACCTCCAACTTTTCGGTTAACAGCCGATCACGCTAGCCAGCTGCGCCAAGGAGACAGTCCTGCTCCACTCTCACCACCATCAGAACATATCTTCAAAGCTATCAGCACAAAGAAAAAAAAGCGCCCCAGCATCACCGGGTGGGCTCGAACTTCCAACCTTTCGTTTAATAGCCGATCGCGCTAGCCAACTGCGCCAAGGAGCCAGTCGTGATCCACTCTCACCACCATCAGAACATATCTTCAAAGCTATCAGCGCAAAGAAAAAAGCAACACACCACTCCAAGGAGCGCTCGAAACTCCAACCTTTCGGTTAACAGCTGATCGCGCTAGCCAATGGGGCCACGCAGACACTCCTGCTCCACTCTCACCACCATCAGAACATATCTTCAAAGCTATCAGCCCACAGAAAAAAAAGCGCCGCACCACCACCGGGTGGGCTCGAACCTCCAACTTTTCGGTTAACAGCCGATCACGCTAGCCAATTGCGCCACGAAGACAGTCCTGCTTCACTCTCACCACCATCATAACATATCTTCAAAGCTATCAGCCCAAAGAAAAAAAAGCGCCGCATCACCACCGGGTGGGCTCAAACTACCAACTTTTCGGTTAACAGCCGATCACGCTAGCGAATTGCGACACGGAGACCGTCCTGCTCCACTCTCACCACCATCAGAACATATATTCAAAGCTATCAGCCCAAACAAAAAAGCGCCGCACGACCACCGTGTGGGCTCGAACCTCCAACTTTTCGGTTAACAGCCGATCACGCTAGCCAATTGCGCCACGGAGACAGTCCTGCTCCATTCTCACCACCATCAGAACATAACTTAAAGCTATTACCACAAAGAAAAAAGCAACACACCACTCCCGGAAGGGCTCGAAACTCCAACCTTTCGGTTAACAGCCGATCGCGCTAGCCCATTGCGCTACGGATGCAGTCTTGCTCGACTCTCACCATCATCAGAACATATCTTCAAAGCTATCAGCGCAAGGAAAAAAAAGCGCTGCACCACCACCAGGTGGGCTCGAACCTCCAACCTTTCGGTTAACAGCCGATCGCGCTAGCCCATTGCGCCACGGAGACAGTCTTGCTCCACTCTCACCACCATCAGAACATATCTTCAAAGCTATCAGCGCAAAGAAAAAAGCAACACACCACTCCCGGGAGGGCTCGTTCTCCAACCTTTCGGTCAACAGCCGATCGCGCTAGCCAACAGCGCCACGGAGACAGTACTCCTCCACTCTCACCACCATCAGAACATATCTTCAAAGCTATCAGCCCAAAGAAAAAAAAGCGCCATACCACCACCGGGTGGGCTCGAACCTCCGACCTTTTGGTTAACAGCCCATCGCGCTAGCCAATTGCGCCATGGAGACAGTCCTGCACCACTCTCACCACCATCACAACATATCTTCAAAGCTATCAGCCCAAAGAAAAAAAAGCGCCGCACCACCACCGGGTGGGCTCGAACCTCCAACTTTTCGGTTAACAGCCGATCACGCTAGCCAATTGTGCCAGGGAGACAGTCCTGCTTCACTCTCACCACCATCAGAACATATCTTCAAAGCTATCAGCCCAAAGAAAAAAAAAGCGCCGCACCACCACCGGTTGCGCTCGAACCTCCAACCTTTCGGTTAACAGCCGATCGCGCTAGCCAATTGCGCCAAGAAGACAGTCCTGCTCCACTCTCACCACCATCAGAACATATCTTCAAAGCTATTACCGCAAAGAAAAAAGCAACACACCACTCCCGGGAGGGCTCGAAACTCCAACCTTTCGGTTAACAGCCGATCGCGCTAGCCCATTGCGCTACGGAGGCAGTCTTGCTCCACTCTCACCATCATCAGAACATATCTTCAAAGCTATCAGCGCAAGGAAAAAAAAAGCGCTGCACCACCACCAGGTGGGCTCGAACCTCCAACCTTTCGGTTAACAGCCGATCGCGCTAGCCAATTGCGCCACGGAGACAGTCTTGCTCCACTCTCACCACCATCAGAACATATCTTCAAAGCTATCAGCGCAAAGAAAAAAGCAACACACCACTCGCGGGAGGGCTCGAAACTTTAACCTTTCGGTCAACAGCCGATCGCGCTAGCCAATTGCGCCACGGAGACAGTACTGCTCCACTCTCACCACCATCAGAACATATCTTCAAAGCTATCAGCCCAAAGAAAAAAAAGCGCCATACAACCGGGTGGGCTCGAACCTCCGACCTTTTGATTAACAGCCCATCGCGCTAGCCAATTGCGCCATGGAGACAGTCCTGCACCACTCTCACCACCATCAGAACATATCTTCAAAGCTATCAGCCCAAAGAAAAAAAAGCGCCGCACCACCACCAGGTGGGCTCGAACCTCCAACCTTTCGGTTACCAGCCGATCGCACTAGCCAATTGCGCCAAGAAGACAGTCCTGCTCCACTCTCACCACCATCAGAACATATCTTCAAAGCTATCAGCGCAAAGAAAAAAGCAACACACCACTCCAGGAGGGCTCGAAACTCCAACCTTTCGGTTAACAGCCGATCGCGCTAGCCAATGGCGCCACGGAGACAGTCCTGCTCCACTCTTACCCCCATTAGAACATATCTTCAAAGCTATCAGCCCAAAGAAAAAAAGCGCCGCACCACCAACGGGTGGGCTCGAACCTCCAACGTTTCGGTTAACAGCCGATCACGCTAGCCAATTGCGCCACGGAGACCGTCCTGCTTCACTCTCACCACATCATAACATATCTTCAAAGCTATCAGCCCAAAGAAAAAAAAAGCGCCGCACCACCACCGGGTGGGCTCAAACTACCAACATTTCTGTTAACAGCCGATCACGCTAGCGAATTGCGCCACGGAGACAGTCCTGCTCCACTCTCACCACCATCAGAACATATATTCAAAGCTATCAGCCCAAAAAAAAGCGCCGCACCACCGTTGTGTGGGCTCTAACCTCCAACTTTTCGTTTAACAGCCGATCACGCTAGCCAATTGCGCCACGGAGACAGTCCTGCTTCACTCTCACCACCATCATAACATATCTTCAAAGCTATCAGCCCAAAGAAAAAAAAGCGCCGCACCACCATCGGGTGGGCTCAAAACTCCAACCTTTCGGTTAACTGCCGATCGCGCTAGCCAATGGCGCCACGGAGACAGTCCTGCTCCACTCTTACCACCATTAGAACATATCTTCAAAGCTATCAGCCCAAAGAAAAAAAAAGCGCCGCACCACCAACGGGTGGACTCGAACCTCCAACTTTCCGGTTAACAGCCGATCACGCTAGCCAATTGCGCCACGGAGACAGTCCTGCTCCACTCTCACCACCATAAGAACTTATCTTCAAAGCTATCAGCACAAAGAAAAAAAAGCGCCCCAGCATCACCGGGTGGGCTCGAACCTCCAACCTTTCGTTTAACAGCCGATTGCGCTAGCCAATTGCGCCACGAAGACAGTCCTGCTCCACTCTCACCACCATCAGAACATATCTTCAAAGCTATGACCGCAAAGAAAAAAGCAACACATCACTCCCGGAAGGGCTCGAAACTCCAAACTTTCGTTTAACAGCCGATCACGCTAGCCAATTGCGCCACGGAGACAGTCCTGCTTCACTCTCACCACCATCAGAACATATCTTCAAAGCTATCAGCCCAAAGAAAAAAAAGCGCCGCACCACCAACGGGTGGGCTCGAACCTCCAACTTTCCGGTTAACAGCCGATCACGCTAGCCAATTGCGCCACGGAGACAGTCCTGCTCCACTCTCACCACCATCAGAACATATCTTCAAAGCTATCAGCCCAAAGAAAAAAAAGCGCCGCACCACCACCGGGTGGGCTCGAACCTCCAACTTTTCGGTTAACAGCCGATCACGCTGGCCAATTGCGCCACGGGGACAGTCCTGCTTCACTCTCACCCCCATCAGAACATATCTTCAAAGCTATCAGCCCACAGAAAAAAAAGCGCCGCGCAACCACCGGGTAGGCTCGAACCTCCAACTTTTCGATTAAGAGCCGATCGCGCTAGCCAATTGCGCCACGGAGACAGTTCTGCTCCACTCTCACCACCATAAGAACATATCTTCAAAGCTATCAGCCCAAAGAAAAAAAAGCGCCGCACCACCACCGGGTGGGCTCGAACATCCAACCTTTCGGTTAACAGCCGATCGCGCTAGCCAATTGCCCCACGGAGACAGTCGTGCTCCAATCTCACCACCGTCAGAACATTTCTTCAGAGCTATCACCCCCAAAAAAAAAGCGCCGCACCACCACCGGTTGCGCTCAAACCTCCGACCTTTTGGTTAACAGCCCATCGCGCTAGCCAATTGCGCCATGGAGACAGTCCTGCTCCACTCTCACCACCATCAGAACATATCTTCAAAGCTATCAGCCCAAAGAAAAAAAAGCGCTGCACCACCACCGGGTGGGCTCGAACCTCCAAATTTTCGGTTAACAGCCGATCACGCTAGCCAATTGCGCCACGGAGACAGTCCTGCTCCACACTCACCACCATCAGAACATATCTTCAAAGCTATCAGCAAACAGAAAAAAAGCGCCGCACCACCACCGGGTGGGCTCGAACCTCCAACTTTTCGGTTAACAGCCGATCACGCTAGCCAGCTGCGCCAAGGAGACAGTCCTGCTCCACTCTCACCACCATCAGAACATATCTTCAAAGCTATTACCGCAAAGAAAAAAGCAACACACCACTCCCGGAAGGGCTCGAAACTCCAGCCTTTCGGTTAACAGCCAATCGCGCCAGCCAATTGCGCCACGGAGACAGTCCTGCTCCACTCTCACCACCATCAGAACATATCTTCAAAGCTATCAGCACAAAAAAAAAGCGCCCCAGCATCACCGGGTGGGCTCGAACTTCCAACCTTTCGTTTAATAGCCGATCGCGCTAGCCAACTGCGCCAAGGAGCCAGTCGTGATCCACTCTCACCACCATCAGAACATATCTTCAAAGCTATCAGCGCAAAGAAAAAAGCAACACACCACTCCAAGGAGCGCTCGAAACTCCAACCTTTCGGTTAACAGCCGATCGCGCTAGCCAATGGGGCCACGCAGACACTCCTGCTCCACTCTCACCACCATCAGAACATATCTTCAAAGCTATCAGCCCACAGAAAAAAAAGCGCCGCACCACCACCGGGTGGGCTCGAACCTCCAACTTTTCGGTTAACAGCCGATCACGCTAGCCAATTGCGCCACGAAGACAGTCCTGCTTCACTCTCACCACCATCATAACATATCTTCAAAGCTATCAGCCCAAAGAAAAAAAAGCGCCGCACCACCACCGGGTGGGCTCAAACTACCAACTTTTCGGTTAACAGCCGATCACGCTAGCGAATTGCGACACGGAGACCGTCCTGCTCCACTCTCACCACCATCAGAACATATATTCAAAGCTATCAGCCCAAACAAAAAAGCGCCGCACCACCACCGTGTGGGCTCGAACCTCCAACTTTTCGGTTAACAGCCGATCACGCTAGCCAATTGCGCCACGGAGACAGTCCTGCTCCATTCTCACCACCATCAGAACATAACTTAAAGCTATTACCACAAAGAAAAAAGCAACACACCACTCCCGGAAGGGCTCGAAACTCCAACCTTTCGGTTAACAGCCGATCGCGCTAGCCCATTGCGCTACGGATGCAGTCTTGCTCCACTCTCACCATCATCAGAACATATCTTCAAAGCTATCAGCGCAAGGAAAAAAAGCGCTGCACCACCACCAGGTGGGCTCGAACCTCCAACCTTTCGGTTAACAGCCGATCGCGCTAGCCAATTGCGCCATGGAGACAGTCCTGCACCACTCTCACCACCATCACAACATATCTTCAAAGCTATCAGCCCAAAGAAAAAAAAGCGCCGCACCACCACCGGGTGGGCTCGAACCTCCAACTTTTCGGTTAACAGCCGATCACGCTAGCCAATTGCGCCACGGAGACAGTCCTGCTTCACTCTCACCACCATCAGAACATATCTTCAAAGCTATCAGCACAAAGAAAAAAAACCGCCCCAGCATCACCGGGTGGGCTTGAACTTCCAACCTTTCGGTTAACAGCCGATCGCGCTAGCCAACTGCGCCAAGGAGACAGTCGTGCTCCACTTTCACCACCATCAGAACATATCTTCAAAGCTATCAGCGCAAAGAAAAAAGCAACACACCACTCCAGGGAGGGCTCGAAACTCCAACCTTTCGGTTGACAGCCGATCGCGCTAGCCAATGGCGCCACGGAGACAGTCCTGCTCCACTCTTACCACCATTAGAACATATCTTCAAAGCTATCAGCCCAAAGAAAAAAAAGCGCCGCACCACCAACGGGTGGGCTCGAACCTCCAACTTTTCGGTTAACAGCCGATCACGCTAGCCAATTGCGCCACGGAGACAGTCCTGCTCCACTCTAACCACCATCAGAACATATCTTCAAAGCTATCAGCCCAAAGAAAAAAAAGCGCCGCACCACCACCGGGTGGGCTCGAACCTCCAACTTTTCGGTTAACAGCCGATCACGCTAGCCAATTGCGCCACGGAGACAGTCCTGCTCCACTCTCACCACCATCAGAACATATCTTCAAAGCTATCAGCCCACAGAAAAAAAGCGCCGCGCAACCACCCATTAGGCTCGAACCTCCAACTTTTCGATTAACAGGCGATCGCGCCAGCCAATTGCGCCACGTAGACAGTCCTGCTCCACTCTCACCACCATAAGAACATATCTTCAAAGCTATCAGCCCAAAGAAAAAAAGCGCCGCACCACCACCGGGTGGGCTCGAACATCCAACCTTTCGGTTAACAGCCGATCGCGCTAGCCCATTGCGCCACGGAGACAGTCTTGCTCCACTCTCACCACCATCAGAACATATCTTCAAAGCTATCAGCGCAAAGAAAAAAGCAACACACCACTCCCGGGAGGGCTCGAAACTCCAACCTCTCGGTCAACAGCCGATCGCGCTAGCCAATTGCGCCACGGAGACAGTACTGCTCCACTCTCACCACCATCAGAACATATCTTCAAAGCTATCAGCCCAAAGAAAAAAAAAAGCGCCATACCACCACCGGGTGGGCTCGAACCTCCGACCTTTTGGTTAACAGCCCATCGCGCTAGCCAATTGCGCCATGGAGACAGTCCTGCACCACTCTCACCACCATCACAACATATCTTCAAAGCTATCAGCCCAAAGAAAAAAAAGCGCCGCACCACCACCGGGTGGGCTCGAACCTCCAACTTTTCGGTTAACAGCCGATCACGCTAGCCAATTGCGCCACGGTGACAGTCCTGCTTCACTCACACCACCATCAGAACATATCTTCAAAGCTATCAGCACAAAGAAAAAAAAAGCGCCCCAGCATCACCGGGTGGGCTCGAACTTCCAATCTTTCGGTTAACAGCCGATCGCGCTAGCCAACTGCGCCAAGGAGACAGTCGTGCTCCACTCTCACCACCATCAGAACATATCTTCAAAGCTATCAGCGCAAAGAAAAAAGCAACACACCACTCCAGGGAGGGCTCGAAACTCCAACCTGTCGGTTAACAGCCGATCGCGCTAGACAATGGGGCCACGGAGACAGTCCTGCTCCACTCTTACCACCATTAGAACATATCTTCAAAGCTATCAGCCCAAAGAAAAAAAAGCGCCGCACCACCAACGGGTGGGCTCGAACCTCCAACTTTCCGGTTAACAGCCGATCACGCTAGCCAATTGCGCCACGGAGACAGTCCTGCTCCACTCTCACCACCATCAGAACATATCTTCAAAGCTATCAGCCCAAAGAAAAAAAAGCGCCGCACCACCACCGGGTGGGCTCGAACCTCCAACTTTCCAGTTAACAGCCGATCACGCTAGCCAATTGCGCCACGGAGACAGTCCTGCTCCACTCTTACCCCCATCAGAACATATCTTCAAAGCTATCAGCCCACAGAAAAAAAAGCGCCGCGCAACCACCGGGTAGGCTGGAACCTCCAAATTTTCGATTAACAGCCGATCGCGCTAGCCAATTGCGCCACGGAGACAGTCCTGCTCCACTCTCACCACCATAAGAACATATCTTCAAAGCTATCAGCCCAAAGAAAAAAAAGCGCCGCACCACCACCGGGTGGGCTCGAACATCCAACCTTTCGGTTAACAGCCGATCGCGCTAGCCAATTGCCCCACGGAGACAGTCGTGCTCCACTCTCACCACCGTCAGAACATATCTTCAAAGCTATCAGCACAAAGAAAAAAAAGCGCCCCAGCATCACCGGGTGGGCTCGAACTTCCAACCTTTCGGTTAACAGCCAACCACGCTAGCGAATTGCGCCACGGAGACAGTCCTGCTCCAGTCTCACCACCATCAGAACATATATTCAAAGCTATCACCCCAAAGAAAAAAAGCGCCGCACCACCACCGTGTGGGCTCGAACCTCCAACTTTTCGGTTAACAGCCGATCACGCTAGCCAATTGCGCCACGGAGACAGTCCTGCTTCACTCTCACCACAATCATAACATATCTTCAAAGCTATTAGCCCAAAGAAAAAAAAGCGCCGCACCACCACCGGGTGGGCTCGAAACTCCAACCTTTCGGTTAACTGCCGATCGCGCTAGCCAGTGGCGCCACGGAGACAGTCCTGCTCCACTCTTACCACCATTAGAACATATCTTCAAAGCTATCAGCCCAAAGAAAAAAAAAAGCGCCGCACCACCAACGGGTGGACTCGAACCTCAAACTTTCCGGTTAACAGCCGATCGCGCTAGCCAATTGCGCCACGGAGACAGTCCTGCTCCACTCTCACCACCATCAGAACTTATCTTCAAAGCTATCAGCACAAAGAAAAAAAAGCGCCCCAGCATCACCGGGTGGGCTCGAACTTCCAACCTTTCTGTTAACAGCCAATCGCGCTAGCCAGCTGGGCCAAGGAGACAGTCGTGCTCCACTCTCACCACCATCAGAACATATCTTCAAATCTATCAGCGCAGAGAAAAAAGCATTACACCACCACCGGGTGGGCTCAAACATCCAACTTTTCGGTTAACAGCCGATCACGCTAGCCAATTGCGCCACGGAGACAGTCCTGCTCCACTCTCACCACCATCAGAACATATCTTCAAAGCTATCAGCCCACAGAAAAAAAGCGCCGCGCAACCACCGGGTAGGCTCGAACCTCCAACTTTTCGGTTAACAGCCAATCGCGCTAGCGAATTGCGCCACGGAGACAGTCCTGCTCCACTCTCACCACCATAAGAACATATCTTCAAAGCTATCAGCCCAAAGAAAAAAAAGCGCCGCACCACCACCGGGTGGGCTCGAACATCCAACCTTTCAGTTAACAGCCGATCGCGCTAGCCAATTGCCCCACGGAGACAGTGGTGCTCCACTCTCACCACCGTCAGAACATTTCTTCAGAGCTATCACCCCAAAGAAAAAAAAAGCGCCGCACCACCACCGGTTGCGCTCGAACCTCCAACCTTTCGGTTAACAGCCGATCGCGCTAGCCAATTGCGCCACGAAGACAGTCCTGCTCCACTCTCACCACCATCAGAACATATCTTCAAAGCTATTACTGCAAAGAAAAAAGCAACACACCACTCCCGGAAGGGCTCGAAACTCCAACGTTTCGGTTAACAGCCGATCGCGCTAGCCCATTGCGCTACGGATGCAGTCTTGCTCCACTCTCACCATCATCAGAACATATCTTCAAAGCTATCAGCGCAAGGAAAAAAAAGCGCTGCACCACCACCAGGTGGGCTCGAACCTCCAACCTTTCGGTTAACAGCCGATCGCGCTAGCCCATTGCGCCACGGAGACAGGCTTGCTCCACTCTCACCACCATCAGAACATATCTTCAAAGCTATCAGCGCAAAGAAAAAAAAGCGCTGCACCACCACCGGGTGGGCTCGAACCTCCGACCTTTTGGTTAACAGCCCATCGCGCTAGCCAATTGCGCCATGGAGACAGTACTGCTCCACTCTCACCACCATCAGAACATATCTTCAAAGCTATCAGCCCAAAGAAAAAAAGCGCTGCACCACCACCGGGTGGGCTCGAACCTCCAACTTTTCGGTTAACAGCCGATCACGCTAGCCAATTGCGCCACGAAGACAGTCCTGCTTCACTCTCACCACCATCAGAACATATCTTCAAAGCTTTCAGCCCGAAGAAAAAAAAGCGCCGCACCACCACCGGGTGGGCTCGAACCTCCAACTTTTCGGTTAACAGCCGATCACGCTAGCCAATTGCGCCAAGGAGACAGTCGTGCTCCACTTTCACCACCATCAGAACATATCATCAAAGCTATCAGCGCAAAGAAAAAAAGCAACACACCACTCCAGGGAGGGCTCGAAACTCCAACCTTTCGGTTAACAGCCGATCGCGCTAGCCAATGGCGCCACGCAGACAGTCCTGCTCCACTCTTACCACCATTAGAACATATCTTCAAAGCTATCAGCCCAAAGAAAAAAAAGCGCCGCACCACCACCGGGTGGGCTCGAGCCTCCAACTTTTCGGTTGACAGCCGATCACGCTAGCCAATTGCGCCACGGAGACAGTCCTGCTCCACTCTCACCACCATCAGAACATATCTTCAAAGCTATCAGCCCACAGAAAAAAAAGCGCCGCACCACCACCGGGTGGGCTCGAACCTCCAACTTTTCGGTTAACAGCCGATCACGCTAGCCAATTGCGCCACGGAGACAGTCCTGCTTCACTCTCACCACCATCATAACATATCTTCAAAGCTATCAGCCCAAAGAAAAAAAAAGCGCCGCACCACCACCGGGTGGGCTCAACCTACCAACTTTTCGGTTAACAGCCGATCACGCTAGCGAATTGCGCCACGGAGACAGTCCTGCTCCACTATCACCACCATCAGAACATATCTTCAAAGCTATCAGCCCAAAGAAAAAAAAGCGCCGCAGCACCACCGAGTGGGCTCGAACCTCGAACTTTTCGGTTAACAGCCGATCACGCTAGCCAATTGCGCCACGGAGACAGTCCTGCTCCACTCTCACCACCATCAGAACATATCTTCAAAGCTATCAGCCCAAAGAAAAAAAAGCGCCATACCACCACCGGGTGGGCTCGAACCTCCGACCTTTTGGTCAACAGCCCATCGCGCTAGCCAATTGCGCCATGGAGACAGTCCTGCACCACTCTCACCACCATCACAACATATCTTCAAAGCTTTCAGCCCGAAGAAAAAAAAGCGCCGCACCACCACCGGGTGGGCTCGAACCTCCAACTTTTCGGTTAACAGCCGATCACGCTAGCCAATTGCGCCAAGGAGACAGTCGTGCTCCACTTTCACCACCATCAGAACATATCATCAAAGCTATCAGCGCAAAGAAAAAAGCAACACACCACTCCAGGGAGGGCTCGAAACTCCAACCTTTCGGTTAACAGCCGATCGCGCTAGCCAATGGCGCCACGGAGACAGTCCAGCTCCACTCTTACCACCATTAGAACATATCTTCAAAGCTATCAGCCCAAAGAAAAAAAAAGCGCCGCACCACCACCGGGTGGGCTCGAACCTCGAACTTTTCGGTTAACAGCCGATCACGCTAGCCAATTGCGCCACGGAGACAGTCCTGCTCCACTCTCACCACCATCAGAACATATCTTCAAAGCTATCAGCTCACAGAAAAAAAGCGCCGCGCAACCACCCATTAGGCTCGAACCTCCAACTTTTCGATTAACAGTCGATCGCGCTAGCCAACTGCGCCACGTAGACAGTCCTGCTCCACTCTCACCACCATAAGAACATATCTTCAAAGCTATCAGCCCAAAGAAAAAAAGCGCCGCACTACCACCGGGTGGGCTCGAACATCCAACCTTTCGGTTAACAGCCGATCGCGCTAGCCCATTGCGCCACGGAGACAGTCTTGCTCCACTCTCACCACCATCAGAACATACCTTCAAAGCTATCAGCGCAAAGAAAAAAGCAACACACCACTCCCGGGAGGGCTCGAAACTCCAAACTTTCGGTCAACAGCCGATCGCGCTAGCCAATTGCGCCACGGAGATAATACTGCTCCACTCTCACCACCATCAGAACATATCTTCAAAGCTATCAGCCCAAAGAAAAAAAAGCGCCATACCACCACCGGGTAGGCTCGAACCTCCGACCTTTTGGTTAACAGCCCATCGCGCTAGCCAATTGCGCCATGGAGACAGTCCTGCACCACTCTCACCACCATCACAACATATCTTCAAAGCTATCAGCCCAAAGAAAAAAAAGCGCCGCACCACCACCGGGTGGGCTCGAACCTCCAACTTTTCGGTTAACAGCTGATCACGCTAGCCAATTGCGCCACGGAGACAGTCCTGCTTCACTCTCACCACCATCAGAACATATCTTCAAAGCTATCAGCACAAAGAAAAAAAAGCGCCCCAGCATCACCGGGTGGGCTCGAACTTCCAACCTTTCGGTTAACAGCCGATCGCGCTAGCCAACTGCGCCAAGGAGACAGTCGTGCTCCACTCTCACCACCATCAGAACATATCTTCAAAGCTATCAGCGCAAAGAAAAAAGCAACACACCACTCCAGGGAGGGCTCGAAACTCCAACCTTTCGGTTAACAGCCGATCGCGCTAGCCAATGGCGCCACGGAGACAGTCCTGCTCCACTCTTACCACCATTAGAACATATCTTCAAAGCTATCAGCCCAAAGAAAAAAAAGCAACACACCACTCCAGGGAGGGCTCGAAACTCCAACCTTTCGGTTAACAGCCGATCGCGCTAGCCAATTGCGCCACGAAGACAGTCCTGCTCCACTCTCACCACCATTAGAACATATCTTCAAAGCTATTACCGCAAAGAAAAAAGCAACACACCACTCCCGGGAGGGCTCGAAACTCCAACCTTTCGGTTAACAGCCGAGCGCGCTAGCCCATTGCGCTACGGAGGCAGTCTTGCTCCACTCTCACCATCATCAGAACATATCTTCAAAGCTATCAGCGCAAAGAAAAAAAAGCGCTGCACCACCACCAGGTGGGCTCGAACCTCCAATCTTTCGGTTAACAGCCGATCGCGCTAGCCAATTGCGCCACGAAGACAGTCCTGCTTCACTCTCACCACCATCAGAACATATCTTCAAAGCTATTACCGCAAAGAAAAAAGCAACACACCACTCCCGGGAGGGCTCGAAACTCCAACCTTTCGGTTAACAGCCGATCGCGCTAGCCCATTGCGCTACGGAGGCAGTCTTGCTCCGCTCTCACCATCATCAGAACATATCTTCAAAGCTACCAGCGCAAGGAAAAAAGCAACACACCACTCCCGGGAGGGCTCGAAACTCCAACTTTTCGGTCAACAGCCGATCGCGCTAGCCAATTGCGCCACGGAGACAGTACTGCTCCACTCTCACCACCATCAGAACATTTCTTCAAAGCTATCGGCCCAAAGAAAAAAAAAGCGCCATACTACCACCGGGTGGGCTCGAACCTCCGACCTTTTGGTTAACAGCCCATCGCGCTAGCCAATTGCGCCATGAAGACAGTCCTGCACCACTCTCACCACCATCAGAACATATCTTCAAAGCAATCAGCCCAAAGAAAAAAAAGCACCGCACCACCACCGGGTGGGCTCTAACCTCCAACTTTTCGGTTAACAGCCGATCACGCTAGCCAATTGCGCCACGGAGACAGTCCTGCTTCACTCTCACCACCATCAGAACATATCTTCAAAGCTATCAGCACAAAGAAAAAAAAAGCGCCCCAGCATCACCGGGTGGGCTCGAACTTCCAACCTTTCGGTTAACAGCCGATCGCGCTAGCCAACTGCGCCAAGGAGACAGTCTTGCTCCACTCTCACCACCATCAGAACATATCTTCAAAGCTATCAGCGCAAAGAAAAAAGCAACACACCACTCCCGGGAGGGCTCGAAACTCCAACTTTTCGGTCAACAGCCGATCGCGCTAGCCAATTGCGCCACGGAGACAGTACTGCTCTACTCTCACCACCATCAGAACATATCTTCAAAGCTATCGGCCCAAAGAAAAAAAAAGCGCCATACTACCACCGGGTGGGCTCGAACCTCCGACCTTTTTGTTAACAGCCCATCGCGCTAGCCAATTGCGCCATGGAGACAGTCCTGCACCACTCTCACCACCATCAGAACATATCTTCAAAGCTATCAGCCCAAAGAAAAAAAAGCGCCGCACCACCACCGGGTGGGCTCGAACCTCCAACTTTTCGGTTAACAGCCGATCACGCTAGCCAATTGCGCCACGGAGACAGTCCTGCTTCACTCTCACCACCATCAGAACATATCTTCAAAGCTATCAGCCCAAAGAAAAAAAAAGCGCCGCACCACCACCGGGTGGGCTCAAACTACCAACTTTTCGGTTAACAGCCGACCACGCTAGCGAATTGCGCCACGGAGACAGTCCTGCTCCAGTCTCACCACCATCAGAACATATATTCAAAGCTATCAGCCCAAAGAAAAAAAGCGCCACACCACCACCGTGTGGGCTCGAACCTCCAACTTTTCGGTTAACAGTCGATCACGCTAGCCAGTGGCGCCACGGAGACAGTCCTGCTCCACTCTTACCACCATTAGAACATATCTTCAAAGCTATCAGCCCAAAGAAAAAAAAAGCGCCGCACCACCAACGGGTGGACTCGAACCTCCAACTTTCCGGTTAACAGCCGATCACGCTAGCCAATTGCGCCACGGATGCAGTCTTGCTCCACTCTCACCATCATCAGAACATATCTTCAAAGCTATCAGCCCACAGAAAAAAAGCGCCGCGCAACCACCGGGTAGGCTCGAACCTCCAACTTTTCGGTTAAGAGCCAATCGCGCTAGCCAATTGCGCCACGGAGACAGTACTGCTCCACTCTCACCACCATAAGAACATATCTTCAAAGCTATCAGCCCAAAGAAAAAAAGCGCCGCACCACCACCGTGTGGGCTCGAACCTCCAACTTTTCTGTTAACAGCCGATCACGCTAGCCAATTGCGCCACGGAGACAGTCCTGCTCCACTCTCACCACCATCAGAACATATCTTCAAAGCTATCAGCACAAAGAAAAAAAAGCGCCCCAGCATCACCGGGTGGGCTCGAACTTCCAACATTTCGGTTAACAGCCGATCGCGCTAGCCAACTGCGCCAAGGAGACAGTCGTGCTCCACTCTCACCACCATCAGAACATATCTTCAAAGCTATCAGCCCCCCAAAAAAAAAGCGCCGCACCACCACCGGGTGGGCTCGAACATCCAACCTTTCGGTTAACAGCCGATCGCGCTAGCCAATTGCCCCACGGAGATAGTAGTGCTCCACTCTCACCACCGTCAGAACATTTCTTCAGAGCTATCACCCCAAAGAAAAAAAAAGCGCCGCACCACCACCGGTTGCGCTCGAACCTCCAACCTTTCGGTTAACAGCCGATCGCGCTAGCCAATTGCGCCACGAAGACAGTCCTGCTTCACTCTCACCACCATCAGAACATATCTTCAAAGCTATTACCGCAAAGAAAAAAGCACCACACCACTCCCGGGAGGGCTCGAAACTCCAACCTTTCGGTTAACAGCCGATCGCGCTAGCCCATTGCGCTACGGAGGCAGTCTTGCTCCACTCTCACCATCATCAGAACATATCTTCAAAGCTATCAGCGCAAGGAAAAAAAGCGCTGCACCACCACCAGGTGGGCTCAAACCTCCAACCGTTCGGTTAACAGCCGATCGCGCTAGCCCATTGCGCCACGGAGACAGTCTTGCTCCACTCTCACCACCATCAGAACATATCTTCAAAGCTATCAGCGCAAAGAAAAAAGCCACACACCACTCCCGGGAGGGCTTGAAACTCCAACTTTTCGGTCAACAGCCGATCGCGCTAGCCAATTGCGCCACGGAGACAGTACTGCTCCACTCTCACCACCATCAGAACATATCTTCAAAGCTATCGACCCAAAGAAAAAGAAAAGCGCCATACTACCACCGGGTGGGCTCGAACCTCCGACCTTTTGGTTAACAGCCCATCGCGCTAGCCAATTGCGCCATGGAGACAGTCCTGCACCACTCTCACCACCATCAGAACATATCTTCAAAGCTATCAGCCCAAAGAAAAAAAAGCGCCGCACCACCACCGGGTGGACTCGAACCTCCAACTTTTCCGTTAACAGCCGATCACGCTAGCCAATTGCGCCACGGAGACAGTCCTGCTTCAGTCTCACCACCATCAGAACATATCTTCAAAGCTATCAGCACAAAAAAAGCGCCTCAGCATCACCGGGTGGGCTCGAACTTCCAACCTTTCGGTTAACAGCCGATCGCGCTAGCCAACTGCGCCAAGGAGACAGTCGTGCTCCACTCTCACCACCATCAGAACATATCTTCAAAGCTATCAGCGCAAAGAAAAAAGCAACACACCACTCCAGGAGGGCTCGAAACTCCAACCTTTCTGTTAACAGCCGATCGCGCTAGCCAATGGCGCCACAGAGACAGTCCTGCTCCACTCTTACCACCATTAGAACATATCTTCAAAGCTATCAGCCCAAAGAAAAAAAAGCGCCGCACCACCAACGGGTGGACTCGAACCTCCAACTTTCCGGTTAACAGCCGATCTCGCTAGCCAATTGCGCCACGGAGACAGTCCTGCTCCACTCTCACCACCATCAGAACTTATCTTCAAAGCTATCAGCACAAAGAAAAAAAAGCGCCCCAGCATCACCGGGTGGGCTCGAACTTCCAACCTTTCTGTTAACAGCCAATCGCGCTAGCCAGCTGGGCCAAGGAGACAGTCGTGCTCCACTCTCACCACCATCAGAACATATCTTCAAATCTATCAGCGCAGAGAAAAAAGCATTACACCACCACCGGGTGGGCTCAAACATCCAACTTTTCGGTTAACAGCCGATCACGCTAGCCAATTGCGCCACGGAGACAGTCCTGCTCCGCTCTCACCACCATCAGAACATATCTTCAAAGCTATCAGCCCACAGAAAAAAAGCGCCGCGCAACCACCGGGTAGGCTCGAACCTCCAACTTTTCGGTTAACAGCCAATCGCGCTAGCGAATTGCGCCACGGAGACAGTCCTGCTCCACTCTCACCACCATAAGAACATATCTTGAAAGCTATCAGCCCAAAGAAAAAAAAGCGCCGCACCACCACCGGGTGGGCTCGAACATCCAACCTTTCAGTTAACAGCCGATCGCGCTAGCCAATTGCCCCACGGAGACAGTGGTTCTCCACTCTCACCACCGTCAGAACATTTCTTCAGAGCTATCACCCCAAAGAAAAAAAAAGCGCCGCACCACCACCGGTTGCGCTCGAACCTCCAACCTTTCGGTTAACAGCCGATCGCGCTAGCCAATTGCGCCACGAAGACAGTCCTGCTCCACTCTCACCACCATCAGAACATATCTTCAAAGCTATTACTGCAAAGAAAAAAGCAACACACCACTCCCGGAAGGGCTCGAAACTCCAACGTTTCGGTTAACAGCCGATCGCGCTAGCCCATTGCGCTACGGATGCAGTCTTGCTCCACTCTCACCATCATCAGAACATATCTTCAAAGCTATCAGCGCAAGGAAAAAAAGCGCTGCACCACCACCAGGTGGGCTTGAACCTCCAACCTTTCGGTTAACAGCCGATCGCGCTAGCCCATTGCGCCACGGAGACAGGCTTGCTCCACTCTCACCACCATCAGAACATATCTTCAAAGCTATCAGCGCAAAGAAAAAAGCAACACACCACTCCCGGGAGGGCTCGAAACTCCAACCTTTCGGTCAACAGCCGATCGCGCTAGCCAATTGCGCCACGGAGACAGTACTGCTCCACTCTCACCACCATCAGAACATATCTTCAAAGCTATCAGCCCAAAGAAAAAAAAGCGCCATACCACCACCGGGTGGGCTCGAACCTCCGACCTTTTGGTTAACAGCCCATCGCGCTAGCCAATTGCGCCATGGAGACAGTCGTGCACCACTCTCACCACCATCACAACATATCTTCAAAGCTATCAGCCCAAAGAAAAAAAAGCGCCGCACCACCACCGGGTGGGCTCGAACCTCCAACTTTTCGGTTAACAGCCGATCACGCGAGCCAATTGCGCCACGGAGACAGTCCTGCTTCACTCTCACCACCATCAGAACATATGTTCAAAGCTATCAGCACAAAGAAAAAAAGCGCCCCAGCATCACCGGGTGGGCTCGAACTTCCATTCTTTCGGTTAACAGCCGATCGCGCTAGCCAACTGCGCCAAGGAGACAGTCGTGCTCCACTCTCACCACCATCAGAACATATCTTCAAAGCTATCAGCCCACAGAAAAAAAAGCGCCGCACCACCACCGGGTGGGCTCGAACCTCCAACTTTTCGGTTAACAGCCGATCACGCTAGCCAATTGCGCCACGGAGACAGTCCTGCTCCACTCTCACCACCATCAGAACATATCTTCAAAGCTATCAGCCCAAAGAAAAAAAAGCGCCGCACCACCACCTGGTGGGCTCGAGCCTCCAACTTTTCGGTTAACAGCCGATCACGCTAGCCAATTGCGCCACGGAGACAGTCCTGCTCCACTCTCACCACCATCAGAACATATCTTCAAAGCTATCAGCCCACAGAAAAAAAAGCGCCGCACCACCACCGGATGGGCTCGAACCTCCAACTTTTCGGTTAACAGCCGATCACGCTAGCCAATTGCGCCACGGAGACAGTCCTGCTTCACTCTCACCACCATCATAACATATCTTCAAAGCTATCAGCCCAAAGAAAAAAAAGCGCCGCACCACCACCGGGTGGGCTCAAACTACCAACTTTTCGGTTAACAGCCGACCACGCTAGCGAATTGCGCCACGGAGACAGTCCTGCTCCACTCTCACCACCATCAGAACATATATTCAAAGCTATCAGCCCAAAGAAAAAAAGCGCCGCACCACCACCGTGTGGGCTCGAACCTCTAACTTTTCGGTTAACAGCCGATCACGCTAGCCAATTGCGCCACGGAGACAGTCCTGCTTCACTCTCACCACCATCATAACATATCTTCAAAGCTATTAGCCCAAAGAAAAAAAAGCGCCGCACCACCACCGGGTGTGCTCGAAACTCCAACTTTTCGGTTAAGAGCCAATCGCGCTAGCCAATTGCGCCACGGAGACAGTCCTGCTCCACTCTCACCACCATAAGAACATATCTTCAAAGCTATCAGCCCAAAGAAAAAAAGCGCCACACCACCACCGTGTGGGCTCGAACCTCCAACTTTTCGGTTAACAGCCGATCACGCTAGCCAATTGCGCCACGGAGACAGTCCTGCTCCACTCTCACCACCATCAGAACATATCTTCAAAGCTATCAGCACAAAGAAAAAAAAGCGCCCCAGCATCACCGGGTGGGCTCGAACTTCCAACCTTTCGGTTAACAGCCGATCGCGCTAGCCAACTGCGCCAAGGAGACAGTCGTGCTCCACTCTCACCACCATCAGAACATATCTTCAAAGCTATCAGCCCAAAGAAAAAAAAGCGCCGCACCACCACCGGGTGGGCTCGAACATCCAACCTTTCGGTTAACAGCCGATCGCGCTAGCCAATTGCCCCACGGAGACAGTAGTGCTCCACTCTCACCACCGTCAGAACATTTCTTCAGAGCTATCACCCCAAAGAAAAAAAAGCGCCGCACCACCACCGGTTGCGCTCGAACCTCCAACATTTCGGTTAACAGCCGATCGCGCTAGCCAATTGCGCCACGAAGACAGTCCTGCTTCACTCTCACCACCATCAGAACATATCTTCAAAGCTATTACCGCAAAGAAAAAAGCAACACACCACTCCCGGGAGGGCTCGAAACTCCAACCTTTCGGTTAACAGCCGATCGCGCTAGCCCATTGCGCTACGGAGGCAGTCTTGCTCCGCTCTCACCATCATCAGAACATATCTTCAAAGCTACCAGCGCAAGGAAAAAAGCAACACACCACTCCCGGGAGGGCTCGAAACTCCAACTTTTCGGTCAACAGCCGATCGCGCTAGCCAATTGCGCCACGGAGACAGTACTGCTCCACTCTCACCACCATCAGAACATTTCTTCAAAGCTATCGGCCCAAAGAAAAAAAAAGCGCCATACTACCACCGGGTGGGCTCGAACCTCCGACCTTTTGGTTAACAGCCCATCGCGCTAGCCAATTGCGCCATGAAGACAGTCCTGCACCACTCTCACCACCATCAGAACATATCTTCAAAGCAATCAGCCCAAAGAAAAAAAAGCACCGCACCACCACCGGGTGGGCTCAAACCTCCAACTTTTCGGTTAACAGCCGATCACGCTAGCCAATTGCGCCACGGAGACAGTCCTGCTTCACTCTCACCACCATCAGAACATATCTTCAAAGCTATCAGCACAAAGAAAAAAAAAGCGCCCCAGCATCACCGGGTGGGCTCGAACTTCCAACCTTTCGGTTAACAGCCGATCGCGCTAGCCAACTGCGCCAAGGAGACAGTCTTGCTCCACTCTCACCACCATCAGAACATATCTTCAAAGCTATCAGCGCAAAGAAAAAAGCAACACACCACTCCCGGGAGGGCTCGAAACTCCAACTTTTCGGTCAACAGCCGATCGCGCTAGCCAATTGCGCCACGGAGACAGTACTGCTCTACTCTCACCACCATCAGAACATATCTTCAAAGCTATCGGCCCAAAGAAAAAAAAAGCGCCATACTACCACCGGGTGGGCTCGAACCTCCGACCTTTTTGTTAACAGCCCATCGCGCTAGCCAATTGCGCCATGGAGACAGTCCTGCACCACTCTCACCACCATCAGAACATATCTTCAAAGCTATCAGCCCAAAGAAAAAAAAGCGCCGCACCACCACCGGGTGGGCTCGAACCTCCAACTTTTCGGTTAACAGCCGATCACGCTAGCCAATTGCGCCACGGAGACAGTCCTGCTTCACTCTCACCACCATCAGAACATATCTTCAAAGCTATCAGCCCAAAGAAAAAAAAAGCGCCGCACCACCACCGGGTGGGCTCAAACTACCAACTTTTCGGTTAACAGCCGACCACGCTAGCGAATTGCGCCACGGAGACAGTCCTGCTCCAGTCTCACCACCATCAGAACATATATTCAAAGCTATCAGCCCAAAGAAAAAAAGCGCCACACCACCACCGTGTGGGCTCGAACCTCCAACTTTTCGGTTAACAGTCGATCACGCTAGCCAGTGGCGCCACGGAGACAGTCCTGCTCCACTCTTACCACCATTAGAACATATCTTCAAAGCTATCAGCCCAAAGAAAAAAAAAGCGCCGCACCACCAACGGGTGGACTCGAACCTCCAACTTTCCGGTTAACAGCCGATCACGCTAGCCAATTGCGCCACGGATGCAGTCTTGCTCCACTCTCACCATCATCAGAACATATCTTCAAAGCTATCAGCCCACAGAAAAAAAGCGCCGCGCAACCACCGGGTAGGCTCGAACCTCCAACTTTTCGGTTAAGAGCCAATCGCGCTAGCCAATTGCGCCACGGAGACAGTCCTGCTCCACTCTCACCACCATAAGAACATATCTTCAAAGCTATCAGCCCAAAGAAAAAAAGCGCCGCACCACCACCGTGTGGGCTCGAACCTCCAACTTTTCTGTTAACAGCCGATCACGCTAGCCAATTGCGCCACGGAGACAGTCCTGCTCCACTCTCACCACCATCAGAACATATCTTCAAAGCTATCAGCACAAAGAAAAAAAAGCGCCCCAGCATCACCGGGTGGGCTCGAACTTCCAACATTTCGGTTAACAGCCGATCGCGCTAGCCAACTGCGCCAAGGAGACAGTCGTGCTCCACTCTCACCACCATCAGAACATATCTTCAAAGCTATCAGCCCCCCAAAAAAAAAGCACCGCACCACCACCGGGTGGGCTCGAACATCCAACCTTTCGGTTAACAGCCGATCGCGCTAGCCAATTGCCCCACGGAGATAGTAGTGCTCCACTCTCACCACCGTCAGAACATTTCTTCAGAGCTATCACCCCAAAGAAAAAAAAAGCGCCGCACCACCACCGGTTGCGCTCGAACCTCCAACCTTTCGGTTAACAGCCGATCGCGCTAGCCAATTGCGCCACGAAGACAGTCCTGCTTCACTCTCACCACCATCAGAACATATCTTCAAAGCTATTACCGCAAAGAAAAAAGCACCACACCACTCCCGGGAGGGCTCGAAACTCCAACCTTTCGGTTAACAGCCGATCGCGCTAGCCCATTGCGCTACGGAGGCAGTCTTGCTCCACTCTCACCATCATCAGAACATATCTTCAAAGCTATCAGCGCAAGGAAAAAAAGCGCTGCACCACCACCAGGTGGGCTCAAACCTCCAACCGTTCGGTTAACAGCCGATCGCGCTAGCCCATTGCGCCACGGAGACAGTCTTGCTCCACTCTCACCACCATCAGAACATATCTTCAAAGCTATCAGCGCAAAGAAAAAAGTCACACACCACTCCCGGGAGGGCTTGAAACTCCAACTTTTCGGTCAACAGCCGATCGCGCTAGCCAATTGCGCCACGGAGACAGTACTGCTCCACTCTCACCACCATCAGAACATATCTTCAAAGCTATCGACCCAAAGAAAAAGAAAAGCGCCATACTACCACCGGGTGGGCTCGAACCTCCGACCTTTTGGTTAACAGCCCATCGCGCTAGCCAATTGCGCCATGGAGACAGTCCTGCACCACTCTCACCACCATCAGAACATATCTTCAAAGCTATCAGCCCAAAGAAAAAAAAGCGCCGCACCACCACCGGGTGGACTCGAACCTCCAACTTTTCCGTTAACAGCCGATCACGCTAGCCAATTGCGCCACGGAGACAGTCTTGCTTCAGTCTCACCACCATCAGAACATATCTTCAAAGCTATCAGCACAAAAAAAGCGCCTCAGCATCACCGGGTGGGCTCGAACTTCCAACCTTTCGGTTAACAGCCGATCGCGCTAGCCAACTGCGCCAAGGAGACAGTCGTGCTCCACTCTCACCACCATCAGAACATATCTTCAAAGCTATCAGCGCAAAGAAAAAAGCAACACACCACTCCAGGAGGGCTCGAAACTCCAACCTTTCTGTTAACAGCCGATCGCGCTAGCCAATGGCGCCACAGAGACAGTCCTGCTCCACTCTCACCACCATCAGAACATATCTTCAAAGCTATCAGCGCAAAGAAAAAAGCCACACACCACTCCCGGGAGGGCTTGAAACTCCAACTTTTCGGTCAACAGCCGATCGCGCTAGCCAATTGCGCCACGGAGACAGTACTGCTCCACTCTCACCACCATCAGAACATATCTTCAAAGCTATCGACCCAAAGAAAAAGAAAAGCGCCATACTACCACCGGGTGGGCTCGAACCTCCGACCTTTTGGTTAACAGCCCATCGCGCTAGCCAATTGCGCCATGGAGACAGTCCTGCACCACTCTCACCACCATCAGAACATATCTTCAAAGCTATCAGCCCAAAGAAAAAAAAGCGCCGCACCACCAACGGGTGGACTCGAACCTCCAACTTTCCGGTTAACAGCCGATCTCGCTAGCCAATTGCGCCACGGAGACAGTCCTGCTCCACTCTCACCACCATCAGAACTTATCTTCAAAGCTATCAGCACAAAGAAAAAAAAGCGCCCCAGCATCACCGGGTGGGCTCGAACTTCCAACCTTTCTGTTAACAGCCAATCGCGCTAGCCAGCTGGGCCAAGGAGACAGTCGTGCTCCACTCTCACCACCATCAGAACATATCTTCAAATCTATCAGCGCAGAGAAAAAAGCATTACACCACCACCGGGTGGGCTCAAACATCCAACTTTTCGGTTAACAGCCGATCACGCTAGCCAATTGCGCCACGGAGACAGTCCTGCTCCGCTCTCACCACGATCAGAACATATCTTCAAAGCTATCAGCCCACAGAAAAAAAGCGCCGCGCAACCACCGGGTAGGCTCGAACCTCCAACTTTTCGGTTAACAGCCAATCGCGCTAGCGAATTGCGCCACGGAGACAGTCCTGCTCCACTCTCACCACCATAAGAACATATCTTGAAAGCTATCAGCCCAAAGAAAAAAAAGCGCCGCACCACCACCGGGTGGGCTCGAACATCCAACCTTTCAGTTAACAGCCGATCGCGCTAGCCAATTGCCCCACGGAGACAGTGGTTCTCCACTCTCACCACCGTCAGAACATTTCTTCAGAGCTATCACCCCAAAGAAAAAAAAAGCGCCGCACCACCACCGGTTGCGCTCGAACCTCCAACCTTTCGGTTAACAGCCGATCGCGCTAGCCAATTGCGCCACGAAGACAGTCCTGCTCCACTCTCACCACCATCAGAACATATCTTCAAAGCTATTACTGCAAAGAAAAAAGCAACACACCACTCCCGGAAGGGCTCGAAACTCCAACGTTTCGGTTAACAGCCGATCGCGCTAGCCCATTGCGCTACGGATGCAGTCTTGCTCCACTCTCACCATCATCAGAACATATCTTCAAAGCTATCAGCGCAAGGAAAAAAAGCGCTGCACCACCACCAGGTGGGCTTGAACCTCCAACCTTTCGGTTAACAGCCGATCGCGCTAGCCCATTGCGCCACGGAGACAGGCTTGCTCCACTCTCACCACCATCAGAACATATCTTCAAAGCTATCAGCGCAAAGAAAAAAGCAACACACCACTCCCGGGAGGGCTCGAAACTCCAACCTTTCGGTCAACAGCCGATCGCGCTAGCCAATTGCGCCACGGAGACAGTACTGCTCCACTCTCACCACCATCAGAACATATCTTCAAAGCTATCAGCCCAAAGAAAAAAAAGCGCCATACCACCACCGGGTGGGCTCGAACCTCCGACCTTTTGGTTAACAGCCCATCGCGCTAGCCAATTGCGCCATGGAGACAGTCGTGCACCACTCTCACCACCATCACAACATATCTTCAAAGCTATCAGCCCAAAGAAAAAAAAGCGCCGCACCACCACCGGGTGGGCTCGAACCTCCAACTTTTCGGTTAACAGCCGATCACGCGAGCCAATTGCGCCACGGAGACAGTCCTGCTTCACTCTCACCACCATCAGAACATATGTTCAAAGCTATCAGCACAAAGAAAAAAAGCGCCCCAGCATCACCGGGTGGGCTCGAACTTCCATTCTTTCGGTTAACAGCCGATCGCGCTAGCCAACTGCGCCAAGGAGACAGTCGTGCTCCACTCTCACCACCATCAGAACATATCTTCAAAGCTATCAGCCCACAGAAAAAAAAGCGCCGCACCACCACCGGGTGGGCTCGAACCTCCAACTTTTCGGTTAACAGCCGATCACGCTAGCCAATTGCGCCACGGAGACAGTCCTGCTCCACTCTCACCACCATCAGAACATATCTTCAAAGCTATCAGCCCAAAGAAAAAAAAGCGCCGCACCACCACCTGGTGGGCTCGAGCCTCCAACTTTTCGGTTAACAGCCGATCACGCTAGCCAATTGCGCCACGGAGACAGTCCTGCTCCACTCTCACCACCATCAGAACATATCTTCAAAGCTATCAGCCCACAGAAAAAAAAGCGCCGCACCACCACCGGATGGGCTCGAACCTCCAACTTTTCGGTTAACAGCCGATCACGCTAGCCAATTGCGCCACGGAGACAGTCCTGCTTCACTCTCACCACCATCATAACATATCTTCAAAGCTATCAGCCCAAAGAAAAAAAAGCGCCGCACCACCACCGGGTGGGCTCAAACTACCAACTTTTCGGTTAACAGCCGACCACGCTAGCGAATTGCGCCACGGAGACAGTCCTGCTCCACTCTCACCACCATCAGAACATATATTCAAAGCTATCAGCCCAAAGAAAAAAAGCGCCGCACCACCACCGTGTGGGCTCGAACCTCTAACTTTTCGGTTAACAGCCGATCACGCTAGCCAATTGCGCCACGGAGACAGTCCTGCTTCACTCTCACCACCATCATAACATATCTTCAAAGCTATTAGCCCAAAGAAAAAAAAGCGCCGCACCACCACCGGGTGTGCTCGAAACTCCAACTTTTCGGTTAAGAGCCAATCGCGCTAGCCAATTGCGCCACGGAGACAGTCCTGCTCCACTCTCACCACCATAAGAACATATCTTCAAAGCTATCAGCCCAAAGAAAAAAAGCGCCACACCACCACCGTGTGGGCTCGAACCTCCAACTTTTCGGTTAACAGCCGATCACGCTAGCCAATTGCGCCACGGAGACAGTCCTGCTCCACTCTCACCACCATCAGAACATATCTTCAAAGCTATCAGCACAAAGAAAAAAAAGCGCCCCAGCATCACCGGGTGGGCTCGAACTTCCAACCTTTCGGTTAACAGCCGATCGCGCTAGCCAACTGCGCCAAGGAGACAGTCGTGCTCCACTCTCACCACCATCAGAACATATCTTCAAAGCTATCAGCCCAAAGAAAAAAAAGCGCCGCACCACCACCGGGTGGGCTCGAACATCCAACCTTTTGGTTAACAGCCGATCGCGCTAGCCAATTGCCCCACGGAGACAGTAGTGCTCCACTCTCACCACCGTCAGAACATTTCTTCAGAGCTATCACCCCAAAGAAAAAAAAGCGCCGCACCACCACCGGTTGCGCTCGAACCTCCAACATTTCGGTTAACAGCCGATCGCGCTAGCCAATTGCGCCACGAAGACAGTCCTGCTTCACTCTCACCACCATCAGAACATATCTTCAAAGCTATTACCGCAAAGAAAAAAGCAACACACCACTCCCGGGAGGGCTCGAAACTCCAACCTTTCGGTTAACAGCCGATCGCGCTAGCCCATTGCGCTACGGAGGCAGTCTTGCTCCACTCTTACCATCATCAGAACATATCTTCAAAGCTATCAGCGCAAGGAAAAAAAGCGCTGCACCACCACCAGGTGGGCTCAAACCTCCAACCGTTCGGTTAACAGCCGATCGCGCTAGCCCATTGCGCCACGGAGACAGTCTTGCTCCACTCTCACCACCATCAGAACATATCTTCAAAGCTATCAGCGCAAAGAAAAAAGCCACACACCACTCCCGGGAGGGCTCGAAACTCCAACTTTTCGGTCAACAGCCGATCGCGCTAGCCAATTGCGCCACGGAGACAGTACTGCTCCACTCTCACCACCATCAGAACATATCTTCAAAGCTATCGACCCAAAGAAAAAAAAAGCGCCATACTACCACCGGGTGGGCTCGAACCTCCGACCTTTTGGTTAACAGCCCATCGCGCCAGCCAATTGCGCCACGGAGACAGCCCTGCTCCACTCTCACCACCATCAGAACATATCTTCAAAGCTATCAGCACAAAGAAAAAAAAGCGCTGCACCACCACCGGGTGGGCTCGAACCTCCAAATTTTCGGTTAACAGCCGATCACGCTAGCCAATTGCGCCGCGCAGACAGTCCTGCTCAACTCTCACCATCATCAGAACATATCTTCAAAGCTATCAGCCCAAAGAAAAAAAAGCACCGCACCACCACCGGGAGGGCTCGAACCTCCAACCTTTCGGTTAACAGCCAATCGCGCCAGCCAATTGCGCCACGGAGACAGCCCTGCTCCACTCTCACCACCATCAGAACATATCTTCAAAGCTATCAGCACAAAGAAAAAAAGCGCCCCAGCATCACCGGGTGGGCTCGAACTTCCAACCTTTCGGTTAACAGCCGATCGCGCTAGCCAACTGCGCCAAGGAGCCAGTCGTGCTCCACTCTCACCACCATCAGAACATATCTTCAAAGCTATCAGCGCAAAGAAAAAAGCAACACACCACTCCAAGGAGGGCTCGAAACTCCAACATTTCGGTTAACAGCCGATCGCGCTAGCCAATGGCGTACGCAGACAGTCCTGCTCCACTCTTACCACCATTAGAACATATCTTCAAAGCTATCAGCCCAAAAAAAAGCGCCGCACCACCACCGGGTGGGCTCGAGCCTCCAACTTTTCGGTTAACAGCCGATCACGCTAGCCAATTGCGCCACGGAGACAGTCCTGCTCCACTCTCACCACCATCAGAACATATCTTCAAAGCTATCAGCCCACAGAAAAAAAGCGCCGCGCAACCACCGGGTAGGCTCGAACCTCCAACTTTTCGGTTAAGAGCCAATCGCGCTAGCCAATTGCGCCACGGAGACAGTCCTGCTCCACTCTCACCACCATAAGAACATATCTTCAAAGCTATCAGCCCAAAGAAAAAAAGCGCCACACCACCACCGTGTGGGCTCGAACCTCCAACTTTTCGGTTAACAGCCGATCACGCTAGCCAATTGCGCCACGGAGACAGTCCTGCTCCACTCTCACCACCATCAGAACATATCTTCAAACCTATCAGCACAAAGAAAAAAAAGTGCCCCAGCATCACCGGGTGGGCTCTAACTTCCAACCTTTCGGTTAACAGCCGATCGCGCTAGCCAACTGCGCCAAAGAGACAGTCGTGCTCCACTCTCACCACCATCAGAACATATCTTCAAAGCTATCAGCCCAAAGAAAAAAAAGCGCCGCACCACCACCGGGTGGGCTCGAACATCCAACCTTTCGGTTAACAGCCGATCGCGCTAGCCAATTGCCCCACGGAGACAGTAGTGCTCCACTCTCACCACCGTCAGAACATTCCTTCAGAGCTATCACCCCAAAGAAAAAAAAGCGCCGCACCACCACCGGTTGCGCTCGAACCTCCAACATTTCGGTTAACAGCCGATCGCGCTAGCCAATTGCGCCACGAAGACAGTCCTGCTTCACTCTCACCACCATCAGAACATATCTTCAAAGCTCTTACCGCAAAGAAAAAAGCAACACACCACTCCCGGGAGGGCTCGAAACTCCAACCTTTCGGTTAACAGCCGATCGCGCTAGCCCATTGCGCTACGGAGGCAGTCTTGCTCCACTCTTACCATCATCAGAACATATCTTCAAAGCTATCAGCGCAAGGAAAAAAAGCGCTGCACCACCACCAGGTTGGCTCAAACCTCCAACCGTTCGGTTAACAGCCGATCGCGCTAGCCCATTGCGCCACGGAGACAGTCTTGCTCCACTCTCACCACCATCAGAACATATCTTCAAAGCTATCAGCGCAAAGAAAAAAGCCACACACCACTCCCGGGAGGGCTCGAAACTCCAACTTTTCGGTCAACAGCCGATCGCGCTAGCCAATTGCGCCACGGAGACAGTACTGCTCCACTCTCACCACCATCAGAACATATCTTCAAAGCTATCGACCCAAAGAAAAAAAAAGCGCAATACTACCACCGGGTGGGCTCGAACCTCCGACCTTTTGGTTAACAGCCCATCGCGCCAGCCCATTGCGCCACGGAGACAGCCCTGCTCCACTCTCACCACCATCAGAACATATCTTCAAAGCTATCAGCACAAAGAAAAAAAAGCGCTGCACCACCACCGGGTGGGCTCGAACCTCCAAATTTTCGGTTAACAGCCGATCACGCTAGCCAATTGCGCCACGCAGACAGTCCTGCTCAACTCTCACCATCATCAGAACATATCTTCAAAGCTATCAGCCCAAAGAAAAAAAAGCACCGCACCACCACCGGGAGGGCTCGAACCTCCAACCTTTCGGTTAACAGCCAATCGCGCCAGCCAATTGCGCCACGGAGACAGCCCTGCTCCACTCTCACCACCATCAGAACATATCTTCAAAGCTATCAGCACAAAGAAAAAAAAGCGCCCCAGCATCACCGGGTGGGCTCGAACTTCCAACCTTTCGGTTAACAGCCGATCGCGCTAGCCAACTGCGCCAAGGAGCCAGTCGTGCTCCACTCTCACCACCATCAGAACATATCTTCAAAGCTATCAGCGCAAAGAAAAAAGCAACACACCACTCCAAGGAGGGCTCGAAACTCCAACATTTCGGTTAACAGCCGATCGCGCTAGCCAATTGCGCCACGAAGACAGTCCTGCTTCACTCTCACCACCATCAGAACATATCTTCAAAGCTACCAGCGCAAGGAAAAAAGCAACACACCACTCCCGGGAGGGCTCGAAACTCCAACTTTTCGGTCAACAGCCGATCGCGCTAGCCAATTGCGCCACGGAGACAGCACTGCTCCACTCTCACCACCATCAGAACATTTCTTCAAAGCTATCGGCCCAAAGAAAAAAAAAGCGCCATACTACCACCGGGTGGGCTCGAACCTCCGACCTTTTGGTTAACAGCCCATCGCGCTAGCCAATTGCGCCATGAAGACAGTCCTGCACCACTCTCACCACCATCAGAACATATCTTCAAAGCAATCAGCCCAAAGAAAAAAAAGCACCGCACCACCACCGGGTGGGCTCAAACCTCCAACTTTTCGGTTAACAGCCGATCACGCTAGCCAATTGCGCCACGGAGACAGTCCTGCTTCACTCTCACCACCATCAGAACATATCTTCAAAGCTATCAGCACAAAGAAAAAAAAAGCGCCCCAGCATCACCGGGTGGGCTCGAACTTCCAACCTTTCGGTTAACAGCCGATCGCGCTAGCCAACTGCGCCAAGGAGACAGTCTTGCTCCACTCTCACCACCATCAGAACATATCTTCAAAGCTATCAGCGCAAAGAAAAAAGCAACACACCACTCCCGGGAGGGCTCGAAACTCCAACTTTTCGGTCAACAGCCGATCGCGCTAGCCAATTGCGCCACGGAGACAGTACTGCTCTACTCTCACCACCATCAGAACATATCTTCAAAGCTATCGGCCCAAAGGAAAAAAAAGCGCCATACTACCACCGGGTGGGCTCGAATTTCCGACCTTTTTGTTAACAGCCCATCGCGCTAGCCAATTGCGCCATGGAGACAGTCCTGCACCACTCTCACCACCATCAGAACATATCTTCAAAGCTATCAGCCCAAAGAAAAAAAAGCGCCGCACCACCACCGGGTGGGCTCGAACCTCCAACTTTTCGGTTAACAGCCGATCACGCTAGCCAATTGCGCCACGGAGACAGTCCTGCTTCACTCTCACCACCATCAGAACATATCTTCAAAGCTATCAGCCCAAAGAAAAAAAAAGCGCCGCACCACCACCGGGTGGGCTCAAACTACCAACTTTTCGGTTAACAGCCGACCACGCTAGCGAATTGCGCCACGGAGACAGTCCTGCTCCAGTCTCACCACCATCAGAACATATATTCAAAGCTACCAGCCCAAAGAAAAAAAGCGCCGCACCACCACCGGGTGGGCTCGAAACTCCAACCTTTCGGTTAACCGCCGATCGCGCTAGCCAGTGGCGCCACGGAGACAGTCCTGCTCCACTCTTACCACCATTAGAACATATCTTCAAAGCTATCAGCCCAAAGAAAAAAAAAGCGCCGCACCACCAACGGGTGAACTCGAACCTCCAACTTTCCGGTTAACAGCCGATCACGCTAGCCAATTGCGCCACGGATTCAGTCTTGCTCCACTCTCACCATCATCAGAACATATCTTCAAAGCTATCAGCCCACAGAAAAAAAGCGCCGCGCAACCACCGGGTAGGCTCGAACCTCCAACTTTTCGGTTAAGAGCCAATCGCGCTAGCCAATTGCGCCACGGAGACAGTCCTGCTCCACTCTCACCACCATAAGAACATATCTTCAAAGCTATCAGCCCAAAGAAAAAAAGCGCCGCACCACCACCGTGTGGGCTCGAACCTCCAACTTTTCTGTTAACAGCCGATCACGCTAGCCAATTGCGCCACGGAGACAGTCCTGCTCCACTCTCACCACCATCAGAACATATCTTCAAAGCTATCAGCACAAAGAAAAAAAAGCGCCCCAGCATCACCGGGTGGGCTCGAACTTCCAACATTTCGGTTAACAGCCGATCGCGCTAGCCAACTGCGCCAAGGAGACAGTCGTGCTCCACTCTCACCACCATCAGAACATATCTTCAAAGCTATCAGCCCCAAAAAAAAGCGCCACACCACCACCGGGTGGGCTCGAACATCCAACCTTTCGGTTAACAGCCGATCGCGCTAGCCAATTGCCCCACGGAGATAGTAGTGCTCCACTCTCACCACCGTCAGAACATTTCTTCAGAGCTATCACCCCAAAGAAAAAAAAAGCGCCGCACCACCACCGGTTGCGCTCGAACCTCCAACCTTTCGGTTAACAGCCGATCGCGCTAGCCAATTGCGCCACGAAGACAGTACTGCTTCACTCTCACCACCATCAGAACATATCTTCAAAGCTATTACCGCAAAGAAAAAAGCACCACACCACTCCCGGGAGGGCTCGAAACTCCAACCTTTCGGTTAACAGCCGATCGCGCTAGCCCATTGCGCTACGGAGGCAGTCTTGCTCCACTCTCACCATCATCAGAACATATCTTCAAAGCTATCAGCGCAAGGAAAAAAGCGCTGCACCACCACCAGGTGGGCTCAAACCTCCAACCGTTCGGTTAACAGCCGATCGCGCTAGCCCATTGCGCCACGGAGACAGTCTTGCTCCACTCTCACCACCATCAGAACATATCTTCAAAGCTATCAGCGCAAAGAAAAAAGCCACACACCACTCCCGGGAGGGCTTGAAACTCCAACTTTTCGGTCAACAGCCGATCGCGCTAGCCAATTGCGCCAAGGAGACAGTACTGCTCCACTCTCACCACCATCAGAACATATCTTCAAAGCTATCGACCCAAAGAAAAAGAAAAGCGCCATACTACCACCGGGTGGGCTCGAACCTCCGACCTTTTGGTTAACAGCCCATCGCGCTAGCCAATTGCGCCATGGAGACAGTCCTGCACCACTCTCACCACCATCAGAACATATCTTCAAAGCTATCAGCCCAAAGAAAAAAAAGCGCCGCACCACCACCGGGTGGACTCGAACCTCCAACTTTTCCGTTAACAGCCAATCACGCTAGCCAATTGCGCCACGGAGACAGTCCTGCTTCACTCTCACCACCATCAGAACATATCTTCAAAGCTATCAGCACAAAAAAAGCGCCTCAGCATCACCGGGTGGGCTCGAACTTCCAACCTTTCGGTTAACAGCCGATCGCGCTAGCCAACTGCGCCAAGGAGACAGTCGTGCTCCACTCTCACCACCATCAGAACATATCTTCAAAGCTATCAGCGCAAAGAAAAAAGCAACACACCACTCCAGGAGGGCTCGAAACTCCAACCTTTCTGTTAACAGCCGATCGCGCTAGCCAATGGCGCCACAGAGACAGTCCTGCTCCACTCTTACCACCATTAGAACATATCTTCAAAGCTATCAGCCCAAAGAAAAAAAAGCGCCGCACCACCAACGGGTGGGCTCGAACCTCCAACTTTCCGGTTAACAGCCGATCACGCTAGCCAATTGCGCCACGGAGACAGTCCTGCTACACTCTCACCACCATCAGAACATATCTTCAAAGCTATCAGCCCACAGAAAAAAAAGCGCCGCACCACCACCGTGTGGGCTCGAACCTCCAACTTTTCGGTTAACAGCCGATCACGCTAGCCAATTGCGCCACGGAGACAGTCCTGCTCCACTCTCACCACCATCAGAACATATCTTCAAAGCTATCAGCACAAAGAAAAAAAAGCGCCCCAGCATCACCGGGTGGGCTCGAACTTCCAACCTTTCGGTTAACAGCCGATCGCGCTAGCCAACTGCGCCAAGGAGACAGTCGTGCTCCAATCTCACCACCATCAGAACATATCTTCAAAGCTATCAGCCCAAAGAAAAAAAAGCGCCGCACCACCACCGGGTGGGCTCGAACATCCAACCTTTCGGTTAACAGCCGATCGCGCTAGCCAATTGCCCCACGGAGATAGTAGTGCCCCACTCTCACCACCGTCAGAACATTTCTTCAGAGCTATCACCCCAAAGAAAAAAAAAGCGCCGCACCACCACCGGTTGCGCTCGAACCTCCAACCTTTCGGTTAACAGCCGATCGCGCTAGCCAATTGCGCCATGAAGACAGTCCTGCTTCACTCTCACCACCATCAGAACATATCTTCAAAGCTATTACCGCAAAGAAAAAAGCAACACACCACTCCCGGGAGGGCTCGAAACTCCAAACTTTCGGTTAACAGCCGATCGCGCTAGCCCATTGCGCTACGGAGGCAGTCTTGCTCCACTCTCACCATCATCAGAACATATCTTCAAAGCTATCAGCGCAAGGAAAAAAAGCGCTGCACCACCACCAGGTGGGCTCAAACCTCCAACCTTTCGGTTAACAGCCGATCGCGCTAGCCCATTGCGCCACGGGGACAGTCTTGCTCCACTCTCACCACCATCAGAACATATCTTCAAAGCTATCAGCGCAAAGAAAAAAAAGCGCCATACTACCACCGGGTGGGCTCGAACCTCCGACCTTTTGGTTAACAGCCCATCGCGCTAGCCAATTGCGCCATGGAGACAGTCCTGCACCACTCTCACCACCATCAGAACATATCTTCAAAGCTATCAGCCCAAAGAAAAAAAAGCGCCGCACCACCACCGGGTGGGCTCGAACCTCCAACTTTTCCGTTAACAGCCGATCACGCTAGCCAATTGCGCCACGGAGACAGTCCTGCTTCACTCTCACCACCATCAGAACATATCTTCAAAGCTATCAGCACAAAAAAAAGCGCCTCAGCATCACCGGGTGGGCTCGAACTTCCAACCTTTCGGTTAACAGCCGATCGCGCTAGCCAACTGCGCCAAGGAGACAGTCGTGCTCCACTCTCACCACCATCAGAACATATCTTCAAAGCTATCAGCGCAAAGAAAAAAGCAACACACCACTCCAGGAGGGCTCGAAACTCCAACCTTTCTGTTAACAGCCGATCGCGCTAGCCAATGGCGCCACAGAGACAGTCCTGCTCCACTCTTACCACCATTAGAACATATCTTCAAAGCTATCAGCCCAAAGAAAAAAAAGCGCCGCACCACCAACGGGTGGGCTCGAACCTCCAACTTTCCGGTTAACAGCCGATCATGCTAGCCAATTGCGCCACGGAGACAGTCCTGCTACAATCTCACCACCATCAGAACATATCTTCAAAGCTATCAGCCCACAGAAAAAAAAGCGCCGCACCACCACCGGGTGGGCTCGAACTTCCAACTTTTCGCTTAACAGCCGATCACGCTAGCCAATTGCGCCAAGGAGACAGTCCTGCTTCACTCTCACCACCATCATAACATATCTTCAAAGCTATCAGCCCAAAGAAAAAAAAAGCGCCGCACCACCACCGGGTGGGCTCAAACTACCAACTTTTCGGTTAACAGCCGACCACGCTAGCGAATTGCGCCACGGAGACAGTCCTGCTCCACTCTCACCACCATCAGAACAAATATTCAAAGCTATCAGCCCAAAGAAAAAAAGCGCCGCGCCACCACCGTGTGGGCTCGAACCTCCAACTTTTCGGTTAACAGCCGATCACGCTAGCCAATTGCGCCACGGAGACAGTCCTGCTTCACTCTCACCACCATCATAACATAACTTCAAAGCTATTAGCCCAAAGAAAAAAAAGCGCCGCACCACCACCGGGTGGGCTCGAAACTCCAACCTTTCGGTTAACTGCCGATCGCGCTAGCCAATGGCGCCACGGAGACAGTCCTGCTCCACTCTTACCACCATTAGAACATATCTTCAAAGCTATCAGCCCAAAGAAAAAAAAGCGCCGCACCACCAACGGGTGGACTCGAACCTCCAACTTTCCGGTTAACAGCTGATCACGCTAGCCAATTGCGCCACGGAGACACTCCTGCTCCACGCTCTCCAACCATCAGAACTTATCTTCAAAGCTATCAGCTCAAAGAAAAAAAAAGCGCCCCAGCATCACCGGGTGGGCTCGAACTTCCAACCTTTCGGTTAACAGCCGATCGCGCTAGCCAACTGCGCCAAGGAGACAGTCATGCTCCACTCTCACCACCATCAGAACATATCTTCAAAGCTATCAGCCCAACGAAAAAAAAAGCGCCGCACCACCACCGGGTGGGCTCGAACATCCAACCTTTCGGTTAACAGCCGATCGCGCTAGCCAATTGCCCCACGGAGACAGTAGTGCTCCACTCTCACCATCGTCAGAACATTTCTTCAGAGCTATCACCCCAAAGAAAAAAAAAGCGCCGCACCACCACCGGTTGCGCTCGAACCTCCAACCTTTTTGTTAACAGCCCACCGCGCTAGCCAATTGCGCCATGGAGACAGTCCTGCACCACTCTCACCACCATCAGAACATATCTTCAAAGCTATCAGCCCAAAGAAAAAAAAGCGCCGCACCACCACCGGGTGGGCTCGAACCTCCAACTTTTCGGTTAACAGCCGATCACGCTAGCGAATTGCGCCACGGAGACAGTCCTGCTTCACTCTCACCACCATCAGAACATATCTTCAAAGCTATCAGCACAAAGAAAAAAAAGCGCCCCAGCATCACCGGGTGGGCTCGAACTTCCAACCTTTCGGTTAACAGCCGATCGCGCTAGCCAACTGCGCCAAGGAGACAGTCTTGCTCCACTCTCACCACCATCAGAACATATCTTCAAAGCTATCAGCGCAAAGAAAAAAGCAACACACCACTCCCGGGAGGGCTCGAAACTCCAACTTTTCGGTCAACAGCCGATCGCGCTAGCCAATTGCGCCACGGAGACAGTACTGCTCTACTCTCACCACCATCAGAACATATCTTCAAAGCTATCGGCCCAAAGAAAAAAAAAGCGCCATACTACCACCGGGTGGGCTCGAACCTCCGACCTTTTTGTTAACAGCCCATCGCGCTAGCCAATTGCGCCATGGAGACAGTCCTGCACCACTCTCACCACCATCAGAACATATCTTCAAAGCTATCAGCCCAAAGAAAAAAAAGCGCCGCACCACCACCGGGTGGGCTCGAACCTCCAACTTTTCGGTTAACAGCCGATCGCGCTAGCCAATGGCGCCACAGAGACAGTCCTGCTCCACTCTTACAACCATTAGAACATATCTTCAAAGCTATCAGCCCAAAGAAAAAAAAGCGCCGCACCACCAACGAGTGGGCTCGAACCTCCAACTTTCCGGTTAACAGCCGATCACGCTAGCCAATTGCGCCACGGAGACAGTCCTGCTCCACTCTCACCACCATCAGAACATATCTTCAAAGCTATCAGCCCAAAGAAAATAAAGCGCCGCACCACCACCGGGTGGGCTCGAGCCTCCAACCTTTCGGTTAACAGCCGATCGCGCTAGCCAACTGCGCCAAGGAGACAGTCATGCTCCACTCTCACCACCATCAGAACATATCTTCAAAGCTATCAGCCCAACGAAAAAAAAGCGCCGCACCACCACCGGGTGGGCTCGAACATCCAACCTTTCGGTTAACAGCCGATCGCGCTAGCCAATTGCCCCACGGAGACAGTAGTGCTCCACTCTCACCACCGTCAGAACATTTCTTCAGAGCTATCACCCCAAAGAAAAAAAAAGCGCCGCACCACCACCGGTTGCGCTCGAACCTCCAACCTTTTTGTTAACAGCCCATCGCGCTAGCCAATTGCGCCATGGAGACAGTCCTGCACCACTCTCACCACCATCAGAACATATCTTCAAAGCTATCAGCCCAAAGAAAAAAAAGCGCCGCACCACCACCGGGTGGGCTCGAACCTCCAACTTTTCGGTTAACAGCCGATCACGCTAGCCAATTGCGCCACGGAGACAGTCCTGCTTCACTCTCACCACCATCAGAACATATCTTCAAAGCTATCAGCACAAAGAAAAAAAAAGCGCCCCAGCATCACCGGGTGGGCTCGAACTTCCAACCTTTCGGTTAACAGCCGATCGCGCTAGCGAACTGCGCCAAGGAGACAGTCTTGCTCCACTCTCACCACCATCAGAACATATCTTCAAAGCTATCAGCGCAAAGAAAAAAGCAACACACCACTCCCGGGAGGGCTCGAAACTCCAACTTTTCGGTCAACAGCCGATCGCGCTAGCGAATTGCGCCACGGAGACAGTACTGCTCTACTCTCACCACCATCAGAACATATCTTCAAAGCTATCGGCCCAAAGAAAAAAAAAAGCGCCATACTACCACCGGGTGGGCTCGAACCTCCGACCTTTTTGTTAACGGGCCATCGCGCTAGCCAATTGCGCCATGGAGACAGTCCTGCACCACTCTCACCACCATCAGAACATATCTTCAAAGCTATCAGCCCAAAGAAAAAAAAGCGCCGCACCACCACCGGGTGGGCTCGAACCTCCAACTTTTCGGTTAACAGCCGATCACGCTAGCCAATTGCGCCACGGACACAGTCCTGCTTCACTCTCACCACCATCAGAACATATCTTCAAAGCTATCAGCACAAAGAAAAAAAAAGCGCCCCAGCATCACCGGGTGGGCTCGAACTTCCAACCTTTCGGTTAACAGCCGATCGCGCTAGCCAACTGCGCCAAGGAGACAGTCGTGCTCCACTCTCACCACCATCAGAACATATCTTCAAAGCTATCAGCGCAAAGAAAAAATCAACACACCACTCCAGGAGGGCTCGAAACTCCAACCTTTCGGTTAACAGCCGATCGCGCTAGCCAATGGTGCCACAGAGACAGTCCTGCTCCACTCTTACAACCATTAGAACATATCTTCAAAGCTATCAGCCCAAAGAAAAAAAAGCGCCGCACCACAAACGAGTGGGCTCGAACCTCCAACTTTCCGGTTAACAGCCGATCACGCTAGCCAATTGCGCCACGGAGACAGTCCTGCTCCACTCTCACCACCATCAGAACATATCTTCAAAGCTATCAGCCCAAAGAAAAAAAAAGCGCCGCACCACCACCGGGTGGGCTCGAGCCTCCAACTTTTCGGTTAACAGCCGATCACGCTAGCCAATTGCGCCACGGAGACAGTCCTGCTCCACTCTCACCACCATCAGAACATATTTTCATAGCTATCAGCCCACAGAAAAAAAAGTGCCGCACCACCACCGGGTGGGCTCGAACCTCCAACTTTTCGGTTAACAGCCGATCACGCTAGCCAAATGCGCCACGGAGACAGTCCTGCTCCACTCTCACCACCATCAGAACATATCATCAAAGCTATCAGCCCACAGAAAAAAAAGCGCCGCACCACCACCGGGTGGGCTGGAACCTCCAACTTTTCGGTTAACAGCCGATCACGCTAGCCAATTGCGCCACGGAGACAGTCCTGCTTCACTCTCACCACCATCATAACTTATCTTCAAAGCTATCAGCGCAAGGAAAAAAAAGCGCGGCACCACCACTAGGTGGGCTCGAACCTCCAACCGTTCGGTTAACAGCCGATCGCGCTAGCCCATTGCGCCACGGAGACAGTCTTGCTCCACTCTCACCACAGTCAGAACATTTCTTCAGAGCTATCACCCCAAAGAAAAAAAAGCGCCGCACCACCACCGGTTGCGCTCGAACCTCCAACCTTTCGGTTAACAGCCGATCGCGCTAGCCAATTGCGCCACGAAGACAGTCCTGCTTCACTCTCACCACCATCAGAACATATCTTCAAAGCTATTACCGCAAAGAAAAAAGCAACACACCACTCCCGGGAGGGCTCGAAACTCCAACCTTTCGGTTAACAGCCGATCGCGCTAGCCCATTGCGCTACGGAGGCAGTCTTGCTCCAATCTCGCCATCATCAGAACATATCTTCAAAGCTATCAGCGCAAGGAAAAAAAGCGCTGCACCACCACCAGGTGGGCTCAAACCTCCAACCGTTCGGTTAACAGCCGATCGCGCTACCCCATTGCCCCACGGAGACAGTCTTGCTCCACTCTCACCACCATCAGAACATATCTTCAAAGCTATCAGCGCAAAGAAAAAAGCCACACACCACTCCCGGGAGGGCTCGAAACTCCAACTTTTCGGTCAACAGCCGATCGCGCTAGCCAATTGCGCCACGGAGACAGTACTGCTCCACTCTCACCACCATCAGAACATATCTTCAAAGCTATCGACCCAAAGAAAAAGAAAAGCGCCATACTACCACCGGGTGGGCTCGAACCTCCGACCTTTTGGTTAACAGCCCATCGCGCTAGCCAATTGCGCCATGGAGACAGTCCTGCACCACTCTCACCACCATAAGAACATATCTTCAAAGCTATCAGCCCAAAGAAAAAAAAGCGCCGCACCACCACCGGGTGGGCTCGAACCTCCAACTTTTCGGTTAACAGCCGATCACGCTAGCCAATTGCGCCACGGAGACAGTCCTGCTTCACTCTCACCACCATCAGAACATATCTTCAAAGCTATCAGCACAAAGAAAAAAAAAGCGCCCCAGCATCACCGGGTGGGCTCGAACTTCCAACCTTTCGGTTAACAGCCGATCGCGCTAGCCAACTGGGCCAAGGAGACAGTCTTGCTCCACTCTCACCACCATCAGAACATATCTTCAAAGCTATCAGCGCAAAGAAAAAAGCAACACACCACTCCCGGGAGGGCTCGAAACTCCAACTTTTCGGTCAACAGCCGATCGCGCTAGCCAATTGCGCCACGGAGACAGTACTGCTCTACTCTCACCACCATCAGAACATATCTTCAAAGCTATCGGCCCAAAGAAAAAAAAAGCGCCATACTACCACCGGGTGGGCTCGAGCCTCCAACTTTTCGGTTAACAGCCGATCACGCTAGCCAATTACGCCACGGAGACAGTCCTGCTCCGCTCTCACCACCATCAGAACATATCTTCAAAGCTATCAGCCCACAGATAAAAAAGCGCCGCACCATCACCGGGTGGGCTCGAACCTCCAACTTTTCGGTTAACAGCCGATCACGCTAGCCAATTGCGCCACGGAGACAGTCCTGCTTCACTCTCACCACCATCATAACATATCTTCAAAGCTATCAGCCCAAAGAAAAAAAAAGCGCCGCACCACCACCGGGTGGGCTCAAACTACCAACTTTTCGGTTAACAGCCGACCACGCTAGCGAATTGCGCCACGGAGACAGTCCTGCTCCAGTCTCACCACCATCAGAACATATATTCAAAGCTATCAGCCCAAAGAAAAAAAGCGCCGCACCACCACCGTGTGGGCTCGAACCTCCAACTTTTCGGTTAACAGTCGATCACGCTAGCCAATTGCGCCACGGAGACAGTCCTGCTTCACTCTCACCACCATCATAACATATCTTCAAAGCTATTAGCCCAAAGAAAAAAAAGCGCCGCACCACCACCGGGTGGGCTCGAAACTCCAACCTTTCGGTTAACTGCCGATCGCGCTAGCCAGTGGCGCCACGGAGACAGTCCTGCTCCACTCTTACCACCATTAGAACATATCTTCAAAGCTATCAGCCCAAAGAAAATAAAAGCGCCGCACCACCAACGGGTGGACTCGAACCTCCAACTTTCCGGTTAACAGCCGATCACGCTAGCCAATTGCGCCACGGATGCAGTCTTGCTCCACTCTCACCATCATCAGAACATATCTTCAAAGCTATCAGCCCACAGAAAAAAAGCGCCGCGCAACCACCGGGTAGGCTCGAACCTCCAACTTTTCGGTTAAGAGCCAATCGCGCTAGCCAATTGCGCCACGGAGACAGTCCTGCTCCACTCTCACCACCATAAGAACATATCTTCAAAGCTATCAGCCCAAAGAAAAAAAGCGCCGCACCACCACCGTGTGGGCTCGAACCTCCAACTTTTCTGTTAACAGCCGATCACGCTAGCCAATTGCGCCACGGAGACAGTCCTGCTCCACTCTGACCACCATCAGAACATATCTTCAAAGCTATCAGCACAAAGAAAAAAAAGCGCCCCAGCATCACCGGGTGGGCTCGAACTTCCAACATTTCGGTTAACAGCCGATCGCGCTAGCCAACTGCGCCAAGGAGACAGTCGTGCTCCACTCTCACCACCATCAGAACATATCTTCAAAGCTATCAGCCCAAAGAAAAAAAAGCGCCGCACCACCACCGGGTGGGCTCGAACATCCAACCTTTCGGTTAACAGCCGATCGCGCTAGCCAATTGCCCCACGGAGATAGTAGTGCTCCACTCTCACCACCGTCAGAACATTTCTTCAGAGCTATCACCCCAAAGAAAAAAAAAGCGCCGCACCTCCACCGGTTGCGCTCGAACCTCCAATCTTTCGGTTAACAGCCGATCGCGCTAGCCAATTGCGCCACGAAGACAGTCCTGCTTCACTCTCACCACCATCAGAACATATCTTCAAATCTATTACCGCAAAGAAAAAAGCAACACACCACTCCCGGGAGGGCTCGAAACTCCAACCTTTCGGTTAACAGCCGATCGCGCTAGCCCATTGCGCTACGGAGGCAGTCTTGCTCCACTCTCACCATCATCAGAACATATCTTCAAAGCTATCAGCGCAAGGAAAAAAAGCGCTGCACCACCACCAGGTGGGCTCAAACCTCCAACCGTTCGGTTAACAGCCGATCGCGCTAGCCCATTGCGCCACGGAGACAGTCTTGCTCCACTCTCACCACCATCAGAACATATCTTCAAAGCTATCAGCGCAAAGAAAAAAGCCACACACCACTCCCAGGAGGGCTTGAAACTCCAACTTTTCGGTCAACAGCCGATCGCGCTAGCCAATTTCGCCACGGAGACAGTACTGCTCCACTCTCACCACCATCAGAACATATCTTCAAAGCTATCGACCCAAAGAAAAAGAAAAGCGCCATACTACCACCGGGTGGGCTCGAACCTCCGACCTTTTGGTTAACAGCCCATCGCGCTAGCCAATTGCGCCATGGAGACAGTCCTGCACCACTCTCACCACCATCAGAACATATCTTCAAAGCTATCAGCCCAAAGAAAAAAAAGCGCCGCACCACCACCGGGTGGACTCGAACCTCCAACTTTTCCGTTAACAGCCGATCACGCTAGCCAATTGCGCCACGGAGACAGTCCTGCTTCACTCTCACCACCATCAGAACATATCTTCAAAGCTATCAGCACAAAAAAAGCGCCTCAGCATCACCGGGTGGGCTCGAACTTCCAACCTTTCGGTTAACAGCCGATCGCGCTAGCCAACTGCGCCAAGGAGACAGTCGTGCTCCACTCTCACCACCATCAGAACATATCTTCAAAGCTATTAGCGCAAAGAAAAAAGCAACACACCACTCCAGGAGGGCTCGAAACTCCAACCTTTCTGTTAACAGCCGATTGCGCTAGCCAATGGCGCCACAGAGACAGTCCTGCTCCACTCTTACCACCATTAGAACATATCTTCAAAGCTATCAGCCCAAAGAAAAAAAAGCGCCGCACCACCAACGGGTGGGCTCGAACCTCCAACTTTCCGGTTAACAGCCGATCACGCTAGCCAATTGCGCCACGGAGACAGTCCTGCTACACTCTCACCACCATCAGAACATATCTTCAAAGCTATCAGCCCACAGAAAAAAAAGCGCCGCACCACCACCGTGTGGGCTCGAACCTCCAACTTTTCGGTTAACAGCCGATCACGCTAGCCAATTGCGCCACGGAGACAGTCCTGCTCCACTCTCACCACCATCAGAACATATCTTCAAAGCTATCAGCACAAAGAAAAAAAAGCGCCCCAGCATCACCGGGTGGGCTCGAACTTCCAACCTTTCGGTTAACAGCCGATCGCGCTAGCCAACTGCGCCAAGGAGACAGTCGTGCTCCACTCTCACCACCATCAGAACATATCTTCAAAGCTATCAGCCCAAAGACAAAAAAGCGCCGCACCACCACCGGGTGGGCTCGAACATCCAACCTTTCGGTTAACAGCCGATCGCGCTAGCCAATTGCCCCACGGAGATAGTAGTGCTCCACTCTCACCACCGTCAGAACATTTCTTCAGAGCTATCACCCCAAAGAAAAAAAAAAGCGCCGCACCACCACCGGTTGCGCTCGAACCTCCAACCTTTCGGTTAACAGCCGATCGCGCTAGCCAATTGCGCCACGAAGACAGTCCTGCTTCACTCTCACCACCATCAGAACATATCTTCAAAGCTATTACCGCAAAGAAAAAAGCAACACACCACTCCCGGGAGGGCTCGAAACTCCAAACTTTCGGTTAACAGCCGATCGCGCTAGCCCATTGCGCTACGGAGGCAGTCTTGCTCCACTCTCACCATCATCAGAACATATCTTCAAAGCTATCAGCGCAAGGAAAAAAAGCGCTGCACCACCACCAGGTGGGCTCAAACCTCCAACCTTTCGGTTAACAGCCGATCGCGCTAGCCCATTGCGCCACGGAGACAGTCTTGCTCCACTCTCACCACCATCAGAACATATCTTCAAAGCTATCAGCGCAAAGAAAAAAAAGCGCCATACTACTACCGGGTGGGCTCGAACCTCCGACCTTTTGGTTAACAGCCCATCGCGCTAGCCAATTGCGCCATGGAGACAGTCCTGCACCACTCTCACCACCATCAGAACATATCTTCAAAGCTATCAGCCCAAAGAAAAAAAAGCGCCGCACCACCACCGGGTGGGCTCGAACCTCCAACTTTTCCGTTAACAGCCGATCACGCTAGCCAATTGCGCCACGGAGACAGTCCTGCTTCACTCTCACCACCATCAGAACATATCTTCAAAGCTATCAGCACAAAAAAAAGCGCCTCAGCATCACCGGGTGGGCTCGAACTTCCAACCTTTCGGTTAACAGCCGATCGCGCTAGCCAACTGCGCCAAGGAGACAGTCGTGCTACACTCTCACCACCATCAGAACATATCTTCAAAGCTATCAGCGCAAAGAAAAAAGCAACACACCACTCCAGGAGGGCTCGAAACTCCAACCTTTCTGTTAACAGCCGATCGCGCTAGCCAATGGCGCCACAGAGACAGTCCTGCTCCACTCTTACCACCATTAGAACATATCTTCAAAGCTATCAGCCCAAAGAAAAAAAAGCGCCGCACCACCAACGGGTGGGCTCAAACTACCAACTTTTCGGTTAACAGCCGACCACGCTAGCGAATTGCGCCACGGAGACAGTCCTGCTCCACTCTCACCACCATCAGAACAAATATTCAAAGCTATCAGCCCAAAGAAAAAAAGCGCCGCGCCACCACCGTGTGGGCTCGAACCTCCAACTTTTCGGTTAACAGCCGATCACGCTAGCCAATTGCGCCACGGAGACAGTCCTGCTTCACTCTCACCACCATCATAACATAACTTCAAAGCTATTAGCCCAAAGAAAAAAAAGCGCCGCACCACCACCGGGTGGGCTCGAAACTCCAACCTTTCGGTTAACTGCCGATCGCGCTAGCCAATGGCGCCACGGAGACAGTCCTGCTCCACTCTTACCACCATTAGAACATATCTTCAAAGCTATCAGCCCAAAGAAAAAAAAGCGCCGCACCACCAACGGGTGGACTCGAACCTCCAACTTTCCGGTTAACAGCTGATCACGCTAGCCAATTGCGCCACGGAGACACTCCTGCTCCACGCTCTCCAACCATCAGAACTTATCTTCAAAGCTATCAGCTCAAAGAAAAAAAAAGCGCCCCAGCATCACCGGGTGGGCTCGAACTTCCAGCCTTTCGGTTAACAGCCGATCGCGCTAGCCAACTGCGCCAAGGAGACAGTCATGCTCCACTCTCACCACCATCAGAACATATCTTCAAAGCTATCAGCCCAACGAAAAAAAAGCGCCGCACCACCACCGGGTGGGCTCGAACATCCAACCTTTCGGTTAACAGCCGATCGCGCTAGCCAATTGCCCCACGGAGACAGTAGTGCTCCACTCTCACCACCGTCAGAACATTTCTTCAGAGCTATCACCCCAAAGAAAAAAAAAGCGCCGCACCACCACCGGTTGCGCTCGAACCTCCAACCTTTTTGTTAACAGCCCATCGCGCTAGCCAATTGCGCCATGGAGACAGTCCTGCACCACTCTCACCACCATCAGAACATATCTTCAAAGCTATCAGCCCAAAGAAAAAAAAGCGCCGCACCACCACCGGGTGGGCTCGAACCTCCAACTTTTCGGTTAACAGCCGATCACGCTAGCCAATTGCGCCACGGAGACAGTCCTGCTTCACTCTCACCACCATCAGAACATATCTTCAAAGCTATCAGCACAAAGAAAAAAAAAGCGCCCCAGCATCACCGGGTGGGCTCGAACTTCCAACCTTTCGGTTAATAGCCGATCGCGCTAGCCAACTGCGCCAAGGAGACAGTCTTGCTCCACTCTCACCACCATCAGAACATATCTTCAAAGCTATCAGCGCAAAGAAAAAAGCAACACACCACTCCCGGGAGGGCTCGAAACTCCAACTTTTCGGTCAACAGCCGATCGCGCAAGCCAATTGCGCCACGGAGACAGTACTGCTCTACTCTCACCACCATCAGAACATATCTTCAAAGCTATCGGCCCAAAGAAAAAAAAAGCGCCATACTACCACCGGGTGGGCTCGAACCTCCGACCTTTTTCTTAACAGCCCATCGCGCTAGCCAATTGCGCCATGGAGACAGTCCTGCACCACTCTCACCACCATCAGAACATATCTTCAAAGCTATCAGCCCAAAGAAAAAAAGCGCCGCACCACCACCGGGTGGGCTCGAACCTCCAACTTTTCGGTTAACAGCCGATCACGCTAGCCAATTGCGCCACGGAGACAGTCCTGCTTCACTCTCACCACCATCAGAACATATCTTCAAAGCTATCAGCACAAAGAAAAAAAAAGCGCCCCAGCATCACCGGGTGGGCTCGAACTTCCAACCTTTCGTTTAACAGCCGATCGCGCTAGCCAACTGCGCCAAGGAGACAGTCGTGCTCCACTCTCACCACCATCAGAACATATCTCCAAAGCTATCAGCGCAAAGAAAAAATCAACACACCACTCCAGGAGGGCTCGAAACTCCAACCTTTCGGTTAACAGCCGATCGCGCTAGCCAATGGCGCCACAGAGACAGTCCTGCTCCACTCTTACAACCATTAGAACATATCTTCAAAGCTATCAGCCCAAAGAAAAAAAAGCGCCGCACCACCAACGAGTGGGCTCGAACCTCCAACTTTCCGGTTAACAGCCGATCACCCTAGCCAATTGCGCCACGGAGACAGTCCTGCTCCACTCTCACCACCATCAGAACATATCTTCAAAGCTATCAGCCCAAAGAAAAAAAAGCGCCGCACCACCACCGGATGGGCTCGAGCCTCCAACCTTTCGGTTAACAGCCGATCGCGCTAGCCAACTGCGCCAAGGAGACAGTCATGCTCCACTCTCACCACCATCAGAACATATCTTCAAAGCTATCAGCCCAACGAAAAAAAAGCGCCGCACCACCACCGGGTGGGCTCGAACATCCAACCTTTCGGTTAACAGCCGATCGCGCTAGCCAATTGCCCCACGGAGACAGTAGTGCTCCACTCTCACCACCGTCAGAACATTTCTTCAGAGCTATCACCCCAAAGAAAAAAAAAGCGCCGCACCACCACCGGTTGCGCTCGAACCTCCAACCTTTTTGTTAACAGCCCATTGCGCTAGCCAATTGCGCCATGGAGACAGTCCTGCACCACTCTCACCACCATCAGAACATATCTTCAAAGCTATCAGCCCAAAGAAAAAAAAGCGCCGCACCACCACCGGGTGGGCTCGAACCTCCAACTTTTCGGTTAACAGCCTATCACGCTAGCCAATTGCGCCACGGAGACAGTCCTGCTTCACTCTCACCACCATCAGAACATATCTTCAAAGCTATCAGCACAAAGAAAAAAAAAGCGCCCCAGCATCACCGGGTGGGCTCGAACTTCCAACCTTTCGGTTAACAGCCGATCGCGCTAGCCAACTGCGCCAAGGAGACAGTCTTGCTCCACTCTCACCACCATCAGAACATATCTTCAAAGCTATCAGCGCAAAGAAAAAAGCAACACACCACTCCCGGGAGGGCTCGAAACTCCAACTTTTCGGTCAACAGCCGATCGCGCTAGCCAATTGCGCCACGGAGACAGTACTGCTCTACTCTCACCACCATCAGAACATATCTTCAAAGCTATCGGCCCAAAGAAAAAAAAACGCCATACTACCACCGGGTGGGCTCGAACCTCCGACCTTTTTGTTAACAGCCCATCGCGCTAGCCAATTGCGCCATGGAGACAGTCCTGCACCACTCTCACCACCATCAGAACATATCTTCAAAGCTATCAGCCCAAAGAAAAAAAAGCGCCGCACCACCACCGGGTGGGCTCGAACCTCCAACTTTTCGGTGAACAGCCGATCACGCTAGCCAATTGCGCCACGGAGACAGTCCTGCTTCACTCTCACCACCATCAGAACATATCTTCAAAGCTATCAGCACAAAGAAAAAAAAAGCGCCCCAGCATCACCGGGTGGGCTTGAACTTCCAACCTTTCGGTTAACAGCCGATCGCGCTAGCCAACTGCGCCAAGAAGACAGTCGTGCTCCACTCTCACCACCATCAGAACATATCTTCAAAGCTATCAGCGCAAAGAAAAAATCAACACACCACTCCAGGAGGGCTCGAAACTCCAACCTTTCGGTTAACAGCCGATCGCGCTAGCCAATGGCGCCACAGAGACAGTCCTGCTCCACTCTTACAACCATTAGAACATATCTTCAAAGCTATCAGCCCAAAGAAAAAAAAGCGCCGCACCACCAACGAGTGGGCTCGAACCTCCAACTTTCCGGTTAACAGCCGATCACGCTAGCCAATTGCGCCACGGAGACAGTCCTGCTCCACTCTCACCACCATCAGAACATATCTTCAAAGCTATCAGCCCAAAGAAAAAAAAAAGCGCCGCACCACCACCGGGTGGGCTCGAGCCTCCAACTTTTCGGTTAACAGCTGATCACGCTAGCCAATTGCGCCACGGAGGCAGTCCTGCTCCACTCTCACCACCATCAGAACATATTTTCATAGCTATCAGCCCACAGAAAAAAAAGCGCCGCACCACCACCGGGTGGGCTCGAACCTCCAACTTTTCGGTTAACAGCCGATCACGCTAGCCAAATGCGCCACGGAGACAGTCTTGCTCCACTCTCACCACCGTCAGAACATTTCTTCAGAGCTATCACCCCAAAGAAAAAAAAGCGCCGCACCACCACCGGTTGCGCTCGAACCTCCAACCTTTCGGTTAACAGCCGATCGCGCTAGCCAATTGCGCCACGAAGACAGTCCTGCTTCACTCTCACCACCATCAGAACATATCTTCAAAGCTATTACCGCAAAGAAAAAAGCAACACACCACTCCCGGGAGGGCTCGAAACTCCAACCTTTCGGTTAACAGCCGATCGCGCTAGCCCATTGCGCTACGGAGGCAGTCTTACTCCAATCTCACCATCATCAGAACATATCTTCAAAGCTATCAGCGCAAGGAAAAAAAGCGCTGCACCACCACCAGGTGGGCTCAAACCTCCAACCGTTCGGTTAACAGCCGATCGCGCTAGCCCATTGCCCCACGGAGACAGTCTTGCTCCACTCTCACCACCATCAGAACATATCTTCAAAGCTATCAGCGCAAAGAAAAAAGCCACACACCACTCCCGGGAGGGCTCGAAACTCCAACTTTTCGGTCAACAGCCGATCGCGCTAGCCAATTGCGCCACGGAGACAGTACTGCTCCACTCTCACCACCATCAGAACATATCTTCAAAGCTATCGACCCAAAGAAAAAGAAAAGCGCCATACTACCACCGGGTGGGCTCGAACCTCCGACCTTTTGGTTAACAGCCCATCGCGCTAGCCAATTGCGCCATGGAGACAGTCCTGCACCACTCTTCCCACCATCAGAACATATCTTCAAAGCTATCAGCCCAAAGAAAAAAAAGCGCCGCACCACCACCGGGTGGGCTCGAACCTCCAACTTTTCGGTTAACAGCCGATCACGCTAGCCAATTGCGCCAAGGAGACAGTCCTGCTTCACTCTCACCACCATCAGAACATATCTTCAAAGCTATCAGCACAAAGAAAAAAAAAGCGCCCCAGCATCACCGGGTGGGCTCGAACTTCCAACCTTTCGGTTAACAGCCGATCGCGCTAGCCAACTGGGCCAAGGAGACAGTCTTGCTCCACTCTCACCACCATCAGAACATATCTTCAAAGCTATCAGCGCAAAGAAAAAAGCAACACACCACTCCCGGGAGGGCTCGAAACTCCAACTTTTCGGTCAACAGCCGATCGCGCTAGCCAATTGCGCCACGGAGACAGTACTGCTCTACTCTCACCACCATCAGAACATATCTTCAAAGCTATCGGCCCAAAGAAAAAAAAAGCGCCATACTACCACCGGGTGGGCTCGAACCTCCGACCTTTTTGTTAACAGCCCATCGCGCTAGCCAATTGCGCCATGGAGACAGTCCTGCACCACTCTCACCACCATCAGAACATATCTTCAAAGCTATCAGCGCAAAGAAAAAATCAACACACCACTCCAGGAGGGCTCGAAACTCCCACCTTTCGGTTAACAGCCGATCGCGCTAGCCAATGGCGCCACAGAGACAGTCCTGCTCCACTCTTACAACCATTAGAACATATCTTCAAAGCTATCAGCCCAAAGAAAAAAAAAGCGCCACACCACCAACGAGTGGGCTCGAACCTCCAACTTTCCGGTTAACAGCCGATCACGCTAGCCAATTGCTCCACGGAGACAGTCCTGCTCCACTCTCACCACCATCAGAACATATCTTCAAAGCTATCAGCCCAAAGAAAAAAAAGCGCCGCACCACCACCGGGTGGGCTCGAGCCTCCAACTTTTCGGTTAACAGCCGATCACGCTAGCCAATTGCGCCACGGAGACAGTCCTGCTCCACTCTCACCACCATCAGAACATATTTTCATAGCTATCAGCCCACAGAAAAAAAAAGCGCCGCACCACCACCGGGTGGGCTCGAACCTCCAACTTTTCGGTTAACAGCCGATCACGCTAGCCAAATGCGCCACGGAGACAGTCCTGCTCCACTCTCACCACCATCAGAACATATCATCAAAGCTATCAGCCCAAAGAAAAAAAAGCGCCGCACCACCACCGGGTGGGCTCGAGCCTCCAACTTTTCGGTTAACAGCCGATCACGCTAGCCAATTGCGCCACGGAGACAGTCCTGCTTCACTCTCACCACCATCAGAACATATTTTCATAGCTATCAGCCCACAGAAAAAAAAGCGCCGCACCACCACCGGGTGGGCTCGAACCTCCAACTTTTCGGTTAACAGCCGATCACGCTAGCCAAATGCGCCACGGAGACAGTCCTGCTCCACTCTCACCACCATCAGAACATATCATCAAAGCTATCAGCCCACAGAAAAAAAAGCGCCGCACCACCACCGGGTGGGCTGGAACCTCCAACTTTTCGGTTAACAGCCGATCACGCTAGCCAATTGCGCCACGGAGACAGTCCTGCTTCACTCTCACCACCATCATAACTTATCTTCAAAGCTATCAGCGCAAGGAAAAAAAAGCGCTGCACCACCACCAGGTGGGCTCGAACCTCCAACCGTTCGGTTAACAGCCGATCGCGCTAGCCCATTGCGCCACGGAGACAGTCTTGCTCCACTCTCACCACCGTCAGAACATTTCTTCAGAGCTATCACCCCGAAGAAAAAAAAAAGCGCCGCACCACCACCGGTTGCGCTCGAACCTCCAACATTTCGGTTAACAGCCGATCGCGCTAGCCAATTGCGCCACGAAGACAGTCCTGCTTCACTCTCACCACCATCAGAACATATCTTCAAAGCTATTACCGCAAAGAAAAAAGCAACACACCACTCCCGGGAGGGCTCGAAACTCCAACCTTTCGGTTAACAGCCGATCGCGCTAGCCCATTGCGCTACGGAGGCAGTCTTGCTCCAATCTCACCATCATCAGAACATATCTTCAAAGCTATCAGCGCAAGGAAAAAAAGCGCTGCACCACCACCAGGTGGGCTCAAACCTCCAACCGTTCGGTTAACAGCCGATCGCGCTAGCCCATTGCCCCACGGAGACAGTCTTGCTCCACTCTCACCACCATCAGAACATATCTTCAAAGCTATCAGCGCAAAGAAAAAAGCCACACACCTCTCCCGGGAGGGCTCGAAACTCCAACTTTTCGGTCAACAGCCGATCGCGCTAGCCAATTGCGCCACGGAGAGAGTACCGCTCCACTCTCACCACCATCAGAACATATCTTCAAAGCTATCGACCCAAAGAAAAAGAAAAGCGCCATACTACCACCGGGTGGGCTCGAACTTCTGACCTTTTGGTTAACAGCCCATCGCGCTAGCCAATTGCGCCATGGAGACAGTCCTGCACCACTCTCACCACCATCAGAACATATCTTCAAAGCTATCAGCTCAAAGAAAAAAAAAGCGCCGCACCACCACCGGGTGGGCTAGAACCTCCAACTTTTCCGTTAACAGCCGATCACGCTAGCCAATTGCGCCACGGAGACAGTCCTGCTTCACTCTCACCACCATCATAACATATCTTCAAAGCTATCAGCGCAAGGAAAAAAAAGCGCTGCACCACCACCAGGTGGGCTCGAACCTCCAACCGTTCGGTTAACAGCCGATCGCGCTAGCCCATTGCGCCACGGAGACAGTCTTGCTCCACTCTCACCACCGTCAGAACATTTCTTCAGAGCTATCACCCCAAAGAAAAAAAAAAGCGCCGCACCACCACCGGTTGCGCTCGAACCTCCAACCTTTCGGTTAACAGCTGATCGCGCTAGCCAATTGCGCCACGAAGACAGTCCTGCTTCACTCTCACCACCATCAGAACATATCTTCAAAGCTATTACCGCAAAGAAAAAAGCAACACACCACTCCCGGGAGGGCTCGAAACTCCAACCTTTCGGTTAACAGCCGATCGCGCTAGCCCATTGCGCTACGGAGGCAGTCTTGCTCCAATCTCACCATCATCAGAACATATCTTCAAAGCTATCAGCGCAAGGAAAAAAAGCGCTGCACCACCACCAGGTGGGCTCAAACCTCCAACCGTTCGGTTAACAGCCGATCGCGCTAGCCCATTGCCCCACGGAGACAGTCTTGCTCCACTCTCACCACCATCAGAACATATCTTCAAAGCTATCAGCGCAAAGAAAAAAGCCACACACCACTCCCGGGAGGGCTCGAAACTCCAACTTTTCGGTCAACAGCCGATCGCGCTAGCCAATTGCGCCACGGAGACAGTACCGCTCCACTCTCACCACCATCAGAACATATCTTCAAAGCTATCGACCCAAAGAAAAAGAAAAGCGCCATACTACCACCGGGTGGGCTCGAACCTCCAACCTTTCGGTTAACAGCCGATCGCGCTAGCCAATTGCGCCACGAAGACAGTCCTGCTTCACTCTCACCACCATCAGAACATATCTTCAAAGCTATTACCGCAAAGAAAAAAGCAACACACCACTCCCGGGAGGGCTCGAAACTCCAACCTTTCGGTTAACAGCCGATCGCGCTAGCCCATTGCGCTACGGAGGCAGTCTTGCTCCACTCTCACCATCATCAGAACATATCTTCAAAGCTATCAGCGCAAGGAAAAAAAGCGCTGCACCACCACCAGGTGGGCTCAAACCTCCAACCTTTCGGTTAACAGCCGATCGCGCTAGCCCATTGCGCCACGGAGACAGTCTTGCTCCACTCTCACCACCATCAGAACATATCTTCAAAGCTATCAGCGCAAAGAAAAAAAAGCGCCATACTACCACCGGGTGGGCTCGAACCTCCGACCTTTTGGTTAACAGCCCATCGCGCTAGCCAATTGCGCCATGGAGACAGTCCTGCACCACTCTCACCACCATCAGAACATATCTTCAAAGCTATCAGCCCAAAGAAAAAAAAGCGCCGCACCACCACCGGGTGGGCTCGAACCTCCAACTTTTCCGTTAACAGCCGATCACGCTAGCCAATTGCGCCACGGAGACAGTCCTGCTTCACTCTCACCACCATCAGAACATATCTTCAAAGCTATCAGCACAAAAAAAGCGCCTCAGCATCACCGGGTGGGCTCGAACTTCCAACCTTTCGGTTAACAGCCGATCGCGCTAGCCAACTGCGCCAAGGAGACAGTCGTGCTCCACTCTCACCACCATCAGAACATATCTTCAAAGCTATCAGCGCAAAGAAAAAAGCAACACACCACTCCAGGAGGGCTCGAAACTCCAACCTTTCTGTTAACAGCCGATCGCGCTAGCCAATGGCGCCACAGAGACAGTCCTGCTCCACTCTTACCACCATTAGAACATATCTTCAAAGCTATCAGCCCAAAGAAAAAAAAGCGCCGCACCACCAACGGGTGGGCTCGAACCTCCAACTTTCCGGTTAACAGCCGATCACGCTAGCCAATTGCGCCACGGAGACAGTCCTGCTACACTCTCACCACCATCAGAACATATCTTCAAAGCTATCAGCCCACAGAAAAAAAAGCGCCGCACCACCACCGGGTGGGCTCGAACTTCCAACTTTTCGCTTAACAGCCGATCACGCTAGCCAATTGCGCCAAGGAGACAGTCCTGCTTCACTCTCACCACCATCATAACATATCTTCAAAGCTATCAGCCCAAAGAAAAAAAAAGCGCCGCACCACCACCGGGTGGGCTCAAACTACCAACTTTTCGGTTAACAGCCGACCACGCTAGCGAATTGCGCCACGGAGACAGTCCTGCTCCACTCTCACCACCATCAGAACAAATATTCAAAGCTATCAGCCCAAAGAAAAAAAGCGCCGCGCCACCACCGTGTGGGCTCGAACCTCCAACTTTTCGGTTAACAGCCGATCACGCTAGCCTATTGAGCCACGGAGACAGTCCTGCTTCACTCTCACCACCATCATAACATAACTTCAAAGCTATTAGCCCAAAGAAAAAAAAGCGCCGCACCACCACCGGGTGGGCTCGAAACTCCAACCTTTCGGTTAACTGCCGATCGCGCTAGCCAATGGCGCCACGGAGACAGTCCTGCTCCACTCTTACCACCATTAGAACATATCTTCAAAGCTATCAGCCCAAAGAAAAAAAGCGCCGCACCACCAACGGGTGGACTCGAACCTCCAACTTTCCGGTTAACAGCTGATCACGCTAGCCAATTGCGCCACGGAGACACTCCTGCTCCACGCTCTCCAACCATCAGAACTTATCTTCAAAGCTATCAGCTCAAAGAAAAAAAAGGCGCCCCAGCATCACCGGGTGGGCTCGAACTTCCAACCTTTCGGTTAACAGCCGATCGCGCTAGCCAACTGCGCCAAGGAGACAGTCATGCTCCACTCTCACCACCATCAGAACATATCTTCAAAGCTATCAGCCCAACGAAAAAAAAGCGCCGCACCACCACCGGGTGGGCTCGAACATCCAACCTTTCGGTTAACAGCCGATCGCGCTAGCCAATTGCCCCACGGAGACAGTAGTGCTCCACTCTCACCACCGTCAGAACATTTCTTCAGAGCTATCACCCCAAAGAAAAAAAAAGCGCCGCACCACCACCGGTTGCGCTCGAACCTCCAACCTTTTTGTTAACAGCCCATCGCGCTAGCCAATTGCGCCATGGAGACAGTCCTGCACCACTCTCACCACCATCAGAACATATCTTCAAAGCTATCAGCCCAAAGAAAAAAAAGCGCCGCACCACCACCGGGTGGGCTCGAACCTCCAACTTTTCGGTTAACAGCCGATCACGCTAGCCGATTGCGCCACGGAGACAGTCCTGCTTCACTCTCACCACCATCAGAACATATCTTCAAAGCTATCAGCACAAAGAAAAAAAAAGCGCCCCAGCATCACCGGGTGGGCTCGAACTTCCAACCTTTCGGTTAACAGCCGATCGCGCTAGCCAACTGCGCCAAGGAGACAGTCTTGCTCCACTCTCACCACCATCAGAACATATCTTCAAAGCTATCAGCGCAAAGAAAAAAGCAACACACCACTCCCGGGAGGGCTCGAAACTCCAACTTTTCGGTCAACAGCCGATCGCGCTAGCCAATTGCGCCACAGAGACAGTACTGCTCTACTCTCACCACCATCAGAACATATCTTCAAAGCTATCGGCCCAAAGAAAAAAAAAGCGCCATACTACCACCGGGTGGGCTCGAACCTCCGACCTTTTTGTTAACAGCCCATCGCGCTAGCCAATTGCGCCATGGAGACAGTCCTGCACCACTCTCACCACCATCAGAACATATCTTCAAAGCTATCAGCCCAAAGAAAAAAAAGCGCCGCACCACCACCGGGTGGGCTCGAACCTCCAACTTTTCGGTTAACAGCCGATCACGCTAGCCAATTGCGCCACGGAGACAGTCCTGCTTCACTCTCACCACCATCAGAACATATCTTCAAAGCTATCAGCACAAAGAAAAAAAAAGCGCCCCAGCATCAACGGGTGGGCTCGAACTTCCAACCTTTCGGTTAACAGCCGATCGCGCTAGCCAACTGCGCCAAGGAGACAGTCGTGCTCCACTCTCACCACCATCAGAACATATCTTCAAAGCTATCAGCGCAAAGAAAAAATCAACACACCACTCCAGGAGGGCTCGAAACTCCAACCTTTCGGTTAACAGCCGATCGCGCTAGCCAATGGCGCCACAGAGACAGTCCTGCTCCACTCTTACAACCATTAGAACATATCTTCAAAGCTATCAGCCAGAAGAAAAAAAAAGCGCCGCACCACCAACGAGTGGGCTCGAACCTCCAACTTTCCGGTTAACAGCCGATCACGCTAGCCAATTGCGCCACGGAGACAGTCCTGCTCCACTCTCACCACCATCAGAACATATCTTCAAAGCTATCAGCCCAAAGAAAAAAAAGCGCCGCACCACCACCGGGTGGGCTCGAGCCTCCAACTTTTCGGTTAACAGCCGATCACGCTAGCCAATTGCGCCACGGAGACAGTCCTGCTCCACTCTCACCACCATCAGAACATATTTTCATAGCTATCAGCCCACAGAAAAAAAAGCGCCGCACCACCACCGGGTGGGCTCGAACCTCCAACTTTTCGGTTAACAGCCGATCACGCTAGCCAAATGCGCCACGGAGACAGTCCTGCTCCACTCTCACCACCATCAGAACATATCATCAAAGCTATCAGCCCACAGAAAAAAAAGCGCCGCACCACCACCGGGTGGGCTGGAACCTCCAACTTTTCGGTTAACAGTCGATCACGCTAGCCAATTGCGCCACGGAGACAGTCCTGCTTCACTCTCACCACCATCATAACTTATCTTCAAAGCTATCAGCGCAAGGAAAAAAAAGCGCTGCACCACCACCAGGTGGGCTCGAACCTCCAACCGTTCGGTTAACAGCCGATCGCGCTAGCCCATTGCGCCACGGAGACAGTCTTGCTCCACTCTCACCACCGTCAGAACATTTCTTCAGAGCTATCACCCCAAAGAAAAAAAAAGCGCCGCACCACCACCGGTTGCGCTCGAACCTTCAACCTTTCGGTTAACAGCCGGTCGCGCTAGCCAATTGCGCCACGAAGACAGTCCTGCTTCACTCTCACCACCATCAGAACATATCTTCAAAGCTATTACCGCAAAGAAAAAAGCAACACACCACTCCCGGGAGGGCTCGAAACTCCAACCTTTCGGTTAACAGCCGATCGCGCTAGCCCATTGCGCTACGGAGGCAGTCTTGCTCCAATCTCACCATCATCAGAACATATCTTCAAAGCTATCAGCGCAAGGAAAAAAAACGCTGCACCACCACCAGGTGGGCTCAAACCTCCAACCGTTCGGTTAACAGCCGATCGCGCTAGCCCATTGCCCCACGGAGACAGTCTTGCTCCACTCTCACCACCATCAGAACATATCTTCAAAGCTATCAGCGCAAAGAAAAAAGCCACACACCACTCCCGGGAGGGCTCGAAACTCCAACTTTTCGGTCAACAGCCGATCGCGCTAGCCAATTGCGCCACGGAGACAGTACTGCTCCACTCTCACCACCATCAGAACATATCTTCAAAGCTATCGACCCAAAGAAAAAGAAAAGCGCCATACTACCACCGGGTGGGCTCGAACCTCCGACCTTTTGGTTAACAGCCCATCGCGCTAGCCAATTGCGCCATGGAGACAGTCCTGCACCACTCTCACCACCATCAGAACATATCTTCAAAGCTATCAGCCCAAAGAAAAAAAAGCGCCGCACCACCACCGGGTGGGCTCGAACCTCCAACTTTTCCGTTAACAGCCGATCACGCTAGCCAATTGCGCCACGGAGACAGTCCTGCTTCACTCTCACCACCATCAGAACATATCTTCAAAGCTATCAGCACAAAAAAAGCGCCTCAGCATCACCGGGTGGGCTCGAACTTCCAACCTTTCGGTTAACAGCCGATCGCGCTAGCCAACTGCGCCAAGGAGACAGTCGTGCTCCACTCTCACCACCATCAGAACATATCTTCAAAGCTATCAGCGCAAAGAAAAAAGCAACACACCACTCCAGGAGGGCTCGAAACTCCAACCTTTCTGTTAACAGCCGATCGCGCTAGCCAATGGCGCCACAGAGACAGTCCTGCTCCACTCTTACCACCATTAGAACATATCTTCAAAGCTATCAGCCCAAAGAAAAAAAAGCGCCGCACCACCAACGGCTGGGCTCGAACCTCCAACTTTCCGGTTAACAGCCGATCACGCTAGCCAATTGCGCCACGGAGACAGTCCTGCTACACTCTCACCACCATCAGAACATATCTTCAAAGCTATCAGCCCACAGAAAAAAAAGCGCCGCACCACCACCGTGTGGGCTCGAACCTCCAACTTTTCGGTTAACAGCCGATCACGCTAGCCAATTGCGCCACGGAGACAGTCCTGCTCCACTCTCACCACCATCAAAACATATCTTCAAAGCTATCAGCACAAAGAAAAAAAGCGCCCCAGCATCACCGGGTGGGCTCGAACTTCCAACCTTTCGGTTAACAGCCGATCGCGCTAGCCAATTGCCCCACGGAGATAGTAGTGCTCCACTCTCACCACCGTCAGAACATTTCTTCAGAGCTATCACCCCAAAGAAAAAAAAGCGCCGCACCACCACCGGTTGCGCTCGAACCTCCAACCTTTCGGTTAACAGCCGATCGCGCTAGCCAATTGCGCCACGAAGACAGTCCTGCTTCACTCTCACCACCATCAGAACATATCTTCAAAGCTATTACCGCAAAGAAAAAAGCAACACACCACTCCCGGGAGGGCTCGAAACTCCAACCTTTCGGTTAACAGCCGATCGCGCTAGCCCATTGCGCTACGGAGGCAGTCTTGCTCCACTCTCACCATCATCAGAACATATCTTCAAAGCTATCAGCGCAAAGAAAAAAAAAGCGCCATACTACCACCGGGTGGGCTCGAACCTCCGACCTTTTGGTTAACAGCCCATCGCGCTAGCCAATTGCGCCATGGAGACAGTCCTGCACCACTCTCACCACCATCAGAACATATCTTCAAAGCTATCAGCCCAAAAAAAAAAGCGCCGCACCACCACCGGGTGGGCTCGAACCTCCAACTTTTCCGTTAACAGCCGATCACGCTAGCCAATTGCGCCACGGAGACAGTCCTGCTTCACTCTCACCACCATCAGAACATACCTTCAAAGCTATCAGCACAAAAAAAGCGCCTCAGCATCACCGGGTGGGCTCGAACTTCCAACCTTTCGGTTAACAGCTGATCGCGCTAGCCAACTGCGCCAAGGAGACAGTCGTGCTCCACTCTCACCACCATCATAACATATCTTCAAAGCTATCAGCGCAAAGAAAAAAGCAACACACCACTCCAGGAGGGCTCGAAACTCCAACCTTTCTGTTAACAGCCGATCGCGCTAGCCAATGGCGCCACAGAGACAGTCCTGCTCCACTCTCACCACCATTAGAACATATCTTCAAAGCTATCAGCCCAAAGAAAAAAAAGCGCCGCACCACCAACGGGTGGGCTCGAACCTCCAACTTTCAGGTTAACAGCCGATCACGCTAGCCAATTGCGCCACGGAGACAGTCCTGCTACACTCTCACCACCATCAGAACATATCTTCAAAGCTATCAGCCCACAGAAAAAAAAGCGCCGCACCACCACCGGGTGGCCTCGAACTTCCAACTTTTCGCTTAACAGCCGATCACGCTAGCCAATTGCGCCAAGGAGACAGTCCTGCTTCACTCTCACCACCATCATAACATATCTTCAAAGCTATCAGCCCAAAGAAAAAAAAAGCGCCGCACCACCACCGGGTGGGCTCAAACTACCAACTTTTCGGTTAACAGCCGACCACGCTAGCGAATTGCGCCACGGAGACAGTCCTGCTCCACTCTCACCACCATCAGAACAAATATTCAAAGCTATCAGCCCAAAGAAAAAAAGCGCCGCGCCACCACCGTGTGGGCTCGAACCTCCAACTTTTCGGTTAACAGCCGATCACGCTAGCCAATTGCGCCACGGAGACAGTCCTGCTTCACTCTCACCACCATCATAACATAACTTCAAAGCTATTAGCCCAAAGAAAAAAAAGCGCCGCACCACCACCGGGTGGGCTCGAAACTCCAACCTTTCGGTTAACTGCCGATCGCGCTAGCCAATGGCGCCACGGAGACAGTCCTGCTCCACTCTTACCACCATTAGAACATATCTTCAAAGCTATCAGCCCAAAGAAAAAAAGCGCCGCACCACCAACGGGGGGACTCGAACCTCCAACTTTCCGGTTAACAGCTGATCACGCTAGCCAATTGCGCCACGGAGACACTCCTGCTCCACGCTCTCCAACCATCAGAACTTATCTTCAAAGCTATCAGCTCAAAGAAAAAAAAAGCGCCCCAGCATCACCGGGTGGGCTCGAACTTCCAACCTTTCGGTTAACAGCCGATCGCGCTAGCCAACTGCGCCAAGGAGACAGTCATGCTCCACTCTCACCACCATCAGAACATATCTTCAAAGCTATCAGCCCAACGAAAAAAAAGCGCCGCACCACCACCGGGTGGGCTCGAACATCCAACCTTTCGGTTAACAGCCGATCGCGCTAGCCAATTGCCCCACGGAGACAGTAGTGCTCCACTCTCACCACCGTCAGAACATTTCTTCAGAGCTATCACCCCAAAGAAAAAAAAAGCGCCGCACCACCACCGGTTGCGCTCGAACCTCCAACCTTTTTGTTAACAGCCCATCGCGCTAGCCAATTGCGCCATGGAGACAGTCCTGCACCACTCTCACCACCATCAGAACATATCTTCAAAGCTATCAGCCCAAAGAAAAAAAAGCGCCGCACCACCACCGGGTGGGCTCGAACCTCCAACTTTTCGGTTAACAGCCGATCACGCTAGCCAATTGCGCCACGGAGACAGTCCTGCTTCACTCTCACCACCATCAGAACATATCTTCAAAGCTATCAGCACAAAGGAAAAAAAAGCGCCCCAGCATCACCGGGTGGGCTAGAACTTCCAACCTTTCGGTTAACAGCCGATCGCGCTAGCCAACTGCGCCAAGGAGACAGTCTTGCTCCACTCTCACCACCATCAGAACATATCTTCAAAGCTATCAGCGCAAAGAAAAAAGCAACACACCACTCCCGGGAGGGCTCGAAACTCCAACTTTTCGGTCAACAGCCGATCGCGCTAGCCAATTGCGCCACGGAGACAGTACTGCTCTACTCTCACCACCATCAGAACATATCTTCAAAGCTATCGGCCCAAAGAAAAAAAAGCGCCATACTACCACCGGGTGGGCTCGAACCTCCGACCTTTTTGTTAACAGCCCATCGCGCTAGCCAATTGCGCCATGGAGACAGTCCTGCACCACTCTCACCACCATCAGAACATATCTTCAAAGCTATTACCGCAAAGAAAAAAGCAACACACCACTCCCGGGAGGGCTAGAAACTCCAACCTTTCGGTTAACAGCCGATCGCGCTAGCCCATTGCGCTACGGAGGCAGTCTTGCTCCATTCTCACCATCATCAGAACATATCTTCAAAGCTATCAGCGCAAAGAAAAAAAAAGCGCCATACTACCACCGGGTGGGCTCGAACCTCCGACCTTTTGGTTAACAGCCCATCGCGCTAGCCAATTGCGCCATGGAGACAGTCCTGCACCACTCTCACCACCATCAGAACATATCTTCAAAGCTATCAGCCCAAAGAAAAAAAAGCGCCGCACCACCACCGGGTGGGCTCGAACCTCCAACTTTTCCGTTAACAGCCGATCACGCTAGCCAATTGCGCCACGGAGACAGTCCTGCTTCACTCTCACCACCATCAGAACATACCTTCAAAGCTATCAGCACAAAAAAAAGCGCCTCAGCATCACCGGGTGGGCTCGAACTTCCAACCTTTCGGTTAACAGCCGATCGCGCTAGCCAACTGCGCCAAGGAGACAGTCGTGCTCCACTCTCACCACCATCAGAACATATCTTCTAAGCTATCAGCGCAAAGAAAAAAGCAACACACCACTCCAGGAGGGCTCGAAACTCCAACCTTTCCGTTAACAGCCGATCGCGCTAGCCAATGGCGCCACAGAGACAGTCCTGCTCCACTCTTACCACCATTAGAACATATCTTCAAAGCTATCAGCCCAAAGAAAAAAAAGCGCCGCACCACCAACGGGTGGGCTCGAACCTCCAACTTTCAGGTTAACAGCCGATCACGCTAGCCAATTGCGCCACGGAGACAGTCCTGCTACACTCTCACCACCATCAGAACATATCTTCAAAGCTATCAGCCCACAGAAAAAAAAGCGCCGCACCACCACCGGGTGGCCTCGAACTTCCAACTTTACGCTTAACAGCCGATCACGCTAGCCAATTGCGCCAAGGAGACAGTCCTGCTTCACTCTCACCACCATCATAACATATCTTCAAAGCTATCAGCCCAAAGAAAAAAAAGCGCCGCACCACCCCGGGTGGGCTCAAACTACCAACTTTTCGGTTAACAGCCGACCACGCTAGCGAATTGCGCCACGGAGACAGTCCTGCTCCACTCTCACCACCATCAGAACAAATATTCAAAGCTATCAGCCCAAAGAAAAAAAGCGCCGCGCCACCACCGTGTGGGCTCGAACCTCCAACTTTTCGGTTAACAGCCGATCACGCTAGCCAATTGCGCCACAAAGACAGTCCTGCTTCACTCTCACCACCATCATAACATAACTTCAAAGCTATTAGCCCAAAGAAAAAAAAGCGCCGCGCCACCACCGGGTGGGCTCGAAACTCCAACCTTTCGGTTAACTGCCGATCGCGCTAGCCAATGGCGCCACGGAGACAGTCCTGCTCCACTCTTACCACCATTAGAACATATCTTCAAAGCTATCAGCCCAAAGAAAAAAAAGCGCCGCACCACCAACGGGTGGACTCGAACCTCCAACATTCTGGTTAACAGCTGATCACGCTAGCCAATTGCGCCACGGAGACACTCCTGCTCCACGCTCTCCAACCATCAGAACTTATCTTCAAAGCTATCAGCTCAAAGAAAAAAAAAGCGCTCCAGCATCACCGGGTGGGCTCGAACTTCTAACTTTTCGGTTGACAGCCGATCGCGCTAGCCAACTGCGCCAAGGAGACAGTCATGCTCCACTCTCACCACCATCAGAACATATCTTCAAAGCTATCAGCCCAACGAAAAAAAAGCGCCGCACCACCACTGGGTGGGCTCGAACATCCAACCTTTCGGTTAACAGCCGATCGCGCTAGCCAATTGCCCCACGGAGACAGTAGTGCTCCACTCTCACCACCGTCAGAACATTTCTTCAGAGCTATCACCCCAAAGAAAAAAAAAGCGCCGCACCACCACCGGTTGCGCTCGAACCTCCAACCTTTTTGTTAACAGCCCATCGCGCTAGCCAATTGCGCCATGGAGACAGTCCTGCACCACTCTCACCACCATCAGAACATATCTTCAAAGCTATCAGCCCAAAGAAAAAAAAGCGCCGCACCACCACCGGGTGGGCTCGAACCTCCAACTTTTCGGTTAACAGCCGATCACGCTAGCCAATTGCGCCACGGAGACAGTCCTGCTTCACTCTCACCACCATCAGAACATATCTTCAAAGCTATCAGCACAAAGGAAAAAAAAGCGCCCCAGCATCACCGGGTGGGCTCGAACTTCCAACCTTTCGGTTAACAGCCGATCGCGCTAGCCAACTGCGCCAAGGAGACAGTCTTGCTCCACTCTCACCACCATCAGAACATATCTTCAAAGCTATCAGCGCAAAGAAAAAAGCAACACACCACTCCCGGGAGGGCTCGAAACTCCAACTTTTCGGTCAACAGCCGATCGCGCTAGCCAATTGCGCCACGGAGACAGTACTGCTCTACTCTCACCACCATCAGAACATATCTTCAAAGCTATCGGCCCAAAGAAAAAAAAGCGCCATACTACCACCGGGTGGGCTCGAACCTCCGACCTTTTTGTTAACAGCCCATCGCGCTAGCCGATTGCGCCATGGAGACAGTCTTGCACCACTCTCACCACCATCAGAACATATCTTCAAAGCTATCAGCCCAAAGAAAAAAAAGCGCCGCACCACCACCGGGTGGGCTCGAACCTCCAACTTTTCGGTTAACAGCCGATCACGCTAGCCAATTGCGCCACGGAGACAGTCCTGCTTCACTCTCACCACCATCAGAACATATCTTCAAAGCTATCAGCACAAAGAAAAAAAAAGCGCCCCAGCATCACCGGGTGGGCTCGAACTTCCAACCTTTCGGTTAACAGCCGATCGCGCTAGCCAACTGCGCCAAGGAGACAGTCGTGCTCCACTCTCACCACCATCAGAACATATCTTCAAAGCTATCAGCGCAAAGAAAAAATCAACACACCACTCCAGGAGGGCTCGAAACTCCAACCTTTCGGTTAACAGCCGATCGCCCTAGCCAATGGCGCCACAGAGACAGTCCTGCTCCACTCTTACCACCATTAGAACATATCTTCAAAGCTATCAGCCCAAAGAAAAAAAAAGCGCCGCACCACCAACGGGTGGGCTCGAACCTCCAACTTTCCGGTTAACAGCCGATCACGCTAGCCAATTGCGCCACGGAGACAGTCCTGCTCCACTCTCACCACCATCAGAACATATCTTCAAAGCTATCAGCCCAAAGAAAAAAAAGCACCGCACCACCACCGGGTGGGCTCGAGCCTCCAACTTTTCGGTTAACAGCCGATCACGCTAGCCAATTGCGCCACGGAGACAGTCCTGCTCCACTCTCACCACCATCAGAACATATTTTCATAGCTATCAGCCCACAGAAAAAAAAGCGCCGCACCACCACCGGGTGGGCTCGAACCTCCAACTTTTCGGTTAACAGCCGATCACGCTAGCCAAATGCGCCACGGAGACAGTCCTGCTCCACTCTCACCACCATCAGAACATATCATCAAAGCTATCAGCCCACAGAGAAAAAAGCGCCGCACCACCACCGGGTGGGCTGGAACCTCCAACTTTTCGGTTAACAGCCGATCACGCTAGCCAATTGCGCCACGGAGACAGTCCTGCTTCACTCTCACCACCATCATAACTTATCTTCAAAGCTATCAGCCCAAAGAAAAAAAAAGCGCCGCACCACCACCAGGTGGGCTCAAACTACCAACTTTTCGGTTAACAGCCGACCACGCTAGCGAATTGCGCCACGGAGACAGTCCTGCTCCACTCTCACCACCATCAGAACATATATTCAAAGCTATCAGCCCAAAGAAAAAAAGCGCCGCACCACCACCGTGTGGGCTCGAACCTCCAACTTTTCGGTTAACAGCCGATCACGCTAGCCGATTGCGCCACGGAGACAGTCCTGCTTCACTCTCACCACCATCATATCTTCAAAGCTATTAGCCCAAAGAAAAAAAAAGCGCCGCACCACCACCGGGTGGGCTCGAAACTCCAACCTTTCGGTTAACTGCCGATCGCGCTAGCCAATGGCGCCACGGAGACAGTCCTGCTCCACTCTTACCACCATTAGAACATATCTTCAAAGCTATCAGCCCAAAGAAAAAAAAGCGCCGCACCACCAACGGGTGGACTCAAACCTCCAACTTTCCGGTTAACAGCCGATCACGCTAGCCAATTGCGCCACGGAGACAGTCCTGCTCCACTCTCACCACCATCAGAACTTATCTTCAAAGCTATCAGCACAAAGAAAAAAAAGCGCCCCAGCATCACCGGGTGGGCTCGAACTTCGAACCTTTCGGTTAACAGCCAATCGCGCTAGCCAGCTGGGCCAAGGAGACAGTCGTGCTCCACTCTCACCATCATCAGAATATATCTTGAAAGCTATCAGCGCAGAGAAAAAAGCAACACACCACCACCGGGTGGGCTCAAACATCCAACTTTTCGGTTAACAGCCGATCACGCTAGCCAATTGCGCCACGGAGACAGTCCTGCTCCACTCTCACCACCATCAGAACATATCTTCAAAGCTATCAGCCCACAGAAAAAAAGCGCCGCGCAACCACCGGGTAGGCTCGAACCTCCAACTTTTCGGTTAACAGCCGATCGCGCTAGCCAATTGCGCCACGGAGACAGTCCTGCTCCACTCTCACCACCATAAGAACATATCTTCAAAGCTATCAGCCCAAAGAAAAAAAAGCGTCGCAACACCACCGGGTGGGCTCGAACATCCAACCTTTCGGTTAACAGCCGATCGCGCTAGCCAATTGCCCCACGGAGACAGTGGTGCTCCACTCTCACCACCGTCAGAACATTTCTTCAGAGCTATCACCCCAAAGAAAAAAAAAGCGCCGCACCACCACCGGTCGCGCTCGAACCTCCAAACTTTCGGTTAACAGCCGATCGCGCTAGCCAATTGCGCCACGAAGACAGTCCTGCTCCACTCTCACCACCATCAGAACATATCTTCAAAGCTATTACCGCAAAGAAAAAAGCAACACACCACTCCCGGAAGGGCTCGAAACTCCAACCTTTCGGTTAACAGCCGATCGCGCTAGCCCATTGCGCTACGGATGCAGTCTTGCTCCACTCTCACCATCATCAGAACATATCTTCAAAGCTATCAGCGCAAGGAAAAAAAGCGCTGCACCACCACCAGGTGGGCTCGAACCTCCAGTCTTTCGGTTAACAGCCGATCGCGCTAGCCCATTGCGCCACGGAGACAGTCTTGCTCCACTCTCACCACCATCAGAACATATCTTCAATGCTATCAGCGCAAAGAAAAAAGCAACACACCACTCCCGGGAGGGCTCGAAACTCCAACCTTTCGGTCAACAGCCGATCGCGCGAGCCAATTGCGCCACGGAGACAGTACTGCTCCACTCTCACCACCATCAGAACATATCTTCAAAGCTATCAGCCCAAAGAAAAAAAAGCGCCGCACCACCACCGGGTGGGCTCGAACCTCCAACTTTTCGGTTAACAGCCGATCACTCTAGCCAATTGCGCCACGGAGACAGTCCTGCTTCAGTCTCACCACCATCAGAACATATCTTCAAAGCTATCAACCAAAAGAAAAAAAGCGCCGCACCACCACCGGGTGGGCTCGAGCCTCCAGCTTTTCGAATAACAGCCGATCACGCTAGCCAATTGCGCCACGGAGACAGTCCTGCTCCACTCTCACCACCATCAGAACATATCTTCAAAGCTATCAACCAAAAGAAAAAAAGCGCCGCACCACCACCGGGTGGGCTCGAGCCTCCAGCTTTTCGAATAACAGCCGATCACGCTAGCCAATTGCGCCACGGAGACAGTCCTGCTCCACTCTCACCACCATCAGAACATATCTTCAAAGCTATCAGCCCACAGAAAAAAAAGCACCGCACCACCACCGGGTGGGCTCGAACCTCCAACTTTTCGATTAACAGCCGATCACGCTAGCCAATTGCGCCACGGAGACAGTCCTGCTTCACTCTCACCACCATCATAACATATCTTCAAAGCTATCAGCCCAAAGAAAAAAAAAGCGCCGCACCACCACCGGGTGGGCTCAAACTACCAACTTTTCGGTTAACAGCCGATCACGCTAGCGAATATCGCCACGGAGACAGTCCTGCTCCCCTCTCACCACCATCAGAACATATCTTCAAAGTTATCTGCCCAAAGAAAAAAAGCGCCGCACCACCACCGTGTGGGCTCGAACCTCCAACTATCTGGTTAACAGCCGATCACGCTAGCCAATTGCACCACGGAGACAGTCCTGCTCCACTCTCACCACCATCAGAACATATCTTCAAAGCTATCAGCACAAAGAAAAAAAAGCGCCCCAGCATCACCGGGTGGGCTCGAACTTCCAACCTTTCGGTTAACAGCCGATCGCGCTAGCCAACTGCGCCAAGGAGACAGTCGTGCTCCACTCTCACCACCATCAGAACATATCTTCAAAGCTATCAGCCCAAAGAAAAAAAAGCGCCGCACCACCACCGAGTTGGCTCGAGCATCCAACCTTTCGGTTAACAGCCGATCGCGCTAGCCAATTGCCCCACGGAGACAGTAGTGCTCCACTCTCACCACCGTCAGAACATTTCTTCAGAGCTATCACCCCAAAGAAAAAAAAAAGCGCCGCACCACCACCGGTTGCGCTCGAACCTCCAACCTTCCGGTTAACAGCCGATCGCGCTAGCCAATTGCGCCACGAAGACAGTCCTGCTTCACTCTCACCACCATCAGAACATATCTTCAAAGCTATTACCGCAAAGAAAAAAGCAACACACCACTCCCGGGAGGGCTCGAAACTCCAACCTTTCGGTTAACAGCCGATCGCGCTAGCCCATTGCGCTACGGAGGCAGTCTTGCTCCACTCTCACCATCATCAGAACATATCTTCAAAGCTATCAGCGCAAGGAAAAAAAGCGCTGCACTACCACCAGGTGGGCTCGAACCTCCAACCTTTCGGTTAACAGCCGATCGCGCTAGCCCATTGCGCCACGGAGACAGTCTTGCTCCACTCTCACCACCATCAGAACATATCTTCAAAGCTATCAGCGCAAAGAAAAAAGCAACACACCACTCCCGGGAGGGCTCGAAACTCCAACTTTTCGGTCGACAGCCGATCGCGCTAGCCAATTGCGCCACGGAGACAGTACTGCTCCACTCTCACCACCATCAGAACATATCTTCAAAGCTATCGGCCCAAAGAAAAAAAAAGCGCCATACTACCACCGGGTGGGCTCGAACCTCCGACCTTTTGGTTAACAGCCCATCGCGCTAGCCAATTGCGCCATGGAGACAGTCCTGCACCCCTCTCACCACCATCAGAACATATCTTCAAAGCTATCAGCCCAAAGAAAAAAAAGCGCCGCACCACCACCGGGTGGGCTCGAACCTCCAACTTTTCGGTTAACAGCCGATCACGCTAGCCAATTGCGCCACGGAGACAGTCCTGCTTCACTCTCACCACCATCAGAACATATCTTCAAAGCTATCAGCCCACAGAAAAAAAAGCGCCCGAGCATCACCGGGTGGGCTCGAACCTCCAACTTTTCGGTTAACAACCGATCACGCTAGCCAACTGCGCCAAGGAGACAGTCGTGCTCCACTCTCACCACCATCATAACATATCTTCAAAGCTATCAGCCCAAAGAAAAAAAAAGCGCCGCACCACCACCGGGTGGGCTCAAACTACCAACTTTTCGGTTAACAGCCGACCACGCTAGCGAATTGCGCCACGGAGACAGTCCTGCTCCACTCTCACCACCATCAGAACATATATATACCAAAGCTATCAGCCCAAAGAAAAAAAGCGCCGCACCACAACCATGTGGGCTCGAACCTCCAACTTTTCGGTTAACAGCCGATCACGCTAGCCAATTGCGCCACGGAGACAGTCCTGCTTCACTCTCACCACCATCATAACATATCTTCAAAGCTATCAGCCCAAAGAAAAAAAAGCGCCGCACCACCACCGGGTGGGCTCGAAACTCCAACCTTTCGGTTAACTGCCGATCGCGCTAGCCAATGGCGCCACGGAGACAGTCCTGCTCCACTCTTACCACCATTAGAACATATCTTCAAAGCTATCAGCCCAAAGAAAAAAAAAGCGCCGCACCACCAACGGGTGGACTCGAACCTCCAACTTTCCGGTTAACAGCCGATCACGCTAGCCAATTGCGCCACGGAGACAGTCCTGCTCCACTCTCACCACCATCAGAACTTATCTTCAAAGCTATCAGCACAAAGAAAAAAAAAGCGCCCCAGCATCACCGGGTGGGCTCGAACTTCCAACCTTTCGGTTAACAGCCAATCGCGCTAGCCAGCTGGGCCAAGGAGACAGTCGTGCTCCACTCTCACCACCATCAGAACATATCTTCAAAGCTATCAGCGCAGATAAAAAAGCAACACACCACCACCGGGTGGGCTCAAACATCCAACTTTTCGGTTAACAGCCGATCACGCCAGCCAATTGCGCCACGGAGACAGTCCTGCTCCACTCTCACCACCATCAGAACATATCTTCAAAGCTATCAGCCCAAAGAAAAAAAAGCGCCGCACCACCACCGGGTGGGCTCGAACATCCAACCTTTCGGTTAACAGCCGATCGCGCTAGCCAATTGCCCCACGGAGACAGTGGTGCTCCACTTTCACCACCATCAGAACATTTCTTCAGAGCTATCACCCCAAAGAAAAAAAAAGCGCCGCACCACCACCGGTTGCGCTCGAACCTCCAACCTTTCGGTTAACAGCCGATTGCGCTAGCCAATTGCGCCACGAAGACAGTCCTGCTCCAGTCTCACCACCATCAGAACATATCTTCAAAGCTATTACCGCAAAGAAAAAAGCAACACACCACTCCCGGAAGGGCTCGAAACTCCAACCTTTCGGTTAACAGCCGATCGCGCAAGCCCATTGCGCTACGGATGCAGTCTTGCTCCACTCTCACCATCGTCAGAACATGTCTTCAAAGCTATCAGCGCAAGGAAAAAAAAGCGCTGCACCACCACCAGGTGGGCTCGAACCTCCAACCTTTCGGTTAACAGCCGATCGCGCTAGCCCATTGCGCCACGGAGACAGTCTTGCTCCACGCTCACCACCATCAGAACATATCTTGAAAGCTATCAGCGCAAAGAAAAAAGCAACACACCACTCCCGGGAGGGCTCGAAACTCCAACCTTTCGGTCAACAGCCGATCGCGCTAGCCAATTGCGCCACGGAGACAGTACTGCTCCACTCTCACCACCATCAGAACATATCTTCAAAGCTATCAGCCCAAAGAAAAAAAAGCGCCATACCACCACCGGGTGGGCTCGAACCTCCGACCTTTTGGATAACCGCCCATCGCGCTAGCCAATTGCGCCATGGAGACAGTCCTGCACCACTCTCACCACCATCACAACATATCTTCAAAGCTATCAGCCCAAAGAAAAAAAAAGCGCCGCACCACCACCGGGTGGGCTCGAACCTCCAACTTTTCGGTTAACAGCCGATAGCGCTAGCCAGTTGCGCCACGGAGACAGTCCTGCTTCAGTCTCACCACCATCAGAACATATCTTCAAAGCTATCAGCACAAAGAAAAAAAAGCGCCCCAGCATCACCGGGTGGGCTCGAACTTCCAACCTTTCGGTTAACAGCCGATCGCGCTATCCAACTGCGCCAAGGAGACAGTCGTGCTCCACTCTCACCACCATCAGAACATATCTTCAAAGCTATCAGCGCAAAGAAAAAAGCAACACACCACTCCAGGGAGGGCTCGAATCTCCAACCTTTTGGTTAACAGCCGATCGCGCTAGCCAATGGCGCCACGGAGACAGTCCTGCTCCACTCTTACCACCTTTAGAACATATCTTCAAAGCTATCAGCCCAAAGAAAAAAAAGCGCCGCACCACCAACGGGTGGGCTCGAACCTCCAACTTTCCGGTTAACAGCCGATCACGCTAGCCAATTGCGCCACGGAGACAGTCCTGCTCCACTCTCACCACCATCAGAACATATCTTCAAAGCTATCAGCCCAAAGAAAAAAAAAGCGCCGCACCACCACCGGGTGGGCTCGAACTTCCAACCTTTCGGTTAACAGCCGATCGCGCTAGCCAGCTGCGCCAAGGAGACAGTCGTGCTCCACTCTCACCACCATCAGAACATATCTTCAAAGCTATCAGCGCAAAGAAAAAAGAAACACACCATTCCAGGGAGGGCTCGAAACTCCAAACTTTCGGTTAACAGCCGATCGCGCTAGCCAATGGCGCAACGGAGACAGTCCTGCTCCACTCTTACCACCATTAGAACATATCTTCAAAGCTATCAGCCCAAAGAAAAAAAAGCGCCGCACCACCAACGGGTGGGCTCGAACGTCGAACTTTCCGGTTAACAGCCGATCACGCTAGCCAATTGCGCCACGGAGACAGTCCTGCTGCACTCTCACCACCATCAGAACGTATCTTCAAAGCTATCAGCCCAAAGAAAAAAAAGCGCCGCACCACCACCGGGTGGGCTCAAACCTCCAACTTTTCGGTTAACAGCCGATCACGCTAGCCAATTGTGCCACGGAGACAGTCCTGCTCCACTCTCACCACCATCAGAACATATCTTCAAAGCTATCAGTCCACAGAAAAAAAGCGCCGCGCAACCACCGGGTAGGCTCGAACCTCCAACTTTTCGGTTAACAGCCGATCGCGCTAGCCAATTGCGCCACGGAGACAGTCCTGCTCCATTCTCACAACCATAAGAACATATCTTCAAAGCTATCAGCCCAAAGAAAAAAAAGCGCCGCACCACCACCGGGTGTGCTCGAACATCCAACCTTTGGGTTAACAGCCGATCGCGCTAGCCAATTGCCCCACGGAGACAGTCGTGCTCCACTCTCACCACCGTCAGAACATTTCTTCAGAGCTATCACGCCAAAGAAAAAAAAGCACCGCACCACCACCGGTTGCGCTCGAACCTCCAACCTTTCGGTTAACAGCCGATCGCGCTAGCCAACTGCGCCACGAAGACAGTCCTGCTCCACTCTCACCACCATCAGAACATATTTTCAAAGCTATTACCGCAAAGAAAAAAGCAACACACCACTCCCGGGAGGGCTCGAAACTCCAAACTTTCGGTTAACAGCCGATCGCGCTAGCCCATTGCGCTACGGAGGAAGTCTTGCTCCACTCTCACCATCATCAGAACATATCTTCAAAGCTATCAGCGCAAAGAAAAAAAAGCGCTGCACCACCACCAGGTGGGCTCGAACCTCCAACCTTTCGGTTAACAGCCGATCACGCTAGCCCAATGCGCCACGGAGACAGTCTTGCTCCACTCTCACCACCATCAGAAGATATCTTCAAAGCTATCAGCGCAAAGAAAAAAGCAACACACCACTCCCGGGAGGGCTGGAAACTCCAACCTTTCGGTCAACAGCCGATCGCGCTAGCCAATTGCGCCACGGAGACAGTACTGCTCCACTCTCACCACCATCAGAACATATCTTCAAAGCTATCAGCCCAAAGAAAAAAAAGCGCCATACCACCACCGGGTGGGCTCGCACCTCCGACCTTTTGGTCAACAGCGCATCGCGCTAGCCAATTGCGCCATGGAGACAGTCCTGCTCCACTCTTACCACCATCAGAAGATATCTTCAAAGCAATCAGCCCACAGAAAAAAAGCGCCGCGACACCACCGGGTAGGCTCGAACTTCCAACTTTTCGGTTACCAGCTGATCGCGCTAGCCAATTGCGCCACGGAGACAGTCCTGCTCCACTCTCACCACCATAAGAACATATCTTCAAAGCTATCAGCCCAAAGAAAAAAAAGCGCCGCACCACCACCGGGTGGGCTCGAACATCCAACCTTTCGGTTAACAGGCGATCGCGCTAGCCAATTGCCCCACGGAGACAGTGGTGCTCCACTCTCACCACCGTCAGAACATTTCTTCAGAGCTATCACCCCAAAGAAAAAAAAAGCACCGCACCACCACCGGTTGCGCTCGAACCTCCAACCCTTCGGTTAACAGCCGATCGCGCTAGCCCATTGCGCCACGGAGACAGTCTTGCTCCACTCTCACCACCATCAGAACATATCTTCAAAGCTATCAGCGCAAAGAAAAAAGCATCACACCACTCCCGGGAGGGCTCGAAACTCCAATCTTTCAGGGTCAACAGCCGATCGCGCTAGCCAATTGCGCCACGGAGACAGTACTGCTCTACTCTCACCACCATCAGAACATATCTTCAAAGCTATGAACCCAAAGAAAAAAAAGCGCCGCACCATCACCGGGTGGGCTCGAGCCTCCAACTTTTCGGTTAACAGCCGATCACGCTAGCCAATTGCGCCACGGAGACAGTCCTGCTCCACTCTCACCACCATCAGAACATATCTTCAAAGCTATCAGCCCACAGAAAAAAAAGCGCCGCACCACCACCGGGTGGGCTCGAACCTCCAACTTTTCGGTTAACAGCCGATCACGCTAGCCAATTGCGCCACAGAGACAGTCCTGCTTCACTCTCACCACCATCATAACATATCTTCAAAGCTATCAGCCCCCAAAAAAAAGCGCCGCACTACCACCGGGTGGGCTCAAACTACCAACTTTTCGGTTAACAGCCGATCACGCTAGCGAATTGCGCCACGGAGACAGTCCTGCTCCCCTCTCACCACCATCAGAACATATCTTCAAAGTTATCAGCCCAAAGAAAAAAAGCGCCACACCACCACCGTGTGGGCTCGAACCTCCAACTTTTCGGTTAACAGCCGATCACGCTAGCCCAATGCGCCACGGAGACAGTCCTGCTTCACTCTCACCACCATCATAACATATCTTCAAAGCTATCAGCCCAAACAAAAAAAAGCGCCGCACCACCACCGGGTGGGCTCGAAACTCCAACCTTTCGGTTAACTGCCGATCGCGCTAGCCAATGGCGCAACGGAGACAGTCCTGCTCCACTCTTACCACCATTAGAACATATCTTCAAAGCTATCAGCCCAAAGAAAAAAAAAGCGCCGCACCACCAATGGGTGGACTCGAACCTCCAACTTTCCGGTTAACAGCCGATCTCGCTAGCCAATTGCGCCACGGAGACAGTCCTGCTCCACTCTCACCACCATCAGAACATATCTTCAAAGCTATCAGCAAAAAGAAAAAAAAGCGCCCCAGATCACCGGGTGAGCTCGAACTTCCAACCTTTCGGTTAACAGCCGATCGCGCTAGCCAGCTGCGCCAAGGAGACAGTCGTGCTCCACTCTCACCACCATCAGAACATATCTTCAAAGCTATCAGCGCAAAGAAAAAAGAAACACACCACTCCAGGGAGGGCTCGAAACTCCAAACTTTCGGTTAACAGCCGATCGCGCTAGCCAATAGCGCAACGGAGACAGTCCTGCTCCACTCTTACCACCATTAGAACATATCTTCAAAGCTATCAGCCCAAAGAAAAAAAAGCGCCGCACCACCAACAGGTGGGCTCGAACCTCCAACTTTCCGGTTAACAGCCGATCACGCTAGCCAATTGCGCCACGGAGACAGTCCTGCTGCACTCTCATCACCATCAGAATGTATCTTCAAAGAAGCTATCAGCCCAAAGAAAAAAAAGCGCCGCACCACCACCGGGTGGGCTCAAACCTCCAACTTTTGGGTTAACAGCCGATCACGCTAGCCAATTGTGCCACGGAGACAGTCCTGCTCCACTCTCACCACCATCAGAACATATCTTCAAAGCTATCAGCCCACAGAAAAAAAGCGCCGCGCAACCACCGGGTAGGCTCGAACCTCCAACTTTTGGGTTAACAGCCGATCGCGCTAGCCAATTGCGCCACGGAGACAGTCCTGCTCCACTCTCACCACCATAAGAACATATCTTCAAAGCTATCAGCCCAAAGAAAAAAAAGCGCCGCACCACCACCGGGTGGGCTCGAACATCCAACCTTTGGGTTAACAGCCGATCGCGCTGGCCAATTCTGCCACGGAGAAAGTCCTGCTCAACTCTCACCACAATTAGAATATATCTTCAAAGCTATCACCCCATAGAAATAAAAGCCCCGCACCACCACTGGGTGGGCTCGAACCTCCGACCTTTTGGTTAACAGCCGATCGCGCTAGCCAATTGCGCCACGGAGACAATCCTGCTCCACTCTCACCACCATAAGAACATATCTTCAAAGCTATCACGCCAAAGAAAAAAAAGCACCGCACCACTCCCGGGAGGGCTCGAAACTCCAAACTTTCGGTTAACAGCCGATCGCGCTAGCCCATTGCGCTACGGAGGAAGTCTTGCTCCACTCTCACCATCATCAGAACATATCTTCAAAGCTATCAGCGCAAAGAAAAAAAAGCGCTGCACCACCACCAGGTGGGCTCGAACCTCCAACCTTTCGGTTAACAGCCGATCACGCTAGCCCAATGCGCCACGCAGACAGTCTTGCTCCACTCTCACCACCATCAGAAGATATCTTCAAAGCTATCAGCGCAAAGAAAAAAGCAACACACCACTCCCGGGAGGGCTCGAAACTCCAACCTTTCGGTCAACAGCACATCGCGCTAGCCAATTGCGCCATGGAGACAGTCCTGCACCACTTTCACCACCACCAGAACATATCTTCAGAGCTATCACCCCAAAGAAAAAAAAGCGCCGCTCCACCACCGGTTGGGCTCGAACCTCCAACCTTTCGGTTAACAGCCGATCGCGCTAGCCAATTGCGCCACGAAGACAGTCCTGCTCTACTCTAACCACCATCAGAACATATATTCAAAGCTGATGAAAAAAAGCGCCGCACCACCGCCGGGTGGGCTTGAAACTCCAACCTTTCGGTTAACAGCCAATCGCGCTAGCCAATTGCGCCACGGAGACAGTGGTGCTCCACTCTCACCACCGTCAGAACATTTCTTCAGAGCTATCACCCCAAAGAAAAAAAAAGCGCCGCACCACCACCGGTTGCGCTCGAACCTCCAACCTTTCGGTTAACAGCCGATCGCGCTAGCCAATTGCGCCACGAAGACAGTCCTGCTCCACTCTCACCACCATCAGAACATATCTTCAAAGCTATTACCGCAAAGAAAAAAAAGCGCCCCAGCATCACCAGGTGGGCTCGAACTTCCAACCTTTCGGTTAAGAGCCGATCGCGCTATCCAACTGCGCCAAGGAGACAGTCGTGCTCCACTCTCACCACCATCAGAACATATCTTCAAAGCTATCAGCGCAAAGAAAAAAGCAACACACCACTCCCGGAAGGGCTCGAAACTCCAACCTTTCGGTTAACAGCCGATCGCGCTAGCCCATTGCGCTACGGATGCAGTCTTGCTCCACTCTCACCATCGTTAGAACATATCTTCAAAGCTATCAGCGCAAGGAAAAAAAGCGCTGCACCACCACCAGGTGGGCTCGAACATCCAACCTTTCGGTTAACAGCCGATCGCGCTAGCCCATTGCGCCACGGAGACAGTCTTGCTCCACTCTCACCACCATCAGAACATATCTTGAAAGCTATCAGCGCAAAGAAAAAAGCAACACACCACTCCCGGGAGGGCTCGAAACTCCAACCTTTCGGTCAACAGCCGATCGCGCTAGCCAATTGCGCCACGAAGACAGTCCTGCTCCACTCTCACCACCACAAGAACATATCTTCAAAGCTATCAGCCCAAAGAAAAAAAAGCGCCGCACCACCACTGGGTGGGCTCGAACCTCCGACCTTTTGGTTAACAGCCGATCGCGCTAGCCTATTGCGCCACGGAGACAGTCCTGCTCCACTCTCACCACCATCAGAACATATTTTCAAAGCTATCAGCCCAAAGAAAAAAAAGCGCCGCACCACCACCGGGTGGGCTCGAACCTACAACTTTCCGGTTAACAGCCGATCAAGCTAGCCAATTGCGCCACGGAGACAGTCCTGCTCCACTCTCACCACCATCAGAACATATCTTCAAAGCTATCAGTCCACAGAAAAAAAAAGCGCCACAAAACCACCGGGTAGGCTCGAACCTCCAACTTTTTGGTTAACAGCCGATCGCGCTAGCCAATTGCGCCACGGAGACAGACCTGCTCCACTCTCACCACCATAAGAACATATCATCAAAGCTATCAGCGCAAAGAAAAAAGCGCCACACCACCACTGGGTGGGCTCGAACCTCCGACCCTTTAGTTAACAGCCGATCGCGCTAGCCAATTGCGCCACGGAGACAGTCCTGCTCCACTCTCACCACCGTCAGAACATTTCTTCAGAGCTATCAGCCCAAAGAAAAAAAAAGCGCTGCACCACCACCGGGTGGGCTCGAACCTCCAACTTTCCGGTTACCAGCCGATCACGCGAGCCAATTGCGCCACGGAGGCAGTCCTGCTCCACTCTCACCACCATCAGAACATATCTTCAAAGCTATCAACCCAAAGAAAAAAAAGCGCTGCACCACCAACGGGTGGGCTCGAGCCTCCAACTTTTCGGTTAACAGCCGATCACGCTAGCCAATCGCGCCACGGAGACAGTCCTGCTGCACTCTCACCACCATCAGAACATATCTTCAAAGCTATCAGCCCACAAAAAAAAAGCGCCACACCACCATCGGGTGGGCTCGAACCTCCAACTTTTCGGTTAACAGCCGATCACGCTAGCCAATTGCGCCACGGAGACAGTCCTGCTTCACTCTCACCACCATCATAACATATCTTCAAAGCTATCAGCCCAAAGAAAAAAAAGCGCTGCACCACCACCGCGTGGGCTCAAACTACCAACTTTTCGGTTAACAGCCGATCACGCTAGCGAATTGCGCCACGGAGACAGTCCTGCTCCCCTCTCACCACCATCAGAACATATCTTCAAAGTTATCAGCCCAAAGAAAAAAAGCGCCGCACCACCACCGTGTGGGCTCGAACCTCCAACTTTTCGGTTAACAGCCGATCACGCTAGCCCATTGCGCCACGGAGACAGTCCTGCTTCACTCTCACCACCATCATAACATATCTTCAAAGCTATCAGCCCAAAGAAAAAAAAGCGCCGCACCACCACCGGGTGGGCTCAAACCTCCAACTTTTCGGTTAACAGCCGATCACGCTAGCCAATTGTGCCACGGAGACAGTCCTGCTCCACTCTCACCACCATCAGAACATATCTTCAAAGCTATCAGCCCACAGAAAAAAAGCGCCGCGCAACCACCGGGTAGGCTCGAACCTCCAACTTTTCGGTTAACAGCCGATCGCGCTAGCCAATTGCGCCACGGAGACAGTCCTGCTCCACTCTCACCACGATAAGAACATATCTTCAAAGCTATCAGCCCAAAGAAAAAAAAGCGCCGCACCACCACCGGGTGGGCTCGAACATCCAACCTTTGGGTTAACAGCCGATCGCGCTGGCCAATTCTGCCACGGAGAAAGTCCTGCTCAACTCTCACCACAATTAGAATATATCTTCAAAGCTATCACCCCATAGAAATAAAAGCCCCGCACCACCACTGGGTGGGCTCGAACCTCCGACCTTTTGGTTAACAGCCGATCGCGCTAGCCAATTGCGCCACGGAGACAATCCTGCTCCACTCTCACCACCATAAGAACATATCTTCAAAGCTATCACGCCAAAGAAAAAAAAGCACCGCACCACTCCCGGGAGGGCTCGAAACTCCAAACTTTCGGTTAACAGCCGATCGCGCTAGCCCATTGCGCTACGGAGGAAGTCTTGCTCCACTCTCACCATCATCAGAACATATCTTCAAAGCTATCAGCGCAAAGAAAAAAAAGCGCTGCACCACCACCAGGTGGGCTCGAACCTCCAACCTTTCGGTTAACAGCCGATCACGCTAGCCCAATGCGCCACGCAGACAGTCTTGCTCCACTCTCACCACCATCAGAAGATATCTTCAAAGCTATCAGCGCAAAGAAAAAAGCAACACACCACTCCCGGGAGGGCTCGAAACTCCAACCTTTCGGTCAACAGCGCATCGCGCTAGCCAATTGCGCCATGGAGACAGTCCTGCACCACTTTCACCACCACCAGAACATATCTTCAGAGCTATCACCCCAAAGAAAAAAAAGCGCCGCTCCACCACCGGTTGGGCTCGAACCTCCAACCTTTCGGTTAACAGCCGATCGCGCTAGCCAATTGCGCCACGAAGACAGTCCTGCTCTACTCTAACCACCATCAGAACATATATTCAAAGCTGATGAAAAAAAAGCGCCGCACCACCGCCGGGTGGGCTTGAAACTCCAACCTTTCGGTTAACAGCCAATCGCGCTAGCCAATTGCGCCACGGAGACAGTGGTGCTCCACTCTCACCACCGTCAGAACATTTCTTCAGAGCTATCACCCCAAAGAAAAAAAAAGCGCCGCACCACCACCGGTTGCGCTCGAACCTCCAACCTTTCGGTTAACAGCCGATCGCGCTAGCCAATTGCGCCACGAAGACAGTCCTGCTCCACTCTCACCACCATCAGAACATATCTTCAAAGCTATTACCACAAAGAAAAAAAAGCGCCCCAGCATCACCGGGTGGGCTCGAACTTCCAACCTTTCGGTTAAGAGCCGATCGCGCTATCCAACTGCGCCAAGGAGACAGTCGTGCTCCACTCTCACCACCATCAGAACATATCTTCAAAGCTATCAGCGCAAAGAAAAAAGCAACACACCACTCCCGTAAGGGCTCGAAACTCCAACCTTTCGGTTAACAGCCGATCGCGCTAGCCCATTGCGCTACGGATGCAGTCTTGCTCCACTCTCACCATCGTTAGAACATATCTTCAAAGCTATCAGCGCAAGGAAAAAAAGCGCTGCACCACCACCAGGTGGGCTCGAACCTCCAACCTTTCGGTTAACAGCCGATCGCGCTAGCCCATTGCGCCACGGAGACAGTCTTGCTCCACTCTCACCACCATCAGAACATATCTTGAAAGCTATCAGCGCAAAGAAAAAAGCAACACACCACTCCCGGGAGGGCTCGAAACTCCAACCTTTCGGTCAACAGCCGATCGCGCTAGCCAATTGCACCACGGAGACAGCACTGCTCCACTCTCACCACCATCAGAACATATCTTAAAGCTATCAGCCCAAAGAAAAAAAAGCGCCATACCACCACCGGGTGGGCTCGAACCTCCGACCTTTTGGTTAACCGCCCATCGCGCTAGCCAATTGCGCCAAGGAGACAGTCCTGCTCCACTCTCACCGCCATCACAACATATCTTCAAAGCTATCAGCCCAAAGAAAAAAAAGCGCCGCACCACCACCGGGTGGGCTCGAACCTCCAACTTTTCGGTTAACAGCCGATCACGCTAGCCAGTTGCGCCACGGAGACAGTCCTGCTTCAGTCTCACCACCATCAGAACATATCTTCAAAGCTATCAGCACAAAGAAAAAAAAGCGCCCCAGCATCACCGGGTGGGCTCGAACTTCCAACCTTTCGGTTAACAGCCGATCGCGCTATCCAACTGCGCCAAGGAGACAGTCGTGCTCCACTCTCACCACCATCAGAACATATCTTCAAAGCTATCAGCGCAAAGAAAAAAGCAACACACCACTCCAGGGAGGGCTCGAATCTCCAACCTTTTGGTTAACAGCCGATCGCGCTAGCCAATGGCGCCACGGAGACAGTCCTGCTCCACTCTTACCACCTTTAGAACATATCTTCAAAGCTATCAGCCCAAAGAAAAAAAAGCGCCGCACCACCAACGGGTGTGCTCGAACCTCCAACTTTCCGGTTAACAGCCGATCACGCGAGCCAATTGCGCCACGGAGGCAGTCCTGCTCCACTCTCACCACCATCAGAACATATCTTCAAAGCTATCAACCCAAAGAAAAAAAAGCGCTGCACCACCAACGGGTGGGCTCGAGCCTCCAACTTTTCGGTTAACAGCCGATCACGCTAGCCAATCGCGCCACGGAGACAGTCCTGCTGCACTCTCACCACCATCAGAACATATCTTCAAAGCTATCAGCCCACAGAAAAAAAGCGCCACACCACCATCGGGTGGGCTCGAACCTCCAACTTTTCGGTTAACAGCCGATCACGCTAGCCAATTGCGCCACGGAGACAGTCCTGCTTCACTCTCACCACCATCATAACATATCTTCAAAGCTATCAGCCCAAAGAAAAAAAAAGCGCTGCACCACCACCGCGTGGGCTCAAACTACCAACTTTTCGGTTAACAGCCGATCACGCTAGCGAATTGCGCCACGGAGACAGTCCTGCTCCCCTCTCACCACCATCAGAACATATCTTCAAAGTTATCAGCCCAAAGAAAAAAAGCGCCGCACCACCACCGTGTGGGCTCGAACCTCCAACTTTTCGGTTAACAGCCGATCACGCTAGCCCATTGCGCCACGGAGACAGTCCTGCTTCACTCTCACCACCATCATAACATATCTTCAAAGCTATCAGCCCAAAGAAAAAAAGCGCCGCACCACCACCGGGTGGGCTCGAAACTCCAACCTTTCGGTTAACTGCCGATCGCGCTCGCCAATGGCGCCACGGAGACAGTCCTGCTCCAATCTTACCACCATTAGAATATATCTTCAAAGCTATCAGACCAAAGAAAAAAAAAGCGCCGCACCACCAACGGGTGGACTCGAACCTCCAACTTTCCGGTTAACAGCCAATCACGCTAGCCAATTGCGCCACGGAGACAGTCCTGCTCCACTCTCACCACCATCAGAACATATCTTCAAGGCTATCAGCACAAAGAAAAAAAAAGCGCCCCAGCATCACCGGGTGGGCTCGAACTTCCAACCTTTCGGTTAACAGCCGATCGCGCTAGCCAGCTGCGCCAAGGAGACAGTCGTGCTCCACTCTCACCACCATCAGAACATATCTTCAAAGCTATCAGCGCAAAAAAAAGCAACACACCACTCCAGGGAGGGCTCGAAACTCCAACCGACCCGCAGGGCGCGGGTTCGAATCCCGGCTGCGGCGGCTGCATTTCCGATGGAGGCGGAAATGTTGTAGGCCCGTGTACTCAGATTTGGGTGCACGTTAAAGAAACCCAGGTGGTCTAAATTTCCGGAGCCCTCCACTACGGCGTCTCTCATAATCATATAGTGGTTTTGGGACGTTAAACCCCACATATCAATCAATCAATCAATCAATCGAAACTCAAACCTTTCGGTTAACAGCCGATCGCGCTAGCCAATGGCACCACGGAGACAGTCCTGCTCCACTCTTACCACCATTAGAACATATCTTCAAAGCTATCAGCCCAAAGAAAAAAAAAGCGCCGCACCACCACCGGTTGCGCTCGAACCTCCAACCTTTCGGTTAACAGCCGATTGCGCTAGCCAATTGCGCCACGAAGACAGTCCTGCTCCAGTCTCACCACCATCAGAACATATCTTCAAAGCTATTACCGCAAAGAAAAAAGCAACACACCACTCCCGGAAGGGCTCGAACCTCCAACTTTTCGGTTAACAGCCGATCACGCTAGCCAGTTGCGCCACGGAGACAGTCCTGCTTCAGTCTCACCACCATCAGAACATATCTTCAAAGCTATCAGCACAAAGAAAAAAAAGCGCCCCAGCATCACCGGGTGGGCTCGAACTTCCAACCTTTCGGTTAACAGCCGATCGCGCTATCCAACTGCGCCAAGGAGACAGTTTTTTTTTTTTTTTTTTATTTATTGCCTGGCATGGACATTGTACAGGGCAATCATTGCACACACATATATTACAATACAAAGAAAAAGAAAAAAAAAACAAGCATTGCCATCAGTCCCATTTGTACTGATGTTGTCCTCTTAAAAATACTTAAGGTTTGCCAGGGGTTCAAACCTTGACAACCATTCTGGCTCGATATCCTCTATTTTGCTACACTCAATGAATGCAGACATGCTTTGCCTGAAATAAATTACTGCTGGTTTTGCGTCCGGGTCGAAATGGTATCCGGCCATTCGTGCACGCCATATACAGTGGAGACCGGTCAACATCACTACATCGAATGGGACCCCATCATCATTTGTTACTGCGAGGTACCTTATTCCGTGTGGGTCTAGTGGAAAATCCTTCTTTATTGTCCTCTGTAATATGTCCCAAAAATGTACCCCTTCCCAACAATGCAAAAAAACATGGTCTATTGTTTCTGGTTTCTTACATATCAAGCAGTGTGACCCCCATAGTGTAAAAAAACCCCGTTCCTCTGTGAAAGTCTTTACTGATAGTGTTCCTGTGTGTAACTTGAAGAAAAAAGTTTTCACCCCTGTAGGTACCTGCATGTTTCTCACCCGCTTCAGTACGTTTTGTCCCGGTCTTCCACTGTATATGGCCCTGTACAATGGTACTGGCAAAACCATAGCATGCGCCAAGGAGACAGTCGTGCTCCACTCTCACCACCATCAGAACATATCTTCAAAGCTATCAGCGCAAAGAAAAAAGCAACACACCACTCCAGGGAGGGCTCGAATCTCCAACCTTTTGGTTAACAGCCGATCGCGCTAGCCAATGGCGCCACGGAGACAGTCCTGCTCCACTCTTACCACCTTTAGAACATATCTTCAAAGCTATCAGCCCAAAGAAAAAAAAGCGCCGCACCACCAACGGGTGTGCTCGAACCTCCAACTTTCCGGTTAACAGCCGATCACGCGAGCCAATTGCGCCACGGAGGCAGTCCTGCTCCACTCTCACCACCATCAGAACATATCTTCAAAGCTATCAACCCAAAGAAAAAAAAGCGCTGCACCACCAACGGGTGGGCTCGAGCCTCCAACTTTTCGGTTAACAGCCGATCACGCTAGCCAATCGCGCCACGGAGACAGTCCTGCTGCACTCTCACCACCATCAGAACATATCTTCAAAGCTATCAGCCCACAGAAAAAAAGCGCCACACCACCATCGGGTGGGCTCGAACCTCCAACTTTTCGGTTAACAGCCGATCACGCTAGCCAATTGCGCCACGGAGACAGTCCTGCTTCACTCTCACCACCATCATAACATATCTTCAAAGCTATCAGCCCAAAGAAAAAAAAGCGCTGCACCACCACCGCGTGGGCTCAAACTACCAACTTTTCGGTTAACAGCCGATCACGCTAGCGAATTGCGCCACGGAGACAGTCCTGCTCCCCTCTCACCACCATCAGAACATATCTTCAAAGTTATCAGCCCAAAGAAAAAAAGCGCCGCACCACCACCGTGTGGGCTCGAACCTCCAACTTTTCGGTTAACAGCCGATCACGCTAGCCCATTGCGCCACGGAGACAGTCCTGCTTCACTCTCACCACCATCATAACATATCTTCAAAGCTATCAGCCCAAAGAAAAAAAGCGCCGCACCACCACCGGGTGGGCTCGAAACTCCAACCTTTCGGTTAACTGCCGATCGCGCTCGCCAATGGCGCCACGGAGACAGTCCTGCTCCAATCTTACCACCATTAGAATATATCTTCAAAGCTATCAGACCAAAGAAAAAAAAAGCGCCGCACCACCAACGGGTGGACTCGAACCTCCAACTTTCCGGTTAACAGCCAATCACGCTAGCCAATTGCGCCACGGAGACAGTCCTGCTCCACTCTCACCACCATCAGAACATATCTTCAAAGCTATCAGCACAAAGAAAAAAAAAGCGCCCCAGCATCACCGGGTGGGCTCGAACTTCCAACCTTTCGGTTAACAGCCGATCGCGCTAGCCAGCTGCGCCAAGGAGACAGTCGTGCTCCACTCTCACCACCATCAGAACATATCTTCAAAGCTATCAGCGCAAAAAAAGCAACACACCACTCCAGGGAGGGCTCGAAACTCCAACCGACCCGCAGGGCGCGGGTTCGAATCCCGGCTGCGGCGGCTGCATTTCCGATGGAGGCGGAAATGTTGTAGGCCCGTGTACTCAGATTTGGGTGCACGTTAAAGAACCCCAGGTGGTCTAAATTTCCGGAGCCCTCCACTACGGCGTCTCTCATAATCATATAGTGGTTTTGGGACGTTAAACCCCACATATCAATCAATCAATCAATCAATCGAAACTCCAACCTTTCGGTTAACAGCCGATCGCGCTAGCCAATGGCACCACGGAGACAGTCCTGCTCCACTCTTACCACCATTAGAACATATCTTCAAAGCTATCAGCCCAAAGAAAAAAAAAGCGCCGCACCACCACCGGTTGCGCTCGAACCTCCAACCTTTCGGTTAACAGCCGATTGCGCTAGCCAATTGCGCCACGAAGACAGTCCTGCTCCAGTCTCACCACCATCAGAACATATCTTCAAAGCTATTACCGCAAAGAAAAAAGCAACACACCACTCCCGGAAGGGCTCGAAACTCCAACCTTTCGGTTAACAGCCGATCGCGCAAGCCCATTGCGCTACGGATGCAGTCTTGCTCCACTCTCACCATCGTCAGAACATATCTTCAAAGCTATCAGCGCAAGGAAAAAAAAGCGCTGCACCACCACCAGGTGGGCTCGAACCTCCAACCTTTCGGTTAACAGCCGATCGCGCTAGCCCATTGCGCCACGGAGACAGTCTTGCTCCACGCTCACCACCATCAGAACATATCTTGAAAGCTATCAGCGCAAAGAAAAAAGCAACACACCACTCCCGGGAGGGCTCGAAACTCCAACCTTTCGGTCCACAGCCGATCGCGCTAGCCAATTGCGCCACGGAGACAGTACTGCTCCACTCTCACCACCATCAGAACATATCTTCAAAGCTATCAGCCCAAAGAAAAAAAAGCGCCATACCACCACCGGGTGAGCTCGAACCTCCGACCTTTTGGATAACCGCCCATCGCGCTAGCCAATTGCGCCATGGAGACAGTCCTGCACCACTCTCACCACCATCACAACATATCTTCAAAGCTATCAGCCCAAAGAAAAAAAAAGCGCCGCACCACCACCGGGTGGGCTCGAACCTCCAACTTTTCGGTTAAGAGCCGATAGCGCTAGCCAGTTGCGCCACGGAGACAGTCCTGCTTCAGTCTCACCACCATCAGAACATATCTTCAAAGCTATCAGCACAAAGAAAAAAAAGCGCCCCAGCATCACCGGGTGGGCTCGAACTTCCAACCTTTCGGTTAACAGCCGATCGCGCTATCCAACTGCGCCAAGGAGACAGTCGTGCTCCACTCTCACCACCATCAGAACATATCTTCAAAGCTATCAGCGCAAAGAAAAAAGCAACACACCACTCCAGGGAGGGCTCGAATCTCCAACCTTTTGGTTAACAGCCGATCGCGCTAGCCAATGGCGCCACGGAGACAGTCCTGCTCCACTCTTACCACCTTTAGAACATATCTTCAAAGCTATCAGCCCAAAGAAAAAAAAGCGCCGCACCACGAACGGGTGGGCTCGAACCTCCAACTTTCCGGTTAACAGCCGATCACGCTAGCCAATTGCGCCACGGAGACAGTCCTGCTCCACTCTCACCACCATCAGAACATATCTTCAAAGCTATCAGCCCAAAGAAAAAAAAAGCGCCGCACCACCACCGGGTGGGCTCGAACTTCCAACCTTTCGGTTAACAGCCGATCGCGCTAGCCAGCTGCGCCAAGGAGACAGTCGTGCTCCACTCTCACCACCATCAGAACATATCTTCAAAGCTATCAGCGCAAAGAAAAAAGAAACACACCATTCCAGGGAGGGCTCGAAACTCCAAACTTTCGGTTAACAGCCGATCGCGCTAGCCAATGGCGCAACGGAGACAGTCCTGCTCCACTCTTACCACCATTAGAACATATCTTCAAAGCTATCAGCCCAAAGAAAAAAAAGCGCCGCACCACCAACGGGTGGGCTCGAACGTCGAACTTTCCGGTTAACAGCCGATCACGCTAGCCAATTGCGCCACGGAGACAGTCCTGCTGCACTCTCACCACCATCAGAACGTATCTTCAAAGCTATCAGCCCAAAGAAAAAAAAGCGCCGCACCACCACCGGGTGGGCTCAAACCTCCAACTTTTCGGTTAACAGCCGATCACGCTAGCCAATTGTGCCACGGAGACAGTCCTGCTCCACTCTCACCACCATCAGAACATATCTTCAAAGCTATCAGTCCACAGAAAAAAAGCGCCGCGCAACCACCGGGTAGGCTCGAAGCTCCAACTTTTCGGTTAACAGCCGATCGCGCTAGCCAATTGCGCCACGGAGACAGTCCTGCTCCACTCTCACAACCATAAGAACATATCTTCAAAGCTATCAGCCCAAAGAAAAAAAAGCGCCGCACCACCACCGGGTGTGCTCGAACATCCAACCTTTGGGTTAACAGCCGATCGCGCTAGCCAATTGCCCCACGGAGACAGTCGTGCTCCACTCTCACCACCGTCAGAACATTTCTTCAGAGCTATCACGCCAAAGAAAAAAAAGCACCGCACCACCACCGGTTGCGCTCGAACCTCCAACCTTTCGGTTAACAGCCGATCGCGCTAGCCAATTGCGCCACGAAGACAGTCCTGCTCCACTCTCACCACCATCAGAACATATTTTCAAAGCTATTACCGCAAAGAAAAAAGCAACACACCACTCCCGGGAGGGCTCGAAACTCCAAACTTTCGGTTAACAGCCGATCGCGCTAGCCCATTGCGCTACGGAGGAAGTCTTGCTCCACTCTCACCATCATCAGAACATATCTTCAAAGCTATCAGCGCAAAGAAAAAAAAGCGCTGCACCACCACCAGGTGGGCTCGAACCTCCAACCTTTCGGTTAACAGCCGATCACGCTAGCCCAATGCGCCACGGAGACAGTCTTGCTCCACTCTCACCACCATCAGAAGATATCTTCAAAGCTATCAGCGCAAAGAAAAAAGCAACACACCACTCCCGGGAGGGCTGGAAACTCCAACCTTTCGGTCAACAGCCGATCGCGCAAGCCAATTGCGCCACGGAGACAGTACTGCTCCACTCTCACCACCATCAGAACATATCTTCAAAGCTATCAGCCCAAAGAAAAAAAAGCGCCATACCACCACCGGGTGGGCTCGCACCTCCGACCTTTTGGTCAACAGCGCATCGCGCTAGCCAATTGCGCCATGGAGACAGTCCTGCTCCACTCTTACCACCATCAGAAGATATCTTCAAAGCAATCAGCCCACAGAAAAAAAGCGCCGCGACACCACTGGGTAGGCTCGAACTTCCAACTTTTCGGTTACCAGCTGATCGCGCTAGCCAATTGCGCCACGGAGACAGTCCTGCTCCACTCTCACCACCATAAGAACATATCTTCAAAGCTATCAGCCCAAAGAAAAAAAAGCGCCGCACCACCACCGGGTGGGCTCGAACATCCAACCTTTCGGTTAACAGGCGATCGCGCTAGCCAATTGCCCCACGGAGACAGTGGTGCTCCACTCTCACCACCGTCAGAACATTTCTTCAGAGCTATCACCCCAAAGAAAAAAAAGCACCGCACCACCACCGGTTGCGCTCGAACCTCCAACCCTTCGGTTAACAGCCGATCGCGCTAGCCCATTGCGCCACGGAGACAGTCTTGCTCCACTCTCACCACCATCAGAACATATCTTCAAAGCTATCAGCGCAAAGAAAAAAGCATCACACCACTCCCGGGAGGGCTCGAAACTCCAATCTTTCAGGGTCAACAGCCGATCGCGCTAGCCAATTGCGCCACGGAGACAGTACTGCTCTACTCTCACCACCATCAGAACATATCTTCAAAGCTATGAACCCAAAGAAAAAAAAGCGCCGCACCATCACCGGGTGGGCTCGAGCCTCCAACTTTTCGGTTAACAGCCGATCACGCTAGCCAATTGCGCCACGGAGACAGTCCTGCTCCACTCTCACCACCATCAGAACATATCTTCAAAGCTCTCAGCCCACAGAAAAAAAAGCGCCGCACCACCACCGGGTGGGCTCGAACCTCCAACTTTTCGGTTAACAGCCGATCACGCTAGCCAATTGCCCCACAGAGACAGTCCTGCTTCACTCTCACCACCATCATAACATATCTTCAAAGCTATCAGCCCCAAAAAAAAAGCGCCGCACTACCACCGGGTGGGCTCAAACTACCAACTTTTCGGTTAACAGCCGATCACGCTAGCGAATTGCGCCTCGGAGACAGTCCTGCTCCCCTCTCACCACCATCAGAACATATCTTCAAAGTTATCAGCCCAAAGAAAAAAAGCGCCACACCACCACCGTGTGGGCTCGAACCTCCAACTTTTCGGTTAACAGCCGATCACGCTAGCCCAATGCGCCACGGAGACAGTCCTGCTTCACTCTCACCACCATCATAACATATCTTCAAAGCTATCAGCCCAAACAAAAAAAAGCGCCGCACCACCACCGGGTGGGCTCGAAACTCCAACCTTTCGGTTAACTGCCGATCGCGCTAGCCAATGGCGCAACGGAGACAGTCCTGCTCCACTCTTACCACCATTAGAACATATCTTCAAAGCTATCAGCCCAAAGAAAAAAAAAGCGCCGCACCACCAATGGGTGGACTCGAACCTCCAACTTTCCGGTTAACAGCCGATCTCGCTAGCCAATTGCGCCACGGAGACAGTCCTGCTCCACTCTCACCACCATCAGAACATATCTTCAAAGCTATCAGCAAAAAGAAAAAAAAGCGCCCCAGATCACCGGGTGAGCTCGAACTTCCAACCTTTCGGTTAACAGCCGATCGCGCTAGCCAGCTGCGCCAAGGAGACAGTCGTGCTCCACTCTCACCACCATCAGAACATATCTTCAAAGCTATCAGCGCAAAGAAAAAAGAAACACACCACTCCAGGGAGGGCTCGAAACTCCAAACTTTCGGTTAACAGCCGATCGCGCTAGCCAATAGCGCAACGGAGACAGTCCTGCTCCACTCTTACCACCATTAGAACATATCTTCAAAGCTATCAGCCCAAAGAAAAAAAAGCGCCGCACCACCAACAGGTGGGCTCGAACCTCCAACTTTCCGGTTAACAGCCGATCACGCTAGCCAATTGCGCCACGGAGACAGTCCTGCTGCACTCTCATCACCATCAGAATGTATCTTCAAAGAAGCTATCAGCCCAAAGAAAAAAAAGCGCCGCACCACCACCGGGTGGGCTCAAACCTCCAACTTTTCGGTTAACAGCCGATCACGCTAGCCAATTGTGCCACGGAGACAGTCCTGCTCCACTCTCACCACCATCAGAACATATCTTCAAAGCTATCAGCCCACAGAAAAAAAGCGCCGCGCAACCACCGGGTAGGCTCGAACCTCCAACTTTTCGGTTAACAGCCGATCGCGCTAGCCAATTGCGCCACGGAGACAGTCCTGCTCCACTCTCACCACCATAAGAACATATCTTCAAAGCTATCAGCCCAAAGAAAAAATAGCGCCGCACCACCACCGGGTGGGCTCGAACATCCAACCTTTGGGTTAACAGCCGATCGCGCTGGCCAATTCTGCCACGGAGAAAGTCCTGCTCAACTCTCACCACAATTAGAATATATCTTCAAAGCTATCACCCCATAGAAATAAAAGCCCCGCACCACCACTGGGTGGGCTCGAACCTCCGACCTTTTGGTTAACAGCCGATCGCGCTAGCCAATTGCGCCACGGAGACAATCCTGCTCCACTCTCACCGCCATAAGAACATATCTTCAAAGCTATCACGCCAAAGAAAAAAAAAGCACCGCACCACTCCCGGGAGGGCTCGAAACTCCAAACTTTCGGTTAACAGCCGATCGCGCTAGCCCATTGCGCTACGGAGGAAGTCTTGCTCCACTCTCACCATCATCAGAACATATCTTCAAAGCTATCAGCGCAAAGAAAAAAAAGCGCTGCACCACCACCAGGTGGGCTCGAACCTCCAACCTTTCGGTTAACAGCCGATCACGCTAGCCCAATGCGCCACGCAGACAGTCTTGCTCCACTCTCACCACCATCAGAAGATATCTTCAAAGCTATCAGCGCAAAGAAAAAAGCAACACACCACTCCCGGGAGGGCTCGAAACTCCAACCTTTCGGTCAACAGCGCATCGCGCTAGCCAATTGCGCCATGGAGACAGTCCTGCACCACTTTTACCACCACCAGAACATATCTTCAGAGCTATCACCCCAAAGAAAAAAAAAGCGCCGCTCCACCACCGGTTGGGCTCGAACCTCCAACCTTTCGGTTAACAGCCGATCGCGCTAGCCAATTGCGCCACGAAGACAGTCCTGCTCTACTCTAACCACCATCAGAACATATATTCAAAGCTGATGAAAAAAAAGCGCCGCACCACCGCCGGGTGGGCTTGAAACTCCAACCTTTCGGTTAACAGCCAATCGCGCTTTCTTTCGAAATTTGCTCTTTCGAAATAAATCTTTGTTGGAAGTGGCGCTCCGTGTGTGTGTACTGTCTCTCTTCGTCCGTGTCGTTTTCGCGCCTTAAGCTGCAAATATGTTAAACCAACAAGCCCAGTCTGCTATTCTTACAAAGCCAATTGCGCCACGGAGACAGTGGTGCTCCACTCTCACCACCGTCAGAACATTTCTTCAGAGCTATCACCCCAAAGAAAAAAAAAGCGCCGCACCACCACCGGTTGCGCTCGAACCTCCAACCTTTCGGTTAACAGCCGATCGCGCTAGCCAATTGCGCCACGAAGACAGTCCTGCTCCACTCTCACCACCATCAGAACATATCTTCAAAGCTATTACCGCAAAGAAAAAAAAGCGCCCCAGCATCACCGGGTGGGCTCGAACTTCCAACCTTTCGGTTAAGAGCCGATCGCGCTATCCAACTGCGCCAAGGAGACAGTCGTGCTCCACTCTCACCACCATCAGAACATATCTTCAAAGCTATCAGCGCAAAGAAAAAAGCAACACACCACTCCCGGAAGGGCTCGAAACTCCAACCTTTCGGTTAACGGCCGATCGCGCTAGCCCATTGCGCTACGGATGCAGTCTTGCTCCACTCTCACCATCGTTAGAACATATCTTCAAAGCTATCAGCGCAAGGAAAAAAAGCGCTGCACCACCACCAGGTGGGCTCGAACCTCCAACCTTTCGGTTAACAGCCGATCGCGCTAGCCCATTGCGCCACGGAGACAGTCTTGCTCCACTCTCACCACCATCAGAACATATCTTGAAAGCTATCAGCGCAAAGAAAAAAGCAACACACCACTCCCGGGAGGGCTCGAAACTCCAACCTTTCGGTCAACAGCCGATCGCGCTAGCCAATTGCACCACGGAGACAGCACTGCTCCACTCTCACCACCATCAGAACATATCTTAAAGCTATCAGCCCAAAGAAAAAAAAGCGCCATACCACCACCGGGTGGGCTCGAACCTCCGACCTTTTGGTTAACCGCCCATCGCGCTAGCCAATTGCGCCAAGGAGACAGTCCTGCTCCACTCTCACCGCCATCACAACATATCTTCAAAGCTATCAGCCCAAAGAAAAAAAAGCGCCGCACCACCACCGGGTGGGCTCGAACCTCCAACTTTTCGGTTAACAGCCGATCACGCTAGCCAGTTGCGCCACGGAGACAGTCCTGCTTCAGTCTCACCACCATCAGAACATATCTTCAAAGCTATCAGCACAAAGAAAAAAAAGCGCCCCAGCATCACCGGGTGGGCTCGAACTTCCAACCTTTCGGTTAACAGCCGATCGCGCTATCCAACTGCGCCAAGGAGACAGTCGTGCTCCACTCTCACCACCATCAGAACATATCTTCAAAGCTATCAGCGCAAAGAAAAAAGCAACACACCACTCCAGGGAGGGCTCGAATCTCCAACCTTTTGGTTAACAGCCGATCGCGCTAGCCAATGGCGCCACGGAGACAGTCCTGCTCCACTCTTACCACCTTTAGAACATATCTTCAAAGCTATCAGCCCAAAGAAAAAAAAGCGCCGCACCACCAACGGGTGGGCTCGAACCTCCAACTTTCCGGTTAACAGCCGATCACGCGAGCCAATTGCGCCACGGAGGCAGTCCTGCTCCACTCTCACCACCATCAGAACATATCTTCAAAGCTATCAACCCAAAGAAAAAAAAGCGCTGCACCACCAACGGGTGGGCTCGAGCCTCCAACTTTTCGGTTAACAGCCGATCACGCTAGCCAATCGCGCCACGGAGACAGTCCTGCTGCACTCTCACCACCATCAGAACATATCTTCAAAGCTATCAGCCCACAGAAAAAAAGCGCCACACCACCATCGGGTGGGCTCGAACCTCCAACTTTTCGGTTAACAGCCGATCACGCTAGCCAATTGCGCCACGGAGACAGTCCTGCTTCACTCTCACCACCATCATAACATATCTTCAAAGCTATCAGCCCAAAGAAAAAAAAAAGCGCCGCACCACCACCGCGTGGGCTCAAACTACCAACTTTTCGGTTAACAGCCGATCACGCTAGCGAATTGCGCCACGGAGACAGTCCTGCTCCCCTCTCACCACCATCAGAACATATCTTCAAAGTTATCAGCCCAAAGAAAAAAAGCGCCGCACCACCACCGTGTGGGCTCGAACCTCCAACTTTTCGGTTAACAGCCGATCACGCTAGCCCATTGCGCCACGGAGACAGTCCTGCTTCACTCTCACCACCATCATAACATATCTTCAAAGCTATCAGCCCAAAGAAAAAAAGCGCCGCACCACCACCGGGTGGGCTCGAAACTCCAACCTTTCGGTTAACTGCCGATCGCGCTCGCCAATGGCGCCACGGAGACAGTCCTGCTCCAATCTTACCACCATTAGAATATATCTTCAAAGCTATCAGACCAAAGAAAAAAAAGCGCCGCACCACCAACGGGTGGACTCGAACCTCCAACTTTCCGGTTAACAGCCAATCACGCTAGCCAATTGCGCCACGGAGACAGTCCTGCTCCACTCTCACCACCACCAGAACATATCTTCAAAGCTATCAGCACAAAGAAAAAAAAGCGCCCCAGCATCACCGGGTGGGCTCGAACTTCCAACCTTTCGGTTAACAGCCGATCGCGCTAGCCAGCTGCGCCAAGGAGACAGTCGTGCTCCACTCTCACCACCATCAGAACATATCTTCAAAGCTATCAGCGCAAAAAAAAAGCAACACACCACTCCAGGGAGGGCTCGAAACTCCAACCGACCCGCAGGGCGCGGGTTCGAATCCCGGCTGCGGCGGCTGCATTTCCGATGGAGGCGGAAATGTTGTAGGCCCGTGTACTCAGATTTGGGTGCACGTTAAAGAACCCCAGGTGGTCTAAATTTCCGGAGCCCTCCACTACGGCGTCTCTCATAATCATATAGTGGTTTTGGGACGTTAAACCCCACATATCAATCAATCAATCAATCAATCAATCGAAACTCCAACCTTTCGGTTAACAGCCGATCGCGCTAGCCAATGGCACCACGGAGACAGTCCTGCTCCACTCTTACCACCATTAGAACATATCTTCAAAGCTATCAGCCCAAAGAAAAAAAAAGCGCCGCACCACCAACGGGTGGGCTCGAACCTCCAACTTTCCGGTTAACAGCCGATCACGCTAGCCAATTGCGCCACCCACGGAGACAGTCCTGCTCCACTCTCAACACCATCAGAACATATCTTCAAAGCTATCAGCCCACAGAAAAAAAAGCGCCGCACCACCACCGGGTGGGCTCAAACCTCCAACTTTTCGGTTAACAGCCGATCACGCTAGCCAATTGTGCCACGGAGACAGTCCTGCTCCACTCTCACCACCATCAGAACATATCTTCAAAGCTATCAGCCCACAGAAAAAAAGCGCCGCGCAACCACCGGGTAGGCTCGAACCTCCAACTTTTCGGTTAACAGCCGATCGCCTAGCCAATTGCGCCACGGAGACAGCCCTGCTCCACTCTCACCACCATAAGAACATATCTTCAAAGCTATCAGCCCAAAGAAAAAAAAGCGCCGCACCACCACTGGGTGGGCTCGAACCTCCGACCTTTTGGTTAACAGCCGATCGCGCTAGCCAATTGCGCCACGGAGACAATCCTGCTCCACTCTCACCACCATAAGAACATATCTTCAAAGCTATCACGCCAAAGAAAAAAAAGCACCGCACCACCACCGGTTGCGCTCGAACCTCCAACCTTTCGGTTAACAGCCGATCGCGCTAGCCAATTGCGCCACGAAGACAGTCCTGCTCCACTCTCACCACCATCAGAACATATTTTCAAAGCTATTACCGCAAAGAAAAAAGCAACACACCACTCCCGGGAGGGCTCGAAACTCCAAACTTTCGGTTAACAGCCGATCGCGCTAGCCAATTGCGCTACGGAGGAAGTCTTGCTCCACTCTCACCATCATCAGAACATATCTTCAAAGCTATCAGCGCAAAGAAATAAAAGCGCTGCACCACCACCAGGTGGGCTCGAACCTCCAACCTTTCGGTTAACAGCCGATCACGCTAGCCCAATGCGCCACGGAGACAGTCTTGCTCCACTCTCACCACCATCAGAAGATATCTTCAAAGCTATCAGCGCAAAGAAAAAAGCAACACACCACTCCCGGGAGGGCTCGAAACTCCAACCTTTCGGTCAACAGCCGATCGCGCTAGCCAATTGCGCCACGGAGACAGTACTGCTCCACTCTCACCACCATCAGAACATATCTTCAAAGCTATCAGCCCAAAGAAAAAAAAGCGCCATACCACCACCGGGTGGGCTCGAACCTCCGACCTTTTGGTAAACAGCGCATCGCGCTAGCCAATTGCGCCATGGAGACAGTCCTGCACCACTCTCACCACCGTCAGAACATTTCTTCAGAGCTATCACCCCAAAGAAAAAAAAAGCGCCGCACCACCACCGGTTGCGCTCGAACCTCCAACCTTTCGGTTAACAGCCGATCGCGCTAGCCAATTGCGCCACGAAGACAGTCCTGCTCCACTCTCACCACCATCAGAACATATCTTCAAAGCTATTACCGCAAAGAAAAAAAAGCGCCCCAGCATCACCGGGTGGGCTCGAACTTCCAACCTTTCGGTTAACAGCCGATCGCGCTATCCAACTGCGCCAAGGAGACAGTCGTGCTCCACCCTCACCACCATCAGAACATATCTTCAAAGCTATCAGCGCAAAGAAAAAAGCAACACACCACTCCCGGAAGGGCTCGAAACTCCAACCTTTCGGTTAACAGCCGATCGCGCTAGCCCATTGCGCTACGGATGCAGTCTTGCTCCACTCTCACCATCGTCAGAACATATCTTCAAAGCTATCAGCGCAAGGAAAAAAAAGCGCTGCACCACCACCAGGTGGGCTCGAACCTCCAACCTTTCGGTTAACAGCCGATCGCTCTAGCCCATTGCGCCACGGAGACAGTCTTGCTCCACTCTCACCACCATCAGAACATATCTTGAAAGCTATCAGCGCAAAGAAAAAAGCAACACACCACTCCCGGGAGGGCTCGAAACTCCAACCTTTCGGTCAACAGCCGATCGCGCTAGCCAATTGCGCCACGGAGACAGTACTGCTCCACTCTCACCACCATCAGACCATGTCTTCAAAGCTATCAGCCCAAAGAAAAAAAAGCGCCATACCACCACCGGGTGGGCTCGAACCTCCGACCTTTTGGTTAACCGCCCATCGCGCTAGCCAATTGCGCCATGGAGACAGTCCTGCACCACTCTCACCACCATCACAAGATATCTTCAAAGCTATCAGCCCAAAGAAAAAAAAGCGCCGCACCACCACCGGGTGGGCTCGAACCTCCAACTTTTCGGTTAACAGCCGATCACGCTAGCCAGTTGCGCCACGGAGACAGTCCTGTTTCAGTCTCACCACCATCAGAACATATCTTCAAAGCTATCAGCACAAAGAAAAAAAAGCGCCCCAGCTTCACCGGGTGGGCTCGAACTTCCAACCTTTCGGTTAACAGCCGATCGCGCTATCCAACTGCGCCAAGGAGACAGTCGTGCTCCACTCTCACCACCATCAGAAGATATCTTCAAAGCTATCAGCGCAAAGAAAAAAGCAACACAACACTCCAGGGAGGGCTCGAATCTCCAACCTTTTGGTTAACAGCCGATCCCGCTAGCCAATGGCGCCACGGAGACAGTCCTGCTCCACTCTTACCACCTTTAGAACATATCTTCAAAGCTATCAGCCCAAAGAAAAAAAAGCGCCGCACCACCAACGGGTGGGCTGGAACCTCCAACTTTCCGGTTAACAGCCGATCACGCTAGCCAATTGCGCCACGGAGACAGTCCTGCTCCACTCTCGCCACCATCAGAACATATCTTCAAAGCTATCAACCCAAAGAAAAAAAAGCGCTGCACCACCAACGGGTGGGCTCGAGCCTCCACCTTTTCGGTTAACAGCCGATCACGCTAGCCAATCGCGCCACGGAGACAGTCCTGCTTCACTCTCACCACCATCATAACATATCTTCAAAGCTATCAGCCCAAAGAAAAAAAAGCGCCGCACCACCACCGGGTGGGCTCGAAACTCCAACCTTTCGGTTAACTGCCGATCGCGCTAGCCAATGGCGCCACGGAGACAGTCCTGCTCCACTCTCAACACCATCAGAACATATCTTCAAAGCTATCTGCCCAAAGAAGAAAAAGCGCCGCACCACCAACGGGTGGACTCGAACCTCCAACTTTCCGGTTAACAGCCAATCACGCTAGCCAATTGCGCCACGGAGACAGTCCTGCTCCACTCTCACCACCATCAGAACATATCTTCAAAGCTATCAGCACAAAGAAAAAAAAAGCGCCCCAGCATCACCGGGTGGGCTCGAACTTCCAACCTTTCGGTTAACAGCCGATCGCGCTAGCCAATTGCGCCACGGAGACAGTCGTGCTCCACTCTCACCACCATCATAACATATCTTCAAAGCTATCAGCCCAAAGAAAAAAAAGCGCCGCACCACCACCGGGTGGGCTCAACTACCAACTTTTCGGTTAACAGCCGATCACGCTAGCGAATTGCGCCACGGAGACAGTCCTGCTCCACTCTCACCACCATCAGAACATATATTCAAAGCTATCAGCCCAAAGAAAAAAAGCGCCGCACCACCACCGTGTGGGCTCAAACCTCCAACTTTTCGGTTAACAGCCGATCACGCTAGCCAATTGCGCCACGGAGACAGTCCTGCTTCACTCTCACCACCATCATACCATATCTTCAAAGCTATCAGCCCAAAGAAAAAAAGCGCCGCACCACCACCGGGTGGGCTGGAAACTCCAACCTTTCGGTTAACTGCCGATCGCGCTAGCCAATGGCGCCACGGAGACAGTCCTGCTCCACTCTTACCACCATCAGAACATATCTTCAAAGCAATCAGCCCAAAGAAAAAAAAGCGCCGCACCACCACCGGGTGGGCTCGAACATCCAACCTTTTGGTTAACAGCCGATCGCGCTAGCCAATTGCCCCACGGAGACAGTGGTGCTCCACTCTCACCACCGTCAGAACATTTCTTCAGATCTATCACCCCAAAGAAAAAAAAAGCGCCGCACCACCACCGGTTGCGCTCGAACCTCCAACCTTTCGGTTAACAGCCGATCGCGCTAGCCCATTGCGCCACGGAGACAGTCTTGCTCCACTCTCACCACCATCAGAACATATCTTCAAAGCTATCAGCGCAAACAAAAAAGCATCACACCACTCCCGGGAGGGCTCGAAACTCCAACCTTTCGGGTCAACAGCCGATCGCGCTAGCCAATTGCGCCACGGAGACAGTACTGCTCTACTCTCACCACCATCAGAACATATCTTCAAAGCTATGAACCCAAAGAAAAAAAAGCGCCGCACCATCACCGGGTGGGCTCGAGCCTCCAACTTTTCGGTTAACAGCCGATCACGCTAGCCAATTGCGCCACGGGGACAGTCCTGCTCCACTCTCACCACCATCAGAACATATCTTCAAAGCTATCAGCCCACAGAAAAAAAAAGCGCCGCACCACCACCGGGTGGGCTCGAATCTCCAACTTTTCGGTTAACAGCCGATCACGCTAGCCAATTGCGCCACAGAGACAGTCCTGCTTCACTCTCACCACCATCATAACATATCTTCAAAGCTATCAGCCCAAAGAAAAAAAAAGCGCCGCACCACCACCGGGTGGGCTCAAACTACCACCTTTTCGGTTAACAGCCGATCACGCTAGCGAATTGCGCCACGGAGACAGTCCTGCTCCCCTCTCACCACCATCAGAACATATCTTCAAAGTTATCAGCCCAAAAAAAAAAGCGCCGCACCACCACCGTGTGGGCTCGAACCTCCAACTTTTCGGTTAACAGCCGATCACGCTAGCCAATTGCGCCACGGAGACAGTCCTGCTTCACTCTCACCACCATCATAACATATCTTCAAAGCTATCAGCCCAAAGAAAAAAAAAGCGCCGCACCACCACCGGGTGGGCTCGAAACTCCAACCTTTCGGTTAAGTGTCGATCGCGCTAGCCAATGGCGCCACGGAGACAGTCCTGCTCCACTCTTACCACCATTAGAACATATCTTCAAAGCTATCAGCCCAAAGAAAAAAAAAGCGCCGCACCACCATTGGGTGGACTTGAACCTCCAACTTTCCGGTTAACAGCCGATTACGCTAGCCAATTGCGCCACGGAGACAGTCCTGCTCCACTCTCACCACCATCAGAACATATCTTCAAAGCTATCAGCACAAAGAAAAAAAAAGCGCCCCAGATCACCGGGTGGGCTCGAACTTCCAACCTTTCGGTTAACAGCCGATCGCGCTAGCCAGCTGCGCCAAGGAGACAGTCGTGCTCCACTCTCACCACCATCAGAACATATCTTCAAAGCTATCAGCGCAAAGAAAAAAGAAACACACCACTCCAGGGAGGGCTCGAAACTCCAAACTTTCGGTTAACAGCCGATCGCGCTAGCCAATGGCGCAACGGAGACAGTCCTGCTCCACTCTTACCACCATTAGAACATATCTTCAAAGCTATCAGCCCAAAGAAAAAAAAGCGCCGCACCACCACCGGGTGGGCTCGAACATCCAACCTTTGGGTGAACAGCGCATCGCGCTAGCCAATTGCGCCATGGAGACAGTCCTGCACCACTCTCACCACCGTCAGAACATTTCTTCAGAGCTATCACCCCAAAGAAAAAAAAAGCGCCGCACCACCACCGGTTGCGCTCGAACCTCCAACCTTTCGGTTAACAGCCGATCGCGCTAGCCAATTGCGCCACGAAGACAGTCCTGCTCCACTCTCACCACCATCAGAACATATCTTCAAAGCTATTACCGCAAAGAAAAAAAGCGCCCCAGCATCACCGGGTGGGCTCGAACTTCCAACCTTTCGGTTAACAGCCGATCGCGCTATCCAACTGCGCCAAGGAGACAGTCGTGCTCCACTCTCACCACCATCAGAACATATCTTCAAAGCTATCAGCGCAAAGAAAAAAGCAACACACCACTCCCGGAAGGGCTCGAAACTCCAACCTTTCGGTTAACAGCCGATCGCGCTAGCCCATTGCGCTACGGATGCAGTCTTGCTCCACTCTCACCATCGTCAGAACATATCTTCAAAGCTATCAGCGCAAGGAAAAAAAAAGCGCTGCACCACCACCAGGTGGGCTCGAACCTCCAACCTTTCGGTTAACAGCCGATCGCTCTAGCCCATTGCGCCACGGAGACAGTCTTGCTCCACTCTCACCACCATCAGAACATATCTTGAAAGCTATCAGCGCAAAGAAAAAAGCAACACACCACTCCCGGGAGGGCTCGAAACTCCAACCTTTCGGTCAACAGCCGATCGCGCTAGCCAATTGCGCCACGGAGACAGTACTGCTCCACTCTCACCACCATCAGACCATATCTTCAAAGCTATCAGCCCAAAGAAAAAAAAGCGCCATACCACCACCGGGTGGGCTCGAACCTCCGACCTTCTGGTTAACCGCCCATCGCGCTAGAGAATTGCGCCATGGAGACAGTCCTGCACCACTCTCACCACCATCACAAGATATCTTCAAAGCTATCAGCCCAAAGAAAAAAAAGCGCCGCACCACCACCGGGTGGGCTCGAACCTCCAACTTTTCGGTTAACAGCCGGTCACGCTAGCCAGTTCGCCACGGAGACAGTCCTGTTTCAGTCTCACCACCATCAGAACATATCTTCAAAGCTATCAGCACAAAGAAAAAAAAGCGCCCCAGCATCACCGGGTGGGCTCGAACTTCCAACCTTTCGGTTAACAGCCGATCGCGCTATCCAACTGCGCCAAGGAGACAGTCGTGCTCCACTCTCACCACCATCAGAACATATCTTCAAAGCTATCAGCGCAAAGAAAAAAGCAACACAACACTCCAGGGAGGGCTCGAATCTCCAACCTTTTGGTTAACAGCCGATCCCGCTAGCCAATGGCGCCACGGAGACAGTCCTGCTCCACTCTTACCACCTTTAGAACATATCTTCAAAGCTATCAGCCCAAAGAAAAAAAAGCGCCGCACCACCAACGGGTGGGCTGGAACCTCCAACTTTCCGGTTAACAGCCGATCACGCTAGCCAATTGCACCACGGAGACAGTCCTGCTCCACTCTCGCCACCATCAGAACATATCTTCAAAGCTATCAACCCAAAGAAAAAAAAGCGCTGCACCACCAACGGGTGAGCTCGAGCCTCCAACTTTTCGGTTAACAGCCGATCACGCTAGCCAATCGCGCCACGGAGACAGTCCTGCTTCACTCTCACCACCATCATAACATATCTTCAAAGCTATCAGCCCAAAGAAAAAAAAGCGCCGCACCACCACCGGGTGGGCTCGAAACTCCAACCTTTCGGTTAACTGCCGATCGCGCTAGCCAATGGCGCCACGGAGACAGTCCTGCTCCACTCTCAACACCATCAGAACATATCTTCAAAGCTATCTGCCCAAAGAAGAAAAAGCGCCGCACCACCAACGGGTGGACTCGAACCTCCAACTTTCCGGTTAACAGCCAATCACGCTAGCCAATTGCGCCACGGAGACAGTCCTGCTCCACTCTCACCACCATCAGAACATATCTTCAAAGCTATCAGCACAAAGAAAAAAAAGCGCCCCAGCATCACCGGGTGGACTCGAACTTCCAACCTTTCGGTTAACAGCCGATCGCGCTAGCCAATTGCGCCACGGAGACAGTCGTGCTCCACTCTCACCACCATCATAACATATCTTCAAAGCTATCAGCCCAAAGAAAAAAAAGCGCCGCACCACCACCGGGTGGGCTCAACTACCAACTTTTCGGTTAACAGCCGATCACGCTAGCGAATTGCGCCACGGAGACAGTCCTGCTCCACTCTCACCACCATCAGAACATATATTCAAAGCTACCAGCCCAAAGAAAAAAAGCGCCGCACCACCACCGTGTGGGCTCGAACCTCCAACTTTTCGGATAACAGCCGATCACGCTAGCCAATTGCGCCACGGAGACAGTCCTGCTTCACTCTCACCACCATCATACCATATCTTCAAAGCTATCAGCCCAAAGAAAAAAAGCGCCGCACCACCACCGGGTGGGCTCGAAACTCCAACCTTTCGGTTAACTGCCGATCGCGCTAGCCAATGGCGCCACGGAGACAGTCCTGCTCCACTCTTACCACCATCAGAACATATCTTCAAAGCAATCAGCCCACAGAAAAAAAGCGCCGCGCAACCACCGGGTAGGCTCGAACTTCCAACTTTTCGGTTAACAGCTGATCGCGCTAGCCAATTGCGCCACAGAGACAGTCCTGCTCCACTCTCACCACCATAAGAACATATCTTCAAAGCTATCAGCCCAAAGAAAAAAAAGCGCCGCACCACCACCGGGTGGGCTCGAACATCCAACCTTTTGGTTAACAGCCGATCGCGCTAGCCAATTGCCCCACGGAGACAGTGGTGCTCCACTCTCACCACCGTCAGAACATTTCTTCAGATCTATCACCCCAAAGAAAAAAAAAGCGCCGCACCACCACCGGTTGCGCTCGAACCTCCAACCTTTCGGTTAACAGCCGATCGCGCTAGCCCATTGCGCCACGGAGACAGTCTTGCTCCACTCTCACCACCATCAGAACATATCTTCAAAGCTATCAGCGCAAACAAAAAAGCATCACAACACTCCCGGGAGGGCTCGAAACTCCAACCTTTCGGGTCAACAGCCGATCGCGCTAGCCAATTGCGCCACGGAGACAGTACTGCTCTACTCTCACCACCATCAGAACATATCTTCAAAGCTATGAACCCAAAGAAAAAAAAAGCGCCGCACCATCACCGGGTGGGCTCGAGCCTCCAACTTTTCGGTTAACAGCCGATCACGCTAGCCAATTGCGCCACGGGGACAGTCCTGCTCCACTCTCACCACCATCAGAACATATCTTCAAAGCTATCAGCCCACAGAAAAAAAAAAGCGCCGCACCACCACCGGGTGGGCTCGAATCTCCAACTTTTCGGTTAACAGCCGATCACGCTAGCCAATTGCGCCACAGAGACAGTCCTGCTTCACTTTCACCACCATCATAACATATCTTCAAAGCTATCAGCCCAAAGAAAAAAAAAGCGCCGCACCACCACCGGGTGGGCTCAAACTACCAACTTTTCGGTTAACAGCCGATCACGCTAGCGAATTGCGCCACGGAGACAGTCCTGCTCCCCTCTCACCACCATCAGAACATATCTTCAAAGTTATCAGCCCAAAGAAAAAAAGCGCCGCACCACCACCGTGTGGGCTCGAACCTCCAACTTTTCGGTTAACAGCCGATCACGCTAGCCAATTGCGCCACGGAGACAGTCCTGCTTCACTCTCACCACCATCATAACATATCTTCAAAGCTATCAGCCCAAAGAAAAAAAAGCGCCGCACCACCACCGGGTGGGCTCGAAACTCCAACCTTTCGGTTAAGTGTCGATCGCGCTAGCCAATGGCGCCACGGAGACAGTCCTGCTCCACTCTTACCACCATTAGAACATATCTTCAAAGCTATCAGCCCAAAGAAAAAAAAAAGCGCCGCACCACCAATGGGTGGACTTGAACCTCCAACTTTCCGGTTAACAGCCGATTACGCTAGCCAATTGCGCCACGGAGACAGCCCTGCTCCACTCTCACCACCATCAGAACATATCTTCAAAGCTATCAGCACAAAGAAAAAAAAGCGCCTCAGATCACCGGGTGGGCTCGAACTTCCTACCTTTCGGTTAACAGCCGATCGCGCTAGCCAGCTGCGCCAAGGAGACAGTCGTGCTCCACTCTCACCACCATCAGAACATATCTTCAAAGCTATCAGCGCAAAGAAAAAAGAAACACACCACTCCAGGGAGGGCTCGAAACTCCAAACTTTCGGTTAACAGCCGATCGCGCTAGCCAATGGCGCAACGGAGACAGTCCTGCTCCACTCTTACCACCATTAGAACATATCTTCAAAGCTATCAGCCCAAAGAAAAAAAAAGCGCCGCACCACCAATGGGTGGACTTGAACCTCCAACTTTCCGGTTAACAGCCGATTACGCTAGCCAATTGCGCAACGGAGACAGTCCTGCTCCACTCTCACCACCATCAGAACATATCTTCAAAGCTATCAGCACAAAGAAAAAAAAGCGCCCCAGATCACCGGGTGGGCTCGAACTTCCAACCTTTCGGTTAACAGCCGATCGCGCTAGCCAGCTGCGCCAAGGAGACAGTCGTGCTCCACTCTCACCACCATCAGAACATATCTTCAAAGCTATCAGCGCAAAGAAAAAAGAAACACACCACTCCAGGGAGGGCTCGAAACTCCAAACTTTCGGTTAACAGCCGATCGCGCTAGCCAATGGCGCAACGGAGACAGTCCTGCTCCACTCTTACCACCATTAGAACATATCTTCAAAGCTATCAGCCCAAAGAAAAAAAAGCGCCGCACCACCACCGGGTGGGCTCGAACATCCAACCTTTGGGTGAACAGCCGATCGCGCTAGCCAATCGCCCCACGGAGACAGTCGTGCTCCACTCTCACCACCGTCAGAACATTTCTTCAGAGCTATCACGCCAAAGAAAAAAAAGCACCGCACCACCACCGGTTGCGCTCGAACCTCCAACCTTTCGGTTAACAGCCGATCGCGCTAGCCAATTGCGCCACGAAGACAGTCCTGCTCCACTCTCACCACCATCAGAACATATTTTCAAAGCTATTACCGCAAAGAAAAAAGCAACACACCACTCCCGGGAGGGCTCGAAACTCCAAACTTTCGGTTAACAGCCGATCGCTCTAGCCCATTGCGCTACGGAGGAAGTCTTGCTCCACTCTCACCATCATCAGAACATATCTTAAAAGCTATCAGCGCAAAGAAAAAAAAGCGCCGCACCACCACCGGGTGGGCTCAAACTACCAACTTTTCGGTTAACAGCCGATCACGCTAGCGAATTGCGCCACGGAGACAGTCCTGCTCCCCTCTCACCACCATCAGAACATATCTTCAAAGTTATCAGCCCAAAGAAAAAAAGCGCCGCACCACCACCGTGTGGGCTCGAACCTCCAACTTTTCGGTTAACAGCCGATCACGCTAGCCAATTGCGCCACGGAGACAGTCCTGCTTCACTCTCACCACCATCATAACATATCTTCAAAGCTATCAGCCCAAAGAAAAAAAAGCGCCGCACCACCACCGGGTGGGCTCGAAACTCCAACCTTTCGGTTAACGGTCGATCGCGCTAGCCAATGGCGCTACGGAGACAGTCCTGCTCCACTCTTACCACCGTTAGAACATATCTTCAAAGCTATCAGCCCAAAGAAAAAAAAAAGCGCCGCACCACCAATGGGTGGACTCGAATATCCAACCTTTCGGTTAACAGCCGATCGCGCTAGCCAATTGCCCCACGGAGACAGTGGTGCTCCACTCTCACCACCGTCAGAACATTTCTTCAGAGCTATCACCCCAAAGAAAAAAAAAGCGCCGCACCACCACCGGTTGCGCTCGAACCTCCAACCTTTCGGTTAACAGCCGATCGCGCTAGCCCATTGCGCCACGGAGACAGTCTTGCTCCACTCTCACCACCATCAGAACATATCTTCAAAGCTATCAGCGCAAAGAAAAAAGCATCACACCACTCCCGGGAGGGCTCGAAACTCCAATCTTTCGGGTCAACAGCCGATCGCGCTAGCCAATTGCGCCACGGAGACAGGACTGCTCTACTCTCACCACCATCAGAACATATCTTCAAAGCTATGAACCCAAAGAAAAAAAAAGCGCCGCACCATCACCGGGTGGGCTCGAGCCTCCAACTTTTCGGTGAACAGCCGATCACGCTAGCCAATTGCGCCACGGAGACAGTCCTGCTCCACTCTCACCACCATCAGAACATATCTTCAAAGCTATCAGCGCACAGAAAAAAAAGCGCCGCACCACCACCGGGTGGGCTCGAACCTCCAACTTTTCGGTTAACAGCCGATCACGCTAGCCAATTGCGCCACAGAGACAGTCCTGCTTCACTCTCACCACCATCATAACATATCTTCAAAGCTATCAGCCCAAAGAAAAAAAAAGCGCCGCACCACCACCGGGTGGGCTCAAGCAACCAACTTTTCGGTTAACAGCCGATCACGCTAGCGAATTGCGCCACGGAGACAGTCCTGCTCCCCTCTCACCACCATCAGAACATATCTTCAAAGTTATCAGCCCAAAGAAAAAAAGCGCCACACCACCACCGTGTGGGCTCGAACCTCCAACTTTTCGGTTAACAGCCGATCACGCTAGCCAATTGCGCCACGGAGACAGTCCTGCTTCACTCTCACCACCATCATAACATATCTTCAAAGCTATCAGCCCAAAGGAAAAAAAGCTCCGCACCACCACCGGGTGGGCTCGAAACTCCAACCTTTCGTTTAACTGCCGATCGCGCTAGCCAATGGCGCCACGGAGACAGTCCTGCTCCACTCTTACCACCATTTGAACATATCTTCAAAGCTATCAGCCCAAAGAAAAAAAAGCGCCGCACCACCACCGGGTGGGCTCGAACATCCAACCTTTGGGTTAACAGCCGATCGCGCTGGCCAATTGCACCACGGAGAAAGTCCTGCTCAACTCTCACCACAATTAGAATATATCTTCAAAGCTATCACCCCATAGAGAAAAAAAGCGCCGCACCACCACTGGGTGGGCTCGAACCTCCGACCTTTTGGTTAACAGCCGATCGCGCTAGCCAATTGCGCCACGGAGACAATCCTGCTCCACTCTCACCACCATAAGAACATATCTTCAAAGCTATCACGCCAAAGAAAAAAAAGCACCGCACCACCACCGGTTGCGCTCGAACCTCCAACCTATCGGTTAACAGCCGATCGCGCTAGCCAATTGCGCCACGAAGACAGTCCTGCTCCACTCTCACCACCATCAGACCATATTTTCAAAGCTATTACCGCAAAGAAAAAAGCAACACACCACTCCCGGGAGGGCTCGAAACTCCAAACTTTCGGTTAACAGCCGATCGCGCTAGCCCATTGCGCTACGGAGGAAGTCTTGCTCCACTCTCACCATCATCAGAACATATCTTCAAAGCTATCAGCGCAAAGAAAAAAAAGCGCTGCACCACCACCAGGTGGGCTCGAACCTCCAACCTTTCGGTTAACAGCCGATCACGCTAGCCCAATGCGCCACGGAGACAGTCTTGCTCCACTCTCACCACCATCAGAAGATATCTTCAAAGCTATCAGCGCAAAGAAAAAAGCAACACACCACTCCCGGGAGGGCTCGAAACTCCAACCTTTCGGTCAACAGCCGATCGCGCTAGCCAATTGCGCCACGGAGACAGTACTGCTCCACTCTCACCACCACCAGAACATATCTTCAGAGCTATCACCCCAAAGAAAAAAAAGCGCCGCTCCACCACCGGTTGGGCTCGAACCTCCAACCTTTCGGTTAACAGCCGATCGCGCTAGCCAATTGGGCCACGAAGACAGTCCTGCTCTACTCTCACCACCATCAGAACATATATTCAAAGCTGATGAAAAAAAAGCGCCGCACCACCGCCGGGTGGGCTCGAAACTCCAACCTTTCGGTTAACAGCCAATCGCGCTAGCCAATTGCGCCACGGAGACAGTCCTGCTCCACTCTCACCACCAGCAGAACATTTCTTCAAAGCTATCAGCCCACAGAAAAAAAAGCGCCGCACAACCACTGGGTAGGCTCGAACCTCCAACTTTTCGGTTAACAGCCGATCGCGCTAGCCAATTGCGCCACGGAGACAGTCCTGCTCCACTCTCACCACCATTGGAACATATCTTCAAAGCTATCAGCCCACAGAAAAAAAAAGCGCCGCACAACCACCGGGTAGGCTCGAACCTCCAACTTTTCGGTTAACAGCCGATCGCGCTAGCCAATTGCGCCTCGGAGACAGTCCTGCTCCACTCTCACCACCATAAGAACATATCTTCAAAGCTATCAGCCCAAAGAAAAAAAAGCGCCGCACCACCACTGGGTGGGCTCGAACCTCCAACCTTTTGGTTAACAGCCGATCGCGCTAGCCAATCGCGCCACAGACACAGTCCTGCTCCACTCTCACCACCATGAGAACATATCTTCAAAGCTATCAGCCCAAAGAAAAAAAAGCGCCGCACCACCACCGGGTGGGCTCGAACCTCCAACTTTCCGGTTAACAGCCGATCACGCTAGCCAATTGCGCCACGGAGACAGTCCTGCTCCACTCTCACCACCGTCAGAACATTTCTTCAGAGCTATCAGCCCAAAGAAAAAAAAAGCGCTGCACCACCACCGGGTGGGCTCGAACCTCCAACCTTACGGTTAACAGCCGATCGCGCTGGCCAATTGCCCCACGGAGACAGTCGTGCTCCACTCTCACCATCGTCAGAACATTTCTTCAGAGCTATCACCCCAAAGAAAAAAAAAGCGCCGCACCACCACCGGTTGGGCTCGAACCTCCAACCTTTCGGTTAACAGCCGATCGCGCTAGCCAATTGCGCCACGAAGACTGTCCTGCTCCACTATCACCACCATCAGAACATATCTTCAAAGCTAATACCTCAAAGAAAAAAGCAACACACCACTCTTGGGTGGGCTCGAGACTCCAACCTTTCGGTTAACAGCCGATCGCGCTAGCCCATTGCGCCACGGAGGCAGTCTTGCTCCACTCTCACCATCATCAGAACATATCTTCAAAGCTATCAGCACAAATAAAAAAAAGCGCTGCACCACCACCGTGTGGGCTCGAACCTCCAACCTTTCGGTGAACAGCCGATCGCGCTAGCCCAATGCGCCACGAAGACAGTCTTGCTCCACTCTCACCACCATCAGAACATATCTTCAAAGCTATCAGCGCAAAGAAAAAAGCAACACACCACTCCCGGGAGGGCTCGAAACTCGACCCTTTCGGTCAACAGCCGATCGCGCTAGCCCATTGCGCCACGGAGACAGTCTTGCTCCCTTCTCACCACCATCAGAACATAACTTCAAAGCTATCAGCCCAAAAAAAAGCACCGCACCACCACCGGGTGGGCTCGAACCTCCAACCTTTCAGTTAACAGCCGATCGCACTAGCCAATTGCGCCACGGAGACAGTCGTGCTCCACTCTCACCACCATCAGAACATAACTTCAAAGCTATCAGCCCAAAAAAAAGCACCGCACCACCACCGGGTGGGCTCGAACCTCCAACCTTTCAGTTAACAGCCGATCGCACTAGCCAATTGCGCCACGGAGACAGTCGTGCTCCACTCTCACCACCATCAGAACATATCTTCAAAGCTATCAGCGCAAAGAAAAAAGCAAAACACCACTCCCGGGAGGGCTCGAACCTCCAACTTTTCGGTTAACAGCCGATCGCGCTGGCCAATTGCGCCACGGAGAAAGTCCTGCTCAACTCTCACCACAATTAGAACATATCATCAAAGCTATCAGCCCAAAGAAAAAAAAGCACGGCACCACCACTGGGTGGGCTCGAACCTCCAACTTTTCGGTTAACAGCCGATCGCGCTGGCCAATTGCGCCACGGAGACAGTCCTGCTCCACTCTCACCACAATTAGAACATATCTTCAAAGCTATCAGCCCAAAGAAAAAAAAGCGCCGCACCACCACCGGGTGGGCTCGAACCTCCAACCTTTCGGTTAACAGCAGATCGCGCTAGCGAATTGCGCCACGGAGACAATCGTGCTCAACTCTCACCACCATCAGAACATATCTTCAAAGCTATCAGCGCAAAAAAAAGTGCCGCAACACCACCGGGTGGGCTCGAACCTCCAACCTTTCGGTTAACAGCCGATCGCGCAAGCCAATTTCGCCACGGAGGCAGTCCTGCTCCACTCTCACCACCATCAGAACATATCTTCAAAGGTATCAGCCCAAAGAAAAAAAAGCGCCGCACCACCACTGCGTGGGCTCGAACCTCCGACTTTTCGGTTAACAGCCGATCGCGCTAGCCAATTGCGCCACGGAGACAGTCCTGCTCCACTCTCACCACCATAAGAACATATCTTCAAAGCTATCAGCCCAAAGGAAAAAAAGCGCCGCACCACCACCGGGTGGGCTCGAAACTCCAACCTTTCGGTTAACTGCCGATCGCGCTAGCCAATGGCGCCACGGAGACAGTCCTGCTCCACTCTTACCACCATTAGAACATATCTTCAAAGCTATCAGCCCAAAGAAAAAAAAGCGCCACACCACCAATGGGTGGACTCGAACCTCCAACTTTCCGGTTAACAGCCGATCACGCTAGCCAATTGCGCCACGGAGACAGTCCTGCTCCACTCTCACCCCCATCAGAACATATCTTCAAAGCTATCAGCACAAAGAAAAAAAAGCGCCCCAGATCACCGGGTGTGCTCGAACTTCCAACCTTTCGGTTAACAGCCGATCGCGCTAGCCAGCTGCGCCAAGGAGACAGTCGTGCTCCACTCTCACCACCATCAGAACATATCTTCAAAGCTATCAGCGCAAAGAAAAAAGAAACACACCACTCCAGGGAGGGCTCGAAACTCCAAACTTTCGGTTAACAGCCGATCGCGCTAGCCAATGGCGCAACGGAGAGAGTCCTGCTCCACTCTTACCACCATTAGAGCATATCTTCAAAGCTATCAGCCCAAAGAAAAAAAAGCGCCGCACCACCAACGGGTGGGCTCGAACCTCCAACTTTCCGGTTAACAGCCGATCACGCTAGCCAATTGCGCCACGGAGACAGTCCTGCTGCACTCTCACCACCATCAGAATGTATCTTCAAAGCTATCAGCCCAAAAAAAAAGCGCCGCACCACCACCGGGTGGGCTCAAACCTCCAACTTTTCGGTTAACGGCCGATCACGCTAGCCAATTGTGCCACGGAGACAGTCCTGCTCCACTCTCACCACCATCAGAACATATCTTCAAAGCTATCAGCCCACAGAAAAAAAGCGCCGCGCAACCACCGGGTAGGCTCGAACCTCCAACTTTTCGGTTAACAGCCGATCGCGCTAGCCAATTGCGCCACGGAGACAGTCCTGCTCCACTCTCACCACCATAAGAACATATCTTCAAAGCTATCAGCCCAAAGAAAAAAAAAGCGCCGCACCACCACCGGGTGGGCTCGAACACCAACCTTTGGGTTAACAGCCGATCGCGCTGGCCAATTGCACCACGGAGAAAGTCCTGCTCAACTCTCACCACAATTAGAATATATCTTCAAAGCTATCACCCCATAGAAAAAAAAGCGCCGCACCACCACTGGGTGGGCTCGAACCTCCGACCTTTTGGTTAACAGCCGATCGCGCTGGCCAATTGCACCACGGAGAAAGTCCTGCTCAACTCTCACCACAATTAGAATATATCTTCAAAGCTATCACCCCATAGAAAAAAAAGCGCCGCACCACCACTGGGTGGGCTCGAACCTCCGACCTTTTGGTTAACAGCCGATCGCGCTAGCCAATTGCGCCACGGAGACAATCCTGCTCCACTCTCACCACCATAAGAACATATTTTCAAAGCTATCACGCCAAAGAAAAAAAAGCACCGCACCACCACCGGTTGCGCTCGAACCTCCAACCTTTCGGTTAACAGCCGATCGCGCTAGCCAATTGCGCTACGGAGGAAGTCTTGCTCCACTCTCACCATCATCAGAACATATCTTCAAAGCTATTACCGCAAAGAAAAAAGCAACACACCACTCCCGGGAGGGCTCGAAACTCCAAACTTTCGGTTAACAGCCGATCGCGCTAGCCCATTGCGCTACGGAGGAAGTCTTGCTCCACTCTCACCATCATAAGAACATATCTTCAAAGCTATCAGCCCAAAGAAAAAAAAGCGCCGCACCACCACCGGGTGGGCTCGAACACCAACCTTTGGGTTAACAGCCGATCGCGCTGGCCAATTGCACCACGGAGAAAGTCCTGCTCAACTCTCACCACAATTAGAATATATCTTCAAAGCTATCACCCCATAGAAAAAAAAAGCGCCGCACCACCACTGGGTGGGCTCGAACCTCCGACCTTTTGGTTAACAGCCGATCGCGCTAGCCAATTGCGCCACGGAGACAATCCTGCTCCACTCTCACCACCATAAGAACATATCTTCAAAGCTATCACGCCAAAGAAAAAAAAGCACCGCACCACCACCGGTTGCGCTCGAACCTCCAACCTTTCGGTTAACAGCCGATCGCGCTAGCCAATTGCGCCACGAAGACAGTCCTGCTCCACTCTCACCACCATCAGACCATATTTTCAAAGCTATTACCGCAAAGAAAAAAGCAACACACCACTCCCGGGAGGGCTCGAAACTCCAAACTTTCGGTTAACAGCCGATCGCGCTAGCGCATTGCGCTACGGAGGAAGTCTTGCTCCACTCTCACTATCATCAGAACATATCTTCAAAGCTATAAGCGCAAAGAAAAAAAAAGCGCTGCACCACCACCAGGTGGGCTCGAACCTCCAACCTTTCGGTTAACAGCCGATCACGCTAGCCCAATGCGCCACGGAGACAGTCTTGCTCCACTCTCACCACCATCAGAAGATATCTTCAAAGCTATCAGCGCAAAGAAAAAAGCAACACACCACTCCCGGGAGGGCTCGAAACTCCAACCTTTCGGTCAACAGCCGATCGCGCTAGCCAATTGCGCCACGGAGACAGTACTGCTCCACTCTCACCACCATCAGAACATATCTTCAAAGCTATCAGCCCAAAGAAAAAAAGCGCCATACCACCACCGGGTGCGCTCAAACCTCCGACCTTTTGGTAAACAGCGCATCGCGCTAGCCAATTGCGCCATGGAGACAGTCCTGCACCACTCTCACCACCACCAGAACATATCTTCAGAGCTATCACCCCAAAGAAAAAAAAGCGCCGCTCCACCACCGGTTGGGCTCGAACCTCCAACCTTTCGGTTAACAGCCGATCGCGCTAGCCAATTGGGCCACGAAGACAGTCCTGCTCTACTCTCACCACCATCAGAACATATATTCAAAGCTGATGAAAAAAAGCGCCGCACCACCGCCGGGTGGGCTCGAAACTCCAACCTTTCGGTTAACAGCCAATCGCGCTAGCCAATTGCGCCACGGAGACAGTCCTGCTCCACTCTCACCACCAGCAGAACATTTCTTCAAAGCTATCAGCCCACAGAAAAAAAAGCGCCGCACAACCACTGGGTAGGCTCGAACCTCCAACTTTTCGGTTAACAGCCGATCGCGCTAGCCAATTGCGGCACGGAGACAGTCCTGCTCCACTCTCACCACCATAAGAACATATCTTCAAAGCTATCAGCCCAAAGAAAAAAAAGCGCCGCACCACCAATGGGTGGGCTCGAACCTCCGACCTTTTGGGTAACAGCCGATCGCGCTAGCCAAGTGCGTCACGGAGACAGTCCTGCTCCACTCTCACCACCATCAGAACATAGCTTCAAAGCTAGCAGCCCAAAGAAAAAAAAGGGCCGCACCACCACCGGGTGGGCTCGAACCTCCAACTTTCCGGTTAACAGCCGATCACGCTAGCCAATTGCACCACGGAGACAGTCCTGCTCCACTCTCACCACCATCAGAACATATCTTCAAAGCTATCAGCCCACAGAAAAAAAAGCGCCGCACAACCACCGGGTAGGCTCGAACCTCCAACTTTTCGGTTAACAGCCGATCGCGCTAGCCAATTGCGCCTCGGAGACAGTCCTGCTCCACTCTCACCACCATAAGAACATATCTTCAAAGCTATCAGCCCAAAGAAAAAAAAGCGCCGCACCAAAACTGGGTGGGCTCGAACCTCCAACCTTTTGGTTAACAGCCGATCGCGCTAGCCAATCGCGCCACAGAGACAGTCCTGCTCCACTCTCACCACCATGAGAACATATCTTCAAAGCTATCAGCCCAAAGAAAAAAAAGCGCCGCACCACCACCGGGTGGGCTCGAACCTCCAACTTTCCGGTTAACAGCCGATCACGCTAGCCAATTGCGCCACGGAGACAGTCCTGCTCCACTCTCACCACCGTCAGAACATTTCTTCAGAGCTATCAGCCCAAAGAAAAAAAAGCGCTGCACCACCACCGGGTGGGCTCGAACCTCCAACCTTACGGTTAACAGCCGATCGCGCTGGCCAATTGCCCCACGGAGACAGTCGTTCTCCACTCTCACCCTCGTCAGAACATTTCTTCAGAGCTATCACCCCAAAGAAAAAAAAAGCGCCGCACCACCACCGGTTGGGCTCGAACCTCCAACCTTTCGGTTAACAGCCGATCGCGCTAGCCAATTGCGCCACGAAGACTGTCCTGCTCCACTCTCACCACCATCAGAACATATCTTCAAAGCTAATACCGCAAAGAAAAAAGCAACACACCACTCCTGGGTGGGCTCGAGACTCCAACCTTTCGGTTAACAGCCGATCGCGCTGGCCCATTGCGCCACGGAGGCAGTCTTGCTCCACTCTCACCATCATCAGAACATATCTTCAAAGCTATCAGCACAAATAAAAAAAAGCGCTGCACCACCACCGTGTGGGCTCGAACCTCCAACCTTTCGGTTAACAGCCGATCGCGCTAGCCCAATGCGCCACGAAGACAGTCTTGCTCCACTCTCACCACCATCAGAACATATCTTCAAAGCTATCAGCGCAAAGAAAAAAGCAACACACCACTCCCGGGAGGGCTCGAAACTCGACCCTTTCGGTCAACAGCCGATCGCGCTAGCCCATTGCGCCACGGAGACAGTCTTGCTCCCTTCTCACCACCATCAGAACATAACTTCAAAGCTATCAGCCCAAAAAAAGCACCGCACCACCACCGGGTGGGCTCGAACCTCCAACCTTTCAGTTAACAGCCGATCGCACTAGCCAATTGCGCCACGGAGACAGTCGTGCTCCACTCTCACCACCATCAGAACATATCTTCAAAGCTATCAGTGCAAAGAAAAAAGCAAAACACCACTCCCGGGAGGGCTCGAACCTCCAACTTTTCGGTTAACAGCCGATCGCGCTGGCCAATTGCGCCACGGAGAAAGTCCTGCTCAACTCTCACCACAATTAGAACATATCATCAAAGCTATCAGCCCAAAGAAAAAAAAGCACGGCACCACCACCGGGTGGGCTCGAACCTCCAACTTTTCGGTTAACAGCCGATCGCGCTGGCCAATTGCGCCTTGGAGACAGTCCTGCTCCACTCTCACCACAATTAGAACATATCTTCAAAGCTATCAGCCCAAAGAAAAAAAAGCGCCGCACCACTACCGGGTGGGCTCGAACCTCCAACCTTTCGGTTACCAGCAGATCGCGCTAGCGAAATGCGCCACGGAGACGATCGTGCTCCACTCTCACCACCATCAGAACATATCTTCAAAGCTATCAGCGCAAAAAAAAAAGTGCCGCAACACCACCGGGTGGGCTCGAACCTCCAACCTTTCGGTTAACAGCCGATCGCGCAAGCCAATTTCGCCACGGAGGCAGTCCTGCTCCACTCTCACCACCATCAGAACATATCTTCAAAGGTATCAGCCCAAAGAAAAAAAAGCGCCGCACCACCACTGCGTGGGCTCGAACCTCCGACTTTTCGGTTAACAGCCGATCGCGCTAGCCAATTGCGCCACGGAGACAGTCCTGCTCCACTCTCACCACCATAAGAACATATCTTCAAAGCTATCAGCCCAAAGGAAAAAAAGCGCCGCACCACCACCGGGTGGGCTCGAAACTCCAACCTTTCGGTTAACTGCCGATCGCGCTAGCCAATGGCGCCACGGAGACAGTCCTGCTCCACTCTTACCACCATTAGAACATATCTTCAAAGCTATCAGCCCAAAGAAAAAAAAGCGCCACACCACCAATGGGTGGACTCGAACCTCCAACTTTCCGGTTAACAGCCGATCACGCTAGCCAATTGCGCCACGGAGACAGTCCTGCTCCACTCTCACCCCCATCAGAACATATCTTCAAAGCTATCAGCAAAAAGAAAAAAAAAGCGCCCCAGATCACCGGGTGTGCTCGAACTTCCAACCTTTCGGTTAACAGCCGATCGCGCTAGCCAGCTGCGCCAAGGAGACAGTCGTGCTCCACTCTCACCACCATCAGAACATATCTTCAAAGCTATCAGAGCAAAGAAAAAAGAAACACACCACTCCAGGGAGGGCTCGAAACTCCAAACTTTCGGTTAACAGCCGATCGCGCTAGCCAATGGCGCAACGGAGAGAGTCCTGCTCCACTCTTACCACCATTAGAGCATATCTTCAAAGCTATCAGCCCAAAGAAAAAAAAGCGCCGCACCACCAACGGGTGGGCTCGAACCTCCAACTTTCCGGTTAACAGCCGATCACGCTAGCCAATTGCGCCACGGAGACAGTCCTGCTGCACTCTCACCACCATCAGAATGTATCTTCAAAGCTATCAGCCCAAAAAAAAAGCGCCGCACCACCACCGGGTGGGCTCAAACCTCCAACTTTTCGGTTAACGGCCGATCACGCTAGCCAATTGTGCCACGGAGACAGTCCTGCTCCACTCTCACCACCATCAGAACATATCTTCAAAGCTATCAGCCCACAGAAAAAAAGCGCCGCGCAACCACCGGGTAGGCTCGAACCTCCAACTTTTCGGTTAACAGCCGATCGCGCTAGCCAATTGCGCCACGGAGACAGTCCTGCTCCACTCTCACCACCATAAGAACATATCTTCAAAGCTATCAGCCCAAAGAAAAAAAAAGCGCCGCACCACCACCGGGTGGGCTCGAACACCAACCTTTGGGTTAACAGCCGATCGCGCTGGCCAATTGCACCACGGAGAAAGTCCTGCTCAACTCTCACCACAATTAGAATATATCTTCAAAGCTATCACCCCATAGTAAAAAAAGCGCCGCACCACCACTGGGTGGGCTCGAACCTCCGACCTTTTGGTTAACAGCCGATCGCGCTGGCCAATTGCACCACGGAGAAAGTCCTGCTCAACTCTCACCACAATTAGAATATATCTTCAAAGCTATCACCCCATAGAAAAAAAAGCGCCGCACCACCACTGGGTGGGCTCGAACCTCCGACCTTTTGGTTAACAGCCGATCGCGCTAGCCAATTGCGCCACGGAGACAATCCTGCTCCACTCTCACCACCATAAGAACATATTTTCAAAGCTATCACGCCAAAGAAAAAAAAGCACCGCACCACCACCGGTTGCGCTCGAACCTCCAACCTTTCGGTTAACAGCCGATCGCGCTAGCCAATTGCGCTACGGAGGAAGTCTTGCTCCACTCTCACCATCATCAGAACATATCTTCAAAGCTATTACCGCAAAGAAAAAAGCAACACACCACTCCCGGGAGGGCTCGAAACTCCAAACTTTCGGTTAACAGCCGATCGCGCTAGCCCATTGCGCTACGGAGGAAGTCTTGCTCCACTCTCACCATCATAAGAACATATCTTCAAAGCTATCAGCCCAAAGAAAAAAAAGCGCCGCACCACCACCGGGTGGGCTCGAACACCAACCTTTGGGTTAACAGCCGATCGCGCTGGCCAATTGCACCACGGAGAAAGTCCTGCTCAACTCTCACCACAATTAGAATATATCTTCAAAGCTATCACCCCATAGAAAAAAAAGCGCCGCACCACCACTGGGTGGGCTCGAACCTCCGACCTTTTGGTTAACAGCCGATCGCGCTAGCCAATTGCGCCACGGAGACAATCCTGCTCCACTCTCACCACCATAAGAACATATCTTCAAAGCTATCACGCCAAAGAAAAAAAAGCACCGCACCACCACCGGTTGCGCTCGAACCTCCAACCTTTCGGTTAACAGCCGATCGCGCTAGCCAATTGCGCCACGAAGGCAGTCCTGCTCCACTCTCACCACCATCAGACCATATTTTCAAAGCTATTACCGCAAAGAAAAAAGCAACACACCACTCCCGGGAGGGCTCGAAACTCCAAACTTTCGGTTAACAGCCGATCGCGCTAGCCCATTGCGCTACGGAGGAAGTCTTGCTCCACTCTCACTATCATCAGAACATATCTTCAAAGCTATAAGCGCAAAGAAAAAAAAAGCGCTGCACCACCACCAGGTGGGCTCGAACCTCCAACCTTTCGGTTAACAGCCGATCACGCTAGCCCAATGCGCCACGGAGACAGTCTTGCTCCACTCTCACCACCATCAGAAGATATCTTCAAAGCTATCAGCGCAAAGAAAAAAGCAACACACCACTCCCGGGAGGGCTCGAAACTCCAACCTTTCGGTCAACAGCCGATCGCGCTAGCCAATTGCGCCACGGAGACAGTACTGCTCCACTCTCACCACCATCAGAACATATCTTCAAAGCTATCAGCCCAAAGAAAAAAAGCGCCATACCACCACCGGGTGCGCTCAAACCTCCGACCTTTTGGTAAACAGCGCATCGCGCTAGCCAATTGCGCCATGGAGACAGTCCTGCACCACTCTCACCACCACCAGAACATATCTTCAGAGCTATCACCCCAAAGAAAAAAAAGCGCCGCTCCACCACCGGTTGGGCTCGAACCTCCAACCTTTCGGTTAACAGCCGATCGCGCTAGCCAATTGGGCCACGAAGACAGTCCTGCTCTACTCTCACCACCATCAGAACATATATTCAAAGCTGATGAAAAAAAGCGCCGCACCACCGCCGGGTGGGCTCGAAACTCCAACCTTTCGGTTAACAGCCAATCGCGCTAGCCAATTGCGCCACGGAGACAGTCCTGCTCCACTCTCACCACCAGCAGAACATTTCTTCAAAGCTATCAGCCCACAGAAAAAAAAGCGCCGCACAACCACTGGGTAGGCTCGAACCTCCAACTTTTCGGTTAACAGCCGATCGCGCTAGCCAATTGCGGCACGGAGACAGTCCTGCTCCACTCTCACCACCATAAGAACATATCTTCAAAGCTATCAGCCCAAAGAAAAAAAAGCGCCGCACCACCAATGGGTGGGCTCGAACCTCCGACCTTTTGGGTAACAGCCGATCGCGCTAGCCAAGTGCGTCACGGAGACAGTCCTGCTCCACTCTCACCACCATCAGAACATAGCTTCAAAGCTAGCAGCCCAAAGAAAAAAAAGGGCTGCACCACCACCGGGTGGGCTCGAACCTCCAACTTTCCGGTTAACAGCCGATCACGCTAGCCAATTGCACCACGGAGACAGTCCTGCTCCACTCTCACCACCATCAGAACATATCTTCAAAGCTATCAGCCCACAGAAAAAAAAGCGCCGCACAACCACCGGGTAGGCTCGAACCTCCAACTTTTCGGTTAACAGCCGATCGCGCTAGCCAATTGCGCCTCGGAGACAGTCCTGCTCCACTCTCACCACCATAAGAACATATCTTCAAAGCTATCAGCCCAAAGAAAAAAAAGCGCCGCACCAAAACTGGGTGGGCTCGAACCTCCAACCTTTTGGTTAACAGCCGATCGCGCTAGCCAATCGCGCCACAGAGACAGTCCTGCTCCACTCTCACCACCATGAGAACATATCTTCAAAGCTATCAGCCCAAAGAAAAAAAAAGCGCCGCACCACCACCGGGTGGGCTCGAACCTCCAACTTTCCGGTTAACAGCCGATCACGCTAGCCAATTGCGCCACGGAGACAGTCCTGCTCCACTCTCACCACCGTCAGAACATTTCTTCAGAGCTATCAGCCCAAAGAAAAAAAAAGCGCTGCACCACCACCGGGTGGGCTCGAACCTCCAACCTTACGGTTAACAGCCGATCGCGCTGGCCAATTGCCCCACGGAGACAGTCGTTCTCCACTCTCACCCTCGTCAGAACATTTCTTCAGAGCTATCACCCCAAAGAAAAAAAAAGCGCCGCACCACCACCGGTTGGGCTCGAACCTCCAACCTTTCGGTTAACAGCCGATCGCGCTAGCCAATTGCGCCACGAAGACTGTCCTGCTCCACTCTCACCACCATCAGAACATATCTTCAAAGCTAATACCGCAAAGAAAAAAGCAACACACCACTCCTGGGTGGGCTCGAGACTCCAACCTTTCGGTTAACAGCCGATCGCGCTGGCCCATTGCGCCACGGAGGCAGTCTTGCTCCACTCTCACCATCATCAGAACATATCTTCAAAGCTATCAGCACAAATAAAAAAAAGCGCTGCACCACCACCGTGTGGGCTCGAACCTCCAACCTTTCGGTTAACAGCCGATCGCGCTAGCCCAATGCGCCACGAAGACAGTCTTGCTCCACTCTCACCACCATCAGAACATATCTTCAAAGCTATCAGCGCAAAGAAAAAAGCAACACACCACTCCCGGGAGGGCTCGAAACTCGACCCTTTCGGTCAACAGCCGATCGCGCTAGCCCATTGCGCCACGGAGACAGTCTTGCTCCCTTCTCACCACCATCAGAACATAACTTCAAAGCTATCAGCCCAAAAAAAGCACCGCACCACCACCGGGTGGGCTCGAACCTCCAACCTTTCAGTTAACAGCCGATCGCACTAGCCAATTGCGCCACGGAGACAGTCGTGCTCCACTCTCACCACCATCAGAACATATCTTCAAAGCTATCAGTGCAAAGAAAAAAGCAAAACACCACTCCCGGGAGGGCTCGAACCTCCAACTTTTCGGTTAACAGCCGATCGCGCTGGCCAATTGCGCCACGGAGAAAGTCCTGCTCAACTCTCACCACAATTAGAACATATCATCAAAGCTATCAGCCCAAAGAAAAAAAAGCACGGCACCACCACCGGGTGGGCTCGAACCTCCAACTTTTCGGTTAACAGCCGATCGCGCTGGCCAATTGCGCCTTGGAGACAGTCCTGCTCCACTCTCACCACAATTAGAACATATCTTCAAAGCTATCAGCCCAAAGAAAAAAAAGCGCCGCACCACTACCGGGTGGGCTCGAACCTCCAACCTTTCGGTTACCAGCAGATCGCGCTAGCGAAATGCGCCACGGAGACGATCGTGCTCCACTCTCACCACCATCAGAACATATCTTCAAAGCTATCAGCGCAAAAAAAAAGTGCCGCAACACCACCGGGTGGGCTCGAACCTCCAACCTTTCGGTTAACAGCCGATCGCGCAAGCCAATTTCGCCACGGAGGCAGTCCTGCTCCACTCTCACCACCATCAGAACATATCTTCAAAGGTATCAGCCCAAAGAAAAAAAAGCGCCGCACCACCACTGCGTGGGCTCGAACCTCCGACTTTTCGGTTAACAGCCGATCGCGCTAGCCAATTGCGCCACGGAGACAGTTCTGCTCCACTCTCACCACCATCAGAACATATCTTCAAAGCTATCAGCCCAAAGAAAAAAACCACAGCACCACCACCGGGTGGGCTCGAACCTCCAACCTTTCGGTTAACAGCCAATCGCGCTAGCCAATTGCGCCACGGAGACAGTCCTGCTCTACTTTCACCACCATCAGAACATATCTTCAAAGCTATCAGCACAAAGAAAAAGAAAGCGCCCCAGCATCACCGGGTGGGCTCGAACTTCCAACCTTTCGGTTAGCAGCCGATCGCGCTAGCCAACTGCGCCAAGGAGACAGTCGTGCGCCACTCTCACCACCATCAGAACATATCTTCAAAGCTATCAGCGCAAAGAAAAAAGCAACACACCACTCCAGGGAGGGCTCGAAACTCCAACCTTTTGGTTAACAGCCGATCGCGCTAGCCAATGGCGCCATGAAGACAGTCCTGCTCCACTCTTACCACCATTAGAACATATCTTCAAAGCTATCAGCCCAACGAAAAAAAAGCGCCTCCCCACCAACGGGTGGGCTCGAACCTCGAACTTTCTGGTTAACAGCCAATCACGCTAGCCAATTGCGCCACGGAGACAGTCCTGCTCCACTCTCACCACCATCAGAACATATCTTCAAAGCTATCAGCCCAAAAAAAGCGCCACACCACCACCGGGTTTGCTCGAACCTCCAACTTTTTGGTTAACAGCCGATCACGCTAGCCAATTGCACCACGGAGACAGTCCTGATCCACTCTCACCACCATCAGAACATATCTTCAAAGCTATCAGCCCACAGAAAAAAAAGCGCCGCACCACCACCGGGTGGGCTCGAACTACCAACTTCTCGGTTAACAGCCGATCACGCTAGCGAATTGCGCCACGGAGACAGTCCTTCTCCACTCTCACCACCATCAGAACATATCTTCAAAGCTATCAGCCCAAAGAAAAAAAAGCGCCGCACCACCACCGGGTGGGCTCGAACCTCCAACTTTTCGGTTAACAGCCGATCACGCTAGCCAATCGCGCCACGGAGACAGTCCTGCTTCACTCTCACCACCATCATAACATATCTTCAAAGCTATCAGCCCAAAGAAAAAAAAGCGCCGCACCACCACCGGGTGGGCTCGAAACTCTAACCCTTCGGTTAACAGCCGATCGCGCTAGCCAATTGCGCCACGGAGACAGTCCTGCTCCACTCTCACCACCGTCAGAACATTTCTTCAGAGCTATCAGCACAAAGAAAAAAAAGCGCCCCAGCATCACCGGGTGGGCTCGAACTTCCAACCTTTCGGTTAACAGCCGATCGCGCTAGCCAACTGCGCCAAAGAGACAGTCGTGCTCCACTCTCACCACCATCAGAACATATCTTCAAAGCTATCAGGGCAAAGAAAAAAGCAATACACCACTCCAGGGAGGGCTCGAAACTCCAACCTTTCGGTTAACAGCCGATCGCGCTAGCCAATTGCGCCACGGAGACAGTCCTGCTCTACTCTCACCACCATCACAACTTTTCTTCAGAGCTATCACCCCAAAGATAAAAAAAGCACCGAACCACCACCGGTTGGGCTCGAACCTCCAACCTTTCGGTTAACAGCCGATCGCGCTAGTTAATTGCCCCACGGAGACAGTCGTGCTCCACTCTCACCATCGTCAAAACATTTCTTCAGAGCTATCACCCCAAAAAAAAGCGCCGCACCACCACCGGTTGGGCTCGAACCTCCGACCTTTTGGTTAACACCCCATCGCGCTAGCCAATTGCGCCATGGAGACAGTCCTGCACCACTCTCACCACCATCAGAACATATCTTCAAAGCTATCAGCCCAAAGAAGAAAAAGCGCCGCACCACCACCGGGTGGGCTCGAACCTCCAACTTTTCAGGTAACAGCCGATCACGCTAGCCAATTGCGCCACGGAGACAGTCCTGCTTCACTCTTACCACCATCAGAACATATCTTCAAAGCTATCAGCACAAAGAAAAAGAAAGCGCCCCAGCATCACCGGGTGGGCTCGAACTTCCAACCTTTCGGTTAACAGCCGATCCCGCTAGCCAACTGCGCCATGGAGACAGTCGTGCGCCACTCTCACCACCATCAGAACATATCTTCAAAGCTATCAGCGCAAAGAAAAAAGCAACACACCACTCCAGGGAGGGCTCGAAACTCCAACCTTTCGGTTAACAGCCGATCGCGCTAGCCAATGGCGCCACGGAGACAGTCCTGCTCCACTCTTACCACCATTAGAACATATCTTCAAAGCTATCAGCCCAAAGAAAAAAAAGCGCCTCCCCACCAACGGGTGGGCTCGAACCTCGAACTTTCTGGTTAACAGCCAATCACGCTAGCCAATTGCGCCACGGAGACAGTCCTGCTTCACTCTCACCACCATCAGAACATATCTTCAAAGCTATCAGCCCAAAAAAGCGCCGCACCACCACCGGGTGGGCTCGAACCTCCAACTTTTTGGTTAACAGCCGATCACGCTAGCCAATTGCACCACGGAGACAGTCCTGATCCACTCTCACCACCATCAGAACATATCTTCAAAGCTATCAGCCCACAGAAAAAAAAGCGCCGCACCACCACCGCGTGGGCTCGAACCTCCAACTTTTCGGTTAACAGCCGATCACGCTAGCCAATTGCTCCACGGAGACAGTCCTGCTTCACTCTCACCACCATCATAACATATCTTCAAAGCTATCAGCCCAAAGAAAAAAAAGCGCCGCACCACCACCGGGTGGGCTCGAACTACCAACTTCTCGGTTAACAGCCGATATCGCTAGCGAATTGCGCCACGGAGACAGTCCTGCTCCACTCTCACCACCATCAGA